>NW_026947494.1:3030000-3652500 GCF_034190915.1 Cavia porcellus
GATGTTCTGAAACGAAGCACCCCAAACAGTGCTGAAATCTGGCCCCCACGGCACAGCTGGCCTTCCCCGCAGGGCTCCGGTGCCCCGGCCACCGTGGGGCTGGGCGTAAATAAATGATGGCAAAGGCGGGCTTTGCAGAGCCCGCTTCACCTGCGAATCGCAAGGTTATTTTTGTAGCTGTGTCCTGTCCCCCGCGTGCGGGTGATTTATGGGCTTCAGCCACGCTCCATCATCAGTGTGCTCACCTTTGTTTCCATCATAGTTAATTAAAGGGAAGGTCATTGTCACCTTATGTTTAAACCTTCTTAACATAATATATCACCCGGTGCACTTTAATAAGGGGATTTGTGAAGGAACAGTGTAATAGGAAAAAGTTTACGGCATAATCCATCCTGTTCACAATTACACTTCGGCTATTGCACATAATGAAAGTTAATAAGTAGACAAAATGAAGGTTCTGTCTGGGGATTCATTCAAGTGTTGATTAATTGGCTGGGTGATAGAATGGAACAAGATACCTGGCTTCCCTAAACTGCAGGCAAACGCGGCCCAAACAAACTCTATTTAAAGGACGAGATATCCTTCCTTTTCTCTTTGCAAATTGCCCTGCACAAATGATATGAAATTAATTAAACAACTGTTTATTGAATGCCTTCCACGTGCCACGCACAATAAGAAGCCAGGCCATAAAGGGTGCAGCCAGACACCGTCCCTGTGTCCGCAGGGACCAGAGTTTAGTGCTGGTGGAACACAAAGGAAGGACGAATTATTTATTCTAAGTGGTTCCTCCGAGGACACCAGAATTAGTTAAGACGCATAAGAATGAGTGGAATAATATTAAGTACGCCAGACCCATCTGCCAGGAAAAGGCTAAGTCCTCTCTCAAAGCCGTTTGTTTGGTTCAGGAAACACTTATGAAGTGTTAGTAGAGACAGAAGTCTCTCGAAGCCTTCCTCAGACATCCAGGCATAAATGCCCACAGCCTCCCTGCCAAGGCAGCGCTGGTAGCTCGTCAGATCCCAGAGAGAAAGCTGAGGCCTGAGGAGTCCTCACAGCAGCCCAGCTGCAGCGCCTCCCGGCTGGGGTGCAGGGCACCAGCCCCGTGGTCCTTCTCTGGAATCCCACCTCATTGCCACAAGGCTCTATCACCTGCAAAATTATCTTTTTGAAGCTTCAAAAACGAATGGCTTTTATAAAAAGGCAAACAAGTGGGCAGGCTGCTGCATGAAGCTGTGGTGGGCGCTGTCTCCTTAGAAGTCACTTCTGGCTCTCTTAAGTAACAGAAGTTGCCTAAAGCAAAGAGCCCTCGGGCCCAGCAAAGACAAATTGCCAGCCCAGTTGATATTGAAGGGTGTGCGAAAAAGATGAGCTGTGTTTTAAGCACCCCTCCCGTGTGCTCGCCTAAGGTTTCCAAGTCAGCCTGAGTGGGGGGACGACTTTCACACATCGAGAAAAGTGCCCAGGTGCCAAGGTGCCCGTCAAGCCTGAGTCTGGTCAGGGCTGTCATAGGTCCCTCTCCAACCTGAGCCCCCAGAGCAAAGGCAGACCTGGACTCAGATATGCCACACATGACCCAGCAGGGCTGCACACACACAGTGCTGGGCGGCTTCTGGCATGGAGCCAAGGACCCGGTTCCTGGTGGCCATAGCCCCGCCCTGCTGCTGGGACTGCACCCAGGGACCCGCTGCCGGCCAGCAGAGGCCATGGGAGTGCTGCGGCATTCACGGATGACACGGAGAGCACAGCTCTGCAGGCCACAGTGGCAGCCACGTAGTGATGGGTCAGAGAAGGACAGTGACACCTGACAAAGGCCAGCGAGGGGCAGGGCCACAATCCAGAGCCCCCAGCGATGGCCTCCTGCAGCAGTGGAGGAAGACGGAGTGCTCTGATCAACCCACATCTCTGTCGGATCCGGTCACTGCCCCCTCACAAGGGCCAGGGGGCCTGGGAATCCCAGAACTGGTACCCACTCCTGACCACAGAAATGCTGGGCTAGAAAGGGAGTCAGGTTTTGAGATTTGATTTGTGTATAATTGTGAAGCAATAGGCAATTTTAAATATCTAAAAAACACTCTCTTCTCTCTCCACCCCCTTCTCTTCTACTATATTTAGAAATCGAACAACTCAAAGGAAAACAGGCAAGAGGCAGTGTCCGTGGTAGAAAGTCCACAGCGAGGTGGAGGGGAGCCGGACCCCACTCACAGGTGCTCCCTGGTGACAGCTGGCATCACGGGGCAAGGGGCTCAGCACAGAAAGTCCAGAAGGAGGGAACTTGGTACTTACTGTGTTCATTAACATTTTTGTGTAAAGTTTAATCAGTATAAATCTACTGCCACCAATCATCTGGAAAACACCTCCCGAGGTAGAGTTTAGGATGCGTTTAGCAAAACCTGATCTTGTGTAGACTTGACCCAAGCCAAGAAAAGAGGAAAAAAATAAAAGAAAGAAAAATCCTGGGGAAGTTGAGTTCTGGGCAAATAGCTGACGCCATTAAAGATTTATGTTTTTCAAGTGTAAGAAATGTGTTGTAATTACTTTTGAGTTTTTGTCATTTTTACTATTGTCTTTGATTTTTCTCTTTGTTCTGTACTTTGAGCATCTTATACAGAGAAACTATGTTATATCTAAGCGTCTGTCTCTGCTTAGATCACTTAGTGGTACAGTCTCAAGTTGCATCAGCTTTCTGAGAAATACTCGTTTTTCCTTCTTTATGGCACAGTGGTACTCTACAGTTTATCATTCTTTATGGCACAGTAGTACTCCGCGGTGTGCAGATCTCACAGTTACCATCTGGGGATGGACGGATAGGCTGTTTCCAAGGTTCAGCTGTTAACGTGGTATGCATGGGCATTTACTATTGACTAGGGCTCCACATGACCCTGGAGTCAATGGGTTGGCATAGCTGTGCTGGAATGGAACCTAGGGTTCCTTACAGCAGGGTGGGTTTCCTGTAAACCGTGAACTCTTCAGGACCAGGCAGAAGAACTCGAGGAGACGAGGAAGCAAGGCCTTCAGCACGCCATGCCTGCTGCCTCTCCAAACCCTTACCAAGATCCCAGGACAGAGCTGGGCATGCTGGGGAGAAGCCTGGGCTGGGAGTGGAGGTCCGGCCCAGGAGAGGGGGCTAACGGGCACAGACCCTGCATCTCCTGGATGCCAGTGACACTCTTTGTTCACTTCCTGGTTGAATTATCAAAACCAAACTACGAGGTGTATTTTAACGCTGAGTTAGTATTGAGATGTGGGAAAGGTTAAAAATCACACAAAGTTAATAGATCAGCTAGCTTCGGGGTAAAGACCCAAACTCAGATCCAGTGGCAAGACTGTGAGGGCCCACACCAGCCACCCCACCCCCAGGGCAGTCAGGTCACCAAGCACAAAGCCTGGCTCTGGCCAGCTGCTGCACCTGCCGCGCCCACCCAGGTTTCATGAGTGTCCCGGAGGGAAAGGTCTCCTTCCGCCCTTCGGGTTCTCAAACTGTGTACCATGCGAAGACAGAGAAAAACAAGAAGGTCTAGAGAAAGAAAGCCAAACAAAAGGAGAGCAAAGCGTGGACATCCTGAGCACAGGCGCTCCCCTAGGCTCACGTCTCAGCAGGTGAGAGCCCAGCGTCAGAACCTGCGCCACGAGGAAGGACACCACCGAGCTGCCCTCTCGGCTTTCTCCTGTCCTCTCCCAACCACTGCTGCCGCCTGCCCGTGAGTTCCTGGTGAAAGAGGGGGGGTGGCTCCTGCCAGCACCGCCAGCACCTGCCAGCACCTGCCAGCACCTGCCAGCACCTGCCGCACCTGCCCCAGGCCATTCTCCCTCGCCCTGGAGCTGGCACCAAGAGCAAAACCAGGGCCCTTTGCTTGTGCTGCTCACAGAACATGAGCACCTCGTCTTGCTTATCCACAGGCCAGATGGAAAGCCCGCACAGTGCCTTAGAGCTCACTGAATTTCCAGGAAAGGAAACGCATCTGAACTCAGAATATTTCTCCTAAGAGCTGCCTTTTGTGCCTCTGTTGACTGTCTACATCCCCGGAAGAACACAAAGCTTCACCCAGTTTTATGGATGCTCCCTGTCTTCCACCACGAGCATCTGTGTTTGCCAGAAAGCCAGCCATCCTTTCTCACTCTGCATCTGGGGTGTCCGCCCTTTACGCCCGCTCTCCTTGGGCAAGCTTGTTTACTTTCCCATAACGGGAAAACACACTCTGAGACAGAATTTGTAAAAGTGGTCCAGTGGGATTGATTCTCTCTCTACTTGGCATAGGCTGAAAAGCATGTTTCTGACGAGAGCGCATGGGTCACATCCAGCCGATGACCCCAGGGCCTGGCTGGTTTCTTGCAGGCCGCTTCCTGGTTGGCAGCTTATGGAAACATACGTGGGCTTCTCGTTGGGGCCAGCTTTCCTTGGAGATGCCCCCTCACACACCTGCTTGGACATTGCGTGTCACGATCATGCTGTGCCTCAGTGTTTTATCTTTAAATACCTCCACTTCCTGCAGTGGAAAGGAGGCCTTAAAAACATATGCTTCTTACAGAGCATACAGGGAAGGGGCTGACCCAGCGCAGGTGCTCAGCAGACGATGGTGGTGGCTTCCACCGTCCTGGTTCAATGGCCACTATTTCCAGCACTAGTGCATTAAACTGCTGACTCGGGGACTCCTGGATCTCCACAGCCAAGTGACTCTGCTTGGCCTGAGGAACTTACTCTGGCAATAGTCTTGGGAACCCAGAGGAAGCTGGAGCTCCATTCACCAGGCGTGAGTGAGGCAGGCTTCCCACGGCGGCCACAGGCCGAGCTGCGAGTGTTCTCTGCCACACCTCTGTGTGCACGTCAGCACTCAGCAGCGGGGAGAGGACTGGATTCTTTCATGCCTGAGCCGTGTTAGAGCCCCACACCTCCTCACTGCTTAGCGGAAGGCTTCAAGGAGGCGGAATCCCCCTATCTTGCAGGAAGGGCATCTCCGATGCTTTCATTCTTTGTTCTTTTTAGCCTGTGTTGAGGTGCACAGGAATTACCCTAGACCGGCTGAGGGCCAGTTCCAACCCACCGATTATCTTTTTCTTAATGGCAAAGTGAGCACCATTCCCATTCAACACGTATGACACAAGGATTACACAGCTCGCCACCATCCCATCCGTGGAAGTCTGGACTTTGGAGAGCGTGAGCACACTTGCTCGTGGAATCACCGGAATTCATGATTTTTGGTAACTGAGGAGGAGAGGCTGAGTCAGAGCCCGGGGAACTGGGCAGCAGGGTTGGGGCTCTGGATGGGTCTCTGCTGTTGGGAAGCCACCGTGCACCCTGGCGGGGTCAGTCAGCTCTTTGTCTGTGGTTTCCTTTAGCTTTGTGAGCGTATTTAAGTGAATGATTTGACATCTTTGTCCAATAATTCGGGGTCTAGGACAGTTTACTTATGCACAATTTCTATTCATTTTTTTCCCTAAAGAGTGGTCATATTTTCTTATTTCTTCGTGTATGTCACAATTTCTGTTCTTGCTGAAATTCCGACCTCTCAAGTGCCAGCTTGGCAGATCCCTGAGTCAGATGCCCTCCCATCAGGTTCTGCCGCTGGGCAATGTGTCAGAGAGTTTATTGTGTGTCTGGCACTTTCTCGAATCTGGAGCTGCAGTTTTTATGTCTGGAAATGCTGGCACTTGGACAGATAAATTTTGTCTTATTCTATATTTCAGTCTTCTTTCTCTGCATACGTCTTTCTTGAGTCTTTGCAGGTGATATATAAGAAGCATAGAAAGACACAAGAAAATACGGCCTGATCTTTAGGAGGAAAGCAAATCAAGAGAAACTTCCACGAGGAAGCCAGCCCTGAATTACTGGACAGAGATGCTAAATCACCCATTCAAATATGCTCATAAAACGAAGGAAAAGTTGGGGGAGGTCTCCCCACTTTGAGTCTAATAATGAAATACCCGAGTGCACCTTGAAGCCCAGGGTATCTCACTGTTTCTGAATCAGGCTTGGTGACCGGGTCAGTAGATGAGTTACCCTGTGTCCGAGGGACACCAGTAAACCCAACAGCAGTATTCTGCTACACGCATTCCCACCTCTGTCACTGCCCTGCCCTCCTCCTGCCGCCTGCTTTGTGCCCATCGGCTGTCCATTCCGCAGGCCCACAGCCCGAGACTCCAGGAAGCCCCCCAGAATCAATTCTGGGGCACCGAGAGAAGTCTGAGGAAGGCAGAGTCCCGGGATGAGGGCTTGGAAGGACTTTCTCACCTGTCCATGCCATCAGGGTGGCCTTTAGTGAGCCACTTTTAGGATCCAAACAGAGGCGTAGATCACTCTGTCTTCAGTGCAGGAGCGGATACGCAGGAGCCGACGGCCCCTGCAGTCTCCCTCATGGTGAAAGGTGCTCTCAGCCCTGTCTACGTGGAACCCTTTCCTTTTCCCATAGGAAGCTCCTCCAAGTGTCCCAGGCTACTAAGGGCCAGGCCCACATTCACCTTTGCTGGTTAGACTGATACCGGAGACCAGAGACCAGAACACCAGAAATTCATCCTGCAGTTCCAGGGCCTCGAAATCCAAGACCAAGATCCAGGGTGCTGAGTTGCTGGGCAGGGTCCTTCTCTTGGTTGGCTCACTGAGGGCTCCCTGGGCTCCAACCTTCCTCACCTCATCCACCCGCAACCATTCCACTGACTGACCCCACCCGGGGTTTCACTGGTGAGTTTCAGAGCAGGGAGAGACGTATGCGAGCAACTCCCACCTCCAAGCCCCTGCAGGAGGGCAGCACTGTGCTCCTCAGGGCCGGCGCCCTCATGGCTGCAAAGCAGCTGTGTCTCCAGAGGGTCTGTCACCCTGCATCACCGTCACCGGGCACGACAATCTGGTAGGTGTTTGGGCCACATCCCAAGCTTTCCACATAATATTTGTAATTATAAGCAGTGCATTTTTTTTTTCAGATAACCTAGTGAATTGGCCCTAATAGCATTGATTTTAAATAAAATTTCTATTTCGAGATTACAAAAATGCTTTTTATCTCAGCCTAATGGACCAAATATTTCTCCACCTTTGACCTTTGACTTACAGTTTCAAATGAGATGTGTGTTTCTACATATGCAGTAAATGAAACAACTGGTACCATAATCCACCGAGGTGGACACAGCTGCCCAGAGGGTCCGTGTGGCTCTGGGCCTCTCTGCGGCTCCTGCATGATCAGTGGGGATGGGAGGGAACATGTTCTGGTGCCGGGGTCCTCAGAGCAGAGTCACACCAGCAGCCCTCACCCTCCCGCTGGTCTTAACAATCAAACGAGGCTCTGCGTTCTGTAATTGCTTGAAATCAACAATATATAATATATCAACTAGTGTTAACTTCCTCTTTCATTTTTTAGGAAATTCTAAATTGTTTTTACCCTTTTTATGTTTGTTTGTTAAAAAAATAGTTTGCATCTTAATAACCAGCTTCATACAATTATGGCTCATAATGAGTTAAAGTTATTTTTTTCCCAATGTAAGATTTTGGGGTGTTTCCTGGTTTTCACCGGTATTAGCCATTTGGAAACACAGCTTCAGTCTAGGTCAGCTCACCTTTTCAATCTATCTATCTATCTGTCTATCATCTATCTATTTACATCAAAATAGCAAGCCATACTATTTATACAGTCAGTAATGGAATAAACCTGGAAAATTAAGGGGGGAGGAGAAGCATTCAAACCCTAAAAGAAATATACTAAAAATGGTGATGAAAGTTTCAGGTAATCACTAGATATTGTGAAGCCGGAACTGGTAAGAATTTCTCCTTAGAGGTAAAACAAAAGCACTAAATCTGTATTCTGTCTGTTGATTCATGGTGCAAGTAGAGATCGGAGTCCAGGCTATTTTTCTGCATGCATGTTAAACTTGCTGTGCCTAGGTACCTACCAGTTCGGGATTGGTTCATGATCACTAGCAACTCAGTATTTTAATAAAACATCTACAGAAAATAAAGGAAAAGAAATCACTGAACTAACTCTTATCTCCATCTGCCAGCTTTGAAATCTCTGTGTATCCAAGCCATGTTCATTCCAGGCCCCTTTCTCCCAACTCCAGGAGCCTCTAGAGAGTCTATTTCTCGAAAGTTCCTTGTGTTTCACCTTTAGTGGCTAGAAGGACCTGGATCTTATTCCTGCCATGTGTCCAGAGCTATCATCAGATACCCCAGGCTTTATGGGACAGCCCCTTTGCAAACACCTGTCTCATCAGAGCATGTAACATGCCCATCATCTCTGCCTCTTTGTCTTGTGCTACTCAGAAATTTCAACGTGGTGTGCTAATCTTACACTCTCTCAGCACAGAACCACCAACAGAAAAGTCCGTTGAAGTTTCATGCCATTGGAAAAGACTAATTTCAAATCTCTTTTAGCTGCAATAGATCTTCCGTAGAGAAACAAATCCTATCAATGTAAATGGTAAAAAAAAAAAAAAAAATACTAATAAAGTGCTTACCCAATTCATCTTTAAGGGTGAAATCAATAAAACCAACTAACTTATTGTATCTAGGTTACCTTTAAAATTGTACCAAGAGAAGGGCTAAGGTACATTAATGAATGCAAATAATTCAGAGTTGAACAATAGCGTGAAGATTTTCTTAAGAAAGAAACATGAGAAACACGTACACACACCTCCATGTGCTTTCCAATTTATCATTGTTTTCTCTTAATCTCTAGGTTGTTGTATTTTAGGGTCATATTAAATAAACCAAAACAGTATATCATCCAAAATTAAGACCCAGACAGGACATCAGCTAAAATTAATTCACCGTAGTAATCTCCTCCTACAAAACTCCCCTAAGGAAAAACATTATATGGCCATTTCCATGGGCAGAGGTTTAAATATCTCTCTCCTATTAGTTTTACATGCCTAAATCTCTATGCATTAAATAAAAACCCATCTGCCCTCTCAGAAGAGGAAGCTCAAGTCTGCACTGACCTCAAAATGAATCCAATTAAACCTAACCAAGGCACACCTCAACGTTTCAGAGTCCTGCTGAATGTTCGGGAGAGAAAACAGGTATACAGATAAATGGGACCATGTATATTTCCAAACATTTCAACCCTGGCCTCCCCGATGAAAAGAAAACCCAAACGGAGAGCTATCAACACAGACACATGCATGGGAAAATCCAATCATCCTAACCCCTTCATCTCGAAGCAACACATGCAAACATAATAACTGCGTTCAGCAGAAGTGTTGTTAAACATCGGTACCCAAATTCCATTTCACTTCACCTCAGTGGGCTGGAGGTGGGGGCTCTGAGCGCAGTTGGGTTCGAGCGAGATAATGTGATCCAGGGCTAGAAGCCTCCTCGGATTTCAAACAGGTCAACTTGTAAAAGCTTTATGTGGGAGCCAATTACATTAATTTCCACAGCAGCCAAATACATATTTCATTTCCATCTCCCACTAGAGATGGGGTCCAGGGATCCTGTTTCGAAAGGCTCTTATCACTAAGTAACATTCATACCCCCAAAGGAACCCTTGGCAGCCGGTGGCCCATTGATGTGCTCGGGCCAGGCCCAGGCTGCCCGGCGCTGCAGCGGAGCGGTCCCAGCCGCACACGCTCGGGGACAATGGAGCCCGCACATCAGCCGCATTGTCAATAAATTTCAATTACGCTAATTGCCAGGAGTTCAATGAGTGCACTTTGAAAGAGGAGAGAAAGGGGTTTTAAAAAAGCGAGCTTGTGCCTCATAGGGCTAAAGAAAAGGAGGTAATAAATAGTCTGTGTTTTCTATGGGGGGCATTCAAGTATTTTCCAACACGGCTTAAGCAGATTTTACACGCTGTTCCGGTTTCAGGCACCCTGTTTTACATTTCTTTGTTACTGTCTCCAAACAACACAGACAGAAACTCAATTATGTGGTGTTATATTTCAGGGGAGATTTAATTTCTGAGATACTTTCCCCCCCCTTTTCAACCCATTGATCGGCTCTGCTGGATGGATGGCGCACTGAGTGGATTTCAGGCGGCCTCTTGCACGAATAAACACGGTGTGGAAATCGTGGAAAGGTGTCCTTGCTGCCCATGCTCAAAGAATGCAGAAGACGGAAAGGCAAAGCCGCAGAGGGCCCCGGGCCTGAGGGGGCCCTGAGATCGTGACCCTTCTGGGGTCTGGGTAACCGGCTTTCCATGCTCATGTGTTCTGATCCTCATAAGAAAGGACAGAGCACAAAAGCAAGGATGTGTTCCTCGATTCTGGGGATGTTTGGTGGCTCCTAGTAGCATACCAACTGCCAGAGCTCAGGGCAGTAAGACGCCAGGGGCCTTGTCACCACCAGAGAACCCAGTCCCGTGCCACATCTGTGGGGCTCACCCAGCTTGCTGAGGCCTTTGCTGGCTGAGGCACAGTGAAGCCAGGGTAGCCAAGGAGACCACAACCTGCCCACCTCCCGTACCTGAGAGTTTCAAAGGTAAAGGAGCCTTTCTTTCCTGGGTGGTGCTGTTTGCCACAACTTGTTATGGAACAAAGATGGAGCACAGGGTCCTTGAAGTCTGGTCCTGGAGAGAGATTTCATCACTGCACACTGCAAATAGCCCCGGAGCATTCCTTATTGGGCCCTGGCGCTGCCCGAGGCCCTGTAGATACAGGAACTCTTTCCACCCCCAGACTGGCTCCTGAGGCCACCTCTTCTCATCTTCCAGCACAAAACCTGAGCATGCAGAAGAGTGGCATTAGTAAATTATACCTCCTTAACACTTTTAAGTCACTGGTTGCCTCTTACAGGGATATTTTCTTTTTAAGCAGTGTCTCTACTCATTGAATAGAAAGCTTTGTCCTCTGTAAAGGGGTTTGAAGTGTCAAGGAGCAGATGGGGGAACTGGAGTAGCTTGATCTTTGGAAACATGGTGCTAATTACACCCTGGGAGGTTTAACAAAGAGGAACAGGACATGACAGGACTTCCGAGCACGTAAAGGGGAGCCAGTCACTGGACTGTGCTCAGGGAGACTTGTGTTCTGGTGAGCAGATATTCTACAGGGCGCTTGTGAGCTGGTGAATGCCACATGCAAATGAGCAGCCTTTACAAAGGCTGATGACAGGGCCATTGTTAATCTGGCTCACTGACCTGCCAGGGCTGATGGGCCTTTAGTGACTTGTTTGTTTGGTCACATGAGCCACTTTACCCATCAGCTCAGATCCTTAATGGCAGAAGGTTAAACAACTAGAAGAGAAGCGATGGGGAATGTGGGAAAGGAATGTGCAGGGTCAGTGGACTCTGCATTCCTCCAAGTGTTTGGGACAAGCTCAGAGGACACCTGAACATGAGTGTGCTTGCGTCTCAGAGGTCCTGAGTTCACTAATCCAGGACTTGTTTATGAAAAGCAATGCAAAGACCATCTAAAAATAGTGAGTCAATGGGGCCACACACGCTGACCTGAGGCTTTGGCTGCCCACAGCAGTGGCCAGCAGCAAATATCTTTGGCTTCAAGGTTTTCCCTGGAGGTGACTGGCCTTTAGTGCCTCGTGGCTGACCCTTCTGGTGACTTCCTTTGAAATCCACACCTCTCAGGGTCTCCCAAAAGAGTCTGCAAAGGAGAGTTTGTACCTGCTGCAAAATAAAACTTTAGGCTTCTTTTTACATGGTGGAGATCAGCTGAAAGCCTTCTGTTTATACAATCTTCCTTAAGAAAGAAAATGCACAAATTCTTTGAAGAACCAGGAAGGCAATGATTCATGTTTTTATTTTAGTAACAGACACAAGGAAACAGAGATGCAGTAATAGAACACCAGATTTGAGCACACACTTCCTGGTAACTCAGAACTATCACTGGGGAAGTAATCAATAATACATAAAAAGAAAATAACTCACATCTGAGGCCCCTTCCACTCAGAGTCAGGTTCCGCGGAGGCGGACCGGTATGCCATAGCCTTGGAGCGATGCTATGCAGCATGGGTGCTGGCCCCGAGGTAAATTAATCCACCAGATGCACAAAACAAGGTGTGAGCTCGCATAACACAGTGAGTGGGCGGATTAGTGAAACTCAGGAAAGAGTTATTCACACTTGAAAAGTAGGACATGTATGTTGAGGGACATTAAAATAATTTTATCATGGACATTTAGGAGAGGCGTGTACTGTACCACACTCTGAGTTTCCCTCGTGATCTAGTGCTCGTATGTCTGTGTGCACAACTATCAGGAGCTGTGGCCCTGAGCAATCCCACAGAGAATCCCGAGAGGCAGAAAGAGAAAGCACCACTGCAGCTTTCCCGAGGATGTGATCCCTACTGCAGGCTGTGGCCACTGCATCGTCCTTGGGAGGCAGAGCCCCGCCGTGGGGAGCATTTCCCTCACAGGCCGTGAAAGACAGCAGTCATGTACGTTGCCTGCCAGCTTGGTCTTCAGAAAGGCTGACTGCACCCTGAGAACAGCTGCCTTGCGCTATTCGAGGCAAGGAGCAGGTGTACATGGTCCTTTCCGGATCTCGCCCATGCTTCTCCTCTCAGGAAGGCTTCTCGCTGCTACATCGTGATAATAACAACCACCTACTGAGCTCAGTGTCACCGGCCGGGCTTTGGTCTAACCACTTTCCTGTGAACTCCAGGCCTCTAAAATAGCCCACAGGCTGAGATGGACAGTTACTGCTGCTGACTTTCCAGAAAAGAAGCAGAGTTCAGTGGAGGCAAGAACACAACTAGCAGACAGTGAAGCTGGATTTTCAGTGCAGGCCACACAAGCACCCAACCCAGGCCTTAACTGCCTGCATACTGGGCCCCTCCCTTCTTTATGAACGCAGTGACACAGCATGGCAAGCGATGCTGGCTGGAGCTGGAGCTGGGGCGACTTAAACCTTGAGTGACCCAGCATCCGCCTGGTCATGGAGGCCCATTATCAGCGCTGGTCAAGTAGTTGGGCCACCCCCACCACAGTGCCACAGCACCTCTGCGCATGGCATGGGACATGTGCCCCCCTGGATGCCTCTGGTCAGCTGTTCTGCATTCTGCAGGACAATGTGGAGGGGACTTGGGCCATCTGATTGGCCTCCTTTGTATCATAACATTGTTTTGTTTGGTACCCAAGATTCTGAATGTCTTTACCAGAGACTCTGAGACACTGTTGCTGATAATGGGGTAATCAGAGGCTCCCCAGAGGAATTTGTGTGACACAGCCTGTATTCTGGGTTCCTATACACTCTGATTTTGTCTCTAACTCTGCTCAAACCTTGGACAGAAGTAGCCATGGCCCTGTGTGCTGGGATTCCTGACCCTGTACACTGCAAATTCTATTACTTCCACCTTAAAGGGAAAACAGAAAAGCGAGCCCTTAAGGGTGGGCCTTATCCTGTAATCTAATCTCCCTCGCATTCTAGCAATTTTCTCCTTATAGCTTTTAAGAAGTCTGCTAATCAGGCCAAATGGACAGACAAATCCACCCCAGTTTCACTCTGTCCACACATGCTCAGCTCTCAACAGTTCTGCATTTTATTTTTCTTTTTGGTGGGAAATAATGACCTTTACATTTAAGCTTTTAACATGAGAAATTCTTCAAACACTTCGTCTGTGCTGCATGATGTTTTATTTCTTTTTCTGCTTTAGTCCCTTTCAGTTTTTTAAGAAACTTCCAGTAAATCCTCAAGGAGTTTTTAAACTCCAGGGCAGTGACTACAACTACCCTAAGCTACCAGAAGTGTGATGTATTAAGCTTGGCAGGAGCCCGCTCATTCATCTTTGAAGTAAAGCCGCGGCACTGGTGATTCCAAAAGGCATTACATTAAAATGAAAAGCCCCCTTATGGCAGTTGAAGGTGGTTTTTTGTTTCCTGTCATCATCCATTTGTATCTGCCAATAGCCCCTAGTTAAATCGATGCTCCTGATAAATACTACTTGACTGAGGAAACAGAGCAAATCATCATTTCTTAGTAATGGATATTTATCTCTTTTGTGATAACATTTATTTCTCAGATATATAGTTACACAACCTTTCTCAACTTTATAAGCAGTTAATACCATTTAATGGGATTCTTCAAGTTAAAACTACTAATTGTACAAATCGTTTGCTTTTTTGTGTTTTTAATTTTCCTTGAATTACAATGAATTAGTCCTGATCAGTTCTCAGAAGAGGCAGGAGGGGCAAGCTGCCATTTGCCAGGTCCAAGGGCATTCATTCATCCCTGCTTCCCTTACCTTTCCCACCCAACCCGTATTAGTTGGGCATTCACAGGACCATGCCCAGGACACAGGGGAACACAGCCCCACAGCCACACACAGGGAGTCAGCAGCCCTGCAAGGTAAAAGGAAGGAGCTGATTCACACCAGCACGTGGAAATTGGAGCATCATTAGTGCTGCCTAGCAAGACCAGAGCTTTGCGATCTGCAGTACAACCTGCCCGGAGTGCTGGAGAAGCTGGATCTTACATAGTCTATACGGCTTACTGAGACCTACATTGGATGGTAGCACCTTCCAGGGGAAAAGTTTGTGCCAAGCTCCCTGGAACTAGCACCACGCAGATCACCTGGAGAGAGCAAGGGTAATGTGGAGAAGATGCGAGTGCTGGACATACCACAGGTCACATGATCTTTCTCTTCAGAACAGCAGGAGCTGCTGAAGGGGCTCAGAAGTTGGACGATGGGAAAGTAGAAGTTTAAGTCTACAGTCACACTTTAACATTGATGGGTCCATCTGCATTATGGATGGAAGTGGATAGAGAAGGCGTAGAGGCCACCTTGGGAGATAAAACAAGCCGGATATGAGTTTGGCTTGGATGCTTTTGGTGCTATTTGGGAAATGGATCTTGAACCATGACCACCCAAATGATGATGAGTCTTGTTTATGATAAGAACAGGTAAATACAAGAAAACTCACTTTTCTGTAGGAAAGCTACTCAGTAGTGTACTTTTATAGTGCTGACCCTATGCTAGGTAAAGCTCCAAATCCTATCATATGTTACCAATCACCTTATGTTCTTGGGCTTCGGCCAAGACAGAAATAAAAAAAAAAAAAAAAAAAAAAAAAAACAAGATACAGTTCTTTCTTGGAGCTGCTCACTCATTTTAGTCTTGCCAGAATTTCCTAGGGTTCTTTGCTCAATTCAAGATAGAAATCATAAAGAGGCAAGGAATATCATCTGATCGAGGATTCACTGAGGATTGGGCTCAAGTGACAGAGGACAGTTCACAGGACAGTTTCTAGGACTGCTGCTCTCCAAGGTTGTGGGATACAAAACTCATGTGGCCATAAAGAGCAGATGGCTACAGACACTAATCCCAGATGTTCTGCACATGTCTATTTAGTTCTTGGCTCTCAGCACTGGGTTTTGCATGTAATGTGAGGGTCCGTGCATTTTCACTGGGCTCATCTATGTTTGGTTGGTAAAAAGGTGCTCACCACTACCATGATACGGTCATATATCACAACTTCAGAGTTTTTGGTCACACAGGAATCACAGGAAAGCTTGAGGGAAGAGTTAGCAGCTCTTGAACTTGGTCATTGGCAGAAGCAGTTTTTCGTGAGTAGCTTGTATTCAATGGGAATTAGAGCCCAGGCTCTGTCCCACAGTTACAGTCTCGTCTCGTAGTGAGAATGCACTCTGTGAAGTACTGTTAGCTGAGCACATACTCTGTGGAGGTCCCAGAGCACGCTTGCACTGACCTCCAGGATACAGCCTTCTGTCTCCTACTGCATGGCATGTGTCAGCATGCGTACAGTGTGTGGTCACCAACATCCGTCCTTGTGTGGCCCATGGCCACATTCACTTGGTCTTTACTCATCACAGACCTGCAAGGTGGCTGTCATTACTGCCCACATAGAGGTTAAGAGAGGTATGTCACTTGTGTGAGGACTCACATCCTTGAAGCCGTAGACTAGGGCAGCTAAAGGAGGGACAGAGGCTCCAGTTCCTCTTGCTCAGAGTGTGACGTGGAACACTTTGCTATGCCCGCTGCTATGCACATGCACGCATTTATCTCTTAGGAGTAACATCTCTTCTTTCCCTGCCAGGCTGTGGCTTTCTTGGCCAGATGCAGTGATTTCCCAACACTGAGTCTGTTGCAAGAGTTTAAGAACACAGTGAGAGTCAGTATGAGACTCTACCCTCATGTGTTCCAACTCCAAGCTCTGACCTCACTTCCCTGCAGCCTAGAACTATGAATACAACTATGATTAAGATGGAATGGTCTGATTCACGTATTGCTTCTTTGTTCTCTCTTTCTCGAGGGGAATGAGTCTGGAGTGACAAGGGAGATAGGAGGAGAAAAACAGTGTTCTATATAAATCACCCGCTGAGTCATCTCCTGTTGGAGCTGAGCTCCATGCTGTGGAAATCTGCTCCCCCCCCAATATCAGAAAAAGAGCATTTCTCCCTTTTACCAGCCAACCACAGATGACCCCAAGTAGCACGCCAAGCCGGCTGCTGAGAGCGGGGAGCTGACTTGTGCAGAGTCAGGGACGCATGAGCAGCTGATCTTGTGCCCGCCCGGGTAAGGCCACTTGGTTTGTCTGGAGCAGTTTTGTATCTCGCATTCCCAGAACACTCCTGGTCCCCATCCTGTCCTGTCTCTTTCACTGATACCCTGTTCGCAGCTCTGGCAAAAAGTTCACAGTTCCTCAGCCGTCTTCTCCCTTGAACAACACTGCCTAGAGCCCAGGGAAACAGCTCTCCATCTCCTCATGGTGCTCCAGGGACACAGTGATCCACGTGTCTGAAAACCCCGAAAGAAGTGGGACTAAATCCCTCCAAAGTCAGCGATAGACACTGAAGTTCAGGCAGGTGTTAGCGGTACAAAGAGTTACGGGAAAAGGCAAGTGGGTTAATTACTCAGTAGATTTAGAGGAAGCATGAAAACAACAAGTTATGGACAGTGAAATGCTCTCCTCCAAAGTATAGAACATTCACTTCTCCTTTTATTTGTGTGCAATACCTGATCAAGAAACAGTCAAAAACCAGCACAGATATGCGTGGCAACTCAAGGGAACACGATTCCTATCACCCTTAACTTTAAATTTAAAATGGGTTCTACCAAAAGCTGTCACCCATGACACCAGCACTTGACAATGACAACCGTTTCCTATTAGATCTTCTCTTTTATTTTTATCTGTGCCTCCCTGGCTCGCTCCCTCACTTCCCAGTCTTATCCTAACTAAAACAAAGCATGGAAACAGGATACCTGTGATTACTCTCCCATCAACCCATCAGTGTGAGTTTAACCTGATTCCAAAACTTCCCTGGAGACTGAAAATACCAAGTAATTTCTGGAATAAACCTCAACAATCAGAACCAACCTAAAATACATAACCCTTCCCACCAGATGACTCTCTCAAAACCATATCCACTTTTCAAGTTTTTATCCAGTTCTAACAAAAACGATAGAAAAAAGGTACTTAAAATAAAGATAAAGTTAAGAAAACTGTAGGAAAATGGGTGCCCCTTGAGACCAATGTTGTTATGTTAAGTGAAACAAACCAGGCACAAAGCTTACATAGTACATGGTTACTGTTATACAGAAACCCAAACTAAAAATAAAATAAGGGCAGAATAAAAGACAGATAATAGAAAATAGGAAGATAGAAGTTTTGCAGAAGGGATGAAGGTGAAGAGATGGAGAGGAACATGGAGGGGAGCGAGGGGTGTTCAAATGGGACTGAGCTGTGTTATGCACACGGGCTGACCTCGCGTGTTGAATGCTATTATTGTATACTGATCATGTACTAAAAAAAGAAAAAGAAGCATTCATCTTCAAAAATAGATAAACAGACGTAAAATCTTTATTCATATCCAATACTTTCAAAAGCAAACAGGTCATTTATGAACACAAATGACTTTTTCAGAAGACAAAGTTCAACTTTCTCCAGCTCTCACTGAGGAAGTGCATGCCTCCCGTGCTTGCCGGGTGTTGGTGGTAGTCACTCTCAGCTCCCAGAGGCCTCAGGCTTCCTCCATGGCCCTGTCACAGCACAGTGACGGCTCTCTCAGTCCCCACAAGAAGGTCCCCTCCACCTTCGGCTGAGATGGAGTAGCCACTGGGGCAGTGACATGATACCAGCACGGCCACATGCGTAGAAAACAAGCTAGTCACAGGCTCAGCTCACACTCAGGGAGCAGCTCACCAGGCAGGCCCTGCCAACTGGGAGAGGTCGCTGCAGACTGTGTCCTGTGCAGGCAGTACCCCAAAAATGAAGCCCCATTGTCCCTTGCTTTCTTTAGAAGTATTTACATTCTCAGTCCTCATGTCAGATCTCACGCACAGAGCGCTCTCGCCATGCCCCCTGGCTCAGGCCTCCAGGCACATCTGGGTGGCAGAGACCGCTCAGGCCTGGGACTGAGAGCTTAGCGGGACTCCACTGCAGCACCCACAACATGTCTGACCACATTAGAAATGATTAGTGTTGCCGAAAATGTTCATTATAGTTGCATCACTTTCATTCCGTGGATTTTTTCTGCATAAAGATTTAGAGAAAGCAAGTGAGGCAGCCATTTGTGTTAAAACTGCTAAACTATTTCACCTTCCCTAAGATCAAGCTAGTTCCTTTTAAACCATTTAGAATAGATTTTTCAACCAAAGATCCCTGCTCATGGAAATGTCTTCTGAGACACAATCCGAGCCACACCGAAGAGTCAGGGAACATCAATGTCCAACATTGTCCTCCTGAAACACAGCTGCAGATGTAAAGCTGAGTTGGTGACGACAGTGCAGTCCAGCAGTGAGAGGATCTAGCGGTGAGCAGGAAGATCTCAGGGCTGATCACAGCAATAGCAACAGCCATGCTTCCTGGCATGCCCTGCTTGGGAGCCCATGCTGCACACAGAGCTCTGGGCTCCTCTGTTTCTGAGCAAAGCGGGTTCTGATGGGCATCTTGGTCAAGAGACTATTCCTTCACAAGGTGGGTGATGGGCCATGTCAGCAGCAGCAGGTGTGAAGGTACTGAGCTAAAAGTCAGTGGGATGGCTGCTCCTGCAAGGACTACCTGGGAGCCGACCTCAAGCAAAGTGGGCTTGTCTGGCTGGGAGTTGAGGGGGCATTGTTTTGGGGTAGGAGCTTGACAACCACTGGAGACTGTGTGGCCAAGAATGAGGACACAGGCTGGGAAAGGAGGTGAAGTGGCTGGACCTGCTGCCCCCACGGTCTGTGCAGTGTTCTGCCCCAGCTGTACCCCTGCTCCTCCTCTTCCTGGTAGACTGGAATCCTTCACCTGCAGCTTGAGAGAGCAGGGAGCTTCAGTTACAAGACGTCCCTCCAGAGGCACAGATGCTGCCAGGAGGGAATGAATCACACCATTATCTGATGAGGAACCAGCTTTGGCACAAATGCAGGTTGTCTTATGTGGCACTCTTGTTAATACTGTGAATATGGGTTCCTGATGCTCGAGCAGACCATGGAATTAACTCTGTAGGCCCTGAGCAGCCCAGTGCCAGTGTGGCACCATTGCTGTGGAATTCACAGTGATTTGGGAGGGCAGCACAGCGCCACCAAAGTCATTTGTCACATGATCACTCATGAAATGATGCGAAGCTCTGGAATGTACAGTGGTTCATCTTTAATTCACTGGAAAGAATTATACTAAAGTGTTATGAGCAGACAGAAAGAGAAAAAATTCACAATTAATTGCTATTTTCTTTCATTCAGAGAGACTCATATGCTAAATACATGATTTTATTCTCTTGTGTAGATAAGTTTACAGGTATAACTGTCTAGGATGTATGTCTCACAAGTCATACATTATTGTATAAAACTGCAATATATATATATATATATATATTTCATGGCCTAAAGTTTTCCATCACTGCTGTAGATTGAGTTATTTTCTGTGTTATCCCAATCTGAGAGGCAGTGGGAAAATTTCCATCTGTTAAGACATGAAGAGGAGTTTTTCCACCTTGAATGATGGGACTCTATACATCTCTGTCTGTCGGTGTTTTCCTGAGTTGTATCCTCTCATCTTCTGCCCAAGAAAGCACACACCTGTCTATTCAGAGGTTAGTAGATGTATAGATTTTTATTGGTTTTCTTTTTCAATATGGCGCCCTAAGTTTACCTTCAATAATGTTTTGCTTTGTGTCACTTTGTTTTGTTTTTTGAGACGAGGTCTCACTATTAATTCAGGCTGGTCTTGAACTCACTATGTATCCAAAACTGGCTTTGAACTTGTGGTGATTCTCCTTCCTCAACCTACGGAGTGCTGGGATTACAGGTAGGCACCACCATGCCCTTACCTTCCAGAATGTTTGGCACTGATGAGCCAAGATTCTCACTGTTTTTTTTCTATCTGGACCGGGCCTTTGGGAGCTAGAACTGCACGGAGGAACCTATGTCACGCTGCAAGATGATGGTAGCATTCTGTGTGCTATAGGTCACAGGCCTGTGGATTTCTGACTCACTGTGACTTCAGAGACTTAGCACTTTTATTCTTGTTTTGAAATTTTAATTGCGATTCAAAAGGGAGAGGAAAGGCAATATACAATCAATTTATGGGTGACTAGGCATTATCAGACATTGGGGAGAAATCTCTACCAGGAGTCCAATATGAGACAAACGGAAAAATTCAAAGGACAAAAGCCCACCAAGGGAAACAATACAGAGAAAACTAAGAATAAAGTAAAATCAGCTTTTAATAATTATAAAAAAATTGTATGTATGGAAAATATATTTTATGAAAATTATATTTATATTTATTTTAAAAAACAAAAGTAAAAAAGGGTAAAAATGATATAGAATTTTTTAAAAATAGGAAATTAAGAATCAATCTGAGAAAACAAAGCACTTTATAAAATTTAAATATTATAGACTTAATTTCAAACACAGAACACTAAATGAAAAACCAAGATCTGTAAAAATATGAAAGACAGTGAGCTATAAAGCAGCAAAATAATAATAATGTAAGTAAATAAGTACTAAAAGAACAAATTAAAAGATAAGATACTTGGAAAGAACCCGTGACGGCAGCAGTGGAAGAAAACGGGGACAAGAAAGAACCTTCAGCCGTCACGGTGAACATGGATCCAAAGCCAGGGCATCAGATAAGGAAGGGAGAGCTAAGGAAGGACAACAGGAAAGCACAGAATCTTGGGATTAAACGTTCAGAAAAAAATCACATGAACAACAGTAAACTTCCATGAGTTCCTCTTAGAGGCAACAATAAATATCAGACTCAGCATTCCCTAGTACTTCAAGTCCCAAATTCTGTACTTTCCAAAACTTAAACTCTTAAAAACTATTTAAACTAAAGTGGATAAACTAGAGAAACCAAATGACTAAAAATAGTAAGTTCAATCAGTAATCAGAAACCTCCCCAAAAATGAACTCCTGGAGCATTAAGGTTTCACTAAGGGATTACACCTATTCAAATAATAATTAAACAACTGCAAAAAATTAAAGGTGAGGTAGCAGTCACAAAGTTACCTAATGAGCCCACAATTACTTTAGTACCAAAATTATTCAAAAATGAGTAAAGTAAGTTACATATCAATATCCTTTTCCAGCATAGATGCAAATATTCTCAACAAAACACAGGAAACTGAATCCAGCAGCAAAGTGAACAGGTCATGCGTCATCACCAAATGAATTTATCTCAACAAACCTGGGAAAAACATAAAAGACTTTTATTTTTGTATCTTATACCCCATTGCTGCTGACTGTATTAGAAATATTTCAGAAACTTCATGCTATTTTTTTGTCATTTTAAAAAGCAGTCCCCCAATATATATTTTTATGAAAAAAACATTTTGTTTTTGAAGAAGGAAATGAGAAGAGCGACTTTTTAAAACAAATCTGTTTAATAAATCTCTTTGCTTCCTAGAAAACAACTGGACCTTCTTTCTCCTTTTGCAGTGACCCTATTGTTATGTTATTCTGGTTGAAGTATATGGAGAAAATCCTGCTCACAGGAAAGAACAGAGCATGGTAATAACATTTTTCTGTAATTGTGGATGTTTCTCTGTGATACTACTCAAACCAGACAAGCAGAAATTTTTTGCAATGTGGAATCTGAGACAAATAAATCAATTTTTATGCCCTGTTACATTAAAATTCAGTAGTTTATTTTGTACTTTGAATGATAAATCTTTTTCCCATGTCTGAAATTCTAATATCCTGCACTGGTCATTTAAAAATATTGGTTCACTGAGTTTTACAGATATTCCCAATCTTGACACATTTTATTTTAAAATATCAAAAAATTGCCTTTATTAATAATATCACCAATCTCATCAAAAAAAGCTTTTACGTATTGAGAAGCTGTCAAGCTATTGCTTCAAAACTCAAATTTCATCCTTGGCAACAAATGCTGTCAGTTGTTTTACTTAAGGTGTCAGACTCAGTTGATTTGTTTTCAAGAAATGTCTACCAAAGTCTGAATAATGACGGTTTTTCTGTCAGATGTTGTTTCAATTAAATATGGTGTTCAGTGTAGAACACAACTAGTTCAACATGCAGCTCAACCACACAAGGGCTATGCTTCTAAGTATCCATCATGTTTCAGCATGGAACAACATGAATCATGGGTACATGGAGCACTGCCTGATGGGTACTGGAAGCACTGCCTGATGGGAACCCACAGAATTGCCTGATGGGTACCCACAGAACTGCCTCAAGGGTATGCATAAAACTGTCTCATACTTATCTGCAGAAATGCCTCATGGGTATTCACAAAACTGCCTCATGGGTACATCTGATTCACATGTATAATGCTGAAGGGCACGGACCACTGGAAGTAAACTAACCCAGACTCTGTATCCCAAGGAATCCTTCTCAGTAAAGCTCCTAGAGTTACAAAGTGGGGACAGAGTAGTGGGGACAGAGCTCTGTTGTTAATAATCCAGCACTTTCTGTGGTTCTTGTTAGAGGTTCCTGTTGATAAGTGACAGCGTGCAATTTTTGACTAAGAGTGTTAAAGTTTTAGGATGTTGCTAAGGGATGATAACATACTAATTCATGTGTATCATTTTTAAAATTTGGAAAATATTACTTTTTGAGACTATTTTATTACTCAGGGTCTATATTTTTGCTCCTTCTGGAAAGTTAAATGTTCAGAGAGACAATCTAACATATTAAATTCAAAGTAAAGTTTCACTGTTTAAGGTAGTTTATTTGAAAATTTTGAGTTTCTACTACAGGCAATTTCATTAGTTCATTAAATAATCAGACATTAACTTAAAACAATGAAAATTGCCAGGTCAATAAGCAGGATTGGAAGATTTATAAATGAAACTGAGGCTATGTTGTTTTCCTATTAATACAATGAATTTTACTTAAATATACAAAATGGCACGGTGACCATTGTTACCTGCTCTTGCACCTATGAAGCAGGAATACCACACCCAATTTAGGACCATAAACACTTGAACTAATAGAGTAACTGGAGAGAAACTTTAAACACTGAGAAATTTTAGAGTCAACTACAGAACCAAATAATACCATAAAAATATATTTAAATAAAAAGAAGTAGTGTTTAAGATTTACAGTACAACAAGCAAAATGCATGATATAGTAGATAAGTCAAGAGAAATATTTTGCTTAAGGAAGAGAGAATTAGTAAACGGGAAGGTGGAACCAAGGGTATCACCAGGTCAGGGAACACAGGAAAAGAAAGGAAGGGGCCTCGTGAGGACACCAGCAAACAAAGGAAACAGTGCAACTCAGAAGCAAAAGCAACAAAACAGTGTTGGGGTGCATCTCCAGAAAGCAGTAGTGGCATAGGTTCAAGAATTAGTGAGAGGTGACTTTAATTCTTTTAGCAAAATACCTGGGAGCAGACTGGCTGGGACAAGTGGGACCTCTAATTGTAGTTTTCTGGGGACTCTCCACGCGATTTCCACAGTGGTTGTACCAGGCTTCGCTCCCAACAACAGTGGAGAAGGGTCCTTTTTCCCCACAACCCCTTCTGGCATTTGTTATCGGTTGATTTCTTGATGACAGCCATTCTTTCTGGAAGGAGGTGGAGTCTCGGCCTTGTTTTAATTTGCATCTATAGAATGACTGTTGAATATTTTTTCATGCATTTAAGCTTCTGTACTTTTTCTGAGATGTGTCTGTTCACTTCAGATGCCCATGTATACCCATGTTTATACAGCAGGGTTTGTAATAAATAAATCTCAGGAACAACCCGAATGTCCACTAACCAACAAATGGATAAAAATTGCTCTTAAATATGATAGAGCCACATAAGGAGTGGACCTGTGATGTTTATAGCTGAATGCGCAGAATGTGTACTTGAGAGCACACTCTTACACGGAACGAGCTGGACACGTGGACGCACTGCGTTGTCTCTCTGGTGTGGAAAATGAAAGTATAAATAAGAACCAAAACGTCTAATAATAATTGTTTGAAAGGAAAGAGGAACAGGGAGAGGGGGTAGAAGGGAAAAAAAAAATGGGAGAAAAAGGTAAAATGAAAAAAAACTTTGTAGATAAGGGGGAGAGGGGTTGAAGAGGGGAGGGGACTGGGGAAAGGAGGAGCTAAGCTGTGTTGTCTGAACTGTGCCAATAAACCTAATTAAAAAGAGAATAGTAAGAGAATAATAAAAACCTGCCACAAGGCAAGGTGATTCAGCAACATCTATAGCCAAACGTATTTTAGTGAGAGTAAAATTTCATAAACAAGAGATTTTAAGGAAAAAGTAGCTTACTTACAAAGAAACTAAGGTTATGTTTACAGTCTAAAAGCTACCATACATCTGCCAGAAAACGAACAAATTGTCAATCTACTGTATATATGCTGCTATCTACACGTACATACACCCATAAAAAGGTATTCTATATTTAGATGGCTATACATACATAAAAGGGTAAATATTACAGAAGTATTAAAGAATTGATAAAACTCAGAACTGATTTCTATAAAAAAGCATAAATAATGAATCTTGGCTAAAATATAGGAAGAAAACAGGAAACTCAAAAATAAAACTACCTTAAACCTTTTGGTTGCTGTGTATCAGCTGACATAAAAAAATATGGAAAATCCTGGGTCATGTCAAATTATACACACTGACAAATTTCAAAACTTATATAGATAAAATCTGCCCCTGAGTAAAAATAATGCTTATGAAATTTAAGTTTATAAAAGCACAAAGCCTGGGTAGACTTGAGACTATTAAGTGAATCAGGTCAGCAGTGAATTTCTACTTTTTCCCAAATAAAAGAGGACCAGGGTACATTACAAATGAGATTCTCCGAAGTGTCAAGGAACACACTATCCCTCTCACACAAACTGAGAGAATCAAACGAAGACAGCCTACAGCCCATTCATAAGGTTCATATAATCTTGAGTACAATATTTGAAAAATATTTAAAACAATCTTAGTTGATATCACAGATGCTAAAATAGTAAGTGAAGTGTAGAAGTACAAATCCCTGAGTGTGTAGAAAGTGACACGTTACTAAACATAACACGTTACTAAGCAAACAATGGAACTTCATGAAATTTAGTGATGAAAGTTAAATAAACACTCTTATCTCTGTCGATTGAGAAAATTATTCCGTATATTTCAGACAACTCCCCACTCTCCTAAAGGACTATGTGACAAATCAGTTTGGGATAGATGGTAATGTCTTTAGCATTACAGATGTTACTTTATAGCACATTTGATAAACCACACTTAAGGAAGAGCCATGTGGAAGAAGACCACAACTCAGCACAGCTGTATCTTTCCACCCTGCGCTGGGGACCGAGCCTGCAGACAGCTCAGGAAGCCTCATGTGATTTATAAAGGGAGAAGCAAAGCCGTATACAAATGTGCACACATACACACAAATGTCCGTTTACATAAACATACCCACATGGACTTTACGATACGGACATTATAAATCACAGATATGTGTATGGTAATCATAGTAGTAACTGAAAAGTAGGTAAAAATGAGAGCTTAACTCATAACAAAAAAGCAGCTGTTTAGTTACCTATCAAAATGCCCCAAAAGTATGTTAATAACAAGTATAAAAAGACAAATAAAATAAGGACCTTACTGTGCGTATTTACAGAAAGGAACACTGTCGATTCTTTGCCAATCTACACATGCAAGGCAAGGTTAATCTCCAAATTTTTGAAATTCAGTGTCATTATATGGAAATTGACAAGTTGGTTATCGCAGTCCTAGGAACAAAGAGACACCCAAGGAAGCCACAGAGAACTGAAGCGGCATTTCTGCTAGATAAGAATTTCAGAATAGAGCTAAAATAATAATTTAAAAAGTGTGTCCATCGGTACGTGCGTATGGCCAGAGTCTCTGTGAGGAAACAGAATTGCTGAAAACAAGTAACAGTGAGCCAGAGAACAGAATATTAAAAAAATCCAGGGGCCCTGGGTTTAAAATCCATCTGTTTTCTGTATCGAGAAAAGATAAAACAGACTCTTGGATCACACCAAATAATGCATATGTCCTGGGTGGATTAAAGACATATTTAAAATGCAAAAGTACAAATTTTCAAAGATAACAGAAAATACTGATCTAATTTCAACTATACTAAAGTTAAAACGTTTCTGTTACAAAAGATTTCACTAATAATATTGGTAACAAATTTTTACATAGTACTTATTGTGTGCTTGGATATCACCTCGCTGTCATGCATTAACCCACGTAACCTTTACTGTTCAGTCGGTGGATAGAATTTCCACCATCATTTCCCTGGGAGGGTTTGTATTTTCCCCCAGATCAAAAACCCGGGAATATTAAAGCATAAGTCAAGGCTTGGAGTTTGGCTGCTTCCAGGGGAATAAGTATATACACAAACGAGCAGCGAATTACACAACAACCCAACCACACAAACAGTTTTCAGAGCATGTTAAAATCCTGACAAATAATTGAGAATTTTTTTAATATCAGAGAATTAGGCAATGGTGCAATTTTGCTGTGTGTCCAGGCTAACTGAAGCACCATAACATGTTAGAGTATTTACTTCTGAATCGAACAGCTCCACACAGAATTGCTTCAAGGTTTCGGGTGCAGTTTTACACAGGAAAAACACCAATGTAAAGAAAATAACTTACAGGTTGACTACAAGGGCACAGCTCCTTGTTTGGTCTGCCCTGGGATCGGCTAGCCTTAGGGTTCACCTTTCTTTAAAAGGAACATTTACAAAAACACATCACAGTAAGTCTTGGGTTATTTGCAAGGCTAAAATCACTTACGAGGTCTGACTTTGTGTCCTCGGGGATGGCTCAGAACTGCCCTGTGCTTTAACTCCTCCGTCAGCAGCTGTCCTGTGTGATTGCTGTAATACACACCAGACGAAGAGGATGTGTGTTTCTCACTAGGAAGGGGGCAGAGACACCCATGTGCAGTCTACTACAGGGGAACACTGCACGCTCACAATCTGCAATGGAGCGCTGTGAACGGGGCTTCTTAGGAGGAATCCACTCGGCTGACACGGAACCCTGAGACTTTGCAGAGACAGCCAGCCGAGTTCCTCTGGGGCCGCTGGCGTGGCTCAGCGCTGAAGCTACTGTGCAGGGCCCTGGATTTAAAATCCATCGCCTCAAGAAGCGAGCAGAAAGAAGAAATGCATCTTTGCCAGTCTCGCTGGGAGAAGCATTCATCGCTGCTTATCAGGCTCTCCTGGCATGCTTTGCAGACATTAGCGACGTGTGTCAGGGCTCATGTGCTTCAGCAACTGCTGAAGAAAAACAACCTCAGCGCCTCCCCGCGCGTCTGCGGATGGAGGCAGATCTGGCGTCTGCCCCGGAATCCAGGCTCCTCTGAGCTCCCTTCCCAGACAGAGCCGGAAACTCAGAAAAGAAATCGCGTCCCAAAGCAACGTAAGGAAGCATTCTACACTCGCTCTAAAACATGAAATGCAATTTTAAAGGAGTATGAGATGGCACTGGCAGAAATTAAGGGATCTAAGAACACGCTTTGTGGCAGGATTCTGGAAAACAAGAGGAGCTGTGCAAGTGGGGTCACAGAGCGGGGAGACAGGCTGCGGCCAAACGGCTGGGACTGGACGAATCCCTGGTGCATCCCTGAGCTGTGTCCGAGGCCTGGACTGCTTGGAACTCAGCAGGCTTTTGCTAAGGTCGCCTGGACCTGACACAGGACCAGCCCCCCTGGGTGCTCCCTGCCTGTCTCTTCAGGGAGGGCCACCTTCTCCGGTGGGACACTTATTTACTGTCTCTTTTCCCACTTTTACTTTGTCGCCATTTGTGCTTGTTTCCCTGAATGCTTTGTTCAGGACCAAAGTGGGGAGGCTAAAATCACCTCTGAAAGGAGACATGGGCACCACGGGGCTCGTCCACTTTGGAAAACTGTTTTGGATAACTGATAAAGGAAAACATACCACTCTGTAGCCCCTCTGATTGTGTGTTACCCTGAGCGGATACAGGACCCCGGTGCCACATGCACACAGGGCCACATGCGTGTATAAAGACACTCATGGAGGAACAGTTGTAATTATGAAGAAATAAACACAACTTTCACCCAGGAGCTGAATGCATAATTTAATTTTGATTCAGTCTTTCAGTGGACTATTACATAGCACATCAACAGATAGTACTATGCCTCAGCAGGGCTGGAATTTAAAGAAAATTCTGTTGTTTTCAATAAGAAAATGAAAGCAAATATAAACATTTTTTATATTTGAAAATGTAAAAGAATACCTACTTAGGTCATGTAATTCTTGGGTGTAAAGCATGGAAAATGGATAGACAGGGTCGAGATTTTAGCTCTGCACATAAAATTTGTTAGAAAATAAGAGAAATAGAGAGCTACTCAGGAAGAATATTTACGTTGGTTTAATTTTGAAGAGGGGAATGTAGATGTCTGCAAAGTTTGGAGAACTGGTGTCTAAAAATAATGCGGTAAATAAAATGTTTCGTGATGAGAAACAAAAGACAAAGTGGGAGAGAAGAAAGAGGAAGGGAAACTGAGTCCCGGGGAGGTGTGGAGGAAAGAACCCCACAGGGCCTACAAGTGCTGAGCGCATCACCAGAGCAAAGGTCCAGCGCGACACTATCAGGCCCCAGGGTGGAGGAACCGGAGGCCTAGGACGCCCCGTCCCACGGAAGAGGAGGCCAGAGGAGGCCAGGAGGAGCTGCAGCCGATTCTGGTCCCGCGATGAAGCCAGAAATCTCAAAGAGCTCGCACATTTGCGGAAATGAACAGGAAGAGCTTCCCCCAACCAGGAGAGCAGCACGAAGCTGTTCATATATGTGCACGGATGTGAGAATATTCCGCTCACTGAGAAAGGACCGTGTGTGTCCTGCAGGACCTCTGGTGCAAGGGTACCTCAAAGCACTTTGCAAGAACAGGAGAGGGTGTGTGGAGATCAATTGCACTGCAGGATTAGTTCCAGCACTAACGCTAACTGATGCTTCACTCTCAGGAGTAAGGGCGAGGGACAGAGGGCAGGGAAAGACACTGTCACCCCTTCTGACACGTGGTGGACTCTGCCAGTGAATGTGACATTCCTTTGTTTAAAAGAGTAATTTTAAGGTGGATTTGGGGCCTCGCGATCCTCATTACAGATTGCTCCTACGGCGAGCACACACTTCCCCAGCTATGTTGGAAAAGACAGCAATTCACATCCAGAAACCAGAAAAGGAAAAGTGAACCGCATACAAACTCTGTAGAAGAGAAAATATAAAATCAGAAAATAAATACACTAAATATAAAATGGAAAGCAAATAGAGAAAAATCAGTGAAACCAAAACCTAGGTGTTTCAAAACTGTCAATAAAATTGCTAAACCAGAGCGATGGGGAGGGGTCTTTCTCAGATGAAAAAATAAGGGGGTATAATTAAGCTTAATCAATGTCAATATTATGAATAAATTGAGCTACTTAGATGTCAATTGACTTTAAGATGGAAACTCACACAAGAACTGCATGACCCAAATCGCTCTGTATCTACTAGAGAAATTGACTATCACTAACCATGTTTCCATAAACAAAACCCCAGGACCGAGGGCTTTGTTCCTTGTAAATTTAGGAGCATTTGAAGAGTAAGTAAAAACCATGTGAAAGAGGGAATAATTTTTAAATCATTGTGTGAGTAAAGAAATATTCTGCTTGCAAGACCAGAGAACAGTGCAAGAGAACTTAAATCTATTATCTCATGAAAACATGAGTGGAAAAAATTCTGAACATTTTACAAACTTAAATTCAACCATATATAAAAAAGATGATCTGTCATAACTAAGTGGGCTCTTCCCAGAAATTCAGGGTTAGTTTCACATTTAAAAATCAACTAGTGTAATTCATCGCAATAGTGGTGAAAACCACATGCAAAACCCTCAGAACTGAAGGTGTGATTTAGGCAGGCACAGGCCAGAGCAAACTTAACAACATTCCTCATCTTCTCCTTACAGACACTCTCAGGAGGACGGCGTAGAGGGAAACTTTCTCACCCGGGTTTTAACGTCGGCAAAACATCCACAGTTCGTGCTTTACTTAGTTTTAAAAGACTTAATGTCCTGTCCCAAGATAAGGAACACAATAAGCACACGCATTCTGCCCAGTTTTAATCTTCAGAAGCCACTGAGACTGTGGAGTGGATTTAAGTTTTCTTTTGTCCGTGTGTGTGGATCAGTGAACAGAAAACAGTCACAAAACAGATTCACACACATATGCAAACAAGCATGTTTTGAAAAGACAGTGAAGATTTGTGATGTACAAGTCATTTTTCAAAATAATGGTACTGGAATAGTTTTGTGGATGTCTGCAAAAATGAGAATGAACTTTGAACTGTAATAATACTTAAAACCTGACTGAAAATGAGTAACAGTGCTTAATACAGCATCTATGCGTATAAAGCCGGAAGGAGAAACTGTGGGAGCTGTTGTAATTTTGTCTAGATAGAGACATTTTAGAGATGACAAAAAAGCCTTATCTATTAAATGCGAAAAAGTAAAACTGTACTTCATCAAAACGAACAATTTTCTTCCTCAAACAATAAGTTTTAAGAGAATAAAATGCAATCTCAGACTGAGGAAAACATTTGCAAATCATATTTCTAGTAAGTAAATTTTATGAAGAATGCAAAAAAATCCAAAAATCTGAAAAGAATAGCCGTTCCATTTTAACATGAGAAAATGATCTGCACAAACCCTTCACCACAGAAAATGAACAAACACGCTGAAAGATGCTAATAGCCGCTTTATGTTTCTTCCAAAGCTAAATGTATACCTGCCTCCATGCGGCCGTTCCTCGCCAGGTTTTTACCTCACAGAACACAGCCGAGAGCACTTCACTGTCGGCCAACAGCTGGCGCACATCCGGCTGTCATCAGGAGCTGGGCGGAAGGCGCCAGCCACTGGGTGACCACTCCGGCCTGCAGGTTTCAGGGCACCTCTTCCTCTCACTTCAGTCCGGCCTGCACGGCTGCAAAAGGCCGCTCTCTCCTCCCTCCCTCCCTTCCTCTCTCTCTCTGTCCTGGAGATTGACTTTCTTACCGAACTACATCCCTAAGCTTTTATTTTGTTTTATTTTATCTCATGCAGAGTTTTGCTAAGTTGTTAGGCGTCTTAGGCTGGCCTGGAAGTTGCAATCCTCCTGCCTCAGCTACCCAGGGACTAGGGCTGCAGGTATATGAGTTATTATTTCTGATTCGTGACATCATTTGTCTTATGCTGGCAGTGGAAATCGCAGCAGAGAGGGGGTGGTTATCCACTCAGGAACACATGTGAGAGTAGCTTGCGCAGATGGGAAGCTGAGGTCTGATGCAGGGACCCACCTATTTTACAGCAGCAAGCCTTCCTGTTTAGGACCTCAGTGGTAACCCTGACACAAAGCATACATGTTCATCATGGCCAAGAGCAAGCCAGACACTGATACTATTCCAGCAATGTCAGAATCCAAAAGAAATGTCCGCTCCTGGGCAGCAGCTCTCTGAAAGGACACGAGGGGACAAGAAGGCTCATCCACTTCAAAAATATGCAAAAGAGAACAGACAGTTTCCTTTGCTTTAAGCTCCTATCTCTACGTGTGTGCCCAGCTCAGAAGGAAACTTAGCGTGTCCTTCTTAGTTGCGGTGGCTCTGTGGCTACAGGATTGGGGTCCCCGTGCTCCGGCTCGACGTCTCTCTGGGCAGCTCGTGCAGGCTGTGAGCAGCACCACACAGCTGGCAGCCACCCCTCCGGGATGCTCAGCTCCTGCGGCTGGCACTCAACTCCCTGGCCGTGGCGTGACCTGTGACATTGTCCCAGGAGGTGTGTTCTTCTTTGTTTCTTTTATTTTAGCACAAGTTTACAGTCCGTGATGCTCGGGTTCATCCTGGGGAGTTGGTATGTGTCCTTAACAAGTCCTAATTCCTTTATTCCCTGGGACCTGCCCTCCCGCTCTGGAGATCCCTTCCCATTTGCAAAAGATCCTTCTCCTGTGTCCTATTGTTTATTTATCTATATCTGTGTTCAGTTGTTGTTGTTTTAATTACTTATTCTTTGGGTTTTCCACATAAGAAACATGCAGTATTGAAAGTTGGGTGTCTGATTCACTTCAGTTAACATTATGGTCTCTAGGTGCTTCCACTGTCCTATAAACTACCTAATTTATTTCTCTCTGGCATAGTAGTACTCCATTATGCCTAAATACTGCCTTTTCTTTACCCACTCCTCCTGTGATGGATCACTTAATCAACTGAAAGACGAAAATGTTTGAAGGCTTGGACTTGGGCAACGACTTTCTCTGTAGAACCTCAGTGCCATCAAAAATAGCATCAGGAAACAACATATGCGTGTACCACAGATTGGACTGAAAAGAGTCTGCACAGCCAAGTGAACAGTGGAGCCCGGAGGGAGACATCGAAGAGGAAGACACAGTCTTGGTCAGGAGGTCTGTCCTTGGTGCGTGTGCAGGCGCTGAGACCTCTGGGTGAGTGTGGTGTGGTCTCACCGCACCACACCAGCTCAGCAGCTGGGGGAAAGAGCGACCCTGCAGGGAGAAAGGTCTCACACTTGTGAGCTCTGCATGCTGGCCTGCCCTGTGCCTGGAGCCTTACTCAGGGTGCTCTCGGGAATTGCTGGTTCTCTGGAACTGTGACTTTCTTGCTCTGTAATTGGCTCTCCCATCAGTCAGCAGAAGGCATTCACTTAGCAGTAATTAAGAGGAAAAGCCAGTCTCACGGGTAGCAACGTTAAGGACCATTGGCCTCCTGCAGCAGCAGCTGATGCAAGCGTTCGGGTTGCAAACGTTGTCTTACACTGCCACCCACCGGCTGGCTCGAGCCTGGCACGGAGGAGGCAAACCCTCCTCCAGCACATTCCTCCTGCCATGGCGCCTGCAGTCCCTGCTGCTCACAAAGGAAGACAATTTCTCTAAAAGCCTTAATGGTTTATAAAGTCCTGGCTCTGAGCCACGCGGGCTTTCCAGTGCTAAAACAGGAAAGAAAAGAAAGTGAACCGCCCTCCACACGGGTGTGCGCATCACTGTCTGATGTGTCTCAGAAGATGTGTTTTAATTAAACCCCTGAGCAGTGTGGGCTGACCAGACTTCGTCTCTTCTGGGAGTCATGAAAGGTAAATGGAGCTCACTGGGTCTCGGAGAAAGAGGAGATTGCAAGGGTGTAACCGGACTAGCTTTTCCGGCATTCACAGAAGAAGGAACAGGCAGTGAAGAATCGTTTCGGAAAGTTTCACGTCAGTATGTTAGTTCCATTTCCTCCACTGAAATATTGCAACATCACGCTCCTCAGATAGGGATAAAAGGCAAATGTGCACTGGAGGGATCCTCCAAAATGTCCTGAATCATCTAACAAAGCCGCAGAAATAGCTCCTTAATAGACCATGGAAAGTGCGGCAATTAGCACGCAATGAACCACACACATCTTTAAAGTTCCACTTCAGCTGCAGAATTTTATTTCTGTTTTCTAGAAATACAGAAGGGAAATAATCCCAGGATAATGTTTAGTTTCAACTGGAAAGGAAAAAATATCTTTTTGTTCTCCCAGAACCCTTGTGTAATCACACTGATGAAAAATTCTCACTTAAACAAAACCCGAGTAATCTCTTGCCCTAAAACACAAGTTTGGAAAATCCTAAACCTTGTTTCCAAATTTTGCATTTGAGAAAACTGAGGTTCAGAGGCGGGAAATGTTAGAGCCCGGCGATTATACAGCTGGTTAGCGCTGGAACCGGCATCTCCACTCTCGGCCTTCCCCCCGCTCCGCTCCTCTCCAATGAATATTAATATTTATGTGCATCTGTGCGTGAGCATATGATAATTTATCCTACAAGTCAAACATACACCTCAGAAGCATTTCTGTAAAATGTGCCCACATCGCCTGTAGAAGTTGAAAGCAACTCCAGTATTCTGGGTTATAAAATTCAGGCTTAGGCTTAGAATGTTAGTATTTAAAATCCCAGCATCCCTGGTTTAGTCTCTGTACAATGACATTTTTTCTAAAATCTTTGGAAATTCCATGGATCTTTTGCTCCTGACTGATAGATCTCCACAGTTTGCTGTCTACTGAAAGAATTGTAGGTGACCACAGGGTTTATGTACAGAACAGGACGGTGGATCATTAACTGATTCTTGTCAGCTTGACAACGCCAACCTGTGATTATTCTAATTCGCCTCAGTAAGCAAACATTTCAAAACGTAACAAAATCTAAGAAAAGCAGTCAGTGTTTCTACTGTCCAGGGTGTCCCGGCAAACTGTACTAGAGCTGAGCAGTGCCTCCCTGAGTCTCTGTGCATCCGTCTCTCTCCTCTCTCTATCTCGGTCCCTCTATGTGCCTGTGTCTACACTACAGCTGAGTTTAGCCCCTGTGTCTGCTGCTAAATTTAAATGAATGCGCTGTGTGCAGACAAAGTTCAGGCATCTCCTGGATTCAAAGTGCCCACAAGTCTCAGCATCTCTTCAGCCAGGAGCAATTACCCAGGGCTGAGTGTGTTGTGTGTGTATAAAACTGTGTGTGCTGGATGGCCTCATATCACATTATTTACTGACATTTGCAACAGTGGTCTCCTTATATGCTTTTTTGTAATTTGCAGAACATATTAATATAAACACTGATTTTGTTAATCTTTTCTTTTTTCCTGGAAATTTCAATATTGAAAATCTCTCTCTGTGTGTGTCTCCCCTTCTGTCTCTCTCTCTCTCTTTCTCTGTCTCTCTCTCCCCTCTCATTTTGATGCCTTTTCTCAGGTACTGATCATAAAAATTACACATGTTAATTTAGCAAAATACTACCGAGCCTCTCTTTTTCTCTGTGACTTTTAGGATTAGCAGTTTCCTCTTGCCCTTGATGGTTCATCATCTGCTCTTTCTTGTTCACTGATAATTTTATTAAATATGTGCTCTAGCCAAAATTTATTTTGGAATACTATGAAAATTAAATATCTAAATGTATTTTTTCTGGGTAGTTAATTCTTTTATTCAGTTCAACTTGCTAAAAACCATCAACTAACATAAAAAACTGGTTTTAGAAAAGTTAATTTGCAAAGAAAAAATATATTGTTTTCTTACTGCCTCTGCTCCACTGATTTCTTCTGTTTCGTCTATGCTCATTTTCGTACTAGTAACTGACTGCATAGAAGCTGCTGTAGAGCCAGGAGCTCTCCGTCATCAGTTTGGATGTTTTCTGGCCTTATTCTTTACTTCCTTCTCATAATGACATTTGATAAGTGCCCATAAAAAGGATTTTGATTGCTCCTATATCTTAACTTATAAATGGTTTTGTTTTACAGCATTTAAAGTAGTGGTTATTTATTTCATGTGTTCTTCAGCTAATAATAGCATTTTTCTTCTTTTGGTCCTATGACTTTTTAAAAAATATATACTTACATACATTTTCAATTCTGTGGCCATCATAACTGAGATGTTGTTCATAATTATAGTTGGATGCATGATTATAACCAGTGTTAGAGATACTGTTTTGTGCAGTTATTTAGCACAGTGATTATCCAATTGAATTTTATACATTTATAAATTATATTCAGTCATTTTTCTATAGTTTTAAACTGGAATCTGTGATCCTCCAAATACATACATGCAATTTTCCCCTTTATGGAAAGTCATGAATTTTTTTTAACATTTTATATGATTATCCCAAACACTTAGAAAAAATGCTAAATGGTTAAAAGGAGGGCCAGTATTATTTTTACTTTAATAGAAACAAATCTAGTCAAATTCTTAGTGAAAGTGCTGATGCTTTGTATAAACAGAGGTGATTTATAATGGAAGGAATTTCTATTTCCTGTTTCATGAGTGGTGTTCATCTGCTTGCATTTTTGCCTGCTTTAGGCAGGAAGGGATTTAAACACAGCCCAGTGTTTTGGAGGACTCCACTTCCCCTGCTGTAGAACACGGAGCTCACGGGGGGATTCCTGGTATCCACCAGTGTTACCAAGCCCACGTATCTGCACAGGCACGGCATTGTTTTTATACACGAGTGTGCATATGTGTGTGCACACACACACTGGCTTTACTCCTGTATGCAGATGAGGCCCCTTACAGCCGCAATAGAAAGCCAATGATTGTATCCTGCTTCACCTGTCCCTGCAGTGGGATCCCTGGATCTGTCCTGGCACCTCACATGATGTGGTAAATACTTCCTTCGGAATGTACTCCACGCCCATGATTTCTTTCTTGTTAAGTATGTTTCCTGGTACACGTTTGCCGAGCGGGGTGATGATGTCCATTGCGGGGAGCTCCTACGTGCACGCAGCAAATCTCAGTTCTTCCCTTCCCTTCTTCTCCCCTCCCCGCTTCCCCAACACCTGATCTGCCTCCCATTTGAAAAGAAGTTCAATCCCGGTTGTTATTTGAATTCTCTCTTACTTTTACATTTGTTTCATTATAAAATTAATCAAGATTTAAAAATTTGCCCTGACCTCTCCATTAGCTGTATCACATAAGGACTTGTAGTAGACATTTATTTTCTGTTTTAAATACAACCAGTAGAAGCTAACAGAAATCTTAGAGAATAGTTGAGAGGACTGCAGTGTTTAATTTATAAATGAATTCCTTGATTTTTCTAGAAATAGTATTGTTTCCATTTCTATATTTTTGCTGCTGCAGAACAAACTTCGAGTCCTAACTACAGCACCAGGACTGTGCCGAGGCTCCTTGCAGCCTGCCTGAGCCATCGTCTGTTCCATGCAATGGCTGGAACAATAGCCTGTGTGAAGCCTCAGGTGTGCCCTGTCCTAGGGCTCCGCATTTTCCACAGTCCTGCAGTGTCACTGCTAGCTCCCAGAGACACTTTTCACATGAGGACTCGAAATGGCTTGTCCTAGCAGCGCAGAAGCAATGGAAACCGGAAACAGCTGAAATCCTCCATTCGAGGAGAACAGACACTGGTATATTCTCATGATTGAAAAATAAACAACAGAATCAGTCAACTAATTGTAGCCACATACAGAAGCACATCTGAATGTTAGTAATAAAGCCGCAGAATCTCTGTGTGTGTGTATGTGTGTGCACGCATGTCTGTGTGTTCGTGTTCAGCAGGTACAAAACTGAGACACAGCATGATTAACGGTGAAACACTGATCAAAGTAAGGAAATAACGAACGTGGTAGTCAGGTAGAGGTTCACCGGGGGGCTGAGAAGTCACAGTGAGGGTTGGATCAGGACAGCGGCATATTATTGCTGGTGTTTTGCTGATTGAGTTCAGCACTGGGCGTAGATTATTAAATCTGGAGATTACTTAATTAATCTACAAAAGACCCCTAGGTCACGGGCCAGAGATGATTGTTTGTTAGCACATCAGACTCCTCTCGGGCTGCTGGGCTCAGTCCTCACAGCACCACTGCACCCCAGGTCCTTCCTTGTGACTCCCCACCTCACTCAAGCCCACGCCCAGCCAGTGGAGCATGGACCTCCCTGGAGTACGGAGCTCGGGACTGGCGGCCAGGTGGACACCTAGAGTCCTCCGAGGAAGCCATGTGGTCTTATAGTTTTCTCGTTGCAGGATTTTAAATTGGAAACTGAATTTCTTCAGGAGTTCTAATTACACTTGATGTATTTTTTCTTGAGTGATCTTGGCAGTTTCTGTCTTTGCAATGATTTGCTCATTTGATGTAAGTGCTCAAACCTGTCACTGTAACGATGCTTGGGATATTTTTTATATTTTCAACGTATGTCACCCCTGCTTCTGTTCTTACCATTGGTGATCTGTGCCCTTTCTCTTTCCTCCCCGTCCAGCTACATGGATATCAAAGACCTGGGTTTTTGTTTCTTTGATCCTCCATTACGTCTCTGTTTTCAACCTGATCTAGTTCAGCACTGATTTTTAGTGTCTCCTTCCTTTTGATTGTTTGGGGTTTAAGTTCTCTCCATTGTCCAGTCTCCTTGGGTGGAGGGGTCTCTGTGATTGGTGAGCTCACACAGCAGCCCCCAGCACCGTGGGCTCCCAAGTGGCTGGGGTTAACACCTTCAAGGGTTAAATGCGTTAAACTTCAGACTAGCTCTTGGCTCAAAGAAGAAGCCGCACCGGTGTTTCTGCTGTGTGGTTACTGGACTCCTAGCATTTGGGGATGTGTGTATTTTCCTATTTAAAAAGTTGCAAATGGTTGCACATACTTGCTTTCTTCTCACTTCTTCAGCTCTAGTCCAGCGAACACTGCAGATCTCTTGACTGAAATCACTCACTTATCTGATGTTTCCTTTTCGTTCCATGACGGAATTTTCTAGCGAGTCTCCAAAGTCACTCATCATGTATCTTTTTTTTGTGCTGGGAGTTGAACTCGGGACCTTGCGGTTGTCAGACAGGCAGGTGCTGTGACTCTGAGCTATACCCTCAACCACGCATCATATACTTCTGAGATTACTATTTATCTGTGAAATTATATGTAACAGAATAACCAAAATGCTACACAGCTGCAGCAAAAACATATATGCATAAGCAGACTCTAAAGTTCTTTTGAGGGGTGGTTTCATAAGGACTTTTCATCTGCAGGAGAGTTCTGTCTTCCTATAAGAACTATTCAAACAAGTACAAAGGCACAACTCATCCCAGCCCCTCTCTGCATCTGAGATGCCAGCTGAACAAGTGGGTGCATTCGTCTGGAGTACTGTATTTCCCCCCAGAGGCCACTGGAATACATCTGGATTGAGGAGTTCTGGAAACTTGCCGACGTTTGCCAGAAATGCAGTGTGTTTTAGTCTCTCCTTAACTCGGGCCAGCACCTGTGTCTTCCCAGTTACCAGACAGCAGCAGAGGAGCTTGGCCTCGACATCCAGGTTGCATCTGCCGGTGGTGTGGCTTGCACAGGGCTCTCTCCCTGCCTCCCTCATTTCTGGAGTAGAGAACAACTGAGGGTCCATCGGATCCCCACCTGGGCCTCTAGGCATGGGCTAAGTGCCCTGGATCCTACCCTCCACCTTCGAGCTTCGAGCTGGGGACACAGCCGATAAAGATCAGAGCTGAGTCGCCCAGCCTAGGAGGAGGAGCAGTTAACACATGAGTTCAATCCCACCTTAAGCACCGCACGGCACTTTTTGCTAGTCAGCTACATAACAGTCACGGGACTTTGGTCCTCTCAGAGCATCTTCTAGCACCCCGATCCCTGGACAGTTTGTCCCTCCACACATCTGGGTGCTCATGCAATCCGCAGCCACATGCATGCACATGTGTCCCAGTGGACATCGTGTGGGGAGGTGATTTCTGCCACTGTCTATCTTAGAAAAATAGTTTTGGTTACACATGACACTGTGTGGTTTTCATCGCTGGGGCACAGGACACCTTCAGCGTGCCGTTTCATAGTCCTGTGAATGCCACAAAGAGAGAGCACTGTTACTGAAGGCATGATTACCACAGACAGATTTGGAAGGAGAAACACAAGTCTGATTTTTGTGTCTGTGGAGATTTTGTAAAAGAGCAAAGATAAACCCATGATGAGAATGACAGAAATCTGATGGTAGAATTCTTGAAAATGGGCCCCAAGAGACTGTGAAACTCCTCAAATGGGAAGCAAACAATACCAACAAAAGATTTCACTAGGATAAAGGGCCCAAATGGAGCTACAGACAGACTTTTATAGCCTCGGTGCTGATAGTGTGTGAGGGCATGTTCATGGCCTTGTGATCAGGCTCGTTACCTTAGGTGAGACCAAGCCCCAGTGCCAAGGAAGGTCCGATGATGTCCGTAGGCCGTTCACATTCTTTCCCCTCCTTGTGATGGGTGCAGGAAGCCCCAGGCTTTGCTTTGGCCGAGTCCTTGCCAGCAGGCATGCAGGGCCCTGTTAGCTGCAGGAGTGCTGGGTGACTGTGCACCCCAAAGTCCGCCGGCTGACTTGCACGCTCTGGGAGGAGCAAAATGAGGTTGAAGCATCAGGTCTCACCAGAACCTAGGTCTCCTCCCATCCCAAACTATTTCAAAACGCATCCTGGAAAACCCCTTCTCCCATAACCAAACAAAGAGCAATGTGCATAATTTAAGGCTTTTGTAGTCATGTTTTCTGGAAGAGTTAAACATTGTGTTTTTGAGCAAAGATGGGACAATGATAGTATCCCAAGGGGCAAATCCTTACTATTTCCACTTTTTCTTTTCTACTGACCTGAATTCTTCACTGCACTGCAGGCGCCAACTGTCCCTTCAGTTCCGTTTTCCATTCTCTTTTCCCTCCTTGGAATGATGCCCCTTGAGATTCCCAGACTTTCCGCTTTTCCTGTCAGTTTCCCTGCGCAGTGAACCTGTTACACATCCAGGAAACGCTGCTCCAGTAACCGAGCAATGTGACCCAGGAAAAGGGTGCCCGCGTCAGATGAGGTAGTGAGCTCCGGCCCTTCTGCCACTGCTGTTGCCTTTGGTAGAAGGTCACGGAGCCCATGGCAGTGATACGGTCCCTCCAGTTCACAACTGGGAAGAAAGACATTGACTTAATGGACAAACTTCTGGTTTTCATTTGTTAAAGATGCTCAAATGCATCAAAGACAAATTTTTCATATTTTGAAAAATTTAACTACTGTGCATTAATATCTTAAAAGCCAGGAAGAGATCTTTTGCCAGGGAAACTATCAAGGTGAAAAAAAATCACATTGCTCTGTGCCTGGATGGAGAATTACGTCTGCAGGGCCCCGATGGGCACCCTGTGCTGCTCTGACTAGAAAAGATGCCACATGTCATGCAGTATGTACCCAGGGTGGGCGAGGTCTGTGCCCCAAATCTGTGCAGTAGGGGCTTCGATCCTGAATTAATAGTTAACCTTGTCGAGCAGCGTCTCTCCACGACCACTATGAAAAGACAGCTTAGTAAGGAAAAGAGGTGCTCCAGAGGACCTTCTCAAGTATTTGACTGAAATTCTAATCAATAAGAAAAACAGAAAAACAAGTTTTATCAACTCCTGAACAGACATGGGCCTTCCTGACTGGAGGTACCTGAGGGATTCTTGGGGTGTAAGTGAGGCAGACACTGACTCGAAGCCGAGGTGGCACAGGGGCCAGTTTTACCAGGGCAGGCAGTCTGGAAGTGACCTCGGAGGTGTGACCGTAAAATAAGGTGTGTGCTTAAACTTAAAGCAAATTACAGCACAAGGCACGTCGCCCTCAGTCCTCCTCAGACTCCTCTCCGCTCCTGCACGCCCATCCTGTAGCACTAGCCCTTTTCCCCAGCAGTTTTGAAAGTTCTCTGTCCTGGGTGTTTTCAGTCAAGGTATCTTATTTGCCTCAGTGTTCTAAATGGATCCATGGCCGTTTAGATTTGGGGAAGAGTCAGAATTCCCCGGAACCAGATGGGCTGCCTTGTACTGTATTGCTTTAAATTTATTTAAAAATAATAAATTTTTAAAATTTGAAACATTCATCATATCTGTCAACCACCTCCCACATATAAATGTTTCTGGGAGACCAACTGAAGACCCCGTGGATAAACACAAGGCCGTGTCATTCTCCCAGACGTGGAGATCTCACAGCTAATGATTTACTTGAGGTAATGCTCACTAAAAGGGAACAGACACATCCAAAGATAAGATAATGGTGTTGAGAACACAGAGAGGTGGCTGCCCTTCATCCCCTGGGATGTAGAAAGCCCAGTTGTTTCTTGAACTCTCTTTCTGGCCAAGAAACTAATAAAATCCATAGTTTGTTAAAGTGTGCTTGTAAGACTTTCTTTGTTGTCATCAAAAAGCAAGTCTGAAATCACACGGATGACATAGTGCTCACAGTGCTTGGAAAAACTCTTCCTCAAAGATGGTTTCTGATCTAAACATCCAAAATATTCTCATTTATTTGAAAGGAGCTTTATGCAAAGGTAAATTTTATTTGATGTTTGCCCAGTTTGGGTTTCTGTGCTTTCTTGGGAAAGATATCAACACTTTCTGCATGAAAAGCTAAGATTTAATGTATGTAATTATTGTCTCATTTAGGGACTCAAAATAATGCTGTGCAAGTAAGTTCAGAGCCTCAAAATCCTGTGCTTTCCCTTGAGTTTCTAAATTTAGGTATCTATAGTGTGCTGGTGTGCTTTACTGGAAAATCTGAGCTTGGTTATTTTCAGAAGCTTGTTGTACTATTTGTACAAAAGGAGATAAGGTTAATACTCTTCTTCAGATGTGAAGAGAGTGCTCCTGATCCAGGGAAGCCCTGGCCTGAGTTCAGGGAGCGCCCGAAAGCTTGTACTGTCTACACTGGGCCCTGAACCCAGCCCAGAGACCAGTGTTCGTCTCATCTGTCTGGATTCTTGCGTGAACAGTGACCTCGGGGCTGTGGTCTGGGGATCAGGTGGGTTCACTAAGCAACTGCGGCTGTGAGCACCACTTTTCCCAGGATGGACCGACCCATGTCCTCACTTCCCATCAGAATCCAGGAGCCAGCTGCCCTGAGCTCCGAGGGAATGAGGGGCAGCTGAACTGGGGTACAGGGAGCAGACAGGCCTTTGCACTCCAGCCCAGAGCATTTGCCTGAGCACCTCACTCTGCAGAGCCCAGCACTGCCCCTGAGACCCAGACAGAAGCCAAGCTTGGCGCACCTGTGTTGAACATAGGTGAAGGTAGTGGGGATCACAATGCACCAAAGAGCATGGAGCAGAGAGTAAGCATTTGCCACGGCTGATGGAAAAGGAGAAGGTTGGAGCTGGGCAGACGCTGGAGCTATTCATCACAGCAAATGAGTCCTTCGAAGGCCGCGCTGGCCAGGGAAAATGCGCGTTACACAGCTAGGTCAGCCTGGCGGTACTCCGGAGGGCGTTTCAGACTCCACTCTCCGGCCCCCAACTGCGCACTGCGGTCTGTTCATCCACCCTCAGACAGAGGAACTTCACCTAAGAGAGGGCTGCATGCTGGACTCCTCGCTGGCATCCCTAGGAAAAGAAATAGAATCCCGAGGCTGGCAAAAGCACTGAGCCCTGCACCCTGCCATGCTGAGAGGTCAGCAGAGGTCCGCGCTGCCCCGTGATTCCATCTCCTTGACTCTGCCCACTGAGTTCAAGTTAGAAGACTTGGCATTCACCACACAGCCTTCCCAAACCTATGCTCTGGCTCTGAAGACAGAATCTGCATTCTAGTTTTCTGGAATCAGAGCCTTCAGGGTCCCCTGAAGCCAGGGCCCATGATGAGAGGGGCCCGGGGTCTCAGTCCTCAGGCCTGACAGTGCTCCTGCCTGGCTGGCTCCACACCAGCTGGCTCCACTCCAGACTCCTGCTGATCACTGACAGACTCCAGGTGACTGTGGGTGACCAGCAGTCTCCCCACACCACCTGGGGACACGGTCTCCCTCACTGCTGGGCCTGAGGTTTCCACACAGAGGAAGGAGACCATACACCACAGAGGGACCAGGAGGTCTCCCAGGGGCGCCCCAGCATCCACCTCAGGTCCCCAGGGCCGCAAGCGTTCCTCCAAAGATTCAAAGGCCCCATAATGTTCCAGTAATTGTCAAATGTCTGACTTAATTCTTTAAATGCGGCCCCCAAAAGCTTGCATAGGCATCTTGCTAATGTGTCCAAGTTTACGCCTATTTTGTGTTTTCACATTTTTACAGTATTTTAGTTCTCAGTTTGGTTGCCACACGCATGTTGCATCTCCCATATTCTCAGCTGGATCATTTGAAACAAATTTAATCAGTATGGAAGAGGCAACTGGCAAATATCTTAATTTTTGTCACACAACAGCCCAGTAAATAACAACATATCAAAGACAGGACCATGGGGAAAGGCTGGGGATGTGTCAGGCTTTGTTTCGTGCTGATGGTCCCAGGTACTCAGGAGGCTGAGGCAGGAGGATCACTTGAGTTCATGGGTGGAGACTAACATCGGCAGTATAGCACGATTCTGTCCTCAAAAGCAAACAACAACAAAAACAAACAGAACTGAGGCCAGTGTGTCATTTACTACTCAGTAAATGCAAGGATCAGGATTTTACTTCACAGTCAGGGACATAGTAAAGTGAATCCCGCGAGCAGCTATTAAAATCAAATCTTCCTACTGGGGAGACTGTGCTCTTTTTAATGCTTTTCCGTCTTCACCGCGAACGCCCGTGTTCTTGATACCTAGACACGCGCTCCCTGACACGGTCAGTCCTGGAGAACTTAAGGGACGGCGCTGAGGACCCCGGAGCTGGCTCCGGTCAGCATCACAAATGCGCACGGACACTAAGTGTCCTCTCTGAGTTACCGGGCGCAACGGGCCGTGCAGACAAGTGCTGGGGTTTCTCCCAGCTCCATTGACTTCCTCTGTGTCGGGGCCTCCTCGTGGGCGTTAAATGCACCTCTATGCCAAGACACCCCAGCTTCGGCCAAGTACCCCGCCTTTGCTCTCTGGCTGCCTCCCATTTGGATATCCCATGCCTTGTCCGGGCGTCTGAGGGATGTTTGCAAGTGGGATCCTCCACCACCCCTGGACACGCACACCGCCCACGCCCTGAAGACAGTGCTGTCTTCAAAGTTGCTCCTGGCCTTGGACGCGTGGTCCTGCATCCTGCACGTGCAGTGAGGAACCCCAACTGTTCGGCCCCCTCCACGGTGCCTGCAGACGCTGATCCGTTCCCTGTCCTGCCACGCCTCTCCTGCTTCTCCGCCGGACTCACAGCAGCAGAAGGCAGTGCCCTGTGCTCAACGGAATCCAGATCCTCCCTGTGGTTCTCAGGGGGTGCTCTACGTGACACTACTGCAGTCCCACTGTGACCCCGTCAGCAGCTCCCATGACCCCTTGCTGGTCTTCCATGCCTCATGAGCCTCACCTCCGGGCACTGGGCTGTCTTTTCCTGGACATCGCTGCACTGCGAGGCTGCCTCGGTCATCCTGAGCACATCGCTGGCTGCTGTCAGCTCTCCTGCTCCTGCCCTGGCCTCAGAGAACCCCCAGGTGCACCACAGGGGCTCAGAGGGAACCCACAGCGGCACCACAGGGGCTCAGAGGGAACCCCAGGGGCACCACAGGGGCTCAGAGGGAATTCACAGGGGCTCCACAGGGCACCACAGGGGCTCCACGGGGAAACCACAGAGGCTCCACAGGGGTTCTGCAGAGGCTCCTCAGGGCATTCACTGTGGCTCCACTAGGATTTCACAGGGAATCCACAGGGGCTTGGCAAGGAATCCACAGGGGAACCCACAGAGACTCCACAGGGATTCCTTCCACAAGGACTCCACAGGGAACCCACAAAGGCTCCACAGGGGCTCCACACCCTAGGAGTTCCTCTATGTCATCACTGGGACCTGGGCGCACCACTGCCTCTTTTGTTCCTTCAAATGTCGCATAGCATCATCCTGCACCCCAAGACTCACCTGTCATGGTGTTTGCTGTTTACTTTTTCTCTCCACCTTGCCAGGGAGAGAAAGTATTGTTTACTCTTAAGGGAGAAAAAAGCTAATTCCTAACAGGGCCCAGTATTGTGCAGCCGATTACACCAGCTCCTCAGGACCTCCACAGGGAACCACCCTCCCGCCCGCTGCCCATTAACCACCATCCCTGGCATCACAGCCGCACCTCCTCAGCTGCCTCCCCAAGAATGGAATAGGAGGAGGCCTCTGTGGAGAGAGAACAGCATAAGGTCATTGCCTTCTCTTGGGATAGAGATTAATTTTATTAATAGGAAAAATACCCCAAATATTAGACTGAGTTACAAGGAGGAGTAATTTTTACTCAGTCCCAGAGCCAGGTGTAATAGAGCCCTCCCCAACAGTACCCTAACTTACACGTCACTTCTGTGAACTAGGGGCTACGCAGACAGTCTCGAGGTGCATGGTATAAGGAATTCGAGGGCAGGAGCCTTGGACCACCGGCATTGCAGGAGCTGACCGCTCGGCCATGGGCGATGTGGACGGACTCGCCTTGAGCTCACCGGGCAGCACCTCAGACAGCTGTGCGTCTCCCGTGCTCCTCTTTTTCTATCTATTTTTCATTCCAGAGTCTCTCATCCCTTAGGTGCAGTATGCACTTAAAAACAACCTAGATTCTTCACAGAACTTTTAGAGTATATGATGGATCAATAATTTGTTGGTTTGTTTATGAAATATGCCAACATACTAGGACAGAGTCATTTTTAAGGGGAAGCTGAGATCAATATATATGTGCATAGATTTATGGGAGGTTTTGTTACAATCAGAATAAGTCTGTTTAAAGAACCCTAAACGGCAAGGCTGGCTGTTTCTAGAGTGATCTATCGGCTCCTGGGCACCCTTTTAATTCCAGAGACTAAAAATATCAGGTCTGAGACGTTTATTCTGATAAACAGTCCTTGAACATAATTAATTTTAACAGCCAGATTTTAAAAGTGCAGACAAATAACCGCCCAGATGCGGTCAGCAGCCTGATTCTAGAATTCGCTTCCTTTCCGGGCACTGTCAAATATCTGCACAGACCAATGCATCTTAGAGACGCAGCCCCCGAGGTTTCTCCACTGCGCTTTCCCGTCAGAGAACTAAGGAGCTATAACTGCATTTCGTGAGCAGAGACATCAAGGTCTACTGTGTGTCCTCGCCACGCTGCCCAGCATTCCTGCCTCAGTGTCCATCTGGTAAGAGCCCAGCCACACTGCCCGAGAACTGTGTTCTGGAAAACACAGAAAGTGAGACTGTTCACTTTAGAGACACTGTTATTAGGTTGATTTACCAAGTACAATCAGCTGGTGTGCAGGGCTGGTGTAGACTCAGCCCACCGGAGTGATGGGCTTCAGATACTCAATAAGCGGAGGATTAAAGGATATTCAGGACCCTCCCATTGCCATGGGCAGAAGTGCCTCCCGTTGTCTACCTGCTCTTTCCTGATGTGTGAGAAGGCTGTGTCTCCTTGAGTCTCCTGTCCCCGGCTTCAGTCCTCAGCCCTGACTCTGGCATCCAGCTGTGGGGTGAGGTCAGAGAGATCTGTGCACGCAGCTGTCCACCTCCTCCCAAAGCTGCTGAGCTCAAACAGGACCCTGCTCTTCTCGGATCTATGGCACTCAGGGACACACATGTGGCTTGCCGGTGAGCAGGTACAGACTTATGTTTGTCTCTTGCATCCTCCAAATGCAGACCTATCTCACCGGTTCCTCCTCAAGCCTCAGCACCTCCACTGGCACTGCCCCCTGAGACCCTGGCCTACCTCTCCACTCCCCTTCTGTGTTTCTGCCTGGTCTGCTATGTGCTTTGGCCTTTGCGCATGGTCAGCCTGCCTGATTGGCAGCCCTGCCTTCTCTGGGCCCCTCGACAAGTACAGGAGTGAGAACAACCAGGAGAGAACAGTCCTGCCCTGTCCTGCTCTGTGTAATTCACTGGCTGATCACAGATGCGTGGGGTAGGGGGCAGTCCTGAAGGCCGTGTCCTGTGGGCTTCTCTTCTCTACAGCCCACAAAGTGCTGGGAGGAAGCCCCAGCCCTGGCCTGCCCCGCCCCGCCCAGGAAGGGCATCTCCAGGTTGTCTACCTGCCCTGAGCCTCAGATTCCCCATGACTCTAATTAGTCATCTGACTCCCAGGCACACTGAGGACACCGTGCCACCAGGCCCGTGCTGATGGCAGGGTGTGAAGGGTGCCATGCAGGCCATGGCTTGATGCCAAGCACAGGGCTGGCCAGGCACTGGGAAGTCTTTGGGGTGCACCCTGGCCACCTCTCCACAAGGGGAAGGACGGGTCCCTGAGGGAGAGGATACCAGCACAGAGATGGCACAGATGCCAACTGCAGCCTCCCCGCTGGGCCAAAACTCCTGCTAGTCTCAGTCTACTGCATGTGACCTCTCCTCTCCTCCAGAGTCAAATAGCCCTGGGGACCTTTGGGGACTTGTCACCACAGATACACTGATTTTGTTCCAGCGTTCCTAGATATTCTTTCCTCTATTCTGTATCATAATAGAAAAAAGGTCAGTGTCCTAAGGGGTGGTGGATGAAAGAACATTGATCATGTGCCTCGCAGTGGACTCGGCCATCCACCCCTGCCACAAATAGTCGATGAGGTTTGAGGGTTTGACAGAGAGCAGGAACCCTAGCACCTGCCTCAGTGCAGCAGCCTGCACAGGTTTGGCACCTCAGGCGCCGAGACCCTCCAGTATTCAGGGGGCCCGACAGTGGATCTCCTTTTCCTTTCTCAGCAGAAGGCAGCCCAAGGCCCAGTGTGAGCTGAGTACCCAAGGCCACAGCTGTCATGCACACCCACTAAGGGTGCTGGCTCTACAAATAGCATTGAGTTCGAATAAACTCATGCTTGCCTGTGTGAGAGTCTGTCTGGGTGACTTTGTACAGCGCTTTAGGACTGTACCATTAATGAGATTAAGTAGATTTCTCTTTAATATATGTAACTCAGAACAGCAGTCCGTATGTTATTTCAAAGTTCTGTGAGAAAGCATTGCTGTTTTATCCCTGAACGCTTTTTAGGAAATCACGACTTTTATCATGATGGCAGCTGATCTCTAGCATTGGGTGGAGCATGCACACTCCTCCTGGTGAGGACAGCCCCCTCAGGGGCCACACCCAGGCTGGGTGTGAGGGACAGAGGTGATGGACAACGGGACTCAGTGGTAGGAACTGACAGCCCAGGGTCTGCTGACCGTTTTAGGCGCAGTAAGGGGAACTCACTGGCCCTGGGCTGTCTTCATAACCTCCAAACCCCACGAAGGTCATCTGTGAATTACACAAAAGAATGACCACTATGGGGAGTGACCCCTTACTGTCCAGCATTTAGACTTTCAAAATTCCGAGAACCAACATTCACTTGTCATTGCCTTTTTATAACATTGTCCAAAAGGGAGTGGTAACTGTTTCATAATCCTCATACTGCAGACCTTTTGTGTTCTCCTTAGAACCCGCTGCAGGCTCCTGGGACTCCAGAATCAGACAGCTCTTGCTTACACTAAAGCGGGAGCAATGGGAGCAGGCACAGCGGGCCCAGCCCAGCGCCCCCAGACGGTGTCCCTGAGCGGTTGCTTCTCCTGGAAGCAGTGGTGGCTCCAAAGCTGAAGCAAGTGACATCCTTTCTGACCCTGGAGAGGATATTAGAGAAGACTTTGTCAGAAACCGCCTGGCGGTGTGGGGAGAGCGTGACCCGCAGGTGAAAACCTCACTGTGAAAAGAGACGAGCTTGGCTAACAGTGCATTAGTTTATGCTTATTCTAGAACACATTTAGCAACGCAGAACAAGTGTAAAGCTATCCGGGAGTTCCTGCTACCCCACCCGGCCCCTACATTCTCACCTGACAATAGCAAGGTGCATTTGTCAAGAGGGATGAAGCGAAATTGGTGTCATATCTACCTGTGTGTTAGCCCATCTCCACGGCCCCATCAGGGATAGCACATGCGTGTAGTTTGTGTGTCTCAAGCTTCCTTTCAGTGTGACGATGTGGAGGGGTCTTTCTTTGACTTTGATGACCTCGGCAGCTGTAGAAACGCTAGGCAGGTGGTCCTGGCGCCCTTCAGCTGCAGGTTACGTGATTAGGGTTGAGTGTGTTTAAGAAGAGAGAGGACCGCGGCAGGCAGGTGCTGCTTTCCCTACATCGTTTTAAGACCCTGTAGCGTAGCGGGTACAGTAGTGACGCCCCGATCAGCTCTGACACCTAATCCCCAGGGCTGGCATATGGGATCTGACTCCGAAATAGGCTCCCTGCAGGTGCAGTGACCTTCAGAATCTCCACATGAGACTGTCCTGGATGTAGGCTGAGCCCACCTCCGCCACTCGCTCCATCAGCCTGAGCACAATTCAGGGCACGCCTTGGCTTTGGGCTGCTGGTCTCCGAACGCTGAAAGAATGACTTTCTCTTAGTGACCTGCGCACCCTCACGGCGCCCCACTGAGCTCAGCGTTGATCCGGGGCTAAAGTCTGACAGAGGCCCGCGTGTTCCCCGGGTATGTGGTGGTCAGTCCTCCTGGGTGACCCCGAAACTGCCGCTCACTGCACAGTCGAAGGCAACACCTAGACTGACAGCTGTGCTCACCTCCAGGCAGACAGACTTGTCTGTGCAGGCCAGACAGACAGACAGACAGACAGACCGTGGAACCGTGGAATTCATCCACACGGCATGTCTGCCTCTTCTCAGTTTATTTACTTCAGAAATCATTTACAAGTGATTTGATTATAATTTGATCTGTGATCAAATTACCCAGTGACTCTCTAAGTGGTTTTAAGTGACAGTGAAAAGACACTGCCATGAGTTCTGGGGACTCAGAGTCCTTCGCATCACACTGCACACGCTTATCCTGCTCCTCATTTTTCGATGCAGTTCTGGAAGTGCGTCATGTGGGTGTTTCTATGACCATGTTATCAAAAATCTGGTGGCTGCTGCTGCTGCATCCCATCCAGTGGACAGGCAGCTCCTGAAACTCTGCCGGACCTCATCCTCTGATTTGCTGGGTCTGGCACCGAGGTCTCTGGCTGCTCCCAAAGCCAAAACAACCACAAGGGGACACGCTTCGAATCAGCAGAGAGAGCGTCAAGGCTGCCAGGTCGCGCAGCAAGAGACGCTCACAGAAGAGGGCCTCAGAGCTGCTTGAGAAACGGATTAAAGGTCAGATGAGTGCATTTGAAGTGAGGAAGTTTGTTTTGAGGAGTTAATGGCAATGGGTCATTAGCTGTAATAAATTTTAATTTTTTTAAAAAAACATTCATGGTATTTTTTATTTTTTATTTTAAAGAATAAAATTGTAGATTTCCTGTCATCTTGCTTTGGAGTCTTACGACGCACCCACCGTAGTTTTGGATCATGTCTCCCATTTACATGGTGGGGGATTCATGCGTGTTTGATTTATGCTTGGTTTTATAATTCAATACTGCCCTGCTTCTTTCATTGGACAATTCTCCCAGATTCAGCCTCTGGGAGCTCCGTGCACTGCGTGCCGTGTGCTTGTGACACAGCCCCAGCTCTGCTTCTGTGATTCTCTTTAGTGTTTGTGTATTTGAGAGCTCCGATTCCCGACAGCAAACACGGCTTCAGCCTCTCTTCTGTTTTTCCTGCTCAGGGCAGGAATCGGCCAATTCTCCGGGACCCCTGGTCCCATTTACTCCAGGGTGGGATCAGGAACAGAGATGAGGGCGTGGGTGGCCCCACTGTCACCAGGTCAGATTTGCTTTTGGATTCGGTATTCAGTACCTGTTTGTTCTCAAGTATGTTATTTAACCTCTTTTAGCTTCATTTCATTTATTTTTAAAATTGAGGTGTTTACAACAAAAATGACTGTTCACCAATCTTGATTTAACAAACTAGCAAAATTAGCCCTAAATCTCCATCGCTCTTTAAAATACTCTGGTGAGTAACCACGTAAAGAAAGATTTCATTAAGTCAACCCTTTAAAAAATCCCATGAAATGAGGAATTTAAGCAATGCACAGAGAAAACAAAACATAAAAACTGGAAGGATTTAATCAGCTCAAATTATTCCACAAGCTGAAGGAGCTATAAAGCCACCTATACAAAAATCATAGACTTGGCCTGAAATGTATATCTTTTAAGAAATTTGAAATTCACACTACAGACCCATGGTCCATAAATGATTTCTATCATTTTCAAAAGATTGAGAAGCAAATGGAAAGAGTAGCTTCATTTTTAACAAATGGTTTCCTCAGCGTAACATTAAAAATGTCTGAGCAGGTAGGTAAACCATTCAGAGGACTATGTCCAGATTTGGTGCATGAGGACTTTTTCAGAGAGGGGCTGGTCCCTTGTTTGTATTACAGTGCTATCCTAGAAATTTCCCTTTAGTTCTGGCATTTGGGGAGCTCTGGGTACCTATGGGCCGGGACAGAGGGAGCGCCAGCTGGGATGGAGGAGTTTGAGCCAGCACCTGGCCACCAGAAGGCCCGAGGTACTGTCACATTGTCCACGGCTGGAGTGTGCTGACCAGTATCCCCCCGAAGGGCTCTGTGGACAGCTCTGTGTCTAAGCTGACCGTGGAGAGACAGGCACGCTAGCCTTAGGGGCTTAGCTACTATCAATCAGCGTGTGGGGCTGCTGGGTGCACAGCTGTTTGCCCTCCTGGCACTGTGAAGTCCACAGTGCCACAGTCCCTTCTTGGCACTAATGGGGTCCTGAAAGCTCAGTAACTTTGTGGCCGAGATGGGAATTTGAGGGAGGTTTACAGCCCCAGGGCCCTCTATGTCTTCGTCCTCCTCCCTGGTTTTCTCATCTGCATGAAGGACGTGAACCTCCAGCATTGCAAAGTCAAGACGACAACTAAAAACCTCACTGTTCTGCAGTTCGAGGCCTTGCATTTTTATAGCGATGCACAGGCAAATGCAGGGGATGCCTGGAGACCGGAAAGGCTGAGCCTTTCAGATGGGGGCCACACGGGAAGCAGGAAGCATCCTGCAGCCCAGCACCTGCCCTGGGCTAGGAATCGGCATAAGCGCTGTCCAGGATCTGCCCTCTCCTCCTCCACACAGGACACGAAGTCTTGTCCCTTCCCAGGATGAAAGCCAACCTGTGCCTGTCCTAGCCCTGTCATTTGTCTGAGCTGTCGGCTCAGAACCGTAGCAGCAGTGGTCAGCAGAGCAGGAAGGAGCAGGAAAGGACAGGGTACAGCCAGGGATCACGACGGGAGGGCGTTGCTGTGGGGCTGTGTTGTCCAACAAGCACAAGGCCCTCTTCAGCCAAGGGCAGGGCTGCCCTTGAGGACCCCTTAGAAGGAAGGGGTGCACCTGGAGGGGTACACAGAAGTGGTTATTGAACATCAACAGAGGTGTGTGTGTTTTAACAGATGCCTTCCTTTGAGGTAAGAATAAACTCTCTGTGTGCTGCTAGGTACTTTAAACAAAAGAAATGTATTGCCTTCTAGCCCTGAAGGTCCCAATTCTCTGCCTCAGGGCCCCTAGGGTTTTATTGTGTAATCCAGGCTGGGCTTGAACTTGCAATATTCCTGCTTCAGCCTCCTACAGTGCTGTGATCACATATGTGAGCCATCCGGCCACGCTCTGTTTATGTTATTACAGAGCTCACTTGTAAATAAGGTTCTAGTCTGCTCTGACTTCAACATATGTATTTGAAGAACATATTTCAATGCATGGCAATCAGAATGGTTAAAGTCTTATACTGAATATGAACTGGAATCATAAAGTAGTTACTTTCCTAGAAGACATGAAAGTTGTTTGCAGAGTGACTTGGGTGAGTAGTTCAAATGCTGGTTACAGTGTCTGAAATGCTATTTCCTTCTTCCTGAATGCTGTAAAATCATCCATAACCTCGTTTCTTTAATGAAAGAATAACAGCACTGACATTTGTCACTGTCCCTCAGAATCTGCCTACAGCGTTTCAGGAGTGTCTGGTGTGGTCTCTTTAATAACAAGGGCTGAATACATTTTTGATGTGACATTGTCAATGTACACAAAAATAAAGTCATCTCTAAGATGTGGGTCGCATAGCTGGAGGTGGAAAACGTGAGGTTTATTCTGCATCAAAGCATTTTTGCATCACCTTTCACTGAAACGGCCTGGATTAAATCATGTTTATTTTGGGCACTTTAAAATCATTTTCACTTAAACACCCATGATAGCAAAAAGTCTATTTTACAGCCCAGGAGAACAAAGGAGGCCTGTAAAATAAACTTTAAAATGAATACTTCTCCCCCAAAGAGAAGCTATGGTACCTCCACCAGTGGGTGTCATTCACAGTAACTGTCCACAAATTGCTCTGGGACGCACGTCGGTCCCCGAGGCCCCTCTGGGTGACCTGCGGGCTAATCTCATGTACTATTGATGCTTATAATATGAAAATGTCTATATTTTAGTTTCCAGAATGGATGGTTTATGAATAATGTATAATATTTAATAAAACTAGACATTGCCTCATTAACGTCTCATCAAAAGTAAGATGGATCTTTCTCTTCCATCTGGCATTTTTGGGTCATGCATTGGATAAGATTGGGGAGATAGATGTGTGTTCTCTCCCCCATTAAATACATTCACAGTCCAGGGAATCTGAGATCTAATTTCTAAAAGGTTTTAATCACCAGTCAGATCGAGCTCAAAATAAAAATCTCATGAACTTACTAGCTCCTTTACTTTGCAGTGTGTATTTCTGTTTGTTTGAAAATTTTTACAATGCAGGTAAGGTCAAGAGATAGGAGAGGACTCTTACATAGAGCACATAGTAAATCAGCATGAAGGTTACGCAGCTGCTGTTTAGCACACATTTGTTGAGCTGAGCTTTTTGAGGCTACTCCAATGTCTGGGGGCAGGAATCAGCTACTAAGAGAAAATATCCCTTTTGCTGCAGGATATTGAGGTACCAGTCAACCCTGCGACCTCAAAGCCCCTAAAATTGATAAGCTCCTTTACAGCTTAGCTGGAACATTACTTCTATTATCAACAATTTTAAGTGCTCCGGTGAATTCCGAGCTCCTCTAGATGATGGTAGCAAACAGTCGGTACTGTCTAGTCTTGGCAGAATTCACATCAATCTCACAACTTCTTCACTCCTTGACTTTTACAACCATGACCACTTGGCTTTTTCCACAGCAGGGATATCTAGCATTTTAGCTGTAAGTGTGCTATGCATTACCCATGCAAAGTTTTATGTTTTTAGTCATTTTCCTCTGTACTTCTTTCCAGATGTGTCTTGGTTACTTTTCTCTCATTCTGAGAAAAAATACCTGACATCCAAAATTAGGGAGGAAACATTTATTTAGCTTACGGTTTGTGGAAGTTTCAGTCCATATTCAACTGGCTCCAAGGCTCGGTGTTATGGCACCAGGGTAATGCTTCAAGGCAGCAGCCAGCAAAAGCAGCCACAGCAAAACAAGGAGAGAGCAAGCCTCCTCTCCTCCCTTATATTGTATGCTGACCACCTCTATCCCAGCCACGAGGGGCAGACATAGCACCTGCAAAATCTCTGTGGCTTCTCCTGCACAGGCTGAGGATATTTACAAAGTGAGGATCCTGCCTCCTGCTGAGTCCCTTAGTTAAACTTCTAAACCGCTAAGTTGACACAGTGTATCAACCACCACAGGATGTGTAGATGTACAGGCAGGCAGGAGGCCAAGGGTGGCACAAAGCAGCTGCTGGGAGTGCAGCTGCCTGGGGAGGTTGTGTGAGTACTGGAAGGCACCATTTCTCCTCCGGCAGGGCCACAGGCCTCCTCAGCACAAGTGCAGGACTGTGGAGAACAGTCTCTGATGTCCAGCCTGTCCAGGCTGTGAATCACAGAAGGTTCAAGGACCCCGAGGGGATCCTCACTGTCTTGCTCCACTCAGCCTTGTCTGAGATAACCCATTGGATTCAGCTGCCTGAGAAAGTACCAGTCCCTCCGTGTTCTGGCAGTGCCACTGGCCCAAATATGACCTCCGGAACAGAGCTTTCTGGCCTTCTGCAATCTGACCCCGCTCCCCTCAGCAAGGTCAGCCTTCTCTGTCCCACTCACATGTCCACTTCCAGTGGAGCCCGGAGCGCCCTGGGCCTCACCTCCCATCATTATCCAGGGCACCTTCTCTGCGCCCCCTGCTGCCTGCAACACTACCAGAAGCTCTCCTCATTAGTGGCTTGGACCACTTCCCAGCTGGGACCTGCGAGCACCCAGAGACTTCCCCTGTACCTGGAGACTCCCTCCAGGCTGGGACATCCTCCATGCTGCGGACACTGTGCTGCATGTGGAAGCACACAGGCTGTGGCAGATGCCCGTGAGGGTGGAATGAGAAAGGCAGGCTGGGCAGGTGACGGAAAGCAGGGCAGGCCCCGGAGGGGCAGCACAGCCGGGGCCAGGTCCTGATGCCCTGCCGGGGACCTCCGTCCAGCAGAGAGCTGCTTCCTGCACGAGGTGCCTCTATGGGAAAACAGCAAGCCTGCGGGCTCCCGGGAGCTGCAGCAGGCTGGGAGGACCTGACGGCCTTTAACCACTGAGCTCAGGTCCAGGTTTACTTGGTTTTAGAAATCATCCAATCTTTTCTTTAGCAGATGACTGACAATGAGGTAGAGAAGAAGACAGCTTGGGGACTGGGGTGAGTAACTTGGAAGAAGGCGAGAAAAGTTCCATGTTGTGGTCAGGAGTCCAGCAAGGACGGAGAGCTGACTCAACAGACAGGGGGGTGATACGCGAGCCGTCAAAAGGTGTTCACACACTCACGCGGGGTTCCTAGTGAGCCCCTTCCTCACACGGTAGGTACCCCATTTTCCAGGTGCGTTTGTTGTTTTGTACTGAACATCATGAGGGATTTTGGTACCCTCGACCGCTGACATTGATTTCCTTAATTAAGGGCCATAAACCAGAGCTATTTTTGACTCTGTCATAATTTGCTGATTCTCTCATCTGCTTCTTCATTTCCTCTCCAGTTCTTTCTCCCCCATTGTGCTTTTTTTTTTTCCCTCCACCAAGTTCTATTTGTGAATCAATTTGTCCCTAAGAATAGAGCAGGCTTTGCAAAAAATGTTTTCAGTACACAAAGAATGGAAAGTACAAGCAAGTAAATCAAAGGAGATCCAATTAGGGATTTTTTTTTTTTTTTTTTTAGGAAAGGGATACTGAGTCTTCATTTATTTGGGGAGAAACAGAGAGCACCCAAGTAAAAATAAAAGTTTCATGTCTTTTTTTAAATAAAGAAAAGTGCAGATGCATTTGGAAAGCTACTTTTTAGTTTGCTAACAGGGAGGTGCTTGGTAGAGGCATTTTGAGAAAAAGATATTTATAGAAATGTGAAATTACTACTGAAGACTCTGAAATGCTTTGATCTTTAATCAAAACCCCTGAACGGAGCAAAGATGAACATCCCCAAAACAAGGACACCCTCAGGGATGTTGTGGGTGGCTCATGGGGGTGAGAGGTTTGGTCTTTCTCCTTGGCTCCTCTTCCCAGATTTTACTGGCCCACCCATCACTGGCCAGAATCTCAAGCTAGAGAGCAACCCACCTCCTGCACCCTGTCCCCCCACCATGAGGACTTTGGGGACACCAGCCGTTTGTCTTCAGATCTCATCTGTTAAATGTCTGCCCAGGATGACCCCCACCTCCTCGAGAGGCGGCCTTCTGATGGACCCACTGAGTAGCTGGGCAGACCAGGATATCCTGGGCAGAGAATCATCCTTTGGGTTGAAAATTTCCTTCCTAATTTGTGCCTAGATATTGGTGGGTTAGACAACTAAGACATAAAGAGACCTCCATGCATTGACTGATTGAATCATCCCTGAGTTGAAGCAGAATCAAACTGGAAACTGATTCGCCAGGTAACACACATGGAACGAATGACTCAGGAATCTGAGACAGATCAAAGCCACGGTGCTGTTGCTGGCAACAGGATAAGATGAGACTCCACCTGCTTGCCTCTGATCAGCCACCTTTGCAGGGAGCAGGACACAGTCCTTCAGCACAGCTGTCTGCACACAGGTGAGGTTCTTGGGTGCCCGTCAGTGCCCAGCATGGTAAAATCATCGCTGATTCACTGTCCCTGCTGCCCCTCGAGGATGGTTGAGCCCTTGAAGTTTGTGACGATGAGCAAAGCAGAGGTCCAAGCTGGGAAAGCAGAAGAGAACTTCTACGGCCACCAGATGGTTCCTGAGAATATTTTACACGCGGGCAGTGAAGGGCACGTGGCTAAGCGGGCGGACACCTCCATTCCTGCAGGTCTGGGTAGGTGGGAGTGGCAGGGCCACAGGGACATTGCTGCTCTTTCTGGCTTCGCCCAAAATCCATTTCACACCAAACCAAACGGAGTAAACAAAACCCTTCCTGAGTAATGTCGTCATAGAAATAATGCAAACAGCAATGTCTACTGAGCTCTACAAATTTATTAAAATTTGCAGAGGTTAGGACTGTAAAATAATTAAAACTAACAGTACAATTCGCAGTCTGGAGTTATTTTTTTCTTCTCAGTTCCAATCAGCAGTTTTGCCATGAGCTGAGGGGGAAGTATGAGGAATGTTTCCTTCCCTGTCTGGTAGGCATCACCCCTACCTAAGCACCATTTAACTTTACTCCACTATTCCCTGGCAGCACCAGAGCCTGAGGCATCCATGGAAGTGTGGAATTACTGCAGACCAGAGACGCCTGCTTGGACGTAAAAGCAGATGGTGAGAGAATGTATGGGGGACAAGAAGGGTCATTGGGTGACACCTGGAGGGTAGAAGTGAGATTAATTTGGCTTGCAAATTTTGCATCCAGGACATCAGTGGGGAAACCATTGGGAATCTGGGGCCACCTTTGGTGTCCGGTTGCTTGAAAAAGGAAGGACCTACCTTTTGCTGGCTCAGGGAGATGACTCTGCTTACAGAGACAGATGAGGCTCCAAGTTGAGGCCGCTCATAGCCACCAGCTGCACCACCAAAGTACACTGTTCCACAGCATCGGTCATGTGACTGTTCAGCTTGCTGGTGTCATCTCCACTGACTTGGAGTCCACTCGAGGACTGGTAGAGCACACGTCCGGGTGTGTGGGTGCACCATGGAGGTGTGGCCTTAGCACTATTTTTTGTCGTCCTCCTGTTCCTCTCTTGTGCTGTCCCATGGCTTTGCTTCCTGGCCACCATAAAGGAAGCATCTTTGGTCTGCACACTCTTCTGCCATGAGGTTGCTGCCTCAGAACCAGGTGGCCATGGACTGAATCTCCTGAAACCGTGAGCCACTTTTTCCTCTAAAGTGTGCGTGTCTGGTGTTGTGTGCTAGCAACAGGACACTGACTACGACAGGTGGCCACAAGGACACTAGTATTCATGTGACGAATTCTATGTTATGGGAACTCTACCACATTTAACGCTACAATGACTTTAAAGGCACAAAACCAAAGTGATTATTAGAATAAAATTTAATAGGTTATGTCTTTAAAGCATAAACAACATTGAAATTTTACTGTCCCATCCATGTATATATAAAAATTAAGAAGTGAGCTTTACCTCTGAGATAGGTTTCTGTCCTGCTGGACTGCTGATCATCATTCTGTGTGTGATTTTCATCACTTGAAAACCAGGACTCATCCCCAAAATCACCACTAGCAGATGTCTGGATCACTAAGAATGAGAATTATTTATATGAAGGTTTGCAGAAAAAAAAAATAGAGACGGTGATAAAAGAAAACCAAAAATCTGAGTATTTTGTGGCTCTATAATTTGTACCTGGACTTTCCTACCCTGGTAACAAAGGTGATTTTTGAAACTTAAAATGACTGATCATGAAATTACTATGTGACACTAATACAAGTAACATTCAGTATTCACTGCTGCATGAGAAATGCCAACATTGCGAGAACCCAAAACACAATTAATCACTCGGCATTTCACAGTTTCTGGGTGTCAGGAATCAGGTACTGCTCAGCAGGTCTTCAGGAGCTGAGTGGAGGGACAGTCACCTGCAGGCTGACCTCAGACTGAGGTCTAGGTCCACCCAGGCTCCCTCCCACACCGGCACTCTGCTCCTGGCTCTGGCTCAGCCTCAATCCCGGGTGCGTGGGTCTGCAGAGGGCTCTTGGCATGGTGAGTGGCTGCTTGCAAGGGGCAGCAGAGAAAGCCAGGCCACAGTCACAGGATCTGATTTCACTGCAACTCAGACTCGTCTGTCTCTCATACACCAGTGGGTGCAGAGCACGCTTCATGATGGATGGGAGGACCCCCAGGTGAGGACGCCAGGTCATCTCACAGGCTGGCTACCACACTGACCGGCTCCCTCCAGAGACAGGCACCAAGAGAGAGCCACCGTGGCCCTAGAGTCTGGTGACTGAGGACTTCCCCATCAAGTAGCAGATACAGTGTAATGTTCAATAAGACACTTCAAAGAGGTGACTTGGGAGTTGCTGTCCCGGCCACCTCCCCCACTCCTTGCATTTCCTCTTAGACCTCCTAATGCCCGGCTCCTCTCACAGCTGGCTTTCCCCTGTCTATTTGTTGAGATGGTTTTTCCCAAAGGCTGCTGGTGTTGGCCCAATCTCTGAGCCCATAGGCTTCCATCTCGCCCCTTGCATTCCTGGTGACACTGTAGATGCGGCCCGACCGCTGTGTCTGAGTGAGCTCCTCCATGCTCACGGGCCTGTGGAGACCAAGTGGAAGCAGTGTCTTCACCCCATGACAGAGCTGCAGGTCCCCAGTCCTGCTGTCCTCGAGTTCACAGTGACCCAGCCCACGTCGGCATCCCATACCTACCCGCTCCTTCCCACAATTCCTCTCTCAACACAGACGTGGAGAAATGTAGGACTTTCAGACACCTCTGTTTCAAGGCTTCCCCATGGAAATCTGATTTTCAGTTCACTTCCATTCAGAATCTACCTGAAATCTATGTACTTTCAGTTTCTATTGTTAAAAATATAAAGAGGATTCCAAATTCCCTTGAACTGATAACCTAACTAGAGGCTCTCTAAGCTCTAAGGCACCTTCTGAAATGCCAACCGAAATGGAGAATTTATAATAATTTACCATTAATAGCCATTATTTTTGAATTTTTTATTGTTTCATAGAATCTCTCTTACCATTTTCGTCCTGTATCTCTATTACAAGCCTCATCTAGTAATTTTTAAAAATTCACATTCTCTATTTTGCAGTTCCCGTCTGTCTCTTTTGCTGTATTTTATAGTCCCTATTTCTCTACTGGGATTGTGTGACTTTCTTTTCATTTCGACCTTATTTTATTTTACATCTGTGAGAATCCTTACAAGAGCCGCATTTCAATCATGTGCTAACGCCGACATCTGAGTGGTCTTGGGTTCTGCACACCGGTTCTCCTTCGCCCTCCTTTTCCTAAACACATGGCTGCTCACTTTTATTTCATCACGGACATTGTGGAAGCTAAGCTGTAAAGATAAGGTGCTACTGTTCCGCGCTCTTCGGGTAGCGCTAATTTTTGGAAGGAGCAGACAAGTGGCTTGTCAGGCTGCACACTGCACACTCCTCCTGCAGAGGTGGGAAGTCACTGCCATGTCCATCGGACTCATTGATGTTACTCAAGAACTTGGATTGTGGATTGTGTGTGTGTGCACCCGTGTGTGTGCATTTGTGTGTATAACTCAGGAGTTAGACAGACACAGGGTAGATTTTGCACACCCACCCTTCCTTTGTCCAGCAAAGTCTGTCCTCTCTGTCCCCCTGCTACGGCAGCCCCGAGCTGTGGAAACAGTTTTCTCAAGCCAAAGTGACTGTCAGCCTCCTGCTAACTCCTGGATGCTCCACCTGGTGGCTCTAACTGGGGGGTGGCAAAGGCTTTTCACTCCGTGTCATTTTCTCCCCTCCGGCAAACCTCTCCTCTGATTCCTTTCTGATTCTAAACACACTGCAGCCTCTGCAGATGCTTATTTTGTTCAGATTCCCTGGAGCTGATCATTGCTGGGGCAGGAGTTGGCTGAGCTCCATGTTTGTGAAGGTGTGGCTCCCTTCCCTCTGTGTGGCTTCTAAGAGTCCCTGGGAAGGAAGTCACCAAGTAGTGTTGACACCGTGACATGTATTGTTTAGTACAAAGAGGTCATCACTGATGGATGTCAGGAGTGTGCGCCATGCAAAGAAAACATGCCACTTGGGTCATAGACTTATCGGGTTTCTCCACAGTATTCTCAAAGACCCCTTCCTCCTCAGATCAGTTTTTATTATGATGAGGGCTTTATCAGCCTCCTCATCTACTTATTGCTACAGATAGTTGTTACAGTTGCATATAAAAAATTAGAAGACATTTTGTTTCCATTCTTCTGAGTCTACTGAACAGCTTAAAAAAAAAAAAATCGAACCTCATAGAATGCAGGCCTTTCCAGGAGGCAGAAATTGTCTCCTTGTGGTGACTGTGGCCTCTGAGGAAGGACAGACATGTGTCGAACATTCTAGACCCCTTTCCCCTGGAGCCCTAGACAAAGACCTCCAGGATCTGTACACACAGCTGCTCAAATGGGAGCCATGGTTGTCACCAAGGCCTGCAGCTGCAACTGACCCATGATTCCCAACCCAGACTGCACCTGTCGAGGTGGGGGGCGACTGGTCACAAGGCGTGACAAGAACTGTGGCCTTCTCTCTCCACCACCACAGGACCCTGTGCTGCTTCAGCCAATCACGCTCATTGCAGAGAGCTGTGATTACCCCGCTCCACTCTCAGAAAGTTGCTAACTCCCTCAAAATCTGAGAGAAACCTCTCAGGAATACTGTTTTCTAGGACACGGCAAAAGAGACCCACTCTCATGGCTTCTTCAGCTTACACAGGCAGAGACACTTAGGGGTATTTTGTGTCAATAATTTTAATGCGTACAATCCAGTCCAAATGCATTCGATAACTTAAATTATCTATTTTTTTCTCTGCATACACAGCATTGCCAAGGTGGCTCTTGAAATATATTTTCCAGGATGACTGCACTGAGCCCAGAGAGGACCCTGCCCTTGATGGCCATCCGTGCTATCCCTTTGTGTCACCTCCTCCACCTCAGAGGCCGAGGTTCTCACAGGCTCCCCACTGGCCTGCCCTCCTGCAGGGGGAACATTAAAGTCAGGCTCTGCGGTTGTTTGATTTTTCCTGTGGCACGTGAAGAGTTAAGCATCAGATGGCTTTGCAAAGTCAATTAAAAAGGGATACTGTGGCTTAATCACAGGTCTTTTCCTATCTATTTTCCCCAGTAGTTACTTTAAAACTCCTAACTTGAAATCACAGTCTGGTGCTGTCTTCAGAAGTTCACTCAATCAAAAGCCAAGTGCTGAGTAATCAAAGATCTTAAATAACTGGAAGTTCTAACCCTAACAGCAAGAGGATTAAAAATCCAGTAACCAGAACTCCGGCCTTCGATCCAGCCAGCGCCAGTGCATAATGAGAAATCCCCAAGGCCCAGATCACAGGCCTGTCGTTGCCCAGCGTAGAACTAAGTGGAAACTCTCTTTAATTCCTTGAGAGATCCTATCTGCCTGATGGAAATAGATATTGGCTCCTGTGTACCGTGATTAGAAGAATGGAAGAGGATTAGCAAAGATGCAAGGGAAGGGCTCAGCCCGGCTCATTTACATGGAATTAGTGCTGACGGGTAGGCTGGGAGGCATGCACTGCGGGAGCCGTGTTACGTACTCAAGGTGGACAGGGATCAGGGTCCATTTGTGTTGCCGTATCAAATTTTTAAAATCTATTAAGCACTTCGATGCTTTACTTATTCTATTTTCTGTTGCAAACAGCCAGGCTGTTTGGAGAGATGTTTATTTTCATTCAAAGTAAACTGTCAACTGATTGGGACTGAGACTTAAGTGCAGGAACGCTTCTTCTACGTCGGGACGAGTGAAGACCATTGCTGTTTATTTAGCGATGAGTCTCTAAAAGCCACGGAATCCTTGACACCCTGCCATTGATGGCTGATTGCCATGCAGTGAGTTATACACCATACACAAGTGTACCACATGTGTACTGAGTAAATATGCAGATGTGTACATTTACACATATAGCTTAACATAAAATTATTACATATAAAATATAGCACACAGCAATATTTGATATTGGATCATCTCTGATAGGTGATATATGCAACTGCCTATTTTGGCATACAATATCTTGAATAATAAGCCTACAACATTTTTTATTATGTAAATGTCAAATATGCATTTATACACTTAGCATTAAAATTTATAGTTAAACTTCCTCAAGGATAATAAACTTGCAGAAAGATCATTGTAGAACCTAAAAATTTATGCTATATTTTGTCTGCTCATGTGTTTCCATGATTTTCTCCCTTTGAAAACTTTAAAAAGAAACAAAACAATGTCAATTTTGATATTTAATATTAAATGCAAAATTATTTTAAGTAAATAAGGTTCCCTAGGTGAACTATGCTAACCTGCTCACAATTATTACATAAGCAAAGTGCTTAAATACTTGTATTGTCTTTCAGCTTTGTCTTGTTGAAAAGGATATTGATTTTCTGCACTGATTTTTGCCTCTAAATTCACTGTCTCCATGAAATGTAAAAACAGCATCTTCAATGAAGCTTTGGATCTGGTTGGATCCAAAATCACTGTCAAAAAAAATTAAAGCTCAGAATCTACGCACTCAAATTAAGAAAAGTCAGCAAAGAAACCCAGGCATAGCAAAGCACCAGGTCAGGGCCAAGAAGAAACCCAGAAAAGCTGGTGCTGGCGTAGGGGTCAACTGCACATAGCAAATACCAGAAAATATTTCAAAGAGAAACACCAGCTTCAGATAGTAAACATAAATTCAAAAGTGTTTTATAGTTAAATTTTAAAACTCAAGAGAAATGACTCTATAGGAAACCGCTTAATAATTTTTGGAATGGAGTACAGATCCAAAACTGCATCTTCCAACAATGCGCTGTGTGGCAGGCGTGGCAGGTGCAGGGGTCATCATGGTCAGGACCTTGAGCCTGTGCATCACCCCCAGAGCTCTCTCAGGTCCACCCTTCTTTTCTGACCTTCTGGGCGCGTCTTCCACAGAGCTGAGAGTGTCACTAGTTGGTTCGTTTCCACTGCCGAGTAGTATCCCTCTGTGCAAGTCCTCAAATGTTTATCCGTGCAGAAGTCGGTGGAGTTTGGGCTGTTCCCAGGTCGCGCTGTTCTGAGTAAGCAGCTCCGAATGGCCATGGATCCTGTGTGAATGTGTGCCCTGGTCACTTCTGTGTTCGAGGAATGACTTGCTCCGGGGGCAGCTAAGAAACTGCACCCCAAGGTGGGCTCACGACTGTGCGGTTTTACATTAGCAAATGCCTTCTATGGGCGCAGACACTTGGCCACACGCTCCCCAGTACCAACAGACCTGTGCGGACCAGCTGCGGTGAGAGGTGTGTCGGGTGTGCCATGGGACCGTGAGGGACGTGTCGGGTGTGCCATGGGACCGTGAGGGACGTATCGGGTGTGCCATGGGACCGTGAGGGACGTGCTCTTCACAGCTTGATTTCATGCCCCTAGCATCTCAGGGTTCCCATTTGCCCAAACTGTTTTCAGGCCACTGGTTCTGAGCTGTCAGTAGTGTATCCATATCTGCATGAGGGTCCGTGAGACATATCACTGTGGTTTCCATCCTCACACTGCTGTTTTGGTTTACAATAAGGAAAACACTGGCTTTTGAGAATGAGTTAGGAAGCATTTCATTTTCTTCAATTTTTTGAAAGACTATGCCCAGAATTAGTATTATAACTGTATTGCTAAAGAACACAGATACGCATACCTGAATGCACCAAGTGGTGGACCTTTCTCCAGCAGAAAAGTCCACATACATAGTTTAAGAGACCTGATCAGGTCTCTGTTAGTACTGTGGATTCTGTATTCCATGAAGCATTTTACTTCACTGAAGTGGTCAGACTTGAAAAGCATTAAGTGGTTCATGTTCTACTTTATCTTATAAAGTATTTATATCTTCTGGAGATATTAACTACAAATGAAAATGCTGTTATTATCTGAGCACCTTCTTTTTTCCAATTTGTCGTTTTTCTCCTTTCTCTTTATTTTCTTTTTATACTTCTGGGAGGAACTTGATCAGTTAGATAATCTCCAAAACCCAGCTGGAGCTTTTTGGACAATGAATTTCCCTGTCCATCACTTTTCAGTCTGATCTTTATTATTCCCCTGCTCTTTTTTTTCAGTTTGGGTTTGACTTCCTCTTAGTTTCTAATTTCAAAAGTGGGGAAGGTCACCATTTTGAGAACATCCTACATCTTCTGTTTTTATTTTTTACTTTTCATGAAAGTATTTTTGTTGAAAATTTGTGACACAAAATGGGCGTTTGGAGCGGGAACACTGAGGGGTGAACCCAGGGCCTTCAGACTCAGCTACTTCCCCCGACACTTTTGTACTGTTACTATTTTGAGAGGGAGTTTTGCTAAATCACTGTGTCACCCAGCCTGGATTCCAGCTCATCATCATCTTGACAGCTTCCCAAAGTGTCAGGGTTACAAGTGGGCGCCACCATCTGTGGTCACAGTGTGACATTTTGATCTAGATATTCATTATGGAAGTCTTAAAGAAAGCCTCTGGACCTCACCATCATTACACCAGTCTGTCTTCTCAAAGAGATAACGTTAAAAATGTAGGGTTTTTTTTTTTTTAGCAATTTATTAATGATGGTCAGGTGTAGTGCAGGAAATACTAAAACCCACTCTTACTTCACGGAAACTCGGACCCTTTGGCAAGCCTCACCCACTCCCAGCCCTTCCCACCTCTGGTTATAACTTGTTTATTCTGTTTCATGAGAGCTTCTTCCTTCAGCCTCTGCATGTCAGAGATCACGAGGTGCTTGAGTTTCTGTGCCTGACTTACCTAATGTAGCATGATGTGTTTATAATGAACTTATTTTTAACAAAAGGATGGATAAAGCAGCAGGAAAGGGCAATGGATATTCACAGTTACAAGATGGAAGTTGGACCCTTATAGTGTGTCCAAAAAACCTCAAAATGAGTGAAAGAGTAAGATATTAAACTTCAAAACTATTTTTAAAATAAGGGAAAAGCTTACAGACATTGATCCCGGTGGTGACGTCTTGGATAAGAGACTGAAACTAAAAACGATGACCACACAGACTGCTGGAATTGTATTGGGCTGAATCCTTCTGAACAGCCAGGAAAGCCATCTCAGAGTGAAGAGACAGATTAGAAGACACCAGCCTACCACACTGTGCTAGCGGAGAGTCAGGAAGATGTAATAGTCAGCTCAGACAAATCACAAGTAAGGAAACAGCCCAGCTAATGCTTGCACAGGTATTTCTTAGATAAAGATATATGAGTGATTAATAGTTACAAGAAAAAAATGCTCAGCATCAATAACTATCAGGGAAGTAAAAATTGTGTCCTGAAAATCATGCCTCAGACCTGTTAAATTAGCCCTCACCAAGTCAAGACTGAGTAACTGCTCAGGAAGCAGAGGGAGAGCGCGCTCCCTGCCCAGCATGGGTGTTCTGTGCTGTGAATTCCCACACAGCCCTGGTCTAGGGGCAGTGCAGGGCTTTGAAATTTGCCTTTAAATTTTGATACAACTTCAAGTACTTTCCTGTTCTTAGTTTGCTCCTGACTGATCTTTGATTTGAAATATTTAATATGCAATGTATTACATATTGTCCAGGAGTTTGGAGATTCTCCAGAGAGGTGTTTGCTCTTCACTTATAACTTCATTTCATCATGATTGGAGGATCCAATATATTTGACATTTCTTTAGATGTGTTTTATAGGTCAAAACATAGCCAATAATGGTGGGTAATCTCTGCACCCCTGAAAATAATATATATATATATATATATATATATATATATATATATATATATATATTCTATGACTGTGAAGTGGATTGATCTGAAAATTTGAGTTCATTTAAGTTAACCGGTATATATTTCAACTCCTGTGTAGACCAATTTTCTTCTGTTTCGTCAAGTATTGCAGAAGGGAAAGAAGAATGGGGCTGTGGTGACTTCTGCCTTCTAGTCGGTAGTTTAGACAACTGATGTGTAATTTGATTATTGATATCATTAAGTTTAAGTCTGTTATCTACTTTTCATGTTGTCTGTTTAATATTTTTTTCTTTGTTTCTACCATTTTGGAGGATTATTAAGGGATGATTTCATGTTTTTGTTCACTTAATAGCAATGAGATTGTAAAATATTTTAGTGACTGATTAGGTTCCATAGCTGGCGTGGTGAACTTAGCCAGGCTGCCTGCGCTGTCCAAGCCCATGGAGAATGCAGGCACATTTTCAGATTGTCTTCAATTTCTTCACTACTGCAAAAAGTGTTTTTGTCACGCATACTAATTTTCACATTAGAGTCCATACCGGCATGGCATTTTTTATTTAAATGACCCAGTAAGTTGAACTTCTCTCGTGTTTCTTGTTTGTGGAGCAGATTTATTATGTCTCGGGAGACTTCACTTCCTTAGGCTGGAAGGAGGTCTGGAGCATTTCTTGTCGTGAGGATCTAAGGTGGTGAATTATTCATCCCCGTGTTTCAAAATGACTCTCTGTGCACTTTTTAGGTGATAGTGCTTTCACTGTTTTCCTCTTGGTTCTGTTAAGTGTTGCTCCTCTGTGAGTCTATGCCTTCTGTTGTTGCTTCTGATGGGAAATCTCCGTGTGGTGTCTTTCTGGTTCGTTCCAGCTCAGCCACTTTGGTGCAGTACCTCCCAGTATCTCCTGTGTTTCTGTGTGTTGATAGTCTGTGCCTGTTAGGTTATATTTCACATCAGATTTGAATATCAATCAGAGATTAATTCAATTCATCGGTTGTTTTTCTCTTTTTTCTTTCAGTCCTACATTTTGTGTTTGCAGATTAGACATAACTCAAGGCACCTGACGTTAACATGCCACTGATTCTCTCTTCAAATTTTAATTCTGTTTTCTCTTGGTGTTTAAATTTTGATAGTTTGTTTGTATTCTCTACATTTTTATCTATATTTTATTCTGTATATTAGATCTGATATTTATTCTATTCTGTATCACACGTGCTGTGCATTTTCACAGGTTTTATTTAGGTCATTCTTATATCTTCCATGGAATAGAATTGTGAGGAATTTTAAAACCTAACATGGCATGGAGACAATACAGTGCATCCCAATATGCCATTCCAAAGCTCCCCTATTATCATGAGTATAATACAGTGTTACAATGCTACATTCATATTGCTTTTCTTTCTTTCTTTCTTTCTTTCTTTCTTTCTTTCTTTCTTTCTTTCTTTCTCTTTCTTTCATTCTTTCTTTCTTTCTTTCTTTCTTTCTTCCTTCCTTCCTTCCTTCCTTCCTTCTTTCCTTCCTTCCTTCCTTCCTTCCTTCCTTCCTTCCTTCCTTCCTTCCTTCCTTTCTTTCTTCCTTTTGGTTTTGTTGCTGTTGTTGTAGGGTCTTGCTATGCAGTTCAGGCCAGCCTTTAGCTCACTTTCCATCGCAGGCTGGTCTCGAACTAGTAACAATTCCCCTACTTCCCCTCCTGAGTGCTGGGATTACAGGTGTGCCCGGCAGATGTATTCATATTGTTTACTTAAAGCCGCTGCATCCCCTGTTCCTGGAGTCACCTGGCACTTGTCCTACCACTCACCCTGTCTCCAGAGGCTCCTCTCGGCAGTCAGTCTGCCAAGCTTCCTCTTCTTCACGACCTTAGCGGTGCTGAAGAATATTGATCGGGTGTCTTTTGGATTGTCCTTCAGACAGAATCTCTTTGGTGTTTTCCTCAGGATTAGCACAGGGGAGAGAGCTCCGTAGGGGAGTGCGCGCCCTTGGAAGTGGCTCACTGACAAGGCCAGGGCAGGATGCTGGCCACCCGTGTCACGTGTCACACCAGTGAGTCAGCACCACTGTCCATGCTGTGGTGTAGGAGGACAGTGCGTCCCTAAGTTACGTGAAGCTCATCCGTCTGGGACACTGCTTTCTTTGCCACCCTTCTGAAGGCCTTCCTTTGTTTTTCCCTTTCTTTCTTCCTTTCTTTCTCTATCTCTCTCTCTCCGTCATCTCTGTCTCTGTCTGTCTTTCTCTGTTTCTATCATTGGACTAGTGAATATTTGCCTTTTATTTTGAAGTAGGATCCAGTACCTCTTTACTTACCTAATGCCTGTGGGGTTTGCACTGTGTTTTGCTCCATTTAAAGAGAAAGTGTCTTAAGCTGAGATGCTGAGGGTATGGCCAGCTTCCTTCCCAGACCAGCAGCACCGTATGCTCACTGTGAGGACCCAGTCACCTGCGTTCACGTGCTTGCTGGGAGCTGTGGCTGGCAGCCCTTTTTCTAAACCCACTATGCTAGAACGAGCTGTTGCTCCCCAATGAATCCTTGAAATTTGTGGAGATTAGTTGCCACATGTGTCCGTAGGAGGTTTTCAGAGGTTTTAGGATGGACAGACTGTCTTGAGGTACCCAGGTGACCATGTCACATATGCCCCCAGAAAACAATGCATACGAGGCTTTGCCGACTGAGGAGAAGCCCTAGGATCATGAAGACGGGATGGAGATGCAGCCACAGCCGAAGAGTCCAGCAACCCAAAGAGCCAGGAGAGACAAGGACGGGATTCTCTTCCTGAGGACCCTGAAAGTATCAGCACCAACAGCCCCCGATCATAGCCCAGGGGACCCACTTCTGACTTCTCACCTCCAGAAGAGAGGAAAATCACTACTAGATTTGCAGCCTCTGCAGCAGCTGCAGCCCAAGTCCAAGCAGCACATGTGTGTTCTGCTGCAGGACTAGAAGCAGCAGCACCCCAGAGCCCCCGAGCTTCTGGAGGATGCTATCAGAGCCCTACCTCTGGTCACTGGTGTCCCTGTGCCTCCTGGGATGTCATGTCTCCATGCTACCTCAGATGACAGACCAAGGGGGTGCATGTGTGAGTGCTACCCGGTCCCTCGACAAACAGCTGTAGATGTTAGCATCAGCAACTGTGACCAGCTGTCTCCGGAGCTGACCTTGTGCTCACACTGAGGTCTGCAGCTCGGATCCATTGCACAGCAACCAAGCTTCTTGTCTTTCTTGCTCATCTATAAACTCCAGCCCCAACAGTAGAAGCATCTGGGCGCTCACTCTCCACCCTGCACTTCCCTAATTACCCAGGTTCAGAGTGAATACATGATGGATAGGTGATAGAATAGAGAGACAGACAGACAGAAGGATAGAATACCCAAGTATGCACAAAGCACCACCTCCACACAGTTTAAATATAGTGCTACTAACATGCCAGCCCACGGTGCTGAGGGAAGCAGCAACATGGAGCAGCCACGGTGCCTCTGCAGTTCCTGGAGCCTTAGCCAGCTGGGTCCTGCTCATTTCCAGTTCTAAGTGTGCACCACTTCTCCGACCCCTGAAGTAGAAACGTTTTGTACATTCAGCCTTCCAGTCATGTTTTTCATTGCAGTTGGGTTTTTTGGCCTCCTAAATGAATTCTTTACAGATCTGTGTCTGCGAAGGTTCATGCTCTGTGCTATGAAGATCTGTTCTGACAGATACTTGGTGTCCTTTACCCTTTGCTACAGTATCATACAGAGCAGCTTTCCTGTCTAAAACATCTGTAGAGCTTCCCCATTGAGCCTTTTCTATTTCTTTTTGCCATAACAACAGTTGATATTTTACAGCTTGCAAATTTTTACCTGCTTCAGAACGTCACACATTTGGCATTTTGTAGCGTGCTGCCTACTCAGACTATGTTTATTTCATTGAGCGACACGTTTTTCCCTGAGTTTCCTTGGTTGGATGGCTTGTTTCTTTCCACTGTTGAATAATACTTCACTGTTAGTGTGTATCAGAGTTCGTTAGCCCATGAACAGAGGAGAGACTAACATTATTGCTTCTAGTTTTGGGTACCAATGAATTCAAATGCTACACACATTCACTCTGAGGTTAGCATTAGCAAATATTTCAAGTTCAGCTGGCTAAATACCTAGGAGCTTAATCAGCAGATCACACAGAAAGGGTCGTCTACCTCTCTAAGAAACAGTCCAGTGCTTCCCACAGTGCTCTGTACCAGTGAACTGGTCCTTCTGCCATTCTTGCCCGCAACTGGCATTTGTGGTTTTTACTTTATCATTCTAACTTGTGTGCATTGGTACATCTAGTATTTTGATTTGCAGTTTATTATGACCAGCGCGTATGTAAACTTTCTGGCTGCAAGGCGTCTTGGCTGAGGTGTTCATTCAGCTAGTTTACCTATTTTTAATTTTTGAGCTTTGAGACTTGGAATATTTTGAATTTTTGGATGTAAGTTTTATAAAACACATCAGAAGTATATTCTACAAACACGTTTCCTTTCTTTGGCTCATTGTTTCATTAGCTTAATACGTCTTGTATAATAAAAAAAAACTTAATTTTAGGGCAGTTTTTCAGTGTTTTCTTTCACAAATCACATTTTTGCATAGTGTCTAAAGTCTCATCATGAACCAAGGTCAGTGATTTCCTGCTGTAATTTTTTTGTCTTGAAGTTCTATAGCTTTGTATTTCACATACAGGTCTGTGTTCACCTTGGAGTTAGTTAATGTAAAATATGTAATGCCTGCATCTAGGTACATTTTCTTTGGGGATTTTTTGAATAGATGCGTTCAGGTGCTCCTCTGGCGTTTTTGAGGAGGCTTTCTTTCCTCTGCTGTTTCCTTACCTCCCTTGATGAAGGCCGGTCCTTGCTCCTGGCTGTGACTGCTCGTGGCTCTCTCTCTGGTCCCCTCGCTGGACACAGACCATCCAGCTGTCACTCCCTGTGGCATCGCTGCCCTGCTGGTGCCGCCACCTGCCTTGTCTAGAAGTACACCACTGGGATTTTCCAAACCTCTCCATTGCTGGCATTACGCTGTGTGAGGTATCTTGCTTTTCATATTAAAATTTTTGAATTAATTCATTGAAACGTACAAAGTAACTTGCTAGAGTTTTCCTTGTGATTTCTCTTAGGCTGTGTATCAGTTTGGAGAGAGTATCCTAACAATGTCAAGGCTCAGAGCCCATAAACATAGACTAAGCTACATTTAGTTAGAAATGCTTGAAGACTTTCATCAGTATATTGTAGATTTCTACATAAACATTCCACACATGAAAATTATGTGTTCTAAATATTTACCTGAGTATTTTGTGTTTTATTTACATTGTAAGTAAGGTCAATATTGAAATTTCAAATCTAATTTGCGTTGGGGTACATCAGAAAGCAACTCCATTTATTTAGTAAGGCTGTATCTAGGCCTTGGCTTTGCTTGTTAGGCCTGCAGTATAATCGTTGTTTATTATTTAATTTTCTATGTAGGCTGAGTTTTCTGTGCATGGAGGAAGTTTTCTTTCTTTTTTTCCATATTACGTATACTGATTTAAGTTAGTGACTTTTACGGTAGTTAAGATTTTCATTAAACTCTTGACTAGAACGGGACAAAGTATATTTGCTCCTTGTCACCATCTCAGGGGAAGTCGTGTTTGACGGAGGTCACACCGAGGCAGCACCGAGCGGGCTTTAGGATCAGCCGATCACTTTCTACATTAACCTTCGCGTCTGCGCAGGCCTAAGCGACCAGCCTTAGCATTTGGAGCCTGGCATGCGGAAACAGAACTCTCCATGCCAACAGTAGTGGTAGAAGCCTGCAGTGACCCATGACACTGTGAAGTGTCTGAAGGCAAGGTAACCTCAGAACTGTGGGTGCTGACTGTCCCTCAGATTTCCCAGGTAATAATGGCCAAACTTGGAGGTAAAACATTTCTCTCAGTAAGCACAGGTTTACTGCTTGGAGTGTCTTTGTTCTGCTTTCTCAAGGTCTTGCCCATGTTCGTGCCCCATTTGTCTCAGGTCTTTCCTGCTCTTTTCTGCACCCCCCTGGCATGTTACTCAGTATTGGTGGCCACATGGAGAAGCCAGGGCTTTATCCACAAGAGCTCTGACTTTCCCGGACATCTTTCATCATGTTGCTTTTGCCTATTTTCTTGTATCTTTCACTGTGCACTTGTCCAGGGGACGGGGGGACCGGCCTGCTCCCGATACGTGGTGTCTCTCAGCATTCATGATGCTCTAGGGTCCTTCATCATGCTGTTTATTAAGGCTACAAATGACCCAGTTTCTCACGTGCTGATAATTCTTTTCATGAGTATTGTTTTGGGTGGGGGGTTTTCCTGTATTGATCAATATGATTTTTTGATCACTCTTTAGTGTGTTAAAGTCATAGATCACCTTGATTTCAAATTATGAACAATCCTTGCATATATATGAATAGATGTGAATAAACTCTACTCAGTAATGGTATTTTGGGTTCAGTTTTCTTTTAATTTGTTTGTGCTTTATGAAAGATTCTTAGGGACTCTACATTAGGACTTACTCCTTTCCTTTCTAGAAAATTATTAACTATTGATTTGATTTCTGAAATTGATACAGATCTAGTGAGAAATCTGTTTTATTTTGTGTGGATTTTGATATTTTTATCTTTCAAGAAGTGTTTCCATTTCAATTCAGTTATCAAATTTTGTGTACATCATTAATTATAATATTTCTTATATCCTTTTAATATTGATAGAATAAAATGTGAGGAGTGCTCTTTCATTTCTAATACTTGTAATATTAGACTCTCTTGTCTGGGACTTGTTTAATGCCACAGGTTAAGGTAAAAATACAGAAAGAGAAAACTGCTCAGCTTAAGACCAAGAAGCCAAAGGAGAGTCTGAGAAAGCGGTCGGTGCCCCCTGCCACTTCCTAGGCCATACCCCGTGACCTGAAACCTCCACCAGCTCTGTCTCTTAGAGGTGTCATCACTTCCCCGTAGTCACCCAGATGGCCCAGAGACCATCGGAGAAAGCTGACGGGGTCAGAAAGGGTGATCTGGGCTGGCAGTGGCAGAGATTTCCACCTTGGTGCCATTATTCCTAGGGCTGTGGATGGAAGAAGGCTCTGCAGGGGGCACGTGACAACAGGAGCTGCTCACTGTGCGAAGTCAGGAAGCAGAGAGGAGAATAGCAGAGAGGGAGGAGCTGGGGGAAGACACACTGCCCGAGTCCTGCCCTCAGGGCCTTCTGTCTTCACCTAATCATCTTCTGCATCCCAATGCCTCCCAGTGTGAGTCAGCAGAGGAGTCATTTGTTATGGGTTGAGCAATGGTGGTCAACTTAATGCCAGCTGGATTACATCTGCACGGCATTGGGCAAAGATGCTCCACCTAAGTAAAGTTGCCAGAATAAATAGATGGAGAAGTAGGGAGGTGTTGAGGGTTGAGGCATTAAGGAGGCATTGTGGGTTCTCCTATGAGTTGCTGTCTGAGCTGTTGATTCTCCTGGAGAAGCTTTGGTCCTCACATCGAGCATTGCTTCCTGGCTCCGGAGGGGAAGACGTGTGCCGCTTGGTCTCCAAGATAAACTCGTCATGCTGCTTCCTGGCACATACCCGACTGTGCTTGTCGTCAGAGGAGCTCGGGGCCTCCGTGTCAGTGAGGATGGCTGCGGAGCCTTCAGGGTAGCCCTGGTCTTTGTTGTGAGTGTGACTTCTCGGCTCTAGTGTAGAACCCTCATCCCACTAGCACAGCTCCTTCATCCTGCTGGCATAGACTTTCTGGCTTCCACCGCTGACCCTTGGGTCTTCCCGGCACGGATCCGTAAAAGAGACTGGTGTGAGTCCTTCTTGTGGGCTCTGGACCTCCAGCTGGACTCATGGGAGGCATTGTCCTGAGCTCTGTGTTTTTATCTGGACTCGTGGGACATTGCCGTCGGTTTTAGGCCCTTGACTAAATAATCTGTATCTTTGGTGTTGTGGATAGATTTCCTGCATTTTCCTGTGTTAACTTGCGGTGACCATTATAAAAATATTATAAACTCTATGTCCTCATTCTAATTGTTCTCTCCCTGACTATAACATCATTCATGATCCAGCCTCCTTCCCCAAGCCTCCAGCGGTGAACACAAGCACTGCTGGGGTGCATTTTAGCCAAACCACAGCAAAAGGTTTTAGCACAGAGGACTTTGGGTAACATTCATGATCTGAACTACAGCAGCCCTAGTGCTGTCGTACTTGGAGACGCATGCATGGGAGGTAATAAAGATTAGGCCCTCATGGCGGGGTTGGGACCCTGAATTTTCTCTCCCTTTCTCCCCGTTCTGATACCCCTGAAAGCCTATGTGAAAACACAGTAAGAAGGCATCTGTCAACAACCCAGAGAGAAGGATCCTGCCCCCCAAGAGCAAACTGCCTGTCTGATTGCTGGCTTCCAGCCTCCAGAACTAGCAGCAACACGCACCTGTCACGTAAGTCGTGGTGTCTGTGATATTTGTCTTATGACAGCCCGAGCTGACTGAGATACTTATTTTACACACTCCATGCATTTAGCTTCTGCTGCAAAAGACCATAAACTGCTTCAGAAATAACTCTCAGCCTTGGGGAGGATGCAGGCCTGCATCCAGGCTGAAGAAAGTAGTGCAAGGAAGGGTGAATTTTCATCATTTTGGGAGTGGCCCCATGCAGTTTCCTGGACAGCACGTTTCAGGTGATGCTAGTGTGGACAAAGGCTTCTCTCATTCTCACCTGGAAAGAGGTGTTTGATGACCAGCCTGCGTGAGCCCGGGAACTGGAGAACAGGGAGATGAGTGAGGGGAGCAGCTGCCTCCAGCCCCGTACCCAGTGGCACCAGTGACTTTACAGAATGAAGTGAGCACACAGGGTGAGTCCCTCCCACAGTGACCTTCCACCAATGACAGCTGCCTCCTAGAACCTACCTCCAGGCTGCAGTCCACCCCTCCGTCCTGTCCCACTGTCTGCCCAGGCACATCCACTTCCTCTAACTGACTCTGACTTGCAAATCTGCTCTCCTTTTCTCCCTCTTTTGGGCAAAAAAACCCTTCATCTTTCCCTGTGCCGCCATGGTTACTGCTAAGACCCTTCTCCCGTGTGAGGTTCAAGGTGCTTCAAAAGCCAGCAGCCATGGCATTTGTTTTTGGAAGAGAATAAAACCAAATGACAGAAAACAAAATAGGATCAGTCAAAACAAAAGGATGGCATGGTACATGACTTAAAATCAAAATACAAGGTGATCTACAATGATTACCATGATGTCTCTTGTTATCTTCAATAGAATTGCCCGTATTATCAGGTATAATAAAATTGAACAACCAGTACAGAACAAAAGCAATAGAAACAACACATTAGAGACATTACAGGACTTCAAAAGAAGATAATAGTCAAATCAGAATGGGCATCACAGTGAATCTTATTGTCTTCAAAGTAGTTGTCTATACTCTCGGACTTCATACTATCAAACAAAACAGATTTGAATAAAATCAGTCAAAACAAGACAGTGAAAGTGTAACAGGGCTTCAAATTAGGTTAATAGGAAATAAAAAATGGTTACTGTAGTATATCCTGCTATCTTTGGAAAGTTGTCCATACCATCAACTCTAGTATAGGTAGACAAAATGGAACAGAATATAACTAAACTAAACAGAGCAATGAAAACAATATGGGTTTTGAATCATGATACAAGATTAGCAATGTCCACTGCCTTCCCTTTTTAGACAATTCCTCCCCTTTCACCTTCATGGGGTGCACTGTACATTTTGTATCCCTATAACTCCTTTAGTTTTTAGATTAGGGAAGGAATGGCTATTCACCCAAGTGATTCTTTTTTTTTAAATTTTATTTAAAAGGAAAAAGAAAAAAACAAAACAAAGTGGTGTAAGGGTACAAGTAATACAGAACTACAAAAAAAAAACCAGTAATAAATCACCAGTTAATAGATTACACATTATTTTCTTAGAGATAGTTGCTCAAGTCACAGTATCAAAGCATACAAAGTGAACATTCAAACAGTGAGACAGTTGTGTTCAATGATCCAACCAAAAACATTAATATGGTCAGCTGTTGATCACCCCTAAACACACTTGCAGTTGTATCCTTTAGAGTTCTTTTTTCCCTCTCTTTTTTACAACAAGATTTACACATTTTGGGTTTTATTACTCCTTAGTTCTTATTACTTTTTTTTTGGAAGAGAATAAAGTCAAATATGGCAAAACAAAGCTATCAGTCAAAACCAAGGATAGATATAGCACATGATGTAAAAACAGAGTACAAGGTTATCAACAATGGTTACCATAATGTCTCTTGTTTCCTTAAAAAGAATTGTCTATCTCATTAGGTATTATAAAGTTGAACAAAACAGTAGAGAACAAGACCAATAAAACTCAAACATTGTAAACATTACAGGACTTCCAAAGGAGATAATAGTCAACCCAGAATGGGCATCTTAGTGAATCTTACTGCCTTTAAAGTAGTTGCCTATACTCCCAAACTTGATACTATCATAAAGATTGGCGCAGAGTCTAACCAGTCAAAACAACATAGTGGGAGTATTACAGGACTTCAAAACAAGTTAATAGGAAATCAAAAAAAGTTACTATAATATATCCTGCTAATTTTTTAAATTTTTCCCCTTAATTAAAAAAACATAAAAAATAACTAATTTTTTAATGAATAAGGGAGATATTGAGATAAAAGAGGACATAACAACATAACAATACAGGTCAAAGCATGACTGTTTCAGCAACCTAGTGCTTCACCACCAAATAACCCGATTTAATAATAGTTACCATAGTGTCTGTCTTTTTCCTTGAAATATTTGAATATAACTTCATATACTATAGCTTCAAATATTTCCATATCAAGAAGCCCAGAATAAAGCCTTTCCAATTAATAAGTGAAAACTTTATAAGGCTTCAAGGCCACTTAATGGGGAATCATGATTACCACATACTTTTATATATTTGAATCATTACTTACATTAGGGAAACTATTCGGTATTCACACATGTGAGATTGATTTATTTCACTTATGACTATGGTAAGTGATTCTGACCTTTTTACCTCTGAGCATGATCTCAAGTTATATACATTTACCTACAAGAGCTTCAAGTTTTCCTTCCTTATATCTGAGTAGTTTTCCATTGTATAAAAGTGTTACGTCTTTCCAACCAATCTGTAGCTGATGGGAAAGCTACTCCCACTTTTTTCTGGTTCCCTGTCATACAGAGCATTGTTTTCTTATCTTTGACTTTCAGTCCATAAACTCTCCTTCAGGTTAATTATATTTCTTATACAGAGAATCTTGATGGACCTTATCTCCTGATGCACTCTGCCTGTGTTTCTTTTTATTCGTGAACTGAGGCCGTCCATGTTAGTAATTATGGCCCACCTTCTCTGCCTCATCTCTGCCATGCCATTTTTCTGCCATTGGTTGCCTACTTTCCCCTTCATTCCGCTGTCTGCCCCATTCAGTGAGCCCCCTCTGCTGCTGTTCCTGAAGCCATGGTCTTTCCTCGCTCTCTAGAATGCCCTTCAGTATTTTTTGTAGGGTTGCATTGATGGTCACAAACTCTCACAGTTCCTTTTTGTCATGGAAGCATCTTGTTTCTCCATTAATTCTGAGGATAGTTTTGTAGGGTATATCAATCTGGGTTGGAGGTTATTTTCTTTCAGGGCTTAGAATACATCACTCCAAGCTCTTCTTGATTTGATGGTTTATGTCAATAAGTCTGTTGTGATTCTGTTGTGATGGTTTTCCTTTATAGGTGATCTGTTTCTTTTCTCTGACAGCTTTTAGTATTCTGTTCTTGTGTTGAATTTCTGGGATCTTGATTATCATAGGTCTGGGTGTAGATCTATTTTGGTTGTAGTTGCCTAGAGTTCTGTATACCTCATTTATCTGAATATCATTTCTTTTTCCTATGCTTGGGAAGTTTTCTTTAATTATTTCTATAAATAGCCTTTCTATTTCATTTGTATTTACACCTGCTTCTTCATTAACATTTTTATTCTTAAGTTATAGATCCACTTGTCATCTTCTAGCCTTTGTATTGTTACTTCTTGGTTCCTTGTTATTTTTAAGAAATCTTTCCTTTTGTGATTACAAGCTGCAAACCTATCTTCAAGCTCTGATAGTCTATCTTTTGTTTCTTTCAAGCCGTTTTGCCAGCTTTCAATGGGGTTTTTAATTTCCTGGTGATCTCTTTGAATCTGTTTCTTGTGTTCTAGATTATTTTTATATTCTTCATCAAAGATTTCCCTCCTTTTTATACACTCCTCTATCTTCCATCTGTGTCTTCTTGAGAGGTACTTGGCATTTCTTTTATTACTCGTTATGTTCCTTTACTTGTGTTAATATTTCTGTTTTTTAAGTTCTTTTATAATTTCACAAAGTTGTTACTTTATATCAGTTGCTGTTGCTTCAGAAACTGCAGATGTGCAACTTCTGATCTCTTCTGTGTTTATCTCTCCTGGACCAGTACTGCTTGGGTTGGAGGCTGGAGACTGCCTTTTGTGTCTTCCTCTTGTCATGTTCCTGGTTTCTTCTAGATAATGGATAGCAGGTCCCCAGCAATTTCTGTATTGGTTGTAATTGCTCTGAAGCATGCTGGCTAGGGATTGCTGCCCTCCCCAATCTGCCGGTGATTACTGGAGTGTAAGCAGGGATAGAGCAGGCTGGCCCTTCCCTTCTGAGCTGATTAACCATTGGGAGTCTTCACCACATTAGTTTGTGCCATGTGGTTGGGGTTGGTTAGGCAAAGCTTTAGGGGAACCTTGGCCTTGGTTATTGGATTGTGCACAGGGGCAGGACTCAGTCCAAGCCATGCTCACCGATCTGCTCTGCACTAGGAGTGGCTGAATGAAGCCGGTATAGTTCTGGCTCTGGGCTTATCCTGCCCAGCTCCAAAATGGCTCCCAACCATTCTCCCACTCTCACGGGAGTACTGAGTCCCCCACAGTCACCATGAGCCAGTGCAGTTCACCAGTCCTCTGCTCCCCTCTGCACCTGTGTCTTCCTGCCGAGGCCTTCAGGCTTGCCAGCCCCCAACTTCACTGTGCCTGTGCATCTCCAGTGGCCTTCACACACAGTTGGAGGAGCTCTGGTGAGAGCACGGCCAGCGGCCACCTTCTGTCCACGTTTTTCTTTTCTTTCTTTTATTTTTCACTTTAGTTTCTTCCTGGGTTGAGAGGATGCATTTCTTTCCTCCTTATCTTCTCCAGAATGCTATACTCCGGCATCTGGGCTGCTTCTTTCAAAGAGACTTTTACTTTGCTGCTCACCGTCTTCCCAGAATCAGCCATGGAATTTTAATTTCCTCCACCATTGTCATAATAAAATACTGCTTTTAAAAATGTCATTAAACGTTGATTAACTTACTTGACTGAGAAAACACATATGAAAGTATTAGTGTAGAAGAAGTCTCTTCCCCTGCAAAGCCTAATAATAACAAAACCAACAAATAGGCAGAGTCTCAGCGGTCTCTGTGACAGTTGGTGCTGCAGTCAGGCTGGCTGCTGGGCAGGCACAGCTCTGGGCTTCCTCTGTGCCATGGATGTGGCAGGAGGAGGACGGGCTGGCAGGTGACCCTGTGTGTGGCCTGGGTGTATGTGGCCTGGGTGTGGAAATTCCAGTGGAAGCAAAGTGTACCTTAATGTCTAAGTGAGTTATACCTCCAGAGTCCTTAAGGGCATCTGGATCCAACTTGCCCCTAGTATCAGAAGTCAATAGATCAACTTGATAGTAGCAAGGTTTAAGGTTTAATTTCTCAACCTTAAAGATGTCTTGGATGGAAAAGGAGACCCTCCTGTGGGAACCAGTGTGGCAAGTACCCAGGTTTTTTTTTTTTTTTTTAATTTTATTTAAGGAGAAAAAAAAAACAGAAAAAGGGTACAAGTTATACAGAATTTCAGAAAAAATAAACAGTAGGAAAACACTAGTTAATAGATTACATATTGTCATCTTATAAATAGTTGTTGAATTTACAAAATTAAAACATATAAAGTGAACATTCCAACAGTGAGACTGCAAACAATTCTGTTCAATGATCCAACCAAACTCGGTAATATGGTTATCTATCTTTACACTTAAATATACATGCAGTTATGTCCTTTAGAGCACTTTCTTTTCCTCCCTTTTGTACAATGACAATTATGCATTTTGAGTTTTATTACTCCCACAGTTCTTATTACTTTTTTTTGAAGAGAGTAAAACCAAATGTGACATAACAGAACAGAGTCAGTCAAATCAAAAGGATGCACATAATACATAATGTAAAAACAAAATACAAGGTGATCAACAATGGTTACCATAATGCCTCTTGCTATCTTAAAAAGAATTGCCTATATCATCAGTTATAATAAAATTGAATAAAACAGTAAAGAACAAAACCAATAAAACCAAAACATTGGAGACATTACAGGACTTCAAAAGAAGATAATAGTCAACCAGAATGGGCGTCATAATGAATCTTATTGTCTTCACAGTTGTTGCCTATACTCTCGAACTTGGTAGTATCAAGCAAAACAGAATAGAGGAAAATCAGTCAAAACAAGACATGAGAGTAATACAGAGTTTCAAATCAATTTAATAGGAAATCAAAGTGGGTTACTATAATATATCCTGCTATTTTTATTTATTTTTCCCTTAATGAAAAGGATAAAAATGAAAAAGTAAATAATAAAAAAAGATTGAGATAAAAGAGGGCATAACAACAAAACAGCACAGGTCAAAACATAACCATGTAAGCAAAATAGTGTTTTACCACAAGATATCCTGACATAAAAGTAGTTACCATAGTGTCTCTTTCCTTGAAATCTTTGAGTATAACTTTGTATACTGTAGCATCAAACATATCAAGACAATGTAAAATTGTTCAAGAGAATGACAGTATTACAGGGTATTTAGAATTAACTAACAGAAAATGAACAATGGTTTCTGTATAATCTCCTTGTCTATAAAAGTTTTTGTTTATATTATCACATATAATAAAATCCAATAAGATACAACCTTTTAAGACTGATGGAGGCAGAAGAATACAAGTTTGATGAGACTTCAAAACAAGATGATACTAAATCAGCACTAGCTATTATGATGTCTTGTTTTCTCCAAAATAGCTGTTCCTACCATGCAACCTTCTCTGCCTCATTTCTGTTGAGCTCTTTTTCTGTCATTAGTTGTCAGTTTGTCCTCTTCATTTCGCTTTCTGCTCCATTCATTGTGGCCGCTCTGCCACTGTTTCTGGAATCTTAGTATTTTTCTTTGTTAGAATATCCTGCAGTAATCTCTGTAGAGTTGAATTGGTGGTTGAAAATTCCCCTGGTTCCTCTTTATCCTGGAAGCACCTTGTTTTTCCATCAATTTCCAGGGACAGTTGTGCAGGATATATCAATCTTGGCTGGAGGTTATTATCTTAAGTACCCGGGTTTAATCATACACTGGTAGAAATGGGTGACCAGCCCCTTGATTTCACACAGCACAGGAACAGAGTGAGTTCGTGGAATTGGTGGCTACTAAATTGGATTTCAGTTAGGGGTTCACTGGGTCTCTGGACATTTATCCTACTACTATGATAATACATGTACTGTAATACCCACTGGAAACTGTACTGAGGTGTGAAGCACAAGCACCTGGAGATGCTCACCTGTCCCCTGTGCAGGGAGGCCCTGGGCACTGCATGGAAGGGCAGGGTCTCAGGCTTATTGGACATGTACTGCTAAAGGTGGCAGCTGCTGGGAAGGACTGTGACACCGTGATGATGCTTCCCAGAAAGGCCACCAGGCTGAAAAACTAGAGAGCTGTACAAACCAAGAGAGAAAGTTGTACTACAACGGGAATAAAGAGTAGAAGTGTTGAAAGGGAGCTCAGAGATCTCACCACCCCTCTCCACACCCACCGGCTCTGTTCAAACAAGCCAACCAAAAGATTACCAGAAAAAATGACATCTGTACCAAGCATGTTCAAACCTTGGTTCTTGCTTTTTTTCCCTAAACATCTAATTACATAGTATGTTTATTATATTAAGTATAAAAATTAACTGAGATGGTTTATAGAAGATAATGTGTATACAGTGTGTGATTCTACACAAATTCTACACCGTGCTGCACGAAGGACCAGAACCTTCTTGGGTTTTGGGCTGAATGGATAATGAGGGACAATGATGGCCAGAGCTGTGGTCAGTAGCCGGGCTGGAAATACAGACAAGCAGGTCGGAGTTTCAGGGGCAGCGACAAGTCAGTCTGAGTCTGGTGCTGCCTGTCCAGGGAGGAAGTGCCAGCTCACTGCCAGCTGTCAGCTGGCTTTATCCTATCTGTCTGTGGGCTGGTGTTCAGCTTGCACTTCCTTGTGTATGGCACTACGACCTTCTGAGCTGCCACACCACCCATCCCAAGGGGCAACAAGGTGAATCGAGCTCCTCCCCAAGGGTATGCTCCTGCTTCTAACACTCCTCAGTTTTAGGAAAGAAAGCAATAGTCTTGCTTCTGACATTGCAGCCCTGGAGTGTATTCATAGGAGACCAAAAAGCAAATCACTGTTCTATGCCTGACCTGTAGCACCTGAACTAATACAAGGAGCCCAATTCCAAATGAAGTAGAGACACAAACTTGCTAATGACTGAATTGCAAAAGCGATTCTGGGCAACAAAGGCAAGGTAGAGGGCATCACAATCTCTGAGTTGAAATTATAGTACAGAGCTACTGTGATAAAAACAGCACGGTATTGGGGGGAAATGACAGACCCAAGAATCAATGGAAAAACCTGAAAGATGCAGAAACAACTGAAAACACACTCAGCCACCTTGTGTTTGACAAAGGAACCAAACACCTTCTCTGGAAGAAAGACTGCCTCTTTAATGACTGGTAAAAATTGGCTTTGTGTATATTGAAGATTAAACCTAGGTTGATATCTCTCATTGTGCACTAAACTAACACTGAAATGGATCAAAGATCTACTATTACAACAGAAACATTGTTGCTGGAAAACAGAATAGGGAGAATTCTTGAGGATATTGGCATAGGCAGACTTCATGAACAAAACCCTGATTGCACAGGAAATGTTAAAAAAGAATTAAGAACTGGGATCTCATCCTATTAGAAAGCTTTTACATAGCAAAAGAAACCATCAATTGAGTGAAGAGACAACCTGCAGAGTGGGAAAAATTTTTTCAGCAATTCCTAGGACAAAATATTACTAATGAGAACATATAAAGAATTTTAAAAATGAGCCCCCCCAAAAATTTAAAGGCTCAACCCCAAAATGAACATCTGACATGATACTCAGTTCTCAGATGAAGAAATACAAACTGCAAATAACTGCATGAAGAAATGTTCAGCACCACAGCTCCTTCAAGAGATACAAATCAAAATACTGAGATTCCACTTTAATGCAGAAAGAATGGTTATTATCAAGAAATCAACTAATAACAAATGTTAGCAGAACTGTTAGCAACCACTGTGGAAGTCTGTGGAAATTCCCCAAAACACTAGAATTAGAGGTCCCATTTGACCTAGTTACCCTCCCTGGTGTCTTCCTGAAAGAATTAAAAACATCATACCATAACAATATAGGCACACCCATGTTTATAGTGGCATAGTTTGTCATAGCTTAATTTCGGAAAGAGCTCAAATGTTCATCAACTGTGAATGGATAATGAGACTTTTTAGACAGTAGAGTACTACTCAGTCCTAAAGAAGGGTAAACGGGACATTTCTAGGTAAATGGATACAACGTGAGACCATACTCTTAAATGAAATCAGTAGAATGCACATGTTCAAATAGAATATGTTTCTCTCAGGTGAGAAACTAAAGTGTAAATAATGCCCAGAATGTGTAGGAGATGCAGTGGAATAGGGAGAAAATGTTCAAATGGCAAGGGGAACGAGGGAGAGGGAGAGGGAAGACAGGAAGGGAAAAGGGGAAAAAGGAAAAGGAAATAAAGCTTTGTAAGTAAGGAAGGGAAGAAGAGGTGAAAGAGGGGGAAGGGAATGGGGCAAAAAGCAAGACGTGATGCACAGGTACGAATTCCCTAAGGTCAATATGAACATTCTGTACATCTAAAGTGTACCAATACGTTAACTAATTAAAAAGCACTACTTATGTGTTCATTACACAAGAAGTATTTTGACAAAAATCTAGTCATATTCTTTCCTTCCTGTAACTAACTTTCCTTTTTCTACGAGAACTGAAATGTAAGATTAACCTAGCGGGGAGGAGCAGCGTACCCCAAGGCCCTTCAGCTCTCAGGGGGTCTCCAGGTCACTCAGTAAGAGCCGTGTTGAGAAAATGACACAAAGTTGGAGAAAAAAAAGAAATTTAGCTTTGAAGAAAACACCTGAAAACACCTTTTTCTCATAACAGAACAGTTATTTTTATTCAATCATTTCAACGAAAACATCAAAAAAACTTCTTCCATAAAAACTCACAAAATGCTAGGATTTATAATGATTCTGAAAAGATTTTAGTCTTAAATAGCTGAGAAAGATATACAAAAATAAAGATATTATGAGAAAATCAGCAAGTATAATGAATTAATAAAGTTAAGTTTTATTTCTTAAATCCTAGAATCTGGCATTCCCAAATTTATCAAACATAGATGCAAACATTGGAATGTAAAATTTTATTTATAAGCTGAAGAAATTTCCACATGTTGAAAACTCGGCTGTCATCCAAAAAACAAATTTTATAATTTTTTTGAGATCAGAGATGTCTCCAGTGAGTGCCATCAATTTTTAAAATAACTCAGTCTCGTTTGTTTATACATTGTTCCTCCACTTCCTTTCTTTAGGCATGTGAAAGTGATGCATCAGGCTCTGATGACGCGTGCCTTTTTCCAACAGCGAATCTCAACACGGAATAGCACCGCAGACTCTGAGCCTCGTGAAGAACGGTGACTCTCTGCCTCCCTAAGGAAAGGGGTGGATGGCCTGAGCGCCTCCTTCCAGACAGTGCTGTCTCCCCCACAGCATGAGCTCATGTGGAGCACAAGCCCACCTGCACACACACCTGCTCCACATCCAGGTACAGGGGCTCTTCTGAAGAATCTCAGTGTGTCTCACATAGAGGGTGTAAGCAGCCCAGGCCGGGAGACCTGGTATCTGCAATCACGATAATCACAGAATTTATCAGCAATATAGGACACTTCCGAGAGTAGATGGGGATGCTCTTAAAAATGCTGGCAGGACAACAGCCCAGACTTCAAATTTAGAGACACTTCATCTACAAGTTCCTGGATTCTTTGTACACTTCCGTATCTGACCTTTGAGCACAGGCATGCTCATGATACATGGACCCCGAGTAAATGCTTAGCATTTCTTTATTCAAACGATTCCCTGCACACCAAAGCCCCAGCCATGCCAGCTGATGTGGGGACAAGCATCCCATCCCGCTGACAACATCCACAAACAGAGCTAGCGAGAATGGGTTCGCACCCAACAGCACATGGATGCTACACACTTTTCCCCCCTTGTTGCTGGGGTAATTTCTCCATCTGCCACAGAGGGTATGGAAGAGAAATTTCTCCTTCATCAGTTCGTGCTCCTCTTGTCTTGGTATTGATATTAATGCCAACAAAATTAGTAATTTGACAATTAGTTGCCCACTTACCTGAGAAGACATGAAAGGGAGAAAGGAAATATTTTAACCGGATTCTAATGTGGCTCTGACACGTCAGGCTCCTGTCATGTTGTAGCCTTCCAACTTTAACATTTTCATGTCTGCTTGGCAGGTTATTAAAATAAATGAGGGCGCAACGGGCTGCCGCTCTGCTCCGCTCTAATGGGAGTTGAGGAATTTGCAAGCCACCAATGTAAATTGACCGATCTCAGAGACTGAAAGGATTTAGCTAAAGTGGACAATTAGGATCATTTCTGCACAGCTGAGTGAAATATTCCTTGTTATTTTAATAATTCAGGCCCAGGGTAATTTTCGGAGGCTGAGTTTGTCAAGATAATGTGCCTTGTGCTTGTCTCCTTGTCATTTTTAACTCAATCTCACATGTTACAGGTGCAGTCTAGCTTACAAAACAGGAAAATCATTCACTGGAGAATTTGCATATGGAATACAGACACAGTGCATGCTGGGGAAGCAGGGCTGAGATTGACAGGGCTCTGCAGTGTGGGTGCCTTGTGATGGTGGAGTCCGGACGGGTGACGGGTGCTGTGTGGCTTTCTGGGTGCCATGATGAGCGCATGGGCATTGTGCATATGCAGGGTCCGCCTCACTCTGCACGCTTGGCTTGGGGAGCTTGCAGGGCTCTGATTAGGGAGTGTGCGACAGCTCCCATTCCTTTGCAGTGCAAGCAAATGTTCACTTGCAGCTCAGGGTTATCACAGGGAACTGCAAAATAATGGCTTTAAGGTTTGGTGGAAAGATTCGTTTAGCAAATTATACAGGAGTTTAGTAGCCAGGGATTTTTGAAACAGGAGAGTTCACCAGTGCATTTCTGCAAGCAGGAGACTGTTGGGCTCGATTTTGTGGTCTCAACAGATTAGACGTCATTCGTGATTATAGTGATGGATATAAACCCAGAGGTGACTTGTGCTGTCCTTAGGAAACAGTCAACTCAAATTGAAATCAGGAAGTTGTTAAAGTCAAGCTCTCACCGAGGCCCTTCTTGCATCACACTCGGGGCCTCCGACCTGTGCGGTTGTGGGAGACTGGACATCAGGCGGTCACCTTCCTAGGACCCCTTAGGACTACATCAGGGCCCCTCTGTCTCCATGCCACTTATTTCTAAATTTTCATATGATAATATCTTTAAAAATTGAACTTAAGGTAAATCTATCACCGCTGATGGCAAATATTAAAAACATTGCCTTGGGAAAAAGAGACATGCTCGCGATCTCTAAGCAAGAGAACACAGCCAGACCATTAGCTACATATTCTGGAGCATGAATTATTGCACCCCAGTCATATTCCCATCCGCCTATCCAGTGGACTGATTACTGTAATTGCAGGGTACCTAGAAATGTGACCTCGTCCCGAATGCCTTAAGGAAGGGAGGTCTAATAACACAGTGGGTCGAGGAAAGTGTATACTTTATTTTTCACTTAAAATCCAAAAAGTCTATCCCTTCCAATGTCATCACAGCAGTTATCCTCAAATCCTGGTGGGAAGTAACCTGAGAAGGAGAGTCCACGTGCTCCTGTGCCTTGGACCGAATCTCCTTTCAATCTCCTGAGCCTGCGGGCTGTGCTTCATTGCATCGCCCAGCATGCACTCCCTGTGTGCTGCACTGGGTGCCAAGAGTCTCAGGAAAAAGAGCACTCACCCACACCAGAGGTGGGCAAGGGGCTCGGGAGGAAGGGACCCAGAATTATCTCCTGCAGGGTTTCTCTAACCAAATGAGTACAATGTATGGCAGGCTTTCTGTCTTAGAATTCTGGCTGATGAAGCATGGACCCAAGCCAAACATGACGAGTGAATGACAAACACTTGTCAGACACACAGACAGGTGAAGGAAGGTGCCCAGAGCACCATCCGGCTGTCTTTGCTGCCAACGGTCAGCCCGGGATGAAAGAGTGTGCTGGCTCCCACCTCTGGTCACTGCCTTCCCCACAGTGGCTTGGGCTCCCATTTCCCAGAACTTTAGGGGGAGGCTTACTGGTTTCTGTGTGAATCAGGGCAATGGGGACAAATCAGGGAATGGGCTATGAAATTAGTGTGTCTTGTATGCAGAACCTGGACAGGCTGAGAGGGTGCCCTGGACAATGTCCAACCCTTGCCTCAATATCTGTCATCCCAGAGCATCTCAGCTGTCCTAGGAAAGCCAAGAGACAGCGACTGAGAATCTCATGCACATTAGAGGCCAGGCTTCCTCCACACCTCAGTGACAGCTGCCCCATGGCTATCATGGTTTTGGGTCAAAATTGTAGGTCCTAGGACCGAGGCAAGACTTCCAGTGTAAGAAATGTGCCCACAGTAGGACTTGCAATTGACCCAGAGCTCTGATAGACAGCTGATATATCAGCCTCATGTATTAGAATGTGGAGACCCTCAGTACTTGAGTAAAATGAACTACCATGAACTAGAAAAGATTTTGTGTGACTGCCTAATTCAGAAGCTCAATAATTAAGATGTGATTTGACTTTATGCTTGGACAAGTATGTCACAGACAGTGGAGAATCTATGGGTCTAAGTCCACTGCGCAGATGCCCCTGGAACAGATGAGATCACCACCCTCACACTTCATCGGTCTCGTGATTACCCACATCAAGATGATGCCTCAGTGAACTGAAGTCTCACTGAGGAATGTAACTCTTCTCGGTTTGATTCAGAAAAATGAATATAAGTCCTGATTTAATAATCTACAATAAGTTGGAGACATCAGCTGTCAGTGCCCTATACCTGAAAAGACGGTGTGGTATATCAGAGAAGACAAAGAAACTAAAAACCAGCCGTGATCAAACATCCATTTATACACCAACTTGACCTTCTTCCATGGATACCATTTTGTGTCCGATACTCTAACACTGACTTAGGTTACCAAGCTCCTTTGAGGCAGAAATATGCTTTCATCAAGGCTTCATCTGCCTTCTCCTGGATATCTCTGTCTCAATTCCGCTGGGCGTCTCCAATCCAAGTGTTCTTAACAAGCACACAAAATACAAAGGCCCCAGGATGCGTTTCCTTGTCGTACTATACACAGCCATAGCACACTTTATCCTGGCAGAGAGAATTCTTGCAGCCTTGCAGAAACTGCAAACTCAACCCTGCAATACATTTACCCATCTTAGATTAGAACCTTAATCTAGGCTGTACAGCTCCTTCAGCTGCATTAAACTACACAATCCCTGATTTCTTTACAAGCTGAGTTTGACTTTTAAAAGGCACTTACCTGGCCTTCAGGTAAACAAGCCTTTCCTTTTCAAATTGCAAAAATGTACAGAAATATTGTAAATAACAAGCTGGGTTAGCAGTGGAGTTCCCTCCTTGTTTGAGTTTATGGTCTTTGCTGTGTTGATTTAAGGCAGGAAACTTGGTATTCCAGGCAAATGCTTATCAGAATACAATTTATTCAGAATGGTTTTCACCTACAGGCTCAGAATATTTGCCTCAATAATCACTGAAGCTAAAATATGGGGTGATCACTGTTTTTCTCTACCTATCTGATTAGTAATTCGATTCTGGTATTTCAATCTAAATCTTAACTAAATTGCATCAGATATGTTTTACTCATATATGTTGATTCTCAAGAATTATGTATCTTGCTTAAGATGTATTACTTTAGTTTTAGAAATATATTTCATTCAGCCAGCATTCAGCATTCAGCCAGCATTCCCAGGCATGCGCACAGCATCAGCCTTCAGCTCTCTCTGTAGCAGAGCTGCCCAGCTTCACTCACTCACTGGACAGCCCCCCAGGCCCCTTGGCTCTGAAGCCAAGACACACAGCCCTCCAGTGAAAGCATGGCACTCCAGCCCCGAGCAAACAGGTCAGGTTTGCGAAGAGCATGGCTTTGCCCCACATAAAGTCAAGTAGTTTTCTCTCTGACCCTTCAATACCAGCAGTTCCAATTTATTCCTTCATTCTTATATGCACACAACATTACGTGATGAGCCCCAAGGGACCACGGCATAAAAAGTGTCATCTCTGTGCTGAAACTGGTTACAGGCACACAACGTGTCCAACTCACCCAAGGAAAGAATCTCTGCTCTCCAACCAGAGCACGGAGTTTTGTGGAGATGATGGTGGTCTGACCTGGTTGCCTGGGGTGTAGGATTTACACAGACAGAGGTAGGAAGCTGCTGCCCATCTCGGGACACATGCATGACACGACTTGACCTGGGGAGGAGGAGGTGACATTTGTGTGAACATATTTTGAAGAATAATCTGGAGATTCTGATTACCAGGGAGAGGGATTTAGAAGAATCACAGGCAGTAAGGTTGGGTATTATGAGTTTCTAAACAACAGAAATCTAACTATGAGCATGTCTGGAGAACTACTCTGCTCAAAGATGCCCGGGGGATGGGGAAAAGGGAAGGAGGATTTTGGAGTCCTTGGAAAATGGTGATTTTTGTCGATACTATTATTACTGATGTTGTTGACATCCATGAAGTCAGTGCTTCCAGCAGTGGGGGAAAGATGGCAGCTCCTGGTAGTAGCTGAACCAGGAAAGGGAGCCTGGGCGGCTGCAGAAGTGCAAAGTGACGTGGGAAGGAGATGCCTGCATGGCCACTGCTGGCTCCACGATGACCTTTGCCTATATTCTCCCAAGTGCAAAGCACCCCTGTGTGTCTTCACCCACTTGATCCAGCATTTTATACTTAAAATGTGGGGCTGGGGATAAGGCAAGTAACACAGATGGGCTGTCGCTGCCACCGGGTCAAGGAAGGAGAATCCTACACTTCCGCGTGTACAACCTGGAGCGTCTACTTTCCGTGTGTGGCTGTGGATGTGGCTGCGCCATGCAGGTGATCTAAGGGAAAGCAGTTTTCTTTTCCTTCCAGGGATGAAAACAATCCTGATATCAATCACGATGTGTTTCTAAAAGCATAAGAATATAATTCTGATTTAATCATGCTTCTTCTCCCAATCTTCCTATGAAGTGGAAATTTCACAATCGTGCAACACCTTGGGTCTCCTTTCCTGGCACGACTATGGCAAGAGGACCACAGGAAAGGCCCCGTGTGACCAACCGACTGCAGGTGCTCAGCTCCCAGCAGTGGCCTGGCTCGACCCCAGCACGATGGCTCCTACATGCACTGGCCCAGCCCTGAAAGGTGAGTTTAAGAAAGGTAATTTGGAAACAGTAATTTGAAAAGGGAAAGAATAGGTAAAGAGAAAATAGAGTATTTTTATTATTTGCAAAGTCCTGACAAGAGTGTCTCTATCCTTTGTGCTCGGGGAAAGATCAACAATATGTCCATGCCTGGGAGACAGGGATGTCAGAAATGTCACCTTCCCCTGGAAATCCCACCTTGTCGGGCTGGGCAGAAGGTTTCAGTTTTAGACAACCTTGCAGCCAATCTGAGGCTGATATAAAACTTGCCATTTACATGAAAATGCCAGCCCTCTCCCGGACCCTTGGTGGCTGTTGTAAAAGTCACCTGTGTGCAACCCACAGGCAGGAAATGTGAGTGGGGTGCAGAGTTATGCAATGACAAGGGTGTTACTGGCAGGGTTAAGGGTTGGGGGACTGCAGAGCCACAGTGCATTGATGAAGCCCATCATCAGGCGACCGGCAGGTGCCAGAGTAGGACCTTTGGTCCACAAACGTGCAGCTCTCCCATGTCCGATGGAGACAAAGCCTTCATCTCTCCATGGCCTCTGACGCTGTCAGCAACACAGGGATCCACTAAGAAGTGAGAGAAGCTGCAGGCATTGAACTTGGGTAGAGGAGAGGCTTCGCTCGGACTCCATTCACCTGTACAATGATTTGTTCTTAAACCCAGGTGATGCAGTCTGTTAGACCTTCCAGCCGCCATCTGCACTGAAGTAGAGGTCAGGAGAAAAAGAAAGAACAAACAGGAGTGAAAGGAAAGCCAGAAACTCACCACTGCTGTCTGACACGGGACACCCAGCTGGAGCCACAGGGCTGCCGGAGAACGCAGTTTCCAGAACAAGGTCCAGGGCCACACCACCCAGGGAACAGTGGCTTGGAGCATAGGGTCTCTCTCCTGCGTCTCTTCACCTCATGTGCAGTTTTGGACATCTTCAGCTCTTATGACGTCAGGCTTTCAGCCTCCTTTTCTGTAACTCTTTGCCTTTCACCAGTCAATCAGGATTTTTGTGTCTCCAGTAGAAAATGACGAGATGTTAAATGAGGTATTACCTTCGTTTTCTGTCCTTTCAGACAGAGCCATTGAGAATCCAAGGAGCTGGGCTTGTGAGCAGCAGGGTGCTGCGAGTCTGCCTCTGTTTTCCAGGAGGGTAGAGGCAGACGGGGGTAGAGCAGGCGTGGAAGTGACCACAGAGCCAAGCAGGAGTTGGGAAAGGCAGAGGGGAAGGAGGAAGCGGTGAGGTGAAGGCTTTGCAACAATCTGAACATCTGATCCTCCCCCAGATGCATGAGAGGAATCGTAATGACCAAGGCCATGGTGGCAGGAGGCTGGGGACTGCGGAGGTTGTAGATCACCAGGGTGCAGGCCTTACATATGGCATGGATGTCCTCACAGAATGCAAGGATCCTATGCAAAGTCCCCCCTGTGGACCAGGAGATGTCCCTCCCCAGACAGCGAGTCCTCCAGCTCCGCCATCTTGGCCCTTCCATTCTCCTGCGTGTGAGAAAGGGACTTCTGTTGATCATAGATCACGCTGTCTGTGGAGCTGCCTTGTAGCTGCCCGGGCAGACTAAGAAGTCCTCGAACAGGACCTTGGGCTCCTGAGATGGAGGGAGGAGCTGCTGCTGAGGGTGCTGAGTTACACTCCCAACAGAGCCTGGGGCAATGGCACTCAGAGGGAACAGAGGCACTGAAGTCCTCGATCCTGCTTACACCCAGGAGCCTGCCAGTTGGCCCCACAGACCATGCAGGATGCACCCACGGACACCCTTCATTGGAACAGAGATGAAGGCTATGCGCACAGACCCAGTATGAGCTGCACTTATCAGAGCGAATCTGTTAGTGACAGAACAATAGGGAAGCAACATGGACAATGAACAATGACGGAGTCCCCCACTTTGTGGGATTCCTTGAAGAGACCACACAGGCCCTGTGCATTACAGCAAGCAGAAGAAACTGGCCCTGTGCCATTCTGAAGAGGGGGGATTTGTACTCACAGAAACCACTAATGCTTCCGGGAAGCGACCTGTCTTCCCACCTAGCAGACGTAACGCTAGGTCTGGTCTTGTGGGCACATGCGGAGTCCACACAGCACAGACGCCTGTTACAGAGACGGTGTCACAGAAGAGCAGGAGGGACCACAGCCCTCAGTCACGTCACCCTGCTCCAGCCGCCTCAGACAGGTGGTGAAGCTCTGGCACAGCTGCATTCATGTCTTCTCCCAGCACGGGCTCCCTGGGTGCAAGTGGCAACAGAGCATGGCCAAGGCAGGGTACGGGGCCTTTCAGAGCACCAGCTCTCTCACCTTGACCATGCTCAAGGTCACAGGAGGGACTTGTGGAGAGCAGCGCTGAGTTCCTGATCTAACCATCTGGAGTCTGTCACAACAGCTTGTGTTTGTAACACCTTGCTCAGTGGTGGCGTTGATGCTGCTTTGCTCTGGGGACCGCACTGTGAAAGCCTCAGGTCTAAACAACGCTGTGGGCGTAGCTGTTCCACTCACACCAATTCCTTCACCCACTGGAGGCCCTAATGGGTGGGATTCAGCCTCGATGTCCCTTCGGCTCCTTTCATTAGGGAAAATCTGTCCAGGACACACAAATGACATGTGCTATGTCATCAGCTACTCTCTCCTGGCAACGTGAGGTTTAGAAGGGAGAAAGACAAGACTGAAAATTGTTCAAAACAGAGACACAGTGTTATCTGGTGCTGTAATGAAAGACATCAGTGTTCAGCAGCAGAGAAGCCCAGTGCTGTGCCAGTCCCTTTCCAAGACCTGAGGATTTATCGACTAGAAACCACCCAGAGTGAAATCTGTCCTGGAGGAGAGAAATGCTTCAGGCTCCATTATTGAAAACAGAGTGGAGATAATTTAGAGGAGATATCGAAAAAGACAGCCATGATGAGAGAAAGTAACCAGAGTCTTGTAGCCAAGAGCAGACAAGACAAAGCCTAGTCGGCGTCAATCCCTCAGAGGGAGGGACAGGGTGAAAGCAGCAAACCCGGGCGGTGCTCCGAGCTGTCCTTCCTGGAGGAGCTCAGCTTTGCCCGCCAGCTAAGACAGTTGCCTACTCCTCTCTGTCCAGGTCGGGGAGTTTCTTGGGTGGTACAGGGAGTTCAGTGCAAACCAGGACAGGAAAGGCCTGGGAACCCTTCTCACAGCAAGGGTGTTAACAAATGACTTCAGTTTCAGGAAGAGCTGTAGGCAAACTTCTCCATTGGTGATAGTGGTCTGGGTAATTGGGCCTTCACTTCCTAGGGGAGAGAAATAAAATTCTAGCCAACATAATAAGCAAATGAACTGCCTAGGATCAAATATTTGGACAGTAAGATATCACAGGGCCAGTGCCTTATCTTGGGTTTCCTGAGAAGCAGACTCTGAAACAAGGGTACAAAGGAGAGAATCATTCCCAGTAGAAATCACAGTGGGGGACAGGTCAGGCCCAGCTGAGCACTGCCCTTCCAGGCTGTAGCTGACCTTTGCGGGAGCTCTGCAGTGCCACGCACGCCCTGCTTTTGTCTGTTCTCGGTCAAGGCATTGGTGGGCCCCTATGTGAGCACAAGACGAAGTCAGTTGTTAACCACAGGAACTGTGTCTCTAGCACCTAAATCTTAGCTGGTTCCAGGAATTGGGGATATTGGTCCTCAGAAAACTTCAGGTCACACCCTCAGAAGGAAAGCATGGGGAAGGCTGGGAATGAGCACGGGGTAGGCATGACCAGCTTCCCAGGACAGAAGGACAGAGTGACAAGGCCCACACTGGAACTCAGAGAAAAGATGGTGAAAGAAAGGAAAGTAGAATATATTCAAACCTTGGACTCCATTGCTAAGAAAGTTTAACTTACAAATGAGGTGGGTCTTGCGATAGAAAGAGGATCTCTGATCAAATGCCACAACTCACAGCTGGGTCCTCTGTCTGCCTGTCTGTCTGTCTCTCTCTGTTTCTCTCTTTCTCTCTCCCATCTTCCCTCCTTTCCTCACTGCTTTGATATACAAGTACTTTCAATTATAGGTCAAACAAATTATTCTCTCAAGCCAAGCTTTTACCGTACAGTTTATGGACAGTTACAAAAATAGTAGCGCATACTAGACAGAGAAGAGAGAGAAAAATAGAAACGCAATGTTTGAAACAGTAAAGGCTGAAAAGTGTCCAAAATTAATGACAGACATTAAACTGCATGCTCCAACTAGGAGAAACATCAAAGCATGTGTAACACATGGGATTCAAACTGCAGGAAACCAAAGACAAAGAAAATACTGCAAAAATACAGAAGAAAGAAACGTCTTACCTATGGTAGAAAAAGGACAAGAATTTTAAAGCTTCTCATGAGAAATTATGCAAAGAAGAAGACTTAGTGTTAATTAGCCGATAACCCAGCATCCTGCGTGCTGTGAAATCGTCCTGGAGAACCCGAGGAGGAGAAGCATTGCATCAGGACAGCTAAAACCGGGGGAGTCTGGAGCCAGTGGAGCTGCCTAGAAAATCTTAGTTTCTCAGGGGGGAAGAAAAGTACTTAAGGGGCTGGAGATTTAGCTCAGCGGCATAAGCGCCTGCTTGCAAAGCAGTCGTGAGTTCTATCCCCAGTACCGATAAAAAGGAAAAAGACAAAAAAAAAAAAAAAAAAAAAAAAAGAAAGAAAGAAAAAAAAGAAAGAAAGAAAGAAAGAAAAGTAAAGTACTTAAGCAACTAATTTAGATCCAAACGAAGTGAGTATACTAGAAAAGGAATACATCAGGCAAATAATGTTTCACTCTTTTTTGAAACTAAAAGTTTAATTTATACAGAAACATACTGTGGTGGGTTGAAAACTGGTGGTCTACGTAAACTGCAGCTGAACTGAGTCAGCGTGGTGCTGAGTGCAGAGGGCTCACCTCAGGACTGCTGGCAGCCTAAAGAGAGACCTGGAAAGGAAGAGAGAAGTGCTGTGGGTTCTCCTAAGTGTTGCTGTTATTTGGAGCTCTTGGTTCTTCCGAGGAGCTTGTCACGCTGTCTTCCCTGATGTGAACCCAGCTGTTTTCATCAGAGGAGCTCGGGTTCTTGTCTCTGAGAACAGCTGTGGTTCACTTTGGGAGAGCCCTGGTCCTTACTTTGAGTGTGGTTTCCTGGCTCCAGTGCAGAACACTCAGCCCACTGACACAAATCCTTCATCCGCTGGCATAGATTTTCTAGATTCCACCACTGACCCTTGGGCCTCCTGCAGATCCATGAAATGGACTTGCATGAGTCGTTGTCATGGGCTGTGGGCCTCCAGCTGGGCTCATGGGAGACACTGTCATGGGCTCTAGGTTTTCGGCAGAGCTCATTGGGGTTATTGTGATAGAATCTAGGTCTTTAGTGTGTGGACACATTTCTTTCACTTTCCTTGTATGTGACTCCTTGTGTGACCATTATAAATAATACTATAATTTGTGTGTCCTGTATGTAATTGTTTTCCTCACAACTCCCGATTACAACACATAAAAACTGTGCATCTTAGCAAGGAACTATGTAATGTTCCAGTCATACATGCATGGTGTGATGCTTCACTCAAGATAAACATCTGTCTACTCTTGTGTTTGGCATTTCATTTTTTTCCTGTTGTTGTTGGACTTCAATAGATGACTTTGTAAAATAATGTTAGTAAAAAGATATTATGGGGGTTGAGGCACATAAGGAGTGGAATGGGTGATCACAGCATTATGGGTGGGAGGAGGGTTGCCTGCGAGCCTCAGAATCAGGCAGGCTGAGGGGAGTGGGAATGTATGTGTACTGCAAACCCTGAGAAGTCAGGAAAGCTTCCTGGAGATTGAAGAGCACACATGCAATAGTGCACACATCAGGTGAGAGACTCAAGAGACTTCTAAAATGCAGATGTATCATTGGTCATTTGAGACGGGCAAATTAAAGCAGCACTGAGATTCCATCTCACACCAGAAAGAATGGCTGTCATCAAAAACTAATCCAGTAACAAATGCTGGCAGGGATGTGAGGAAAAGGGAACACTTCTCCACTGTCACTGGAAGTGCAGAGCGGTGTAACCACTGTGGAAATCAGTGTGGAGATTCCTCAAAAAACTAGGATTGGAGGTCCCATTCTAGGTGTTGCCTCTTCTAAGTATTTTCCCAGAAGAATTGCAAATATCGTACCACAGTGATTTATGTGCACGCATGTTCACAGCAGCTCAATTTCTAATAGCTAAATCTTGGAAACATCCCAAATGCCCATCAACAGAAGAAGTAATAATAATGATGTAGAATTGTGAAAGCAAAAGAGACTGCTCAAAACAAAAGAACAAAATTAGGATAGAGAAATGAGGAAAGTATGGAGGAGAAAAAAATATATGTATATATGCACACACACAGCTAAGGCAGTTGCACTACTAATTCTATTAGTTCACTGAAAGGAACAGTTAGTGCTTGTATTGTACTGATCCATGTAGCATGCTTACACCCGGTAATCTGAGCAATTATTTTGAAGATAACGATATGCAATATAATAACCATTGTTAATCTTAACTTTCTATCATCTTGTTTTGAAAGTATATATCATTTTTACTGTTTTATTTTAATTCTTTAAAAACATAGAATGGCCACATGATCTAGCACTTGCCATTTTGGACACAGAACCAAAGGACATGAAAGCAGTATGTCTGAGAAATTTCTTAGACATAGTATGTACAAAGGAGACACAGTATGTACATATGTTCATATACCATTAAATGAATATGCATTCGTACAAATGTACATAAATATGTGCACATATATGCATCTGCATGAGTACCAGTTATCTCTAAGAGAAAAGGAGTTCCTCCTACTCACAACAATGCAGAGATAAACCAGACAGTGAAAGACAAGTACAGCATAATTTTATTTGTACGTGGAGTTCTTATTGTTGAGCTCAGAGAAACAGAGAATAAATGATGATTATCAGGGAAGGTATTTGGGCTTGGATGGGGGTGGCGTATATTGGTTAAAGGTTTCACATAGACACCATGAATGAGTTTGGAGATCTGTATAGCCTGGGCAGGACAGTTACTAATAAGGAAATGTACACCAAAAATTAAGAGAATAGACTTTAGTCTCACCACAGGAGTGATAAATATACAGGGTTAATTAGTTGATTTAACCACTTTGAAAAGGATACATAATGCACCATGCTGTACCCTATAAATACATCCTGCTATTCATCCATTATAGTTTGATGAAATTTGGAAAAAATATTTGAGCTAAGTAAAAGCGAAAAAGCAGCTCATCAAAATGTGTGTGATGCAGTCAATGCTGTGTCTAGAGACCAATTTATAGCATTATAATGTACATGTTAGGAAAAATTCCTCAAAAATCTAATTTTCCACCAAAGACATAAGAAAAGTTTAAGATTAAGTTATATGGGAGGAAGTAGTACTGTAATAAACATTGAAGCAGACATAAATAAAACTGTAAACAGGAAAATGCTGAAATAAGCCAACAGGATGAAACTAGGTACCTATGGTGACCTGAGAGCAGCAAAAGTTTTACCTCATATCTCACTTTTTAGTTACTTTATCTCTCATTTAACATGAAGGGCTTTCTTAATATCATTCACTTCCCTGAGAGATTAACGAGGAAAACAGCCTTCGATATGCACAGGGAAGACAACTCCATCACTTGAAAGCCTCCTTAGACTCCTCCGCTGTCATCAGGACTGGACCAGGGCAGCCTCGGGCTGAAAGATCACAGACCCGCAAATCCACCACTTGGACAAACAAGAAGCACTCAAGCACGAATTTAAACTCACAGCTAGTGAGTCGTGGAAATGCCCCAATGTTAGGGTACAAATGAGGACACGTGCCATGCTGCAGGGCAGACGTGGTCTCCCTGGGCAGCAGCCACAGACCCACACCTGTGTGACACCATCAACCTCAGGCTCAGGAAGAACTTTCATTGCTTCTTATTTCCCCTGATGACTGTTTGAAGGCTGTTCAGTGTAGTATTTGAAATCGCAGACATTTTGATAAGTTGCCTTTACATTTTTTACTTATTTCAAGTATTTTTCCAAGTCCCATGAAACTGTATGGGGAAATAAAACACTGGTTTTGACTTTAACTCTTGGGCCAAGCTTAGAGGAGTGGTAGCGAGCCTAGGACACATGTCACTGTGTCATAGAAAGGAAAACACCAAAGCAGAGATTGCAGAAGTCTTTTCCTTTATCTCAAGCATCCTTTTTTAAAAAATACTGACCCGCCCAGTTTATAGCTGGACACGTGGTCACACAGATGAAAGATCATATTTTCCAACCTTCTCCAAAGTCAACAATAGTGGCCATATGTCTAAATGTTGGGTCATGAATGAGTCTGTCTTTCCTTTGGTGCAAATTATCTTAGTTACTTTTCTCTTACTTCTGAGATAGAATACTTGAAACTCAAAGTTAAGAGTAGGAGGGTTTATGTATCTCAGACTCTGCGGAGGTTTCAGTCCATAACTGGCTGACTCCAAAGCAGGGCATCAGAGAGGCAGCAGTTCATGGTGAAAATCAACAAGGGATCTTAACAGCATCCTTCTGCCCCCTTTTATCCTACCCAGGCTGCTCAGTGTGGGCAGCACTCACACACTGAATCCTGGAGCTGTTAAGCCTAGCCTTGTACCATAAATCAGTCCCTACATCACACCCTCTATATCTGCCCACCTCTGCAGAACCCCACCTGTGACCACAGGATGCGTTGGAGGAGGATCCTGATGCAAACTGTAATAGGAAATACATCAATGGCTGGAACTAATGGAACCACGTTGACCATGAAGTAATGACAGAGCAGAGGCAAGCACGTGTTGGTCCCTGCAGGCTAGAATATCGACCTTGAAACTCTTCCACAGAGGAGGAAACTAACCTTCTCTTTTACCTAAGTTATCATTACCTTGTAGTTTCTGTTGCTTGTTGCTGAATAGTTCTAATTGTTGCATGCATCACAGCTATTTACCAATAAAGCAAGCCAGCATTATTTGTAATGGAAAATGTTAAGCACATTCACTTTGAAAATGGAAAAGGACTTAGAAGAATGAACTCATTTCTCCTCTAAAACTGAAGGTTCCTATAAAGATATTTGAGGACAACTCAGTATTTTCTCCCATGTGTGTGGATAGTTTTTTAATTGGATAACTTTTCATTGATCTTCAACAATTGATTCCAAGTTGATACATGTTGATATTGGTCATTGCCATCAATTTTCCTTATTTTTCATCATCTACAAAGTATAATTTTTTCACACAAAGAACAATCTTTTGGAGTAATTATATCACCATATAATGACCTGTAAATGTTTGATCCTAGTTTTTTCAAGATCACTTATTCTCTTCCATATCTGTGAACTTCTACATGAACAGGTATTTTGAGGCAGGGTCTTGCTTCACAGGTCATTCTGTGTTTGAACTCACTGCATAGCTCTTGAACTCACTATGCAGCCCAAGTTGGCCTTGAAACTCACCGTGATCCTCCTGCCTCAGACAGGATTGTGTGTCACCATGCCCAGCTTCTGTGAACATTTTTAAGCCTCTGCTATACTGGCATTTGTTTCGATTTCTTCAAAATCAACTGTGCTGAAGTATATTTCTTATACCATTTTACCTAAATTTGTTTTTAATTCATTTTTACTTTCCTGATGACTTTCTCTTTCATTTCTATAACACATAAATATGCTATTTGTGAAATTAAAGGAATACTTCTTCCAGAGTTTGATGATCCGTGTGGCCTACTAGATGTATAAGTAGCAGACTCTGCCATATGCAAATCCGGCTGTGCCGTGTCCTTCCTGGTCCACCCTCTGCAGACACTGGAGACACCCTTCATGTCTCCTCCGCTGCACGGCTTTGGTAGTGACATAGGGCAAAGACCATTAAAAGACCCTTCAGGAGGTTTCTTTTTTACACTCATCATTACAGATATCCTTCATTAAAATTTGATATGCACATTAACTGTTCTAGTTTGTCCTTTGGCTTGCCATGCCTGGAATCCTGGCCTCTCTAATAAAAGACTGGCGGGCCTTCCCACAAGATGGGGTGCTTGCTCCCCGGGAAACTGATGGAAGTGTCTCACAGATTCGGTGTTCCCCTGTGTGAGTCTCTGCTCCCCCGTGATTATCCTTTGTGCCCTCACACAGGTAAGATGGGTGATAATGAGAGATGGGTTTTGTTTGCTGAGCATAGAACATTCTCTGACTTTGGGAGGTTTCTGCACCATAATGACGTATTCTGCAGGAAGGAATGGACACCATGTTGCCTTACACCGAATGGGAATTTTACTGCACTGTGTAAAGCAGGAGCTCCCGACACACTAACCCAGTTCCTCACTGTGCTCTCTTTCTCTCCGTATTCTTTGAACCTATATTAAATTTAACTTGGAATCACTCATGGACGCCTCACTAGATTCCTTAATGCCCCCCATGTCCCTACTTGGCTAATTTTAGACCTCCTGTAAAAGTTGCAACCATTATTAAGTGGGGAGCATTTTACAAATTCCTGTGTCCCCCTTGTGTTGAAAGCCATACTAGGGTGGAGACATTTTTGCTTCAGTACTAGCTGGAGACTTTCTCCTAACAGAGATTCTACTAATGAATGTGACTGCATGAGATGCTGTCACCTCTGGGGACACTGTCGCGTGCTTAGGCCTCTTCAGCCCTTCAGCAGGACTGGATGCATAATTCCTATGGCCCAACGCAAAATGATACGGTGATACTTTTTCTTCAATCAGCAGTGGAAATGTGCATTTGGAGTATTTTATCATGCATGTAACATAATACAGACAATTGGGTAAAACTTAGAAACTTCCAGTGGAAGAAATCAAATTTTGGTGTCACAGTGCTGTAACGTAATAAATAATGAGGCTTGATTAGTGTGGTATTCCGAGTGACGAGATTTGTCTGGCTAGATTTCCTTCTGCACTGGAAGCCAGTGACGGTCTGAGCAGAAGGGTCTTCTGTTATCCAGCCGACCTCACTTGTGAGGTACCAGATCCAGAGATACAGCTCCGGAGACTCTTGAGATGGTGCAGGGTCCATCCGCAGTGGGTCTGGTCTGCGTGTACTGAGCCTGGGCCCCACTTGGAGCACACCCCCTCCGATCCTCGCTTTCTGGATCCCTCAGCCTGGAACCAAGGCCAAGACTCTCTATAGAATGAGGGAAGAAGAATTTCCTTTGCTTTTTATGTATTTTCACTGTATACCACGTGTCTTTTAATATAAAAGATACCACATATCTTTTTACATACGAGCCATCAAAATAGAAAAACTGACTCTGTTTTCATTTTGTCTTTTATTTGTTCATGCATTAGTAGGCACTGCAGCTCCACACTTTATTTATTTATTTATTTATTTATTTATTTATTTATTTAGGTAGTTGAATTGAACTTACAACCTCACACTTGCCAGGTGGGTGCCTGAGCTGCTGAGTTAAACCCCTGGCTCTATCAACTCCGTATTTTATACTGAATTTAAGAGCTGTGCAACCGTGAGTGAGCATACATCACAAAGGACCAGAGAAACCACAGAGCATTCTTTCTAACTTTTTCTCCTTTGATCATGAATGATCTCTTATGGTTCCAATCCATAGTGAGCCACAGATGGGTCATGAGATAGCAAACACACACATCCTCTGTTCCTAGCACCCAGACGGGCTACAGATGTGACGCATGTGCACATGTAGCACCTTAGTATGTGTGGTTGTATCTTCATGAGGATAAAGAGAGAAAGCAAGAATCCTGGTCTCAGGTGATCATAGAGCTCAGAACCAGAACTCCTCTACCCTGCTGGGCAGTAGGGCGGTAGCAACCAAATTATCACACAAAAAGCAAATGTAAACAACTATTGACATAGGTGCTGAACAAAAAGTGTCTGGTTGAAGATCTCATCACCTACATATGGTCATCACATTAAAATCAGAGGGATAATGATAATTACTGTGATGTGGAGAAGAGAAGGATCCTGAGAGGTACAAAATAAACTACACACAAACCCAAATAAAGGTGGGAAGTTTCAGGTTGCACAGAAGTTCAGAGGAGACTGAGGTGCTGTCATACTGGGAGATGGTGACGATGGAACAGTGATCACCATGTCGTGCTATCCATGCCAGGAGTGCTGGTCGACCTTGGAAGCCACGGGATGCTCTGAAAAGCCTTTGCACAGCAGAAATGACCAGCACTGGTTTTTGAGTGGAGTGCTTTGGTGACAAACAACAGGATTTTTATGAAGTGATCAACGCAGCTTTTAGGAAATCAACATGTGTCTCAAGGATAACATTTACATCGACAGTCTAAGGAAGATCTGATGACCACCTGAGCAGGGAGGGTGGGGACGGAAGGGTTGTGTGGGCAGTGACAACAGTCAGAGGGAACCCAGGCGCCACGTGAGGTTGCAGTGCAGCGGGTGAGGAAGTGGGGGTCAGGACAGCTCATCCCTGGGCTTTCTGGACTGGGAGAGGCCTCTGCCCCTGCCTGAGGAAACAGTGTTCTTCAACACCAGGAGGTGGGTGGGACCAAGTGTCCGACATGCAGCTTGTCCAGTTTGGGGTTCTGCCTCCTTTTTCACCTCTACCCCGTGACAATCCTGCCATTCTTGGTGGTCTCTTCTCTGCTTCCCATGACGGTCTCTTCGCACATTCCTCAAGATGCTTTTTGCATCTGTGCCCAGTTATAAAGCTGAATCACTGCAGAAGCCTTTCTGCAACACCGTGTGTCTCCACACATAACTTCCAGGGCAAAGAGCAGCCGGGGTGGTGCAGCCTTCTACCAAAGATGGAGCTGCCAATCAGCTCTGTTTTTTGCCTGTGCAGTGAAACACCGACGGATTCATTTCAAATTAGAACTGAAGTTTCCAAACCCGCTTGTCTTCCTTTACCCTTCTCTACCAAATTACCCCAGCCCGGCCTAGTGGTGTGAAACCTATGCCGTGCCTCAGTGGGCTGTTTGTTACCGCCGAAAGCCCTAAAAGCTTCGTCGTCACTGGCTTAGACTGTGAGGAGAACCTGCTTCCTGGTCTTAGTACCTCACCCCCCCTTCGGTCTCTGCACCCTGATCTTGAAAGCATGGAGTGAAATCAACATGATCGCTTAACTTTCTTACCCCTCCCACTCTGTCTTTGTCATTCTCCACCACTTTCAGGTAAATTGCATAATCCAGTTCTCAGGACACAACAGATCATCCCGACGTGCACGCTCCTCTGGAAACTTTAGCCCACAGCCAGTCTGAACTCCAAGGCACAATCTCTTAAGCCTCCATGACTCTGCACAAACTGTTCTGTCCACATGAAATAATCTGCCCTGATTTACCTCCTGGAGGCTCTAGCAAGACGAATAGTTTTCATCAGGGATCAAACTAATCTTGCCTAAAACTGCAATCCCTTTTCAGGGCAGGAAGGCCTCCCCCTCCTGAAGGTCACAGGGCATGAGCATCCTTCTCTGTATATCTGTGTGGAAACTCAGTGCCAGCCAGGAAAAAGCAGTGGCCACAGCACCCCCTTCTCCAGCGAGCACCGAGCTCAGGGGAATGCTCTGTAACCTGGTTGGTGTCCCACTCACTGGGCTGGACAGCGGTCATTTGGGAACAGGATCTTCTCCTTCCTTCCTTTCTTGCCCCAGCCTCCGCTGCCATTTACTTGCCACATCTCCCATTGGACAGTGCTGCCAGCACGTCTCTTGATTTCTTCTTGACAAGAACATTTTTCCAAAGAAATGTCCTTGAAAGAGCAAAAAGGCCCAGGGATCCCCACGTTCTCCGTCTCATCACAAGCCCTTCCGGTGAGTGAAACCCCTGGTGGAAGGGGCCGTCTTGGGTCTTCTCTAGCACCTGCAGAGGTGACCAACCAAGAGCTCCTGCCAGTTGTGCAAACAGCAGATTTGCTTGAATGTATTGATTTCATATTTTCCCATGCTGCTGGTCTGATAGAAATGAACACTAATTTAAAATCAAAACAATGAAAGACCCTGTGTTAGCAGTGGCACACATGCTGTGTGGGGAGCACATAAACAGGTATAGGGTGAACCAGTAATTAGTGTATTACCTTTGACTAACAGGTAGTCAAGGCGGTGATGGGCGCAGCTCAGCACACACTGCAGGGAAGTGGAAATCAGCAGAACAACCGTCACCAGTGAGAACACAGTAACTTTAGGATAAAAGCTAGAGAAAGAGGAGGAGGAGGGAGGAGGAAGGAAGAGAGAAAAAAATCCTGCTATTGCTGTTAATTCTAATTCTAATTTTTCTACTAAAATATTTCCTTTCTTGGACTTTTCAAAGATGAATTGGGTACCTACCATAAGAATTAGGTGTTATTTCTTCAGTAAAGAGACCAGGCTAGTGGTCATCATTTTCTAAGAGAAGAAATTTGATATAGACTCAAATTTCTAGTTTAATGCTCAGATGTGTGTTTATAGACACATTCTAAAGGGCCCTAAAATAAACTAATTTTCTTGCCTTGCTTTTATTGAATAAGAACTTTTAAAAATCCACACAAGTCATAGGCAAGTGCCGAGAGGGAGGGAGTTTGGAGGTTTACTTAGAAACCAAACGTAAAATGGTTTTGTGCACCCTGGGAGGACAGGATGAGAGAGAAAACCCCTGACTGGAAGACTGTAGGACGAGAGAAAGCAGACATTTTCTCAAGAATACAGATTGCTTTATTTGCTTTCTCTGATTTTCCAGCCCACCGTGTATACCAAGGCTGGCCTTGGAGACCCTTAACCTGTCAGGATTATAAATGATTATTGTGTTTCCCTGCCAATAGCCAGTCCTGGCCAGCTCCTCTGAATACCTACTGCAGCCTGGGGTCCTGGTGGGGCCAGCAGTCGGCGCAGGACCCTCCCTGGCCTCACACCCTGGCCTCTGTCAGCTCTCCTCCTCTGCTGCGATCTGGGCAGCCATCCAAGGATGAGGGAGACATCGCCCCTGTGTGGGGGACAGAGGTGCCCCCATCTTCCTGGGTTGCTCCTCGGGTTTTCTGACAGCAAGTGTGATCCAGTGCTCTTCATCGGGTTAACACACGGGGGGACACCAAGTGCCACTCCTGATGGTCACCAAGAAAGGTGGACGTCAAAGGCAGCTTTCTCCTCCTGCAGGGCCCAGCTAGCAAGTGAGTCAAAGGAGTTAGAGAGGCCCTCTGCTTCCCAACTTTCGATTCCCCTCCTGGTTTCATTTTGCATAACATTGTCCATGATTAACATTAATGACAACCAGCACCCAGGACAGCTATGTGCATTCTGCCTGTGCCTGCAAGGACTGTACACACCGGCTCTCTTCACTGCATATATTTGGGACATTTTATAATAACTTTGGGATAAAACAGCCTGCTAGACATACCTAACAATGGCAGGCTGAAATTTGAGGGAGTGAGCCGATTTTTTACCCATCTGCTACTCAGATTATCATTAGTGTCTATGAACACTTCTTTGTAATCTTTCCCAATTCTCCCTTGCTTACGTTTTCTACCAGGTTTTATTTGTGTGCATAAACCCTGTGTGTAAGTCCACCCAGATAAGGCACGGCAGCCTTCCTAGTATTAGTAATGTAAGGAATTACAAGCAGGTTGAAACTAAACAATTAATACCCTTTTTTTCTCAGCGGTGGTACGAATCGTGCCAATTTAATGCTGTTTAAGCTTATTATCTAATTGCATGCTTCTGCCGACTTCACAGACGGCATGACAGGAAGGCAGGCTTGCGCTGTGTTCCTGCTGCAGTAGAATATTCAATTATTTGTTCCGACTCGTGTAATTCCCTGTATTCCAAGCTTGTTAATGTCATTACAGAGCTGAAATAAAGTGATTACTCTTAATGAGTATTTATCCGATAGGTAATGCCGTGCCCGCACCCTCCAGCTGACAGGGACCATCAGGGCTTTGCTCAGACTCCCTCTTAGCCCGGCCGCTGCCCCAAGGTGCCCTCCCCCAACCCCGAACTTTACTGTCAGAGAGGCCACATCACACTGCGGTGTTCTGTGAAATACTGTCAGATGATGGGGGAAATAAAAATCTTTAAAAAGCAGGAGAAGGAAGCCTTGCGCCCTCCCCGGCAGCGCTCCAGTTAATGACCAGTGCTCCCGCCTGCCGCCCGTGATGACAGCTTGCGCTAAGTGATAATGGCACGCCTGCTGTGGAGTCCCCCACTTACCTTATTTCTCCTGACATGGTTCTGGGGAAGGCCTAATTTTTTTGACATTTGACCATGCAAATTTGAGTCCTGATACATTATTCTGCATTTACATCCTCCCAGTGTTGCTGTTTAAAATGTGCTACAAGCTCCAGGAGCTCAGCTAATAAAGGCCACGGAATGAAAGAAAGTTAAATATGAATGCAAGAGGGCTCTAAATGAAGGGCTGGCTTGCAGAGCTCAGAGATGACCTTCTGGAGACGAACGAGTGGAAAGGCCTTTCTAAAGCAAATGGTAAAGAGTGTAACATCCTTTTTTTTTTTTAGTAGTATATTTTTAAAGATTTTTTTCCATATAGATGAGATAGAAAGAGAGAGAGAGAGAGAGAGAGACAACCAAGCCCACTTTATTTTACATGGAGGTTTTTCTACATAGCCCATCAGCATGTATATTATTATTTTCCAATCTCAAGGTGGCTCTGGCTTCTTAGACTCTGAATTACTATTCTGCAGGCAGCATCTTGGATTGCCATTCTTGAGACACCTAGTCACTAAACTCATGGAATGTTCAAGACATTGAACAATATGCTTTTTGATTTTAAGAAAACACTTCAGAATTGCGGGGTTTTGTGGTCTTCAATCAAATCAAATTGCATCTTTTGTTAGCTTCTTGATCACAATTATAATGTGACAACAAAAAAAAAGAGTAAAAAGTTAAATAATCAAAAATCATAGTAATTATATTGAATTGACCTAGAAGTTACTCAGGATAAACACCAAATCCAAATAATTTTAGAAGATAAATATTTGCAAAATTTGTTGTGGGCATCAACATCAAGTTTGGCATTTCATTAAAATGACCCCTCTCACTCTACTATGTTTTGAAAAAGAAAAAAAAAACTGCTTTCATTTTCCACACATATTTTTATTTACTAATTCAGTTCACTAAAATAGCATTTTTGAAACATTTAGAAATTATTTTTACAACAAGACTTTCTTGTTAATAAATGCATCAAAATGAATTACTTAATAAAATAATTGGACGTTAGTTTTGCTAAGTATTAAGAATATTACAGAAAATCCTCTTTGACATCACTTGGACAACATTGCTCTTTTTCACTCTCTCTGCCTCTTTTTTCTTTCCCTCCCTCCCTCGTTTCCCTTTTCCCTCTGTCCCGCTCTCTTTTTTGCTTTCCTTCCTTCCTTCTTCCATTTGTGAGAACTCCTGTATCTATGCTCTGCTCATCATCTATGTCCATCTCTATCGTTCGGCTATCTACCTGCTTACCTATTATCACTTCAATCTATCTGGCAACCTAACTTCCATCAGGAGACCATCTATCTATGTCACAGGTTGGGTACTGAAGTGTTTACAAAAATAAACAGGATGAAGTCTCTAAGCATAAGAATTTCACAGTAAGAAGGAGCTATTAGGTGACTAGAGTAAGACATAGCAAACACGTGGCTTTCAGAAAAACACTCTCACTTGCAAAAGGTTAGTTTACTTGCTGAAGATTGGGGCCAGAAAACACAGCTGCCAATTTGCTTTTCGAGAAAAGATTGTTTTTCTCAGACATATTAAAAATGAGAGTCCTTGCTGATTCTGCATTAAGTAAGGCCCTGCTACTGACCGGGCAACAGAGCGCCCCAATCTGTGTTTTCCCTTCGGTCCAGCCTCCCAGAAAGCACAGGAGAGAGAACCTTGAAGTCTCACCAGAGCACGCCTGCCACCTTCCCTCTGGCCCAGGAGCCAAGGACACTGCAGGCACAGACACCACACCCGACAACCCCTTGGTGACTTCCGGTCACCAGGCAGGCTCTGCGACATGGTATTGCACCCGTGCTGCATGCAGAAGCCTGACTCCAAAGAGTCAGTCCAAGGCAGCACTGCAGAGAAAACCTCTTACGGCCTTTGGAACTAGGAGGTTAGAATCCACTTGGTTTGATCCACAACAAAATTATGAGACAGTGTAGAATCACCTTCTGTGAATACACTGTGTATTTTATTTAATGTTTTAAACTTTAATAGCAGTTTTCCAACAAAATACTTTCTAACCAAGTGAATGAAAAAAGGGAAAGTGGTTTTCTTCTTTTTAACTTCTATTTTAAAAATTTTATGTAAAGAAACACAAAGCAAAACAAGTAGAAATAATACATACTTTCAAAGGAACAAATAAACAGTAATAAATCACTAGTTGATTTATAATTGTTCAAGATACAAAAGTGGAACATATAAATGGGAATTCAAACAGCGAGACTGCAAACAGTTCTGTTCAACTATCTAATAAAAACTTAGTAATATGGTTATCAATCATATACACTTAAACATACATGCACTTATCCATATCTTCATTTATGTTGAGATTAAACAAACCAAAGCAGACTAAAATCACTCTGAACAAAGAATAATAATATTGCTGGATTTCACATCACGACACTCTGTAATCAGCACTGGGTACTATAGTACCTTTTCTTCCTTCAAAGTATTTGTTCATTTCATCATGTGTCATAAGATCAGTTATCATAAACTGTTTATAGGTTTTACAGAAGCATGAGTCTTAACGTGTGTTTCTATCCTTTCTATATTAGAGAGTGAAACAGAACAAAGCATGGCAGAACAGAACATATTCCTATAGATACATAAAACTAAAAAGACATATAAGACTGCTGTATAAGGAGTTCTACCATGGTTACTGTGTTGTCTCATTATCATCCATAGATTTGGCTATATCATCAGATAAGGTATAATTGAATATATCAGTACATAACAGTATTAATAGAAATACAACTTTGCAGATAGTGTTGAATTACAAAAACAAGTAGTAATCAAACCAGAATGGATATCGTAGTGAATCATTATCATTTGCAGTATAGTTGTCTATACTCTCTGACTTGATACAATCAACCTTAACAGTTTTGAATAAAGTCCATCAATAACAAACAGCAATCAAACAAATCAGATTTAACTAAGATCAGTCATGATATAACAGTATAAGTTATACAGGGATCCAGATTAAGTTAATAGGAAATTAAAGATGACTACTGTGCTATATCCTGATATTTTGGGGATAGCTGTCTGTGCCCTCAGATCTAGTGCTTGTATACAAACTGGGATGGAATAAATTCAATCTAAGCAGAGTGGTGGGTGTAATATGGGTTTTAATTCCTGATACACTATTAGCAATATCTTCTGCTGTTTAAGACTACTACTCCCCTTTCACTCCCCCAGGGTGTACTGTGCATGTTTGGGTCTCCCCAACACCCTCGGTTTTATATTAGAGAGGGACAACCTGCTATTTACCTAAATGGTTCCGAACTTTCTCACTCCTGGACTTGATCTCTAGTTATATTTCTTTACCTATTAAAGCCTGTCTTTCCAACCTATCCATAAATAATGGTTCAGTTGACCCTATTACTCTCTGGTTTCCTATCACATAGAGTTCTGTTTTCTCATATTTGATTTTCGGCCCATATACCCTTCTTCAGGTTAATTATATTTCCTATATAGAGCATCTTGGTAGACCCTACCTCTTGATCCACTCTGCCTGCGATTCTCTCTTTCTTCCCTTAAGTTAGTGTATGTAGGCCATCTATATTAGAAATTATATCCAACCTACTCTGCCTCATTTCTGTTGAGCTCTTTTTCCATCATTAGTTGTCTGTTTGTCTTCTTCATTTCGCTTTTTGTTCCATTCATTAGGGCCTTTCTGCCACTGTTCCTGAAATCCTGGTACTTTTCTCTCTCTTTAGAATGTCCTGTAGTATTCTCTGTAGAGTTGGATTGGTGGTTGCAAATTCCCTCAATTCCTGTTTATCTTGGAAGCATCTTGTTTCTCCATTGATTTCTAGGGTCAATTTTTCAGGGTACATCAATCTGGGATGCAGGTTATTTTCTTTCAGGGCTTGGAATACTTTGCTCCACGCTCTTCCTAATTTGATAGGCTGAGAAGTCTGCCATAATTCTGTTGGACTTTCCCTTGTAAGTAATCTGTTTCTTGTCTCTACAGCTTTTAGTATTCTGTTCTTATATTGAATTTCTGGGATCTTGATTATTATATGCCTGGGTGCAGTTCTATTTTGGTTGTAGGTGGATGGAGTTCTGTATGTCTCGTACATCTGAATATCTTTTCCTATGTTTGGGAAGTTTTCCTTAATTATTTCTGTGAATAGCCTTTATAGTTACTTTGTTTTTACCCTGCTTCTTCATTCACATTCTTTATTCTTAAGTTATAGATCCACTTGTTGTCTTCCAGACTTTGTATTGTTACTGCTTGTTTCCTTGTTATTTCTAAGAAAATTTTCCTTTCACAATCCCACATTGAAAACCTGTCCTCCAGTCTGAATAATCTATCCTTAGTTTCTTTCAAGAAGTTTTGCCAGCTTTCAATGGAGTTTTTAATTTTCTGGTGATCCCTTTGACCCTGCTTTATGTATTGTTTTATTTTCTTCATCAAACAATTCTTCCTTTTTTTTTTGTGTTCCTCCATTCTTCCAAATGTTTTTTCTTGAGAGGTGTTTAGCATTTCTTTTTTATTCTATTTATATATTGCTTTACTTTGTTAAATAATTCAGGAAAGGTAAAGGTAAATGCAAAGGAGATTGAGGATGGATTGAGGATGGTACCAGACATGGCACCAGTGGACATAAAGCGATATCTTCAGGACCTCATAGACGAGTTCAAAAGTGTCTTCCTTTCTGTAAACTACCTAGCAGAGAAGTCCTGATGTCCAGTTGTTGTGACATGCTCACAACCTCTGCTGTCCACCCCTAACCCTCTGACAGTGAACAGATGTGTAATGAGCTGAGTCACGGACATCACCAGTGTTTCCAGCAGAGCAGTCTGCAGTTGTCTGAGACAGTTTTACCTCACCTGTAGTTTTGCAGAAACATTGCTAAATGTAGAAATACTGGTTTCCATTTTGTGCTTCTGTAGTTTCTATTTCAGAATTTTAAAAATGTTATTCCGGTATCTTCTGGTTTCATTGTCTATATTCAGAAATCAGCTCTCACTCTTATGGTTGATTTTCAGAAAGACATTTACCATTGCTTTCCTCCCTGATTTTAAGTGTTTTTGTTTGTCTATAATTCTGGAGTGTTAGCTCTCATATGTCTACATAAAACTTATTTCCTGCTTTGTCATTTTCCCAAAAAGTAATTGTCCCAGCAAGTACTGCCCAGAAATTAGTTTATCTTGGATTACACAGAGCATCTTTCTTGGATCGGGAGTTTTTGATCTCTCCAATACTTTGAGAATTTTCTGGAATTTTTATGTTCAGATATTGCTTGTTTTGCATTCTCTTTTTTTCCATTCTTGGGACTTGACTGCTCATTTGCTAGATTCTTATTTGTTTCCCACATTTAATACGTTTTTTTAGCTATGTTTCAGTTTGAGTATTTTCTCCACCTGTCAGGTTTTCTATCTTCTGCTGAGATTTATAGGATTTTCACTAATCAATGAGATTCTATCACTATTTATGTAGGTTAGCTTATGGTGAAGCTTCTTCCACTTTCTATATTCTAGTTATGCCTTAAATGCTCCAAATTTGCATTTTATTTGTTTCCTTTATTTGTCTTAAGATATTAGTGGCATTTTCTGTGACACTGTGATACATGAAATGCTCCGTTTCTGTTTTAATGGGGCCACTTATCCACAGTCCATTTTTCTTGGCTTCAGTTACCTGTGGCCTACTGAAATCTAGAAATATTAAGCAGGAAATTCAAGAAATAAACAATTCATTAGTTTAAACAAACTTCTATGGCCCTCTTTCTATAGTTGTTCAATGTTGTTACTAGTTATTTCTGTTAATTTCTTACTGTACTAAATTTTAAAACTTTATCATGTGATGTGTGCCCATGATAAAACATATATTATATATGATCTGGGCCCATTTCCCTTAAGGATAAGATGATGGGCTACAATATGAATCTCTTGATTAGTCAGTTTTCAACTTTTCTGAAAGTTCAGACATTTTCAATTGTGTGGTAGGCACCCTAAGAATTGCATTGTAGTGCCTGAATGTTCTATGATATTCTACTGTAAAGTTTTCACTTGATTTAAATTATAAATGCACTAATTACCTTGATACCTGCCAAGGCCTAGCTTTAGCAGTTGTTTTCAAACTCTGGTTCAATTCCGACTTTGTTGGAATTCCCAGAAGTCCGTATTCCTAAAGTATGGTCCTAAATTTCTGTAACCATGTCCATATGGTAGACAAGGGCATCCTGCTTTCAGCAGCCCAGGCCGTGTACCTCTCCCTTCACTGAATTCTCCAGAACATCTGCTCTCTCTCCTCTCCTGACTGACCCCCAGTATGTGAGTTCCAGAACCCATGTTTAGGCAGACTTGCGGGATTTCCTTCCTGGGTTTGCCCATCTCCACTGCCTTTTCAGACTATGGGGAGCCCTCTCCTATCTTCCATCCTTCAGATCAGAGAAACCGCCACTCACATCTTTGGCTGCTTCCCTCAAAAGTATGGCACAGAAAATATTCCTCAAAAGGAATCCAGCACACACAGGCCACACAGCAGGGGCTCTGGGACTGTGGCCCTGAGTCACAGTTCTCATTCAGAGGTCTATTGCTTTGTAGATTCTGGTTTAGCTTTTGTCATTTATGAATTGATGACAAATGTAATGCCAGGCATTCTATCGTGTGTGGGACCGGATGTCTTTCTGAGCTCCATTTTTATTTAAAGGCTTATTGGCTTATTGTTAGAAAGTACTACATATAAATCTCTACATAATAGTAAATATTTTATGGAAACTAACATCTCTTATTTACATAATTTTTCAATCACAAAGAAGATTGTGCCATAAGTTTGTAAGAAATGAAATGATATTACATATATTGGATGTTTTTAATTTTTAAATGCTAAATATTTCTATTAAAATTTCCATGTGTAATTTTATTCTTACTAATTTATCTATGCATTTATTTCAGCTTTGTGCATGTGATAGGGATAGTGCATAAAGAATGTTTAATTAAACATTTAATTGTGTTTTACAATAGTGTAACTTTCATTGTTTTCCCGCTCAGAGATTCCGACTTTGAAATTGGATTTGTTGTTAGCACTAACAAAACATTCTCTCCTGTTCAAAGTTTACTTGGCTTCACTGGGCCAACCCGCTTTGTCACTTACACCTGCTAATTAAGCAGACATTTTAATCCAAAGTCACATTTTGTATAATTTTAGAAAGAAATGTGAATTTACTTGTTAACTATGCTTGGGTGATTATATTTCTAGTATCAATTATATTTTTATTATTGCTTTCTTTATAAATTTTTCCCCAATTTTCTCTCATAATTATTTTCTAGATTGCATTGGGTTATGTTTAATTCATTTTTAAAAACTCTTCACTCGTTAACTGAAAAATGCAATTGGAACTTACCTTTCAATGATTACTCAGATTCTTTAAGATTAGTCCATTTCTTTCATAAGCTACAAAAATAATAACCACACTCTTACAAATTCTCCACAGAAAACTGAACGATGGAATCAACTGATAAAAATTTGCTGATAAGCATTCATTTTCTTACAAAAATTATACAAGTCAAGTATTCTTAGTTTCCATTATAGGAGATAAAAAGCCTGACAGTACTTTCATTACTTTGAAAATATATTTTTAGTTGATAGCTGAGTAACAAAACAAACCAAAAAAATGATTTCAATAGAACATTGATAAATATTCTATTTCTTAGTATTTTGCTATAATTGAAAAGGATTTCCTAAATAGATGACACAATTTCTCTTTCTTAAAAATCATTTTGTTTTACTATTACATTTTTATCTGTTTGTTTTATCTGTTTGTTTTATCAGTTCTCTCTAGAACTGCTAGTAATTTTAGATTATTCTAGCTCTCCCTGCCAGTGTTTCAATTTATATTAATAATTATTTTTCTTCATTTTTACTGTATGTATCTGAAGAACATTTTCTATTTAATATTAATTATTATTAAACTTAATTCAGTTGTTTTGATAAAATCATTCCATTTTTATTTCACCCATTACATGGTTTTATGCTTTTACATTTCCATTAATAAACACAATTTTATTTTAGAAGACTTCTAAACCTATAGAAACTTAGGTGTAGGATGTAACAAATTTTTATTTGGTTTTGAGAGAAGGTCTCACTCTCTAGCTCAGGCTGGCTTCAAAATCTCGGCAATCTTCCTGCCCCAGCTGGAATTAGAGGCACGCGCCACCACCCCTGCCTAATTTTTGTTAGCTAAGCACTATATTATAATTCACTTGATTTTCTTAGTTCTTACCTTATGGTTTATTCATTTATTTATTTACTTTTGAATTCTAGAATCAAATTATAGTCCCATAGTACCCAGTCACCAGATCCTTGTGGTTTCTCCTTACTGTGACACTTTCTCAGATTTACCCTATTTTTGATGACCTTGATAGTTTTGACGCTTTCTACACTAGTACCTGGCAGAATCCCCCGTTTAGGATTTGCATTATGTTTTTTCGGTATTAGTCTGAAGCTGGGTGTTCCTGGAAGACAGAGCACAGAGATAAAGTGACGTTCTCACATCACAGAGAGCACACATAGCACCAGTGTGCAGCCCTGACTTCAGTCACGCGGCGGGGTGCAGTTCCTGGGTTGTCCACTGCATGTTTACTCTCTTCTCTGTCTCTGCTGTGCTCTTAGGAGGGAAGTCACCCCTGAAGACCAGATTTACAGACCGGGGCTGGGGAGCTCTGTTTCCTTGAAGGGTGCAGTAGCATATTAATTATTTAGAATTCATCTGCAAGAGATTCGTCCTTTTTAAATTTATTTGCATATTTCAACATCTACTTATATTTCATGAATGTAAAAATATTTATTTTGCACTTTGGGGTGTAGTGCAGCCTCTCTCTCTCTCTCTCTCTCTCTCTCTCTCTCTCTCTCTCTCTCTGTCTCTCTCTCTCTCTGTCTTTCTGTCTCAGGTTTTTCCACTGGGAACTGATTTAGCAGGTTCCATTCATATTCCTTCATTATAATTGCGGTTTTTCTTTCTTTCACCCCCATCTTTGAACTTCCTGGCCTATGTGAGGCTCATGTGGGGTATCCCATACCCTCGTCTGCTGTCAGCCCCTCTCCCTTGGAAACCTGGGTATTTTATGGAAGAACGATACCAGAAATCTAGGAGATGGCTGTGCTTAGCAATAACAGAGCACCATTACTTTTGCCCTCTTTAACTGACATGGAAGTAAAATGATCTTTACTGTTAAAGGTCATCTATAAAATCATCTATAAATAGGACTAGCTTACACTAGGGTAAAGTGGGATTGCGATTTGATTCCTCCAGTTATCCTCATTTTAACGCGGGGGACCTTGCGTCCTTTGCTATCTCTAACTGCTCTCTCTACAGTGACACAGCTACCAGGGGTTTCTTCACAGTTGAGCTCGTGTATGTTAGTGGCTGGTTTTGACGCCAACCTGACTGGATTTGGTGATAGCTGGGGAACTGGTTAAACACACTTATTCTTGCTCTTCTGTAGGTGCAGAGCTTGCTCCTCTCCTGCTGAAGGAAAACCCAGGCGGTCTTTCCTTTGATGAGAGTGGGCTTCCCCAGGGTGTCTCTGAGGCTGCTTCCAGAGAGGCCTGGATGTGAGTTTGTGGGCTGAGTGCGGAAGGTCTTCCTCGGAGTGTACCAGCACCATCCGAATGCATCTGGCTCAACTCGGAACACAACCGTGGATGAAATGTTGATTCACGCGTCTTTCCTGAGGCTAATATTCTCTGGTGCCCTCGGCTCCCCGGGCTTTGGACAACAGACCTCATAACAGCCCTGCCTCTACCTGGCATTGGACTGAGGAGCACTGCTGGCCTGCTCAGTTGTGAAGCCGTGTCGCCTGCCAGCGTCCCTCCTTCTCTGACTTGCAGTTGGCTGACAGGGCTTTCCTGCCTCCATGATTGTGCCGCTCAGTTCTCCTAAGAATCCCTTTATCAGTTTTGTGTCTCTGGAGAAATCTGAGCAAAGCAGGCATGTGTTTGTGTTTGTGTGTGTGTGTGTGTGTGTGTGTCGCCAACTCTTATGCCTGGAGGGAAGCTTCACTCCCATGTGGTGCTCCGTGCTGGGTAGAAATTCATCCTGCCTTTAGCTCCCAGCTTCCATCATGTCTAGAATTAGGACAGCCAGCACCTTTCAAATCCGCCTTCATCAGTCAGGCTGCGTCCTGTGTGCCTGAGGCATAGAGACCCCGGGACATTTGTCCGTTGCATCCAGCATTCCATCTGGAGATGCCCCTATCTCTATGTGCATCTGTAAAATTGGTACATGTTACTAGTGTTTCTACGTAGAGTGGGTTCTTACTGTTTTCACAAACATACACTGTCATGTATTCACCACAATTGTGTCACACAAAGCCGTGTCACTAACAAAGAAATCTCTTGTGTTTCACTGCTCAGCCTTGTCTCATACATCTTCACCCTGCTGATCTCTGAGCACTTATTCACATACACACCCGCGCCTTTCCCCGAGTATCTCCTAAATGAAGTCAGTCTGTCCTCTTTTCGGTGTGTTTAGGTTATCTGGCAATGTTCGTTCACACTCTTTCCATGTCTCTTGGTAGCTCAATTACTTTTCTCATTTCATTGAATGCCTGAGCCAAAGTTTGATTCTTTAGTATCTATGCCAAGATATAATAGTTATTTCTAATTTGGGTAAGTCATGGGTAAGAAGCTATGAACATTTTCCTTCAGGTTTTTATGTGTGTGTGTGTGCATTCTAATCAGTGAGATAAACATCCATGGTGCAATCTCCAGATGATACGTCAGGGACAATGCTTAGCTATGTATAAACCCAACATAACTCTTCAAAAGAGGTTGTATCATTGAATTCCCTCCAGGAATGAATGGGAAATTCTGTGACTTTTCAGCCTTAACAGCTATTAGTATTATCAGGTCCCTTGAACTACAGCCATTCCGATAGGTTATATGAGCACTTCAAATTGTCTCTGCTTGCAGAGGCCATGCTTTTACATACAGAAAACCGTACACACCACAGATGTCTTCCAGAGAAAATCATGAATTCAGTTACGCTGTAGGATACAAAATGAGTACTGAAAATCAGTTATATTTGTATACACTGACAACAAACTTTCTGAGAAGGACACACTTAACCAAGAAAGTGAATGGCTTTTACACAGAAACTACTTGTCTTCTACTAAAGACGATACTAGCAAATGGCAGGGCTATTGGACTGCTTGGTTTTCAAGCAAAACTGCGATAATTAAAATCTCATGACAGAGATGGAGAGACAGACCAAAAGAACATAACAAAGAGGCCAGAAACAAATCAGTAAGTATACGTAAAATGACTTTTAACAAGGGTGACAAAAATATTCAAAGGCAAAGGGTGCTCTCTTCAGTAAAAGTCACTGGGAAACCTGGATTTCCCTTGCAGAAGAATAAAACTAGAACTTTATCAAATGCCATACAGAGGAACTCAGTTCCAGGCAGTGTTATGTTTTAGATCAGGGACGACCCCAGGCCAAGATTCTCATGCTCTCGGCAGCAGACATTCGGACAGGTGACCAGATAACAGGGCCCCTCCTTGCAGTAGAAGATGGGAGCTAGTTGGAGGCAGGTGGCTGGACGTGTGACCTGGGCAAGCAGTTCTCCCTGTCCACTCATCGCCTTGCTCCACCCTGGCCACCATGGTGTGAACAGCTCTCCGGGGCCCAGGTCCTTCCAGGGCACCATTTCAGCCTTGGGATCCTCGGACTCTGCCCTGAAACCGCCAAAACACACTCTCCTCCCTCACCTCATGAGGGTCGGGTACTGTGCTCAGCAGCTGGAAAGTGACTGCACTGGAGGATTAGGGATTCACATGTAAAACCGACAGCTGGGAAACTCTTAGAAGGAAATGGGGACTCCTGCCATTGCCCTTGTCGGTGATGTCCTGAATGGTCACCATATTGCAGTGACACAAAGGAAGTTAAACAAATGAGGAGGCGTCAAAGTACCGCGGTTCTTCAAAGCAGAAGAAATAGTCAACAGAATCAAGTTTTACCCATAAAATCAAAGTTATTTGTTGCTTCAGTAAAAAATTCTCCAATAAAAGGATGTAAAGACTTTTTTGTCATATCCATATCTTCTTTGGTCAGAAATCCATTAAGGTTTTTTGTTCAATTTTTACTTGGGGTTTGTATTTTCTTATTATCCAAATTTAGTTCTTGCATAGTTTGTTAAGAATATGTCTTCTGGAAATAATGCTTTTCTGTCTTTTCATTTTCCTTGCAGGATGTTTAAAAAAAACTATTTTTAGTTATTTTCATTTCCAAATTATTATACATGATAATTATATATGATGTGGTATACATGATTATATATAATGAATTTTTATTACCACTAAAAGTCAGAAAATCAAAAATGACATTGACTTTATCCTTGTGTTTTTATTGTCTTGTTTCTCTATTTAATGCATTTGAGTTAATTTTTACAAAAATGTTCTTTTTAAGTTTGAATTTAATATAGATTTCTACTTCTTTCCAGTTCTTTCCTTCCTTCCTTCCTTTCTTTTTTCTTTCTTTCTTTCTTTCATTCTTTCATTCTTTCTTTCTAATTAAGGTGTTGAATTTAATTAGGATTTTTTTGTACCAGGAATCAAACTCAAGACCGTGGTTTGCTGGCATGCCCGTGCCACCGAGCTGTATCCCCAGCCCCCAGTCCATCTCTTGCACTGATGAGGGTTCCCACTGAACCCCACTTGCTTTGTTGTGAGAGGGTAACTCGACATCTTCTCAGGGGTCTCTGTGTGCTCTCCATTCTGTTCCATTATACTGCGTGCTAATTTTCCCCAGCACATCATTGCCATGATGACTGTGGCTTCACGGCTGACCGGAAGTCAGACCTGTGAGTCTCCTGGCTTTCTCCTTGGTCCTGAGTTGGCCATTCTAGGTTGCATCACCTAAGCAGACTCCCATGCCAAAGCACGAATCCCACTCAGCGGCTGTCACTGTTCTAACTGGGGTTGGGACCTTACTGAGACTGAACCCTCTAATCCACAATCAGACCATCTTTCCACTGCTTTTAGCCTTCTGGGGCGTTCTCTTAGCTTTATTTCACAATGCTGGTGTTCAAACCCAGGGCCCCGCTCCTGATCGGCGATGCTCTCCCACAGACTCGGCCCCAGCCTGCCTCCGACTTTTTCACCAGAGTTTTATATTTTCCAAACATGTGGATCCTCTACCTATTTTGAGATTTAGACCTTTTTCATTTTTTATGGTGACACTGTAAATAATAATTTGTTTTCAGTTCCAAATTTCAATGCAAATGATCTGGAAAGGGGATTCCAGTTGCTATCACTTGTGAAACGCACAGGAACATGTGGTTGCACTGATATTCTGGAGGTCCCCAGGGCTGCTCTGTCTTGGTCTGACATAACCTCTTCCCCTTCAGCCTTTGCCGAGCAGGTCCTGCTACCTTGCACCTGCCTTGCTTCAGTCCACGAAGCCCCAGGCGACCCCGAACACTGCCGACAACCTGCAAAAGCCAGAGCAAGAAGGGTCAGGGCTAGCACATGCCTCCCTATTCCCTATCCGGGGCTGTTAGTTTCCTTATGAAATCATGTCGAACATATTTGGTGTTCTTACCTGAAATGGTATGTGTTACATTGGCTTGCCATTCTCCTCCCTGCATGGGATGCATTTTCTAGTTGATGAGTGAATTCAGCTTATCAACCGGATGAAATACTTCAATTTTAGGAGTTGTCTTCTCTGACAACACAACGCCTCATAGCTGTGCCCAGATACATTCAGGGAACTTAGGAATCCCAGAGGTGCAATTGGGCTTTTACCGGTGTCAGGCCACGATGTCAGCAGGCTGCCTGGACTAGCTCAGTATTCCTGGTCTCCCAGGTTTCAAAGCTGCACACTGAGGTCAGGACTGGGACACCACCTGCATGTGACCAATCCAGGCAGAAACAGATCCACAGTTGAGCAGCTGGGTGTGGCTTCTCTTGACAGGGTTCTGGTCACCACCATGCCCTGTCACTAACACCCTGTGTTGTGTACGTGATCACCAGTGTCACTGATGAGTGGCTTCCTTGTTTCTTTTTTTCTGTTTTTAATTTTTATTTACTTTGAGGTGGAGGTCTCCCTGTGTTCCCCAGCCTGGCCTCAGACTCCTGTGTTTAAGTGTCCATCCCAACTCAGCCTTCCAGCAACTGGGAGGAACAGCAAGTGTGGCCACTGGACCGGATGACGGGTGTTACTGTGGTTTGATTTTGTGTCACTGGGGATTGAAGCCCAAGCTTCACACTGAGCTGCCTCCCCAGGCTTTTTAATATCTTTTAAAAATATTTTTAAAATACTGAGAGAAGTCCTGCTAAGTTGCTAAATTGCCTGAGAGGGGAGGCTTCAACTTGTGATTCTCCTGCCTCACATCATTGTTTTTTCTGATGATCTGATCATTCACATGTGGTCTCCAACATCTCCAATTACACTCCTTCTGATCACCAAAGTCTCTTTAGCAATGTCTTGGCCCCTTCTTTCTGACACCAATATGTCTAAACAATAATGTCCCCGATCCTCCTCGTACTCCTCAGAACCCCGGTAAGTCAGGGTTAAGCAGTGTCTCGCTGGGTGAGCAACGTGTATGTCAGTTCTTCAGCCTCTGCTTTGTAGAGCAGGAGAAGTCCTGTGATGCAGCGCAGGCTCTGGAGCACATGGGTGCCCACCCTTATGAAGTTATCTGTGTGACTGTGGAGCTGCTCCCAAGGACAATGAATGCTTGCAGAACTCAGGGCCCGTACTGTCTGTGCCGTCCAGGACTTGGTCTTTGATCCAGGCTTAGTGCTTGGCCCCTGACAGACTGAACATCAGTGCACAGTGAATGATCCCCCAATTGCAGCCCATCCAGCAGCTCTACCTCTGAGGGAGTGCTGTATTCACTGGAACCGGAGCAAGCCATGGCCTCGCATCTGCCTGACATCTTCCTGCTTCTCTGTCACCAGCTCTTACCAATCCTCTGACCTCAGAGCTGTCTGGTGTCAAGACCTTGGTGGACAGACACTTTAGAAAGCATAGGACTGTGTTTCATGACTGCTCGACAGAGAACATTGTCTACAGAGATGAGAGTGGCCATGGGGTCCCACCTGCTCATCTTAGGTCTTCATTTTCTTGATCTCACAATATGAGAAAGATAAAACCTGGCAGGACTCCTAGCAGCCCCTTTCCGGATGGACTTCCGGTCTGAGGGCGTTGCATTCTGCAAGGGTGCTCAGGGTGGACTCTACCCCAGCCGCCGGACTGCTCCGGACGAGCCCACGTGTCCTCACTGGGGATAGGACCCCTGTTAGACCCTCAACGGCAGGGTGTGCTACTACCCTTGGGTCAGTGAGCTGCTCCCTGTGCAGGCCGTGCAAAGGGTGGCGGAACCTTCAAGTGCTGGGTTCTAATGGAACCAGGATTGACTCATATACCTTTGCTACATTCGCTACCACAAAAATTAGCATGTGGGTCCTAGTAACGTGCCATTTTAGCATAAGTCCGAAGGAAAAGTTACCATCTGTACATTAAACAAGTAAATATCAAAGCACTAATATCAGAATACAGCTGGCATGTTACAGGAGCCCCGAGGCCAGGGTGGCGGAGGCAGAATCAGAACCTCCAGCATGACACTGTCCAGCTGTGCCTCTTCTCTAACCCTTGGTCAGTTCCCAGACGAGGAGCCCCCTGTGGAGACGGCTATTCCGTGGGGTCACACAGCTGCTGGTGGTGCTGCTTCATGTGTTTATGGAGGGCTACTGTAGAAAGGGGGGCGAACAGAGACAGGTGACTACACACGAATGCAACAGAGTTTATGTTTTCCATCAAACCAGCTCACGATCTCCTAAAACTTGAGGGATGTGAACTCCGGGGTGTCAGGAGACCCTGGTGGAATGCTGAGTGAGCTATCCACACTGGAAGGGGTGCACTTTAATTTTAATTCCTGTTGATTTGCATTCTAAGTCAGCATTCGTGAGACTGGTCATGCTATTGTGTGTGTTCTTAGATCCCTGTTTGCATAGCATTGAGCACAAAAATAGAAGACGTGCCAAGCAGAGAGAATTTCTAGTAACTCTATAAAGGAACTTTTATAAGAGGACAACATCCATCATGTTGTCATCAATTTTATGGTTAACACTGAGTTTGAAAACATCTCCAATAAAATTTGAAATCTGAAATGTGGTCCTCAAAACACATTTCAATACATCAACATTCTACAGGATTTCATCAGTAGTTATTACAGCTGTGTCTGCCACAGGGAAATCTGTTTAATAACGTGTCAGCACGGTGAGTTCTTAGGTGTTCGGAAGACTGTGTGTGGCAGACACCTTGGAAAGCAGGCGAGTGGAAGGTGTGGGTGTGTATTTATGCTAAGGCAATATTGTGAAAGTGAGACGAAATAATTACACAGATTAATTTCCTGAGTGTGTAATTTATAAACTAAATTAGATAACAGCGTAAGAACATGAGAACCGCGTGCTCTATGCAGGCAGGAGCCGCTGGGTAAGCTGGGTCACTTGATGTTGAAAAGAACAATAGGTTGTTCATGGAGAAAGTCAGAAAAAGAAAAGTCTGCATCATTTCAGTGCTCAAAAGGTAGGAAGAGAAGTGCTGATGACAAGATAATTCCAGAAAAGAACACCTGGACTGACCTGAGCCAGACTGCGTCTTTGATGGTCAGCTGTTGGAGAGTCACGGACACAGGGACTCTTCCTGCGACAATGCTCAGAGAAATCTCAGCACACTCCTGTTCCCTGACACCGCACGTAAACACTTGGTGTGCTCCTCTCAAGTTCTACAAAGGTGGTGCCGGGTGGAGATCCAGGTGAGGCCAGTCTTGGTCCTGGAAATAAATTTGAGTTAAAACCCAGGAGTTGCCATGTTACCCTTTTTTACCTACTTTCTCACTTTCCCTTCCTCTTTTCCCCTTCCCCTTCCCTAATTCCTCTTTCCTTTTAAATAATTTCTGTCCATTTCACACAAGTGCAAACTCTCATGATGAATATGATCATGGTATATAACTAAAATGGTCCAATAAATGTAATTTTGAAAAAATACCACAGTGAGTGATTTACAGATTCCATACACAAGACAATAATCAGAAGCCACCAAAGTTACTATGTGAACTAACATATTATTTTAGCAACAATTCAGCCAGCTAAATATCTGGACCAATCTTGTTAACAAATTGCACTATTTTTAAATCAAAAACTAGTGAGTAGAAACCTTCCCAGGAATACCAGCCAATGAGACAATCTTCCCTTTGGACAACAGACCTACCCAGAAAGGGTGCTAACCAGCTGATGAACTCTGACTGTGTGGGATGATTCTCAGCCCAAAGGAAAGGTAGTGTCACAGTTCTCACTTTGGTACGTTCATTAATAGATCGCACTTCAGCCTCACCACCAGGGGAATGTTTTGAAATGTGTGCACAGTTCAGCAGATCACTGCATTCTGACTTCGTGCCTCACATGGCGTTCCCAAGTTTCGTCTCTGCTGTCGCACAAGTAAGCACTTCATTAGCTCTTCTTTCTGCCTGGTGATATCCACTGTGTGCTCGCAGAGAGCTTCTCTATCTGCTCACCGCTGATAAGCAGGTGTCTTTACTTTTGGATATCACAAATAATTCTGCTATGAATATCAGAGCACACTTTTTTTCTGCAGATAGGTAGTTTTACATCATGGCTAAATAGCTAGGAGTAGAATTTGTGAGTGACATGTTAGCACTATAATGAATGCATTGAGACATTTCCAAGCTGTTTTACTGTGCTACGAATGGCTTCACTATTCTGTGTTATCATAAGAAAGTCCTTGCATATCCTCACAAAGAGGTGCTAATGTCCTTTAACTGTATCACTGCAGCTTACTGTCTAATAAAGTGAGATCTCACTGTAATTTTGATTTATATTTCCCTAGCAACTAACGATTCAGTCACTTTTTCTTGTGCATGTTTACTCCCCAGACACGTGCTTTATACAAATGTCCATGGATGTCCCCTTTCAGCTCTGGCTGGGGTATATTCTTGCTATTTTATAAGAGATCTTTCTATATACCGGATGCAAGTTCACTGCAGGTATATAAAATGGAATGAAACATTTGCTCCCATGGTGTACATTGTCTTTTCAATTTGATAGTACCATTTATAATACAAGAAGCAGAGAGGGAACATCCAGGGACAAGAATGCACCCTCCAGTTCTGCTCACAGCTACCCACCTCCTCAGAGCCACACCTCCCACAGTGTGGTCGGCGTGAAGCCAAGAAGGGCACGTCCACAGGCGAGCTCAGCGCCCCGTGATCCACTTGCCTTTCAGACACGTGAGGCTTGGGGGAAGCTTTAGCTCCAACCACTGCACTTAGTTTCCTCATTCTCAGTTTCTTATCACTTTTCTCTTCAAATATTTTCACAGTTATGCATCTGATTGCAGGGCCGTGTGTGTGTGTGTGTGTACGTGTGTGTACGTGTGTGTACGTGTGTGTACGTGTGTGTGCGTGCGTGTGTGTGTGTGTGTGTGTGTGTGTGTGTGTGTGTCCTACTGGAAGTTATTGAACTCTGTAGACAGGCAGATGAATCTTACTTTGTGTTAATCAACTCTGAAGTGTTTCTCGGACACTTTCTTAGAATTATTTTCCACCTCTTCCTCCATCGCCTCTCCTGGCTCTTCCTTTGTGCTCCCATCGGTATGTTCAGTGGCCCACAGTTTCCGTAGGATGCAGTTCACTTGTCTTCATTTTCTGACTCAGATTGTCTAACTTAATCTGTCTTTAAATTTGCTATTCTTTTGTCAGCTCAAGTCTACTCTTGAACTTGTCTGGCTAATTTTTATTGTTATTCCAGGGGTACTTTTAAAGTAAGCATTTCCGTTTGGTTCTTTCTTAGATATTTTCTCTCTGCTGATACTTTGCAGTAAGATATTATTAACATACCTTTGTTTGGTTCTTTACACATGGCTTCCTTTAGTTCTTTGAGCTTCATCAGAGCTCCTTTCTGCTAAGCCCAACATCTGGGGCCTCTCAAAGGGAATTTCTACAGTCCTCCCACCCCCATCTGTAGAGCTTGCTCTTCCTCACCTGTCTCGGCCCTTATGTCACATCACGATCACTTCCTTTCCTGCCTGTGACTTTCTTCCTATAATCTCTCTTCTCACATATACGCAGCAGCTTGGTATTCTCCATCATAAGTCAAAGATCTACAGCTCCTGACTTCCGGAAAGAACAGCCACTTTGCTGTGATCTCGGAATGAGACATCAGGCCCTGTGCTCCAGACCCTAGCCCCCTTCTTTCTGACTCTTGTTCATCCGTAGCCCAGGCAAGCACATATCCACCGTGCTTTGCTGTTCATGCCTAAATGCTGATGCCATTATATTGCTCTTATACTCTAAGATAAGTTCTCCCCAATGCCATAGCACATCAATGTTTTATCCGCTTCTCTTCAGAAGCATGGCTGAATCGAGTCAGGCTTCTCCTTAGAGTCACTCTAGTGTCATTACACCCCAGTCACCTGCTTCAGACTTCCAGACCCTAACTTGTGCTGTTTGTTTTCTTAGAGCAGCAGTCCTCAATATTTTGTCCGGGGATGGGGCAGAGGTGTTTCAGGGATGGTTCCAATTTATTATGTACATTATTTTTATTGTGACACTAGATTCTCACATTTGTATGACTGCTGAGTCCCTCGCAGATGGAGCTCACAGTCAGACTCATGCTCCTGTGAGCATTGAATGCACCACCGGTCTGGCAGGAGGCAGAGCTCAAGTGGTGATGGGAGCAGTAAGAAGTGGCTGGGAATGCAGAAGAAGCTTCTCTGAGTCTTGCTCACCTCCTGTTGTGTAGCTGCTGCTGTGGGGACCCCACTTTACAGCACTTGTCACCACTTGTCACGATTCACCGTATCTTGTGGCTCATTACCGTTCCCATTGATAATCAAGTAGAGAATCACACCTAGGAAGCTCACTGATATGATCACAGAAAAAGCTCCCAACAGGCCTTCAAAATGTTTGTTTAGTAAAAACACTGAACAGTGAACTTTATCTCTGCATTTACAGTGATTTAAATTTAAGAGCAGAATATTGAAATCTGAAGGTATTCTTGCATGAAAACAGAATCTAAGATACAAGTAGAACATGTTTCCTGAGATGTCTCTCCCATCAGGAACTGTGGTACAGTCATGCTTTCAAAGCAGACGCCCCTCACAGACATCAAGGAACATTCCAAGAAGCAATGGGTGTTGTTGTGGCTTTTTCTAGGTGTCCTCCCGATGTCTCACACAGTCACAGGTGAGGATCTTCAGAACTGGCTGGTCTAGAGTGTGTGATGTTAGATTCAAATGTGTGGTACTAAGATCAAGTGTGTGACGCTGGGATCACTGGGGTGTGATTACTAAAGTGGCCCACAGATCGGCTTGGCATAAATTTAGGCGCGGACAATGGGATGCCGATGTGCAGTGCGAGTGGCACCCACCCTGAGGGCCTGGATGGACTCTCGGGGCAGAACTCGGGGTGTTTGTCTTGCATGCTGCTTCACTGCTTCACGGCTCCTGCTGCTGCCTACCACGACCTGTCTCTCCTTCCCACCCCACGCTGCCTGCAAGGCTGCTGGCTATGCATTGAAACCTCTGCACACTGTGAGCCAAAATAAACCTTTCCTCCTTTAACTCTAGGTGAAAGGTATTTTGTCTCAGCAAGGAGACAGTTGTGCACAGTAAAGACCTGAAGCAAACAGGGAAGTAAAACAGAAGTCAAGGCTTTTGCTAACAATTGAACATCAGAAGTGATCAGCAGCAATATGGCCTTTCATTAAAGTCACTTGAAAGGAGGCTGCAAGTGTAGCTGCCTGGGAAAGCACGTGCTTAGCGTGCTTAGCACACTGAGTTCAATCCCCAGCACCGAAAAGCAAACAAGAATAATTCCTTAAAGAAAGCATTACAGGATTTTTATAATCGCAGAATATGTTGACGCTGTTAACAAAAACAAAGAAAAACATCTCATTTTATGTCATGAGTCATACTGGCTTAACATTTTCCAGTTAATTTTTCAAGAAATGCTTTTCAAAACAAAATGCAGATGGCTATCACACTGCATTCCCAGATAATGCAGGAAGCTGGGGCTAGACTGCTGTGGGCTGGGGCCTCAGACTGGGTGCTAATGACAGCCTCTGTGCCAAAGGCAGGGCCAGCCACTGCCCTAGTGCTCAGGTCTACAAGACCATCAGTGCCCACAGTGTCCATGAGCTCCAGGAGGCAACCACAGACCAGCAAGTCTATGGGGATACCTAGGAAGCAGGGTCCGCCAGCCTTCCACACTGATGCTGTCTCTGCTAATCTGGGCCACCTGTGTGAGAAACCAACGTGCCTTGTGCCACGCCCAAGCTGTGTCTTGCAATGTGCCTCACCACATTGAGACCAAGCCTCCAGGACCTCTGTCACTCAGCTCTAAGATCAGCTCAAGGGTCTTATCTTCAGTGACTTAATCATTATATACAAGGGTCCTGAAATGATCTGAGATCTCCCTCAGCACCTCATCTTCTGAGATGAAGAAGACTTGGTCATTGGCAGCTGTATCTGGGGACTCTGCCTATTTCTTAATGGCTTCATGAGATTCATCAAGTCTTGGAACCTGTGAGGCTCTCCAGTAACCCTACAGGGCTGCCACACTCCTGGGCAGCTGACTTGGTGAACAAGAGGAACTGATGTTAGGTGGAAGGCCAAGGAGGACACGACGTTAGGTCCACCAGAATTGATGCCTCTGAGGTGACCTTACACCTGGGTCCTCTTTCAGGAAGTTGAATATTTCACTGCAATAATCCAAGTTTAAAGCCTTTAAGTTTTATTTGTAATGTTCCTGACTTGGTACTCATTCTCAAAAAGTTGCAATCTGTTTTGTTAGATGAATAAAACCTGGGAGCAGCCCAGTCTTCTGAGAATAAATATATTGTGGGACTGAATCCTTAGTTGTACTAAGGCATGCTGTATCTTTTAGATAATTACTACTTATATTCATACTAATGAGACACCTTTATCTCTTGCGAAATCTTCCTACAACACACAATAAGGCAGAGACAGTAAGCAGTTACCAAGTCCTTAAATATGGTGGCATTTCTGTGCCAAGTAGTTACTTTTTCTCACTCTGCCAGTCACCTAAGTAACATTCTCTGGAGTAACAGACTCCGCGCATATTCGGTGTCATTTAAATAAGTCTGATCAGTCCCTGAAGGGTAGTGTTCACACACAGGTGGGCAGCTACTCTTGGCTTCACAGGCAGGGCGGCTCTGACCTGGGGGAAGTACCCTCATGCTTCTGTGAGAGCTCCCCTTGCCCCTCCTCTTCCTCTTCTTCCTCCTCTTCATCCTTCATTTCTTTATATCATATTTGGCTTTCCAAACAGCCTTGGCTGTACACATTCAGAAGCTGAAATGCTGTCTGAAGCCGTGATTCACACACGAGCAGATGGCCTCTGCATGCCTTCCTGTGGCTTCCTGGGCAGCTTTGCTGCGTTTCATGCACTTGATGTTTTGAAGGAGAGGCATCGCCTTCAGGTCTGTGTCTTCTGGCTTAGGGGAACAGGAATGCCCTCAGCTGTGGATTCCTGAATGGAGTTATAACAAGCTACCATCTTCTGCTGTGAAATATCTGAAAACCATTTTGTTACAAAGAATGTCAGCTCACCCAAAGGTATTTGGCATTGCTGCTGGGGAAGAAGGTTGTATGTTGATTGTGGTTTCTTACATAACAAACACTTTGAGGACTGGTGTTTGCTGCGGATGGCAGCTCAAGTCCTGCACTGAGAGGCACTAGAGAGGGGATATTATAGTATATTTTGGGTGATGGTTGGAATTTCATTATATAACAACTACTTGGAGACTTGGAACTGGCTGTACATTTTAATATTAAAAAATAAACTAGATATAAATTTATTCATTTTTACATGTTTGCTTTACAGCTGTGTCACTTGATTTGAGTTGTCATTGGACTGGATTAAGACTTCTGGGAAGGTGACAGATAATGAGGAGGCTGAACTCATCAGTGAACCCTTTAATGGAAGTGGGGCCCATTGACCCCTTTCTGTCTGACTTTCCCCACTTCCTGTTTCCAGAATGCTGTGAAGTGAGCCGATTTGCCTCACTGCGCCCTTCCACAAGGATGTGTCTGCCAGGACCCAGGCCACCAAGGACTGGACCCTCTGCAACCATGAGCCAAAATAAACCTCTTTTCTCATAAATTGTGTATCTTATATTTTGTGTCAGCAACAACAAACTAACAGAACAAATTAGCATCTTCCTGGATTTATGTTTGAAGTAATTACAATACAGGAAGTAAGCATATTTGCCCATAACAAAAATGGTACCAGGGTTGGATTTAAACTCAGTCTTTGGCTTTGCATCTCACATGTGACTCAAAGTAATGCTGTGTCCTTGCTGCTTTCTGAAATTTGGCCAGATATTTAGTTAACTTCAGATAAGTTTGTGGACAGCAGATCATCATTTCAGTGACAATAGCGTTTATATCAAGTGGCTTTCAACCAAATCCTCGGGAGTCCTGGGCACAGACTGCCAGCCTCTCCTGGGAAGAATGACTCTGCCGCCCTCTCTCCTTTCACTGTTTCTCTTCTCCCCCTTTCTCTCCTTCCTCCTTTTTTCTCCTCTCCTTGCTTCTTTCTTTCCTCTCTCTGTCTCCTTTTCCCTGCCTTCTTTTGACAGTGATTTTATTTTTGTCTGATAAAAACATTGCATTCTAAAACAAACAAGCATATCTGACTAAAGTTTTAAGTAATAGAAAAAGAAAACAAAAGCTTAAGGATTTTACAATAGCTAAGAGATGCTGTTTGTAATATGACCCTTACTATCCTAAACAAAATGGTTTTGTCCCTTTGCTGAAACAGGATTTTCCCAGATGCATTATGCAGAGTGAGGTCATTTGCTGGACGACCATAGACTGCTCTTCTTCCTAGCACCTTCATGACACGGTCTAGTGACAGATACCCGCTGACATGAAGCTCAAGTTGTGTACATGTCCATGTTCAGCATGCATACGTGTCTTTATGTGTCTGTGTATGTGTGTGTTAGACCACGAGACACCTTTGATGTGATATTCAGTGACCATAATTTCAAAAGTCAGAGAAGAGAGTTCTGGCAGGGGGACACTTTGGGTTTATAACAATGATTTCAAGAAAATGGCAGGGAGTGACAAGAGGATTTTGTAACTGCTTCATAAAATAGCCAGCTCCACTAAGCTCCATTTGAAAGAGGCTCAGGGGATGGCATCTCCACAATGTGCTCCTTAAGGTAAGGTCCCCTCAGGAAGCACCCCTCTGGGTGTGTTGCCCTGGGCTCCTGGAGGAGGCCTCCCTGCTGTGGCCTCTTGTTGTGCAGCCAGTGGCAGAGATAGACCATAAGTCACGGGACTGGGCATCACTCTCCTTCCTAGCAGTTTTAGGAGAAAAGATGCTAGTGTGAAATATTCAGCCTTTAAAAAATATAATTTTATAAGATCCAAAATGTACAGTAGATATTGTGAAAGGGAAAGAGAAAGGGAAAGAAACTGCTCAAAAGGTAAGAACAATGGAGGAAAGAGGAAAGAAAGAAGGGGAGAGATTATCTATAGGGATAATACAGATAGCTAATTACATTACTAATCTCTGTTAGCTGGTCAGCAAGAACGGCTTGAGCTTTCATCCTCTGATCATTGTTTTCATGCTGATCATTGGTAATCTGAGCAACTACTTTGAAGATAACAATATGCAATATATTAACCATTATTAATCTCCTATTATTTTGTTTTGAAATTTTGGATCGTTTTTATTCTTTTTTATTTTAAAATAAATACAATAAACTCTGGATTAACAACCTCAAAAATGTAATTTTAATAATTTTCTTTAAATCAAAACATTAATTCTACTTACTTGTATTTCTTTTCCATTGGAAAATACTTCCAAAAATTTAAGAAGATTTTGCTTTAAAAATTAACCAGCCTGAAGAAGTGCTTGATAATGTAAAAGCAATTAGGCTTGGTTTTAGAGTTTATTTTATTTATGTTAGAAGCACAGACTTTGAGATGTAGATTTTTTTCTTTGGCTGACTGTTTTTAAATCATGTTTACCATTCTACTCAGCTAGAAATATTTAAAGCATTTTAATACCAATGGGTTTGTGACCATGGTATTCATAGGTGTGGAGCCAGCTTCGAGGTAGGGCACACAGATTGTCCAGGACTGGACTGCAGTGGATTCCAGTGCTAAAATTTCCATCTCTTGTGGGATTAGAAGCGGGAGTGGGCGTGTGCTGGGCACGTGGTTAGACCAGAGGCAGGTGTGGAAACACAGCCAACGCGCCCTGCAGTGTGGGGTCAGGGAGGGCTATGCTTCCTCTAAACCCCTCAGCCTCCTCCCCACCCCATCTTTGGGACCCTTCCTGGGAACCCCTGCATGGTGCAGGCAGCATCATTGGACTGAGTCTTCTTGGTCCAGTCTCATGGCCCATGTGCTATAAAGGGTGTCCGCTGCTATAAAGAAAAATCTCCCTTTGCCTGATTCCCTGATGGCTACCTGTCCTCAGTATTCACAGAAGAGGCCCAGCTGGTTCCAGTTCTGTTTGCAGCTTTTAATTAACATGTAGTAAATGGCCTTTGTTTACAACTTTCCTTCCCATGGAACTTGCTTTCTTACTTAAAGTCTGTGAGTGAAATGTGATTATTATTATTTTTTCTTTAACAGAAGCAGAGCACTGAACATGACAGGAACATACAGTTGCTATTGTGTCAAGAAACATGTATACATACAAACACACATGAAACTCAGAGTCACAGAAAAGAGGGGGGAAAGAGAGAAGCAAGAAGGGTGTAAAAACAGGAGAGAAGAGCGTGCTTCAGAGATCAAAATCTGGCATTGCCGAGCTGTACCCACAACCCACCGTTGCCAGCCGCTGCTGCCTGGGAGGAGAAGCAGGCTGACCCCTCTCCAAAGCATCTCCATTTGTGAGGCGCACATTTGCAAATGTTTGTATGAAATACAAAGAGTTAAAATACGGTAGAAACATTAAACCAGTCCATGAATGGAGACTGGGAAAAGAAGATTTAACTTTGAAAGGAAATTTTAAAGCTTGCTATACTATTATCTACTTTAGGACTCTTTAAAACCTACGTTGGCAGGAGCCTGAGAAGTGTATCCCCATTACTGTAAATTCCACTTAGATCGTGATGGGGATTACTGCGAATCAGAAACCAAGCCCCCGCGCCATGCAGAGTGACGGACCTTCTCGGCAGCCTCATTTCCACTAATCTGGGGCTGCTGTGTGATCTTTGATCACACCAAGTATTACAGATGGAAAAGTACTCTTTTCAAATCCCCAACGTGTTTCCAACTGTCAATAAAATCCTTTTTAAGTGTCAGAAGCAATTGCCCTGGTTTATACTTCTACTGCTAACCATAGCGATGCGTTTCAGGACTTCTAAAGCCAAACAACCACCAAATGGCATCACTGCGGGCCAGAACGCTGACAGCGCCGGCACCCGCAGCTTGAAGGCATTAGGAATCCATTTCTCAAAATGGCCATTTATGTTCACTGCACTTCACAGATTAGGTGCTTCACTCAGAAATATCTTATCAGGGATGCAAAACAACCCCCCACTCCAACCCTGAATTAGACAAACAAATCTTACAGTTTACATGTCTAGCCAGATGTTTAAATCTGCACAGAAAATGAACAGTCCCTGGAAAATGCCATAAACATTTTAATATTTGCAAGCATATGAACAAAGGCTGTCTTCCATTTAGAAGGTGATCTCGGTGAAATTGGATTCTTCCCCATAAATTATACAAGAGGATGGTCTGCAGTAATTGATGTAATAAAGTAGCAGGTAGAAAGAGGCACAATTCCCTAAACTAGATAAAATAAGCAATTACTCTTCCTATCAGAAAGGCTGTGTCAGTGCAGCCCTGGCCTCAACACACCCAGGAAACCCTGTTGCATTTAAGCATCGGAGGCCGCGGCCTGATTATCTTCCCGGGATGTGCATGTATAATCACAAATGAAGAGGGGAGGCTCCTGGCAAAATGGAAAGTGGCGATAAACTATGTCCAGATGATTAACTCTCGGAAACTCTCCATCACACAGCGAGGACATATGCCCATCTCCTCTGTTGTCCCCTTGGAGATTTTCCTACTAAACGTATGTGCATATTTTTCATGGCCACTGATATTTGAATTGCAGCCGGCCCCCATGCAGAACATGAAACACTTCAAACTGCATAATGCGGACTAAATTATGAAGTCTCCGGTGGCCTGAGGTAGCAATAGCCATAATAATGAGGGTGCTTAAGTGGCTGGTGTGGGTCCCCGCCCCTCCACTTTAATGTGCAGGCTTCACAGGCTGGAGCTGTCTTTCCTTCCTGCACACAGGGTTCCTGACCACTGTGCCCGCGCCGCAATTGTCTGTCACTGCTGGCGATGGCAGGAAGGGCATAAAATCCGGGTTGCCAATTTATATTTGGCTTTAATTGCACGAAGCCCTTGCTTGGATGTGCGTGTCTGCCGCCCTCCCCCTTGGTGAACGGTGCCTGCTACATTGGTGTTTGCACATTGAATTTTGGAGTTTTGATTACTTTAAATAGTACCATCCACTAGATTTCTAAAACTGGGACATTAGCTCTGAGCAATTCCTTATAAATGAAACATTTAATCATTTTCAAAGAAAATTAAAACCTAATCAAAAGTGAGCATATGTACTTAATATTAAGTGGCAAAAGTACCATTTGGTAATAATAACAATATTTGTTATTTTAAGGCTTGGATGATATCCGAGCTATGCTCTGCTTTCTTTATTCTGTCAGCTGACAGATAACAATTGAACATCTCTGTGGTGAGCGATGTGAGGGTTTTGTGCACTTACACACTGTGTTGATCAGCTCAAGACATTTAGGTTATCACAGTCTCAAATTACTATCACTTCTTTATAATTAAAACACTCGAAATTCTCTCTCCTAGCTATTTTGAGTTACTTGATACTATATTATTATTTCAAATAATTCCATATCATCCTAGTGTGTTTTAATGATTGAGCCAATTAGAGTGTAATTTTCAACATGACATAGGATAAAATCCTGGCAGCTCAATTTTGTGAAAACCATCATTTTTAACCGTTTTCCACACTTTTATATATCCCACTATGCACCAAGCATTGCTGAAACAAGTGTTTGGCACTTACCATAAATCTGTTGCTAGACTCACCGCAAAGACCAGCCTGTATCCAAGACTGGCATAGACAGGACCCAGCCTGGGAGGGGAAACGGAGCAGCGAAAGTCAGATGGAAAGCAACTCACCCGGACAAGTGTGACAGTTACCTGACCCCTGACCCTTCTCCTGCATGGGTGCTTGTGTATCTGGGTCCCAGTGGGAGCCACGCCCCGTCCCATTGATCCATGTATAGGGGATGAGAACCCTAACTGGCGTCTCACACCAGTGTACAGGCCCAAGCCTGAACCGGTGAGATCTCTCCATGCACACAGCTGGTGACCCTGTCAGTGTGGGTGAGGGGCATGTGTGAGCGCTGGGTCAGTGCTCTTGATGCCAGGAATTCATGGTTGAAACCAAATTTGGTTTGCACTCCTGTGCTGAGGTTTCCAAGACATCAGAGGTAAACTCAAGACACCAGAAATATATCTAGTCCTTGATGTAGGAGGATTCAGGGAACAGACCGAAGGAGAGAGGAGTAATAACCCTGGCTGACAACTTTATTCCTACCTCAAGGCAACTCGATCCCCAGGCCTTTATCCGTGTAATCCAATAGATTTCCTTTCATGCTTTATCGAGTTTGACTCGATTCTCTGATTTGCAACCAAAGCAATTCTGAATACTACCACACTTCCCTTGTTATTTGGAGCCCATGAGAATCAAGGCTTGCAGTGAGATCTCGGTAGTCATCATAGGATGAGAAATCTCCCATAACTTAGTAAGTGAAACGTGAGGGCAAAAAATGATCTTGCCTCCTGCAAAGGGAGGAGATAGTTGTGACCCAGACTTATAAAGACCTAGAATGTCAAGTGGAAGGCTTTGGTGAGCCAGGGAGTTGTGAGAAACGTTTCCAGTAATGGTGTCAGGCTGCTAGAAAAATCCCAGATCTTCTGCCAAAAACTAAATGCTTCTGCCTTCCATCCAGTTCTCCCCATGTGGCCTTTCTAAGGTTTCTTCACAGAGTGGCATCTGCATTTATTTGTGGGATATCAAAACAAACCCTTCCACATCTGCTGTCGGGGAGGCTACAGTGGAATGCAAGAACAATTCTCCACGGGAGGGCATGAGCTGCTCCTCTCGCTTAATCCTAGGAAATGTGCTCAAGGCGGGAAGGGCCTGTCTAGACAGAGCGCCCTTCACCCTGATTGCTGCAAAGTATGGACTTAAAGCAGCCTCTTTGCCAGAGGATTCCAAGCTCCAGAGCCCAACTGGCAGTGAAAGTGAGCACAGACCGTGACTGGGTGGCTTGGTGCAGCCAGAAGGATGCAGACTGATGAAGCTCAAAGTTGAGACGCGCCTACGTCAGATGAAGTCAGGCTGTGACAGGAGCCTGGGAGCCTTGGGGTCCAAAGCCTCCTGCCACCTAGAAAACTAGGTTTTTTCTGCTGGTGGTCCGCTTGGGCCTCCCTTAGTTTTGTCTGGGGAACACAGGTCATTTAGCCAATGCTTCTGCTGAGGAGCCGCTCTGACCTCTGATCTTGGCTGGCTGTGGAGTGGCCCCTGGTGTGAGAAATCTGTGATATGAAGTTCCCACTCACCCCCTCGTGGTCGCAGGGAATGATGTACAAACAGCCAGTTGACTCAGCAACCCTAACCCCGCCCTCATCCAGGTGTGCAGGGTCCAGAGATCCACGAACTACACAGCCTTAGTCCTGTGCTTCCCGCAGGGCAAGTGGTAGGATCTGAAGAGAACAGCGTGGTGGGAGGGCTTCCAGCATCTGGAGTAAACCCTTCAAGGGGATCGAGGACCTCGGCCGCTCCCTCTCTGTCTTTTCCAACCCAGCAGAGACCCTAAACAACAGGGCCACAGACTGAAGCCTCCAGAACTGTGAGCTGAAGCACACCTCTTCTCTTTGTAAGCAGATGAACTCAAGCGTTTGTTACAGTAACGGGGAGCTGACTAACTCAGTCCTGCATGCTGTCCTGCTTTGTTGGTTGTCCTCTCACGGCATGCTCTTCTTGGTGGCCTTTGCCTCACCGAACTTGGAGGCCCTTATCTGCAAGAGCTTGTGTAAGTAGTAAGCACATGTGTGTTTCTGTTGGTGTATGTTTGCAGTATGTGGTAGCTACCTTCGTGGGGTGGCACCCATCGGTGGTCTCAAGATCATTCCTACTCCCTCCCTCCTCCTCTCTCTTCCCATCCAAAGAGTATCAGCCTCCGTGTTTCTCACCATCTCCCCTTCATGTTACACTTTATTTATATTTGGGGTTTCTCATGTGAATGAAACTATGTAATATGTAATTTTCCACACTGACTTGTCTCATGTACTATAATGATCTCAAGGGCCGTCCATTTTCACACAAATGACATGGACATTTTTATGAAACCAAATGTCACTGAGGGGAGAACAGTGCAGGCTCCCTCTGCTGCCCACACACCGCTGAGAGACACCCAGAGCCCCTGTCCACAGAGGCAGCCCCGCTGCCGCCTCCATCATGAGGAGCCCCATGGAAAGGGTTCCTGGATTCTAAATCACTGGGCAGCAGAGCTTAAAAACACACAGGCTCTGCCCACTGTGTTCCTAGCATGCAGACTTAGAGAACTTTGGGCCACGGTACCCTGTCTTAATCAGTCCTCAGATGCAGTAGAAGCCTGCCCTCCACACCCATCAAGACAGCTGTCAGACTTGTCAGTCTGTCTTTCTGATCTTATAATGACGTTTTAGCTTCCATTCAATTTTAAGGACTCATTTGAGTACCTCACCTCCTTAAATAATCTTACTTCGTTTTCTAAAAGCTCAGCGTATTCTTTGATAATTTTCACATTGTGATGGTCTTTATCTTACTGAATTATAGATATATTTCTTAGATGTTAAACATTTGGTATGAATTATGAATATTTCCCCATTTGTCATGTGGTTTCTGATTTTTTACTGTGAATTTTATCCATGAATATTTCATTTAATAAAGTGTCATCAGTTAACATCTTCTAAGACTTGAGTTTTGATTCAGACTTGGAAATGCCTTCCTTATTACATGTAAGATGTAAGATGCAAACAATCTTCCCAGCTGGGGATGTAGCTCAGTGGTGAAGTGTTCATCCTCACGCGTGAGAGCCAGAGTTTGATTCCCAGCACTGCAAAAAAAGAAAAAGAAAAAAGAAAGAAAGAAAGAAAGAAAAAGAAAAAGAATATGTGGCTCATGTTGCTGAAGCACTCTTGCCATTGCATACTACATTTTAAATCTAACAGTTCCTCACTACTTTCAGTCACAAAGTCCAGCATCGTATTTATTTCTTAGAAGCATCTTTTATTAATGTGCTTCTGATATACATTAATTCTGATGATGAGCTTGGCCAGTTTTACAGCCTCTTTCCCAATCCTGTGCTCTCCTCTTCGTCCTCCACCTCCTGCCTTTTTCACTTCCTTCTTCGTCTCCATCTCCTTTTATTTTAATTAGCACATTTTCACGTTGCATTGTGCCCTTTAAGTACAATATCCACCCTGCAATGTCTGATTTATCTCACTTGGTACAATGGTCTCAAGATCCATGCAGCATCCTACAAATGACTCAGCTATAAACAGAAACACTGGATCTATTGGAGGAAAAGAGTAAATAAGCTCTTGGGAGCATAGTCATAAGCCAGAACTTTTTAAGCTGAAGCCCCGTTGCATACGTCGTAATAGCAAGTATCAACAAATGGGATCACAACGAGTTAAAACCTTCTAAACAACAAAGAAAACACCAAGAGAGTAAAGAGTCAACTCACAAAAGGAGAAAACTTTGCCAGCTGCTCCTTGAACAAAGGACTAACAGCTAGAATCCAAGACAAACTGAAAGACGTTAGTGGCTAAAAAATAAAAGACCTGATCAAAAGGAAGAAGAAATGAACAGACACTTCTTAGAAGAAGTACAAATGGCCAACACATATATAAAATATGTTTAGCATATTTGGCTATTAGAGAAATGCAAACAGAAACATGATGAGACTCCATCGCGTGTAAGTTATGAAAGCTGGTGACAGCGTTACAGGCCCTACAAACAACACCACGAACTGATCACAAACTGGCTCACCTGGTTTTAGGTGAGTGTGGCAGTTAAGCTGTGTTATCAACAGGACTGGCCTTAGAGCCACACTGAAGATCAGTCCAGCACGCATCTTGGTGTGTCTGGTAGAATCAGGGAGGCTATGGGCCAGGCGAGGACAGCTGTTATTAAGGACTCAAAACTCTGTGGGTAAAGGAGCTCTTCAGCTTTGTTAGTGGGAATGCAAACTAGGACCACCACTATGAAAAGCAGTGTGGATATTCCTCAATATCTAGTACCGGAAATTCTATTTCACCCAGATATTCCCTTTCTGTAACAGAATTAAAATCATAATGTTACAGGAACGCATGTGCACCCATGTTCACAGCAGCAAAACTCAAAAGACTTTAGCTGTGGAAGCAGCCACGTGCCCAGCACCGATGACTGGATCGAGAGGGTGGCATTTCCACGCTGTAGAGCCCTTGTTAGCCCAAAGAAGCATAAGCTTGTTTCATGTTACTTTTAGAGCAAGTGTTTATTTTGTGTTTTTAACTTACTTTGGTGAAGGACATAGGGTAGAATCCTACTTTGCTTTTTGAAATGCTCTCTGGTTGCATATACAATGCTTATTGAATAATCTATATTTTCTTTCATTAACATAATGTCCCTTTCACTATAAAGGATACAGTCATAGTTTCTGTCATATTTATAAACTGACTCTATACTATACATTTGGTTTGTTTTACTCTAGATATTACAAGATCAACTTGAAAACTTGATGACATTAATCCTTTCTTCTTTCCTTTCACATTTTTCTTAACATTTGACTTATTTGTCTTTCCATATGAGTTACAGAACCAGGACTTCTAGTAATCACAGAGAGACAGAGAGACAGAGACAGAAAGACAGAGCGACAGAGAGACAGAGAGAGAATCTCTGTCCTTGATTCGGTTGCTGATTTGAAGGGGATTTATAACAGTTCTACCTTATTTCAGTAATGTACACACTAACAAAAGAAAATACGTTATTTAGTAAGCTCTCCATTGCGCTTCCAAAGCTTTCCCACTGCTGTATTTATTGTTTTGCTTGGACATAGGCATCCCTCTCTCCTTTTCACTATCATCAATTGAAACTTTTACTCCATTGTGTTTCGGGACTGTCTGCATACAGAAGGTCTACTAATTTTATATTGAGATGTAAAATGTCTTGTTTCCTAATTTTCACAGCTCCGAGTAAAGTGCTATACTAACTTCATACAAAAGGTATTTCAACTTTTCTTTATACAAAAGAAACCGAAAATCAAACTTGGAGCTATATATTTTCCAACAAATCAGCCCTAGAGAATTTTTGTCTCCAGTACTTACTTGAATGATTAATTCTCTTATTCTGTGCACTCACTCATTTATTTATATATCCATTTACAGTTGAACAAGGGCCACGTTTGACAACTTTCTGCCTTCTATAACTGTTGAATTTTGATATTTTGATATTTTATCTGTCAGGATCATTTTGGAGGATTTATAGTTTACAAGAAAATCCCTCATTCTGTGTTTCTGTTTTAAGCACAATCATCCACTATCCCTGTGTGTCTCTGCTTAGCTTACCCATTACCATATCTGAATTTGGAAAATTACATTTTTATTTCTTCTCTCACTGTATTAGTCCTTTTCCTATTTTAGGACAAAATATCCAACAGCAATCACTTAAAGAAGACGAGCTTAATCTTGTGGTCTCAGAGGGTTCAATCCATGGTCCTGCTCAACTGGCTCCAAAACAGGAACATCATGGTGGAAGAGATTGGTGGAACTTTAGAAAAAAGATTTCCTAGGCAAAAATTATTCAGTTCTTGATGTGGTTTGTTAAAACTGAAACATGCTCAACAAATTTTTATTATTGCAGTCACTGCTTTTACAAACTCTTGTAAGGACTTACTCTAGGCCATGAAATACTCTACATACTTTATAAAATTGAACTACTTAATTCAAAGAAGATGCCCTGTATGGATGGGGAGCAGGAGGCACACCATCAGGCAGTGCATTCTGGGTGAAGTCTGCGGAGAGAATCAGAAGTGAACTCAGCTGGGATCTCAGGGAACTCTTACAGTCCTTAAATTCAGCTCATTTATAGCAGGCTAAGTATATAAACTTTTCCAAATCAAGGGCTGTTACGGCTGTTTCGCTGCCCCTCAACTTATCCCTAGGTCTGCCTTGACCTCCGAATATTTTACTTCCTAATTTCAGCTTCACATTATGCATATCATAAGAATTAGCAATCCTTTAACTTAATTGCTGAATACAAAATCAACTAAAAATGACCAGTTGGGCAAACCTAGGGACTGTTGCTTTAAGCTGGACTTAACACTGATACAGAAAATCTTCTTTTACTGCTCTAATAATATATTTTAACCAACTCTTCTTGCACATGGGTTTAGTTGCACTCTTAGGAGGCAAATTTTAGTTTGATTTTTGTTATGGCTTCTATCTAGATGGCCCCACCAAAGCCTCATGTGGTCATAGTCATTGATGGGGCTTTTGTGAAGGTGGCTGGATCAAAACCAGGAAGCTGGGGCTGATTCGTGTCTTGGTGCTAGGATTAAGGGTGTGAGTGGTGCGGCCTAAGGGGGGCCGCCTCAGTCACATGTGAGGGCCAGCAAGCGTGGCAGCCTCGCTTGTCACTCAGTGCGTTGCTGCCTCTGCAGCTGCTGCTTGTCCTGTGCCACACTGCCCTGCCTGGGTGCTGGACAAGTACAGACTGAAACCGATGCAAACTGGGAGCCACAGTAAACCTTTCCTGCTTGAACTTCGGGAGCCATGTAACAAGAAAAGTAACTAAAACAATTCTGGTTTGGGTTCCCATCTTTATTCTTTTCCCACTTTTGAATATAAAACATTTAATTGGAGGAGACACTAAGTCATTCTGCATGAGGAATAATTTTCAAACCATATTTAATTTTGAAACTCACATTTACCATCCTCCTAATAATGGACACAGAGGTTTACAGGCAATATTCACTATGCTGTGAAACACATCAGAAAATATTTTTTGAGAATCTGTAAAGTCCTCTCAGGTCATTAAAAACACTGAAAATTTATGGACTCTCATTCGCTCTCTCTTTTTCTTCCTTTCTTGTTTTTTTTTTTTTTTTTTAACAGAAAAGACAAAAAAGAATCATTCCATTTTGACATTCCCTTAGCCAATGGTCTAACTCTAATCCTCCAGGAACCTGGACCCAGAATTCAGAGCACCAACAGATTTTTGTTATAGACAATTGAACTTCCACAAAACATAACAAAATGAAGACAAAAATTTTGAATTCTAATGTTTGGAATGTTTGGAAACCTTCAGTGGCTCTCCTCTGGCACAAAATTTAAATTCTAATGTTTGGAATGTTTGGAAACCTTTAGTGGCTCTCCTTTGTACAGCAGTTGGGTAGGGGGCCTGACTATTCCAGACAGGGGAGGCTGACCAGACACCATTCTGACAAGACACCAGCTTAGGAAACGCCCTGCACACATTGGAAGGAGCAGAACTCGCTTCTGGTGACCAAATGTTGAGTCTTTTAAATGTAACAAACTCGTAGCCAACACACGAGCAGCAGACATACAACAAAATCTGCATTACTGTATGAATTTCAAGATCGAATCAGGAAACATAGTTTGCTGACTATTTTAGACTGAGGAAAAATGCAGTGAGCTGAACAGACTGGACAGAACTGTCTATTTTACCCTGTGTATAAATAAGACACAGCCAGTGTCCGCAGAGGGTCCCTGGGCAGGGACAAGCCATGAGAAACCTTCCCATCCTCCTCTTGGTGGTGGTGGTGGGGGGTGAGCCTGCTCGTCCAGAGACTGCAGAAACCAGAGCCTAGAGAACACAGCAGAACAGGCAAACACAGTGGGAAGAAGGCAGAGAGTCCCATGCAGAAGCCAAGGGCTGGGTCAGGGCTGGACTAAAAACTCAGAAATAATGACAAAATGAGACTGAAATACAGAAATCCAGGAAACCAAGGAAAGAAAAGAACCATTAAACACCAAAACTGTAGCTTTAAATACAGCCTTGTTAATATACACACTAAATCCTCATCATTTAAACACACAAATAACAGACACAGATGGTTTTTGTCCAACAATATGCTTTCATCTAAAAACTATTGAAAAAGAGATGGAAACATAGGTATCAATGCAAAAACAAAAAGAAAATTGAGGGACTACATTAATCCAAACAAATAGACTCCAAAAGAATGGCTATTGCCACATTTAAAGATGGGAATTATAATTATATGGGAGCAAGCTGAGCATCAAAGTGGATGAGAACTCAGCATCACACAAGAAAAATGGCTAGAGCTGGAAGAAATAGAAAACAGTCCACAATTACCATGGTGTGCTTCAGCCTGTACCCCGCAACAGCCAATGAATCAGGCAGACAGGAAGGGAACCAGGGCCTAGAAGATGTGCAAAGCGCTCCAAGCAACTCGATGCAGTCGAAATTTCCGTGACCAGAGGGCCCCTCAACTCACATGCAGGCTCCCTTGGAGGAACTACAGAGCACACCCTAGGCTTTAAAGCAAACCTCAAAGCTTTTGTTACGTCGAATCAAAGTGTCTCTCTAAGGCTCGATATGGACCTGACTTCCAATATCCAGCCTGAATGCCAGCGGCAGCATTGCACTCAGCTTGACCCTGGTGCCCTGGATGAATTCAGGGCATCTTCAAGGGATGAGACAGAACATGGACCCTTACATCGCCTGCACATCTAAGGACACTCAGCCATCCACACTGGATGCCTCAAGGACTTCCTCCACTGAGGTGCAAAGCTCCCAGGGAACTCTGACTACTGAGGGGTACTCAGATCTCCCCACCCAATGCTCCTCTCCTTCTCTGAAGTCCTATAAGAAAAGACGCTGCTCTTTGCCCACTACAGACGGCCTTTTCACCCTCTGTCTGCCTGCGCCCACGCACAATAAATTCCACACCATGTTGCCTTTACACAGTCTGGTGGTCGCAGATGGTCTCCACCTCACACCATTCTTTACAGCAGTCTCTGAGCATGATACAATTCAGCTGGAAGTGAGTTACAGCATCCTACAAAGCCTTCCAAACACCTGGAATAAATAAGGCCCATTTCACCTTGTCTGAGGGTTCCATGGCAAGGGGATATGATGAGGAGATCTTCTCTGTTGCATGACAGTGTAGGAGAGGGAGAAAAAAGTTACAGGTAAATGTTTTGTCATAAAGCTAAAAGAATGATCAGGAGCAAATTTATAGCATTAGAATTTTTACATTAAAAGTGAGAAAAATTTCAAGCTAATTATGCACCCATCACCATTAAAAGTTAGAAAAGGAAAAAACAAAGTAAACCATGAAAGTCTGAGTAATGGTAATATAAGGTAAGTGAAAACATAAGGTAAGTTTGGGAAAAGAAAAACAATAGAGACAATAATAAATAAATAAGACTCAATAGCGACAATAAATAAAACCCTAAGTTCAACGCTCAGTAAAAGAGAAAGTTCTTCAGGAAGTAGCACAGGACGCTGGGTACCACAGATCAGAGTCACCACAGATCAGGGTCACAACGTCACAGCGGTTGCTCTGCTCTGGGAGGGAGGGCAGGGGCTTGGGATCCTAAGTCCTGAGGGGGCTCAGCTCAGCAGAAGCAGCTGGGAAGAGTCTCAGCCTCTTTCTCCCTCTCCCCTCTCCCTGTGCCTTCCCCTCCCCCCTCTCTCTCTTTTCTTTCTCTCTCTCTCTCTCTCCCTCTTCTCTCTCTCTCTTTCTTTGCTTCAAACTCAGATTCTCCGGTTATTGCCTGGCCCTGGCCATGTTGGGCTCTGATCACAAATCAACACAGGATCCACAGTTGGAAAACATTTACAACCACAGCTCTGTGGAGATGACCACAGAAGGACAGAAAGTGAGCTCCTCAGGACCATCGCAAGCTCCTGAGCTGCCCAGGTCACGGGAAGCAGTAAGTTTTCCTGTGTTACTCTCAAGAAACAATCACACACAGTTAAAATATATTTTTTCTACTTTCTGTTAAAACATGATCTAATTCCTTATTTCTGCATTTTTAAATTGATTCACTGATGCTTGGTTGTGATGTGTGTGATTGCAAGAGCTCTACCACTCAGCTGTGGGCCAGCACCGGTCCCCTCTGAGACTGGACTCCACCATCCTCAGGAAATGCATGGGACTGCAGAGCATCGTGCTAACTGAACACACTGGGGAACATGGGTGTGATCAGCAGCCATCTCTGTCATTTAAACATTTAAAAAATTACTACAGTGAAAGACACATTGGCACAAATCCCCTTTAAAATCCTGCCTCTTGCTTAGAACACATGAATCCTATCATTCTGGCCACTTTCTGCAGATCTCTGGAGTCTTCTTTCCTGAACAGATTCAAAGCATTTCCCATTCGTGGTCATTTAGACTTTGGGGAGAAGCAGTGGTCACTCAGTGCCAGGGAGAGAGAATAAGGTGGACGAGAACACACTAGAATATTTTCATTTGACAAAAATCGCTGCCCATATTTTGAGTCCATTCGCGACACAGAGAAAACCTTGACAGTGCCAGAAAAGGTATTCACAAAAGAGAAATTCCAGAACGTGGCAGAACGGTGGTGTGAGGGCCGGAGAGAGGGTCTGAGGGGTGTTCACGGCAGGGAGTCTTGCACTGTAACAAGTTCTCATTTTTATTTAAACTTTCACCATTTTCTGATCAGGTTTCTTACAAACACCACATTTCCCCCCACACACACATATGGAGCTTACAAACAAATAAAACAGCCCAATGTGGAAACAGGAAGGAGAGAGATGAGCGGGAGAGGATGAGGATTGGAGGCAGGGCAAAGCTAGGGGACAATGCGGTGGAAATGTTCAAGGTACACCGTACGCGTGTGAGCATCCGGCCAAGTGAAATCATCCCCACAATTAGTTTGTGCCAATGAGGAGCAGGCCTGTACTTACTAAAGCATTATTTACAATCACAAAGAGTTAACACTACTCATAGTTGACAATTGGAAATTGACCTTTCTGTTGGATCCATGAAATAGAGTCCAATAAAGAAAATCATCCTGTTAGAGCGTCAAAGAAAAACCATGCAAAATTACAAGCACTGTGATCTAACAGCTACAAACGTATGTAGAGATTTAAAAGCAACCCCTTGAAATACTGAGCTGAAGAATGCTGTAGTAGAGTTGAGGCTGATTTTAATTTTACCTTCTATTTTTCCTTAACTTGGTTCTTCGTGTACTTACACAGCAAGGCCGTTCTACATTCAGTCCCACTAAAATAACACCAAAGAAAAAGAGGAGACCGACTTCCGGGAAAACATGGCGGACAGATAACAGCAACTACCGGAGGCTCTCTGAAAGACTCGGCTCAGAAGCCAGGAATGGTGCGGACTAAGGAGACATAAGCAGGTGGAGATATGCTCCGCTGACTCAGGAACGAACTGGGCTGAGAGAAACCAACTTGGAATGCATTCCTGGTGCTAAAACAGGAACAGAAAAGCCTCGGTGTGGAGGCTGGACCCCGCGCCATTGTAAGCCGCGATTTGGGTTTCCCGCCGCACGGTGGCTGGCTGCCTCTACAGTGGCTCGGCAAGGAGAGAGACGCGCAGAAGCTCTGAGAACAGAAATCTGCGAACGGCAGGGAGGCGTGCACTGACTTGTGGTGAGGTGAGTGAGAGAAGCTGACACTCTACCACAGTTTGACTCCAGCGGAGGACTTTCTGGGTCCGAGCAGTCCTGCGGGAGCGGGGCGCGGTGGCGACTCCAGCCACACATCCCCCTCTCGGGCGGGATTGGTGAAAAGTGCCTGGCCTGCGTGACGCTGCCGGCGGACCTGGTAGACTGTCCCAACCCAGATCCCAGAGCCTGACGGTGGCCGGGAGGGGAGACGCGTAGGCTGCCTGGTCCGTAACTCCCTGGTGCGCAGCGGTGAGCGGGAACACCTAACTGGCGCAATTCGATCAGGCTGTGGCTGACTGGGAGAGAAGCTGGGCCTCTTATATAAGCTTGCATATATAAGGAACAGAGAAGAAGAGGCAGCATGGGAAGAGGCAGCAACAAGAAAGGCTCCTCGGCCCCCAATTCTGAGAAACAGGCAATAGCAGACACCGCACCAATATACATAAGGCACCATATAGAGAGCCTCATAGACCAATTCAGGAATGAAGTTATCAACGACCTGAAGCTAGAAGTATGCAGAATAGTTAGAGAAATGCTAAGTACCACCCAAGAAAAAACAGGCGGTGGAATGGAAGAACAGAAAAAAAGGGGAGAATTGTTTGATGGAGAAAACAGAGAAAGCATAGAATACGTGAAGCAGGTTCAAAGGGACTACCAAGATACTAAGAAGTCTATAGAAGACTGGCATAACAGCTTGAAAGAAACTAAGGACAGACTATCTGAACTGGAGGGCAGACTTGTAATATGGGAGAATGAAATGAAAAACTTCTTAAAAATAACAAAAAAACAAACAGCAATAATACAAAGACAAGAAGATGATAAGAGGATCCATAACTTAAGGATTAAGAACATAAAAGAAGAAGTAGGGACACAAACGAGTGAACTACAAAAGCTACTCACAGAAATAATCCAGGAGAATTTTCCTAATTTAGCAAAAGGTAAAGATACTCAGATGTATGAGGCATACAGGACCCCAGCTACCTACAACCCAAACAGAGCAACACCCAGGCATATAATAATAAAAATTCCAGAAATTCAATACAAGAACAGAATATTAAAAGCTGTAAGAGACAAGAAACAGACCACTTACAAGGGAACACCCATCAGAATTACAGCAGATTTCTCGGCACAAACCATCAAATCACGAAGAGCGTGGGGGGAAATAATTCAAGCTTTGAAAGATAATAATCTCCAGCCAAGATTGAGATATCCTGCACAACTGTCCCTGGAAATTGATGGAAAAACAAGGTGCTTCCAGGATAAAGAGGAACTGGGGGAATTTGCAACCACCAATTCAACTCTACAGAGAGTATTGCAAGATATTCTAAAAAAAGAAAAATACAAAGAATCCAGAAATAATGGCAGAGAGGCCACAACGAATGGAGCAGAGAACAAAATGAAGAAGACAAACTGACAGCTACTGACAGAAAAAGAGCTCAACAGAAATGAGGCAGAGAAGATTGGATGATAGGAACAGCTATTTTGGAGAAAATGACATCTTAATAGGTAATACTGATTTAGTATCATCTTGTTTTGAAGTCTCATCTAGCTTTTGTCCTTCTGTCTCTAATGGTCTAAATAGATTGTATCTTACTGGATTTTATTATGTACGATAGTATAAGCAAAAACCTTGTAAAGACAAGGGGATTATACAGAAACCATTATTCATTTTCTGTTAGTCGATTCTAAATACTCTGTAATGCTGTCATTCTCTTGAATGGTTTTACATTGTTTTGATATACTTAATGCTACAGTATATGAAGTTGTACTCAAGGATTTCAAAGAAAGAGAAAATATGGTAACTACTTTTAGGTTAGGATTATCTGATGGTGAAACACTATTCTGCTTAAATGGTTATGTTTTGATCTGCACTGTTTCGTTGTTATGCCCTCTTTTATCTCAATCTCCACTCCATTATTTACTTTTTTATCTTTATCCTTTTAATTAAAGGAAAAAAATAGCAGGATATATTATAGTAACCCACTTTGACTTTTCATTACCTTGATTTAAAGCCCTGTATTACTCTCACCATCTGGTTTTTAACTGATGTTCCCCTATTCTGTTTTGCTGGATAGTATCAGGTTCGAAAGTTTAGGCATCAGCTGTGAAGATAATGAGATTCATTATGACGCCCATTCTTGTTGACTTTTATCTACTTTTGAAGACCTACAATGTCTCCAATGTTTTGGTTTTGTCGGTTTTATTCTTTACTGTTTTGTTCAATTGTATTATAACTAACGATATAGGCAATTCTATTAGAGATAGCGGGAGGCATTATAGTAACCATTGTTGATCACCTTGTATTATGTTTTTACATTATCTATTATGTCCACCCTTTTGACTTGACCAATTCTGTTCTGTTATGTCACATTTGGTTTTACTCTCTTCCAAAAAAGTAATAAGAACAGTGGGAGCAATGAAACCCAAAATGTGTAATAGTCATGGTACAAAAGAGAGGAAAAGAAAGTGCTCCAAACTATATAACTGCATGTATATTTAAGTGTATAAGATAGAAAATGATATCACAGAGTTTTATTGGATCAATGAACAGAACTGTTTGCAGTATCATTGATGGAATGTCCACTTTACAAGCTTTAATTTTGTGACTTGAACAATTATTTCTAAGATGACAATATGTAATCCATTAACTAGTGATTTCCTACTGTTCATTTTTTTTTTCTGTAAATCTGTATAACTTGTACCCTTTCCCTGCTTTTTTTTTTCTTTTCTCCTTAAATAAAATTAAAAAAAAAAAAAAAAAAAAAAGAAAAAGAGGAGACCGAGTGAAAAATTGTCACTTTTCACCCAGCACCCATTTCTTCCTTAGTGCTCACTGAGTACTTACTTGAGATACTAATATCCGAAGAGCTCCTCACTCCACATGAAGACCCAGGTCAGGCTCAGGAGCCGCCGATGGGTAATCTCACGCAGTGTCCCCGGCTCTCAGTTCCTCTCCCGCCTCTGCTCAGGGGGAGCCTCAGGAGCTCTGAGGAGCAGGAGGAGGAGTGCTTAGGATGCGGGCGCCAGAGGAAGATTTGTACTTAATCCCAAGTTTTCCTCTTCTTTGCCTAGGGCTGTGGCTGAGTCACTAGAACTGATTTTCCTCTCTGAGCCTCGATTTCCACATCTGTGAAATGGAGATGGTAACCCCATATTCAGCAGTTTGTAGTTAGAATTCAAGAAAATGACTTTCATGCCCACGATGAGTACACACACACACAGACACACACGGGGAACTCTGGGATTCATCACCTCGTCTGTTGTGCACTGCATAGAAACTCTTCTTCCTATGATTCAAAGTGAAAAAAAATAGTGACTGGGACAGGGGAGAGGAGACTTAAAGGAAGGGAACAAAATAAATATATGTGTACATATATAACAACATAATGGCACTACTACATAATGGGTTCTTTATTTCACTGAAAAGATCAGTTGAGCTTATATTGGTTGATTAATTTTTCATGCCTACATCTTGTAATCTGAGAAATTATTTTGAAGCTATCGATATGCAACATATTAACCATCATTGATTCTTATTATTCTGCTTTGAAACTCTGTATCATTATTTTTATTTTTGTTTACTTTTCTTTCTTTAAAATAAAATTAAAAAAGAAACAAGTAACAAGACTGATGGGCGTGCTGTGTGCCAGGTCCATGATACATTAATTCTTTGTGTGTGCTATTTTCCCTTAGCTGTCACACTATGTTCAACTGACAAGAAAGGAAACTGAGGAACTAAGAGGACAGAAGAGAACCAGCCCCGTCTGATACAGAAATAAGAAGACTCTCCTGTCCCTCACAAGGCCGAGACACAGGACTGCTCTAGACTCCCTTCTGTAACCACGTCCTTTTCCTTTGAAATCAGTGGTTTTCCGGCGAGAATTCTGGGTAACAATGTTATTTAGAAATAGAGTTGGTGTCTTACTAGGGGGAGGGTGACGCAGAAATTCCTAAATAACAGCAGGAAATGAAGAAACCTCAAGCTCTGTAAAAAATACAAGTATTACTGCTGGTGCGTATTATTTAGAAAGAAAACTTCAAAACTTACCAACTAAAACAAGTAGCCGCCCAACAAACACTTCTGCTGAAAAGCCGAAAACTTAAGCATCGCAGCTGCCTGCTGGTTCCACAAATGTTACTCATACGTGTAGACTTTTACAGAAGAGTGAGTCCTCGTCATTCCGCTCTCTAGTAGGAACTATTAAAACACGTGTTGATGAAACCTAAATCTTACATGGAAGTATAAATCTATAAATAAAATGACCTGCATACATAAACCCTCGCATGACTTCAAGTTTGTAATCTATTACCTGCACTTAATAAATCTGAACCTAATGCTTTTTTCAAGTGAGTTTATTTTAGAGATTAACATTAGGAAGACTTTGCTTCACTGAGATGTGTAACATACAATAGTCACAGTTCTAGGAGAACAATTAGTGAGAAACACTTTTGAAACTGCCAATTTAATTGCAGAGTTAAAACAGTGGAAAGTTGTTTCTGAGTTTTTATTGACTCGATCACTTTTCTGACCTGCGAGAGGTGCTTTGAGGTGAGCAGAGGCAGGTGAAGGGCTTTCTTACACTTACTAAAAACAAACGAAGAAAAACAGTGCATTGTCCCATCACACCTAAAATTACACCATTTTGATTGAATTTGGCCGCTCTTTCCTTTTCCCGAGTCAGCAAATGACTATTGCCAAGATATAGAACAGTCATCTAAAACAAAAGAAAAGGCTTCCAATCTCCTGAAATATGAAAGAATTTCACACATTTTTCCTTCCAAATTTAGTTATTTGGTTGCACTACGTTTTACAGTAAGACATTTACATCATTCGTGATAAGGAAATTGTATAATCATGGAAACTAAGCTAATATGTACTTCAAAATGTCCTCGTTTAGTAGAAAACATTTCTTTTCAGTATCAGCTCTGGTCTTGCACTCTAAACCTTGAAGACGACGCACTGAACTTCTGTATTAAAGTCTGTAGTAAGGAGGGTCTACAGCTCGCTGACTCCCTCCACCCCTCCTCCCCGGCAAAGCTGTGACCCTCCCTCCTGTAAAGGAAAGCTGAAGCTCTCATGTACAAAGTTTAACGCCTCCAATATGGATTTTACATTTACTTAAGCAGGAAATAAATGCTACAAAATATTTTCATTGTGTCTTCCCCTCTTGTGAGACATCTGTGAATACTTGGGCGTACAGTAAATGAATTGACGGTCTTTCTGTGGAGCCCCAGCTTCTGATCGGCCCTCGTCTCTGAGTGCAGCTGTAGACAAATCTCTTCTGTGCCGTGCTCTTGATGAATTTAGTCGGGAAGCCTGAGCGCTGTTCATCACAACCTACCATCCAGCCTTGACAAAAGATAAACCCCAATGTCAGGTGACATAATAAATGTCAAGAAACTGATACTAAGTACTTATTTTTGAGATTTAAATAGTGCAAATAGAAGGACTTTTACTTCCTTTCTACCTCCCAGGGCTTCTTGGAATTCAGGCGATGCTCGCACCCCGCTTTGGAGGTACTAGTGTAAACCTGTCCATAGGAAACCCCAGCAGAAAGCTTTAGTCCTTGTGGTAATTAATGTCATCACAACCACAAACTCTGGCTGGCCTGGAAATTTGGGGGATGCTGTGCTGACCGTGAGACACCGCGTGGACCCACCTTCGCCCTCATTTGCAGCAGATTTGTGCACTGTTCCCTCGGTCACAGTGGCCCCGCGGAGGAAGGGGCCTTCGAAGTCTCCACTTTTCCATCTCCTTCTTCATAAGCTGCTCTGGAGACGCAGATTTTACAGTCAGCTTGCCCGGGATGCAGCCTGTAACCTGAAGCACAAATCATTGTCATCAAGTTAGGATAGCACAGAAGGACCGAGAGGGGCTGAAAACATTGTCATGGTAACAGAGGAACCCAGAGGGCAAGGAAGATGGATTTCATGCAAACGAAAGGACAGGACGTGCGGGTGAAGCGGTTCTCTCCGCAGGGTCAAATCCATATCTATCCCTCTTCTTGGGGGACCAGGGCGTCCTCCAAAGCAGGCTGGCTCAGCGCGGCCTGCGCTGCGCCTGTGCTCTGTAAACTGAGGAAGACAAATGGCGTGCTAAGGCTTTATGGACTTGTTATGACAGCTAATTTCCAATGGCCTGACATAGTATCTGAGTGCGTGCACAGATGTCCATTCATTCCGCCCCACTCTCGATACTGTAAATTGGGTGCCTCCGGAAGCCCCGTCGTAATAGCTGACAAATGTCCCTGCTCCCCACAAGAATGAAAGTTGTAAGTCACAGGACTTCACCAGGGGAAGTTAGCGGAGAACTTAGGGCCCATGCATCTTTTTAATGACTTTATGGCAGAAATCTTGCCTGGCTTTACGATGACAGTCTACCAGGGGACTCAAAGGACACCTAATGAATTAGCCATCGCTTTGATTTAAGTGACAGGAAGTGTGACAAAGAAGGGATTAGTGGCAGCCTCCCAGGCCACGATGCCACCCGCCGTGCCTTGAGGCCTGTGTTTTCCCATTGGCTGTGATCCCTTTCAGATAGTCTAAGGTCAAGCAGCTATTGGGGCGCCCAGCAGAGTGAGTCCCTTTGGAAAGTGGCCCACGCCACACATGGCCCCATCCCCTCTGCACTGAGAAGCTGCCCCTCACTCCAAGCAGATTGCTATCCACAGGCTTTTCTCTACAACAGGTGCCAATATTTATGTGATTCTTATTCAGAGAATAACATATTTTATAAGACTTCATCTGTAGTGTCAGACAGATTCAACCAGACCCAGTGATAACACTGATTTTCAATCTTGGCACTTTATTAAAGGACTGTAAATCACCTCACTGCCCGTACACCAACCCCCGCAGCAATGCTGGCTCCTTAAAATTTCCTTTATCATGACCAGATCCTTGGTTTTCTGCATTTTGAACATTTTGAAAAATAAAGGATCTTTACAAAGGCTAGTTATAGAATCAGCTATATGATTTACCTACAGCTAAGTAGATTCTCCTTTCGTTTGAAAGCAAAACTTGACATAATTTCATAGATTTTTATGGCCAGTCTTGTCAAGGTTTCCTTTAATGATCTGTCTCTCATTGAAATGAATTCTTAAAATCTCAGTTGCAAATCAACTTCTATTTAAGGTCACATACAGTACAGTGACGTATAATCCGCCCCCTTAGCGTTCCATGTCTGTAATCTCATAGCACAGCACCCCTGGTGGGGCTGATAACGTCGGGCAGGGTAGTCTGGAGTGTTTTCCTCCCAGCACTTTCCTCCCCGAGCATGCAGGTTCGCGGTGCCCGTGGAGATCACAGCCTGTCGGTCGTTGATTTCTCCGTGTAATGTTCTCAGCAGCTGGGCAAGCACAGTCCTGAGCACATCTCGTGGATAACAAAGGAAACAGAGTTTTCAGTCCGCTGGGAGGACTTGTGGAGCTGTCGTGTGGGGTCCACAGCTAGGCGGGTGCTCGGACATTACCAGGCCGGAGAGTCCAAGGGGTCCAAACAGCGTGCTTGATCACCTGGAGTTAAATAAAGAAATGAAGACCTCGGCGAATAAGACATTTAGAGCCTTGTGTGGGGTGTGATTCCAGACCAAGGCAGGCTGCATACCTGGTCACTCGTGGTCCTCAGCCCATCGGTACCAGAGGAGCATTTATTAACGAGCCTGCCACCTGCTGTGAAGGCCCAAATTAGACAGGGTTAGACTAGAACGTTTCCTCAGTAAATGTCCCGCACACGTTTTTCCATGGTTAAGGTCCCTGAGGGAACGCTGACCATGTGAGAGAACCTGGCAGACTTCTGAGATCCTGATCTTCTGAAGTATCCTCTCAGGAAAACACCAGCAAGCATGGACATCAGATAGGTAAAACAGGAACACTCGCAGGCTTCCTGGGCGCCAGGAGCCCCCTCCTGAGATTACAGAGATTTCCCAACCCCTCGGGGCCTGGCGTCACAGTGCCCCGTGCCCTGCTCGCAGGACAGCACAGATCTGTCCGTGGGTACCGCCAGTGAGAGCTGCCTGCACCTCGGTGCTGCCCTCCGTCTCTGGTCTGAGCTGTCGCTGAGGATGCCAGGACGGAGCACTAAGTGTGCCCTCTGCACCGCGCGGTGCCAGGCTTTCTTCCGGCTCACACCTGCTGAGGAAAGTCCTACAGGGCAATATTTAAATGTGCTTGTTAAGCCGCCCCTGCAGCTGCCCCAGGAATACGTCGACTAGAAACGGAAACTGCAGCTGCATTGCTGCGACCAGCTCGCTGCAGGCACGGGGGGCCACCAAGCGCCCAGCTTCCAGGGCAGGGTGTCCGCCCCTGCTAGCTTCGGCTGCACCCTGGAGGGAAAGGGGGAGCGGGCAGCAGCTCTTGAGTTAATAGTGACACTGTGACTTTTTATCTTAAATAAAATACTTTTAAATATCATTAAGTAAAATAGACAGGTAAGAAATTTCTGTTACATGAAAAGAAAGTATAAACAATTACATAGTAAAATAAAAGATAAATAAGGGGACACGAAAAGAAGTGAAATGGCTTCTGTATGTGTGCGCCCTCCCCATGGGAATGTGATCATCACGTGCCATAAACATGGGCCATTACAGATACAAATAGGTAAATAAATGGCGAAGAACAGAACCAGCGCCAAAAACACTGAAGGTTGTAAATGGGACCAAGTATGCTCGTAGCTGAATGCACAATGTGAATACAGCAGTTCCCTTGTCACGTGACATCCCGCTGAACTGGAAGAGCAATCAAGAAACAACTCAAAAGTATATTATAGGACAGACATCATGGCTCATGCCTGTAATCCCAGCACTCGGGAGCCAGAGGCAGGAGTGCGCTGCCAGTTTGAGGCCAGCCTGGGCTACATAGTAAGATCTTGTCTCAAAAAGCCAAAGATAAAAAGTAAAAGTATATTATAGAGCCAGGTGGTTCTAAGGACAATGATGTAGAGTGGTGAAAGGTGGCTGTGGACTAGCAGGCCCAGGAACACTGGAGCAAACACATGGAAAACTGTAACAGACTCGTGTTAGATAGGAGGGGGAAAGCCTTATGAGGTTGGCTTTAACTCTAACTTCAGCCCTAAGTAAAGTTTAAGTCAATGATGTTTTGACTTCTGTCTCAAACTTTTATTTTTGCACTTGAAAGTTTCCCTACACCTGCCGAGGCGCCCTCCTTGTCCCTGTAATAAGAGAATATCTCTACCAGGGAGATGGACAAATGTACCTGTGGAACGCTGGCGAAGGCCTAAATTGAATTTCTTTTGCATTTTCTGTTCTTTGTGTTGCTTGGCAGAGGAAATACTTTTATAAAGCTATTTGGAGGGAGAAACGGCATTTCCATGCTGAGAGGCCCTGGAAACGAGCGTTTTTAATGAGGGAGAGACACTCAGAGGCACAGATAGAGGAAAGGGAGTGTGGCCACAGGGAGGAGGAGGAGGCGGAGGCATCAGTGATGCGGCCGATGGCATTGTGGGGATGATGATACAGTGACGTAGAAGCTAAGTGGGACGTCACATAGCCAGGCGGCACAGGACAGGGCTTCTGTAGGGAGCCGTGGAAGCTGGACATTGAGACCGTGTGTGGGGCTAAAGCAAGGCCGGCCCTGAAAACACGGAGAGCCCAAAACAATCCAGGTAAACCAGCTGTTCCAGCTCCAAGAAGGCAGAGGCCTAGGCCAGCCAGGCAGACAAGCTGCTGGGCAGCGGGGTTGGAACTGACAGCTTCCTCCGGGGTCTATAAATAACCGTGCTGCAGTGGGTGAGAGGCTTCTTCTCTCTCAGGTGGGTAAATAAAGGGCTCCACCTGACCCCAGCTTTGTCTCTCTATGTTCTCATCCTCTCATGGTCTTTCACCCCAAGAACCTCATGGGTCACTGCAGGCTTCCTCTCTCCGGCCAGTGGGACAGCAGCACATTTTGCTGAGCCCAAATTCCATCCCAGGAAACAAGGTCTGCACCACCAGTTGGTTCAAACTAGCTATAAATACGAGCACAGTGCGAAGCTTTGTGTTTGGTAGCAGGTGAGGTCTTAAGTATATCAAATAGAAAGTATCCTAAGATCAAAGCCTTTGCTTTTTAGACATATTTGAGGTATGAACCAAACTCTGTGGACCTATGTGTGTATTCAAAATGGTTCACACACTCAAACCGGTCACCCCACCAGTCACCTCCGTTCACTGTCACCTGCGTGTACATGCGTGTCTACCTTGGATCTACCCTCAGCAGACGTGCAGTATAAAATGCATTATTATTATTATTATTATTATTATTATTATTATTATTATTTAGTACCAGGAATCAAACTCATGATTTCACAGTCGCCAGGCAGGTGCAGCGCCGCTGAGCTGAATCCTGGCCCCCAAATGCGTACTGTTGCCCGCAGTCTTCGTGTCACCCACTGGCTGTCTAGACTTACGCACCCTGTGTTACTGCAGCTCTGTGCCATTTGGCCAGCATCTGTCACCTTTCTCTTCCTGTGGTGTTAACAAAGGTTCTCTCCTGTTTGCAGCCATTTGACTTTGTTAGATCCAACCTTCCCGTGAGATCAGGCAGGGTTGCTCTTTGAGTATCTGTATTTCTTCATTCAGCACAAAGTCCTCCAATATGCAAGGAGGTGTATGCATGGGATGGAAAATGCCGGGGTCCCCTTTTAGGTTGAATAATATTCACCCATGTGCGCGCGCACACACACACACACACACACACACACACACACACACACACTCCTATGTACTAACATGTCTTCCTCTGTTTGCCTGCCTACAGACCCTCATGTTAATTCTAAGCTGTTGCAGTCTCCAAGATGTGGTGTTTTAATTTTTTAGTATGTCGCAGGATGGGGGGAAGGTATATATCCAAAAGAGAACTTTCAGTATCATATGCAGGATCCCTATTTTTAAAACATTTTGAGGGGTCTCCACCCTATTTTTTATACCTGTGGCGCACTTTGCGTGCCTGGAGGTGCCAGGGCTTGCTTCCTTCCGCCCTCTCTCCAGCATTGGCCGGGCACCTCCCTCTGCACTGACATGTGCAGGCATGTGGCTTACACACCTGTTGTTCCTTTTCATTTTGCCTTCAGAAAAATGTTGGTTCAGATTCTTTATCTGTTTTCTAATCACGTTCTATGGTATCTTTTCCTATTGAGTTGTACAAATTCCCTGTATATTTTGTACATAGACTCTTAGGGGATACAGCTTGACAGCACACAGGTGACTTCTACATTTTATCAAACAGGTGACATAGCATGGCAAGTGGGACTTGTCCCTGATGCGTGTAAGTGGCTTAACACTTATGAATCAATCAGTGTCATGCACCATGTTGATATGACTCCAATTAAAAAATCTGGTAGTCTCAACAGATTAAGAGAAAGAATTTTAAAATATTCAAAATCATATTGTGGTTAAAAACTAATCATACGTAAAGGGAGAAATATACTGACTATAATACAGACCATATATAAAATATCATACTAGCTATTACACCACATTGGGAAAAAGTTGAAATATTTTGCTCTATGTTTGTTGCAAGGCAAGGACACATTTTTGTCATGTTTTAACATAGTGCTAAACTTACTAGAAAATCACACAGGAAACAAAGTAATCAAAAAGTATCCAATCCAGGAAGAAAAAAGTAAAGTTATGCTTGTTTTCAGGTAATGTGATCCTGTGTATACAGAAAATTCTAATAAGTACACATACATAAATACACACAAAAATTCTGTTAGAAATAAATTGTTGGACAAGGACAGAAAACCAACACACAAAAATCAGCTGTATTTCTTTACTCCAAATACAATCTACAAGGAAACAGAAATCAAGAGGATAATCCCCTTTATACTAGTATCAAAAAAGAATAAAATGTTTAGGAATCTGACACTTTTCAGGGAAACAAAAAATGATTATAAAATTTCTATAGAACAACAAAAATCTTGAATCACCAAAGCAATCTTGAAAAGGAAATACTGTGTTTACTCCTCACACATACTGGTTTCCAATTACAGAATTACATGATCAAAACAGGAAGCAGAGTGCTGACATACAGACAGAGACCATGAAACTCAGTCAGCAGCCCAGGTAAAGATCCTTTAAAACTGCAAACCCCTGGATGATAACACTGGGGAGAAGCTTAATATTGTACTTGACAGTGACTCTTGGATATCATATGAAAGTGCAGCAAAAACTTAGAAAAAAGACAAGCAAGATTGTATCAAATTAAATAACTTCTGCATAGCACAGGAAATAATGCACAAAATGAAAATCCTAATCCTTCTTAGAAGTTTTCAAACTATCCATTGATGTTAACCATATCATCTACTTTTGATTTCTCCTCTAAACTTAGCGTCAGAGGAAAGGTATATTGAACTATCTTTTCAAGAAATATTTATTTTAAGCATGGAATGAGTGTATTACCAAATCATGTTTACAATTTTCTGCCATGTTCAGGAGAACTTATTGGAAAGATTACTGTAAATTTTATTTGTAATTGCTCCATAATTGATTCTGCTCACATGTAAGCTAACTAGAACCTTTCCATTAAAAAGCAGCAAAAGTATTCTTGCCTTGCATGAGGAAAAGATCTCCCCCACCTTCGGGACCTGAAGTTTATTATGTCTCTTCCTACTTCTGCGGTGTCACATAATAATTCCATGTGGCTCAAAATCGTAATTTCTATTGCATTCTTTCTTCAGTGTTTAAGTTGATTGCTCATTTTGCTCCAGGTTCTCATTCTTTTTTGACAGGTGAAAATTAGCTGTGGAATATTTCTTTTATTTAAAAATGCCTTGCACACTGTACCCCGTGAGTTCCTACTCCCTGAAAGTATGTGTCTCCTCTTTGGTGATTTGGTAACCATGGCTGGGTGTATCTTTCTGAATCACTCCCATTTTCTGAGGAAGAGCTTGGTACAGTACACCATCTTCCTCAGATGGACGCTATGAGGTGGCTTCACAAGACACACTGACCTCGCACTATAGATGATAAGGGTGGTTTCTTTATCTTTCCTGTCCAACAGTGTCCCCAGGAGTGATCTTAGTGAGGACTGCTTAGCGTCCTGCCCTGCGTCCTGAGCATGAGCACACGTCCTTAGGAAACCGTTCCTGGACTGTAACCTGGTGCATGCTTTCTTCTCACTTTCTTTTTGTCCCCCTCCGTCAGGAATCCCAGCCGTGTATATATGGCATTTACTTTGTCCTCTGTGTGCATAATTTCCTCTCTGGTCTTTCACACATCTGCATTACTGTTTCATTACAAGCTGCTCCTCAGCCTCTCTATGGCCCTGCACTCTCCTTGCGTATGGGTCCCTCCACCAGCCTTCTGAGGCGGCTTCCTCCTGGAATGGCTTCGCTGGTGACTTGCCCTTCCTTCCTAACCTTAGGGAGCCCAGGTTCCTCACTGTCTATTCCTTGAGCCCTTGCGTCATTGTCCTAAATTCTTATTTGATAGAGGTCAGGTGTCCTTTAAGATCCTTATTTTCTTAAGAAAATAATAAGTAATGATTTTCTTCCTTGTATCTCGGGGCAAAAGGTTTTACTCATCCTGGTCTTTCCTTCCTGTTTGTTTCCTGGTGTCGTCTTTTCTTTTCTTTTTTTGATTATTTGCTTTAGCATGAACCCTGTGAGCACCAGCTCTGGGCAGATTCAATGTTCAGATGTGCATAGGATTCTGTCAGTGCCAGACAGAAGCAGCATGGTGTCACCTGCAAATTCGAGCTTGGTCCTCACCTGGCCCACAATGCAGGCGCAGCTCCTTGCAGTGGCCGGCTCCCCCGGGCTCCCTGCTCATGCTGGCTGGCCGTGCAGGCTTCCCTTGCGGGCTCCAGATGCCTCCTTTGTACAGGCGGGTCCTCATTTTGGTTCCTTATTTCTATGAGTTCACCGTCTTCATGAAGCAAAGCTGAATAGTGTTGTGCAGTGTACTTTTAAAAATTCTATTACACAGCACTGAGAAATTAGAGAACAACATAAAAGATATAGAGAAAACAGGGAGACAGATCTTTTGCAAGTGGGAGGGGGCCAAATGATGGAGGAAATGAAAATGAGAGAAAGCAGATGAAAAATATTTTGGTTTTTGATACCAGACATTGAACTCAGGATCTTGTGCTTGCCAGGCAGGTGCTTATGCCACTGAGCTGTATCTTGGGCTCTGAAAAGAGAATTAAAATGGTTGTGTACATGTATCAGCTCCTTATGGTGAATGCAACTATCACAGATTACCAGTATGTCCTGATAAAGATAAAAATTAAAACAAGGAAACAGAGACATTCTTAAAGGGCCTCTTGGTGCTTTTCCTTATTTTTATCTTTATCTTTTTGTTTTAGATAATTTTAAGCATGGGTGTAAAGTCCCATGACCTTTCTTCCATGGTGACGTCTTAAACAAACGTAGGAGAACCTGGAAACCAAGTAGCTGGCATCGGCCCGGGCAGTTAACCGATACCACCGCAGACGTGGGCTAATAAAAAACAAAAGGAACTTGCAGGGTTTTGCTGGCTTCAAAATGCACATGTAGAACCAACATGTTTCAGGAGCACCGGTTGTTTCTGGGCTGTGTTTCCTGGCTCTGCTGAGAACTCCCCACCAGCCCCAGCCCTGAAAGACGGTGGCCTTTCTCTTGAAGGCACTGTGGTTTCACATTTTTACATGCAAACGCTCACCCACGTTTCGCTGATTCTGCTTAAGATGTTAGGGTCAGCTTGAATACTTATATTTATTCATTTACAATAATAAAATTGTTATGACTCATTGGCACAGATTTGCCTGTGCTGTGGCACCTCTGGTTGACAGGCCATCTTCATCCCCACCTCGTGCTGCTCCCGGAATCGCTGGGTCTGGTGTGGGTTCTGTTTCCGCGTTTTCTCCTCTGCACCTGGACTGGTTTGTGCATCTTCCTCCCTGCCCGGACCACGCAGCTCGATCACTGCAGCTATAAAACACGCGCTGCTGTTAGACAGCAGGTTCTCCTCACTGTTCATTTCCTTCATCCGAATTGCATTTTGTTGTCTTAGGTCTTCTGCTTATGCACATAGAGAGTGAGATTTTTCTCTGCATTGTCACTGGGATGTTTTTATTGCATTAAACACATAGCTAGCCATGTGCGGTAGTGCCTGCGTGTAACAGCAACGCTCTGGGAGGCTGAGACAGGAGGTCTCAAGTCCAAGCCCAGCTTGGGCAACAGAGCAACAACTTATTGAAATCCTGCCTCAGAACAAAAAATTAAAAAGGCTGAGGATAGAGCTTAGTTTGAAGGTCCTGGGTTCAAGTTCCAGTCCTCCAAAAGAAAAATGAAGGGAAAATAATACAGCTATGTTTAAGAAGAATTAGCATTTTAATGTGTTAAGTCCTCCAAGCCATGGGCGCTGTATATTTATTTAAACACCTTTAATATTTATTTAAGTGTGTTTTGTAATTCTCAGCACTCAGAACTTCTAGATTCATGCTGAAGTGTGTACACGCATTCACTTCCTTTAATGCTCACAGAGAAAGGGAGGCTGGGCAGAGCCCAGCGCTGGGAGAGCCCGGCTCCTCCCCCTTGCACATTGTTGTGGGGCACAGACCGGGGGGCTGCCATCACACCTGGGCCAGAGGTCCCCTCCAGAGAGCATCTGGCCATGAGCTCTGATGCCACCAGCATAGCTGCTGCTCCACTCCTGGGCAGGTGTGGTCTTCGCCACAGAGACGCAGTACCTTTGGGGCCCGGCATCCCCCACCCTGTCACACGAGAGCTCCTCCTATGGCCCAGGATGGATGAGCCTCTGGCCTGAGGTCCTGGGGTCTCAGTGGGGAAGTGGGAGGCAGAATCACGGACCTGCGTGTGTACAGGTAAACGGCGGGCATTTTTGTGGGACTCCTGGGCCTGCGTTTTTATTTCCATCACTTATCTTATTGTCCCGATGGCTCAGCCCTTCCTCGAGGCGGTGAAAGCCGAGGCTCTCAGGACTAATTAGGTGCCTCTGATGGGAAAACCACAGGTTCCACTGGTGTCGGCCACAATCAGCCTTCCCCGTCTGTAATGCACTTCAGAGGGTCACATCTCGTTACCCGGGGTGGCTTCATAACCCGATGTGACAGGCTGTATGACCACGTGGTCTGTCAACTTCAGTCACAGGTGTTGGGGCACTTGGCTGCTTGGCCGTGGAGCCACCGTGAAGTGTGATCCACCCGGTTTCATGAGCAGTTAACACTCTGGTGCCCACAGCAGGAGCAAACACACCTGCAGTGCTTGGTGCCCCCAAGTACATGGAGCGAAGCCCTGGGAACCCCACGCACTGGGCAATGGCTGGACAGAGATTCCGTCTCCTGTGGGCTTCGGAGCAAACCGAAGTGCTCACCTGGGTCCTCAGCTTCCACTCATGGGGAGATCGGTTACACAGAAGAGGAATATGCAAAACACCCTCACACGGGCTGAGGTCTTCTCCTTCAGAGGAAATGTGGTCCAGGGCCACACCTGCGGGTCTTCCTCGGGGAGAAGATGGGGCTGCCTGCTGGCTCTTATGAAATCTCGCTCTTGGTGATCTGGATGGTAAAGGGATTTCAGTCTTGTTTATTCTATTTGAATCAGTATAGAAGAGAAACTACAGCTACGACTGAAGGTACATTTTCTAATTTGGATGTTTTACGGTAAGCGTATCTAACAGGGCAACACTTGGGTTGCACGTGGCTTACAGGTGAGACAAAGATGCACGTTAGTATACTTTCCACCAGAGGTGCTGCTCCTGGTGACATGGCCCAACTGTGACCCACTCCTGTCTGATGACACCACAGATAAGGACTGATGGGACCAGGAGGGTAACAAGACTTTCCACTTGATACCGCGGTGCCTCTTTTAAGTGTCTTCCCAAAGGTATTAAAGACGTCATGTCACAGTGATAAATGCACCACCTGTATACCTACGACCCACAGCAGCTAAATCTTGGAAGCTCCTTGAATGCCCATCAAAGGATGAATGGATAAAGTATTCACACATGGTGGAGTACTATGCTCACACAAAGAGGGATAAACAGTAAACCTCTGCGGGAAAGTGAGTGGATCTTGCGGTGATGATGCTAAGTGGAATGAATGGGACAGAAGATAAACATCACACGGTTCCTCTCCAGTGAGAAACCACAATATACCCAACTTTAGCAACAGCATAAAGGTGAGATGGTAGGGAATAAGGAGGCAGATGGCAGAGACGGGAAGGGACAGGGGAAGGAGAAGGAGGACACCACCGCCACGGACTAGCTGTCCCTGTCAGCTCCCCCGGACGGTGGACTTCTGTGACACCGCTGTGTTACTGCTACGCCAGTGACAGGAAGAGCAAGTCCACCACGACACCACACTGGATCAGAGGCTAAAGCTGGGCTGAGGGTGAGATGTGCTAAGTGCACACACACACACACACACACACACACACACACATACACACACCATCTTTGAGAAAATCTAAGGAGCGAGCTGGGTGCATGGCCACTGGCTTGACTGCGGAGAGACCAGAGCCTGTGACCACAGAGCCCGGCCTTGTTACAACCTCGAATGCGCTGCAGGTCGCGAGAGGCCTGCGCTGCCCACCCTGAGCCTCTCCCTGAGCAGGGGAGCAGCGGCATCCTAAGCACTTGCTCTGGACCAGCTGGGAACTGGGGCTCCGTGGCCCGCCAGGCCCACCCCTGCCCCCAGGAGCACACAGTCCTGGAGAATCTACACTCTCGGTGAGTGCTGTGTGTGCAGGGAAGAGAGCGTAGGAGAAAGTGACTGACTTCCAAACAGAAGTGACAGCAGCACACCGGAGCAATCCACCGCTGTGCCAGGCAGGGACGAGGACACGCTGGGAACCGCTGAGAGCTGGGGAAATGAGAGCTAGAAGATGAAGGAAACTCGCTGCAGAGGGAAAATTATTCAAAGTGGAAGAAAGCAGATCCAGCCTAGTCCTTCGCCTACTTAGGGGTCACCCAGCCTGTAGAGGTCTCTGCACTGTGATCATGCTCATCAGAGTGAGTGGGAAGTCTAGAAACGACATCAAAACTTGTAACTCATGGAACTAATGGAAGAGGGGAAGGAAGCATTGTGGTCTTCAAAATCACTCATGTAATTCATATTGCGGTTAGGCTGGGAGAGGAGGGGAGAGAGAGTGAGGGAGAGGGAGAGACCCAGAGGGAAGGAGAGAGGGAGAGAAAGAGAGAAAGGGAGAGGGAGACACAGAGAGAGAGGGAGGAAGAGAGAGGCAGAAAGAAGGAGAGAGAGAAAGAGAGAGGGAAAGAGAAGAGGGAGGGAACCCAATCCTTTACAGGAAGCCAAGGTAACAGTGACCAAAATCCTTTCAGGGAAACACAACACAAACCAACAGAACGTCATTCCTCCCAGCACCAGTGTGAAATTCCTAAAATATTAACAAAGAGAGAAGCAATGCTTCAAATAGCATTAAATAACCAATAAGGTCCAAGATATAAAAGGCTTCGTGACACATGTGTTAGCAGATCAATCGTATTCTAACTTTAACAGAAACCATCGCAAATGAAAACATCAATCTCTGATTACATGAAACCACCCTTAAAATGCACATGCAATACCTGCCAAAACATAGAGCCGAGTGGCCACAGGTGCAGGAAAGTCTGAGAAGTTTTCTTTTCATCAGTGGCCTCCCGGGCCCTTTTCTGTGACATGGCGACAGCCACAGCCCCCAGAGGACAGCAAGGGGACTGACTGGACAGAGACCATGGGCGGAGCCCAGGGCAGCCAGAGCCAGTCCCCCTCAACAAGTGACGCCCGCACAGGCCCCCACGGGAAGAGGAGGGATGGATGTAGGAGAACAGAAAGATTTGGGAAGGGGACCCAGCCCCAGCAGGGATCCTGGCCCAACCCACCCAGAGGCCGCACAGAAGGCCCGGTGGATGCTGGGTGTCCGGAAACCAGGTCAGGTTTAGGAGTCTGAGACCATTTTTCGGGCTGTGTCATCTGACTGTGTTAGGAGACTAGCTCAGCACAAGCTGGCTGAGTCGGGGGCAGGTCCAGAGATGATTGGCATGCAGATCAGCAAACCAAGGAGAGACCCACCCTGATAGCGGGTGGTGTCTTCCAATGGGCTTTCAGAGAGGAAGCATCTTCCTCTTGAGAAAGCTTCCTTCTGCTTAAGCGCTGTGTCTTTGGCTGCGGTCACCTGTGGACATCAGACTCTGGCTTCATCCTGCATGCAGACGCACACCGGTGACTCCAGGCAGCTTCCAGGACCCCAGTGTCACTGGCTCCGCCCCACACCCCACCTGGTCTGCAGCTTCCAGCTCCTGCACCCAAGCTGCACCCAGACCCTGCACCCCTCCAGCTTCAGCAGCCACTGTCACAGCCCACTCTGATCCTGAAGCTTGTCTGGTCCTCTCATGTTCTCTGTCCTTCCTGTCGGTTCTCCTCTGTTAGAGGACCAGAGATGACCTGCCAGACCACGGTGCAGGAAGGAATGAGTCCTCCTTTCCTGCCGGGATCTTGGCTGGAATCATTCACAAGAATGCATCGGCTTTCATAGGGTCCGCTGCAAGGCAGAGGACCTGGGTGTGGACCAGGGTAAGGCCCTGGGTCCTCTCTGTCACAGGCACCACTGAGTCCGGCACCTCAGACAAACCCAGTGGCCCCTGGGGGGGGCAGGTGAGCAGCAGAACTGGGTGTTAGTGACGGAGCGCAGCTCGAGGGTCAGAACCACTGCTCAGACCCCGACGCGGCATCTCCTGGCCTGCAGATGAGTTGTCAGCCCGACAGTCTGAGCAGAGAAGGCTTCTCACTGTGGCAGTGTGACACATCTGTGCAGGACACCAGCTTATTGCTTCTAACGTGGAACCAAAGATTTCTTTATAATGAATGTGAGCCTCCGAAGCTAAGCTTCTCTGCTGCATGCTAGGGGCGGCATTGGGTGACACCATATGGTCACAAAATGTTCATGCCCTCAAAAGAGTTTCTCTCCTCATCAAAAACTTTTAGAAACCATCCCCTCGTTTTCTCTCCCTAGTTCGGAGGAAGAAACTAATTTTAGTAACATGACACTGTGAACCACTTTAAATAAAACTCTACTTAAAAACAATTTACCACGTTTAAGAGGATGCTGTCTTTCGGACCATGTTAGTTCATTCCTGAAAGCAAGTGATTGAAATTCAAAAATATACTCAGAAGCAGCGTCAGGGAAGTTTATCTGTTTTCTTAGTGGCCTTCAGCTGGTGAGTGGCCAGCAGCAGGTGACCCAAGGAGAAGACAGCGGGTAGGTGAAACCCCCTTCAGATCCTAAGATGCTGCTGGGCAGGAAAAGCCTTGGAGGTCCCGCGGGGGACCAGGTTCCTGCCACCCAGGCCGCCACACAAGCGGCAGGACAGCCTGGGTTCTTATCTGGAGCGCTTCACAAACCGGGGCTACCGTGTGTGTAAACACCCCCAAAACACCACCATGATCCACCTCAGCCACTGCCCGCACCGATTCCGAGAAAACGCAGAGGGCCCCGGGGACAAATTCCCTGGGATGTCCACCTCTGGGCCCTCAGAAGAATCATCCAGGCTCTCTCTCACCAGCTGCGGACCGCTCAGTCCCGGGAGGAGCTGCACCCATGCACTGTGTCACCCCACTTCTCCCCACACCCAGGCAGCATCCTCCAGGCTCTAGGCGCTGCAAAAGAGAAGCCTGGAGGTAAAAACACTGACGTGGCGCTGTTTGCGGAGGTAGCAGCCTTTATTTTTCTTTTGGAAGAAGCTGCAGGCATCCCTGACGCGCACAGGGGGAGCTCTAGCTGGTTTGCTCCTCTCCTGATGCTCTGAACACCAACTATGTGTACAAAACTTGTCCTGGAGCGCCCTCTGCTGGACTGGGAGCCAACACCGTCACACAATATTCCGCCCTGATAGGTTACAATCACTTTCCTAGTTTCTACATTTTACAATTATACATCCGTTTCATTTTTCTTTATTACCTTAATAGTACGTATTTATTGGATGAAGCATAATAAACTGCTGCATGTGTACAGTGCAGGATCAAATTCGAATAGTCAGCATTTCTACTTCCAAACATTTAAAAATATGTTTTTGATTAACACAATAATTGTACCAAATATATTACTGACAGTGTCATCACTTTAATCATGCAATCATGAGCAATCTTTTTGTACTGGCTCTTCCAGAGAGTGATCGTTTAGTGAGTTAAAAGCACATGTAACTAAGGAGCCTTTCCACATAGTCAATAGGAAGTGAGAGAGAGAGAGAGAGAGAGAGACAGAGACAGATACAGAGAGACAGAGACAGAGACAGAGACAGAGAGAGACAGAGACAGAGACAGAGACAGAGATAGAGTCAGAGACAGAGAGAAGGACAGAGAGTCCAGCAGGTCCAAGCTCATATCTCAACTCTTTGATATGAAGTGGATTTTCCAGCGTCAGATCCTAGGTTGGATATTAGAATAACACAATGAATTGTGCTCCCCAGAACCCAGCAAAGCAGGGCCTGGCCCCCACCGCCTCACAATGCAACTGCATCTTGAGATAGAGCCACTTCAGTGTGATGAGCGGAAGGAGGGCACACAGGGGTGTGGGGCCCCTCACTGGACCGGCCAGTGCCCTGTAGAAGGGGACCTAGGCAGAGGTGCAGGGAAAGCAGAACTGTGGTGGAGGTGGAGGGACCCCCAGATGCCAGAAGTAAAGGGTGGGCCTGGGCAGGTTCTCCCTCGAAGCCTCCAAGGGAGGAAACTCTGAGAACACCGGGGTCTCGCACTCCCAGCCTCCAGAACCCCGAGGCAGTGGTTCTAAGCCACCGGCCTGGCAGAGCCTCCTACCTCACCCTGGGGACCTCAGGGGGTGCAAAGTCATAGATGCAAAATGAGCAGCAAACCACACACTGCATGGCGGCTTGCTAACCCTAACCCTCCACCTTACTCCCCTTACTTCCTGGCCATCATGACGCGAGCAGCTTCCCTCCGCCAGACCCCTCTTCCCCACCTCTGTGCCCAGCAGCCTGCCAAACATGGACCCAAACCTGCTCATCCGGGAGCCCAAATAAATCTCTCTGCATGAAGTTTGTGGGCTAGTTCAGACAGCCCAGCAGGGCGGACAGTGATGACCGGGAGGACCCGAGGCTGAGGGTCTCAGGGTTCTTCTGCCTACTGCATCAGCCCATGGAGTTGCCCTGCTACTAACAAAGGAAACCCTGTAGCCCCAGCTGTATCTTGCAGCCTAAGCTCTGCATCATCAAAGGGGGCACCAGTGCCTCAGCCCTGGCAGGAGGCAGCAGCACCAAGGACCCTGCAGTGTCAAGGAGACCGAGTCCGGTCCATCATGTTCTGTGAGGGTTCTGTTCCCCAAGGAGAGTGCTTCACGGTGAGCAGGGGCGGTCACGTCCTTCGTTTTTATTTGGAAGTTAGACAAAGTGAGAGAGAGGTGGCTCTGGATGTGGACTGAGACCTGCAGATGCGGGGAGGCCTTCTCCACTAGCTTGGCCGGACCTGGAGCACATGGGCAGCAGAGAGGGACAGGGGCAGCAGGGGGTGACACGGAGACTCCCTGTGAGCTCAGAGTCCCCCAGCACATAGCCTGGGGGCTTCACCACCACCATGGAGGTTCTGTCTACAACTGCTGGCCATGCTGAGAGAGGCAGGACAGAGCAGATGGGGTGCCCGCAGCCTTCAACCCCCAAACCCCAGCATCCATCTCCTCCTCACCATGGCTGGAGCCTGGTCCTCCACACCCTTGGGACACAGCTGGCGGCTTCTGTTTCCCTCTCTGTGCTTTATATGGCCTTCTCTGGACACCACCCACAGGTGCTACTTAAAGAAACCACTCAGCAGGCAAATCTCTGACCCACCCACGCTCCTGGGATCTTTGGCCCCAACTCACTGGGCTGGAGAGACTCCTCTACACAGCCTACCCCTGTCTGCCCCTGTTCCACCTCTGCTGGGAGCACACTGGGAGTGGACCGTAGCCCAGCAGGTTCTGTGCAATCCTCTGCCAGCCGTAGATACACACGCACCCTCAGCTGTGGGCAATTTCAGCGCAGGGCAGTGAGCTGTGTGTGTGGCTGCGTCCAGTCCGGCCCTCACCTCACAGTGCTCATCAGCATCACCTCAGGGGAACCCTACAGACACCTCCACTCAGCAAGGGTAGGCCCAAGCCCCTCCTCCCCTGGGTCTTCAAGGACCCAGTGCGCAGCTGGGGTCACTTGGTCAGGCACTGCTGCTGTCCCCGCCTCCTCTGCCACTCCTGCTTCTCCTCAGCACAGTCAGCCCCAAACCTCCTCATCCCTTTCCTGCCCTGCATCGCCAGCCTGGCCCCAGCTTGGAGGCCTTCATCCCTGCCCCTCGCTTGCATGTGTACCCTGAGGGTAAAGCCTGTCCCATGTGACCGTGCAGCCCTGGTGCTTGGTTCTCCTGCCCTCTGCTCCTCTGTGGATCCCACCTCCTGTCTGGAGCTTTTTACCAGGTGCACCCCGCCTCCCACAACCGCAGTGTCTTCCAGTGTCCACGTCCACTACCCAAGAGCAGAAAGGACGCCTCTGCTCTTCCACACCTGGCTCTCTTTTCTTGACCTTGAAGTCTCAGCCACGTCCACCACCTGGAGGTTCTTCATCACCTCCTCTGGGGATCTGCTCCTTCACAGCTGCAGAGTCTATTCCTGAATGTACTTTGCTGTAATTATTAGTTGATGAAGGTTTGTGTAACCCTCAGAAGGTGAATTCGTGAGGTCAGCTTCTTGTGCTTAATTTTGGCTCCAGTTCTCCTGAACTTCAGCCTGCCTCCCCCGTATGCTAGGAGAGTGTGTGTTAGGCTTGAGAACTAAAAGGTCCTCCCAAAGTCTCATGTGCTCAGAGTTAGACTTCCAAAGGTGACCAGCTCATGGGAGCACCATACTCAGTGGGTGAGTCTACTGGGGAGTTCACAGCTGGATGTGCTACTAGAGGGGACCTCGGGTGGTGGTGGTCACTGGGGCTGGACCTGAGAGGTGGTATCTTGGCCCCCAGAGCTCACCTCTCTCTTCCTTGCCTTCCAAGAGTGGAGCAGATTTGTTCCACCACACCTGTCCACACTTCTACCTGGGAGCCAGGTGACCACAGACTGAACCCTCTAAAACTGTGAGCTAACATCAACCTCACCTCCTTAAATATGCATGAAACATATTGTCCCAGGGAGCAGAAGCTGGCCGATACAACATAATACATAACAAATGTGTTCTGAAACCATCTGCTTGAATGGTGGGGAGATGCTGGAAAGACAGAGATGGAAAATCCTTCCTCAGTCGGTTTCAGCTGCTATAACAAAATCCCACTGAGTAGTGGAAAAGGAGGTAAATTTATTTCTCAGACTTCCCAGGCACCCCCAGACCCAGTGTTCTGTCACACTTCGCTGGCTCAGGAAGACTATCTGCTTCCTGGGACTGCCCTGCAGGGAAGGGCATCCCATTATCGGGGCTCCATCCTCATAGTGTGATCATCTCCCGAGCCCCCCTCTTGGTTCCACTATGCTGGGGTTAGGATTTCAGCACATGAAATTTGGGGGTAACAAACATTGAGACCCCAGCACCACTGACCGTTTTGGTGAAGGTTGTGGCGCCTATTGTATGGACTCAGCCAAAGTCAGTTTCCAGGTGTTTTCTAAGGAAAGAGTGCATCTGGGGCCTCTTGCATGGACAGAAGCATGAAGAACCTGAGGAGTTCAGAGACCAAGGGGAGCAGTGAGCCTAAGAGACAGACGAGTGTCTAGACAAAGCACACGGGTGCAGGGTAGATGGCTGCCAAGTGGGCTGAGGCATGGCTGTCCCGACTCCCCTAAGCAGCCCGAAGCCCGTGATAAAATCAGCTTCGCACCAGTGGAGAGAGAACTGGCGCCTTCTGTCATGATTGCAGCACAAGAGTGCCCAACCATACCCATCCTGAGGCTGGCCGGAAGTAGGTAAATGGGTGAAGTGCGGCCATTCTCGGGACTTCTAAAATCGTGCAGCAAATGGGCGGGGAGGAAGGCTCAAGGCACACGGCGTCCTCCTCAAGGACCTCAGCCCTGCTCTTCTAGCCAACTCCAAGTGCCTGTACAGCTTCCCCAGGAGACCCTTGTCCCCATGGCAACCAAAGACTCTCCTTGAACATCTTGCATCAAAATGATGTTCCATGATCTGCAGCTCCCCCTGCTCAGGCAGGGCACAGAACACACCCCCGGTGCTCCAGGGGAGAAGCTGGTCCAACACAGCAGTGACTCAACCGCTCTTCCGGTTTGTCCCCAACGGCCTGGACTGCAGGGCCTGATCCTGCCTGGTACACAGCTGACAGGGGACAATCTCTTCTCCGCCGGCACTGGCAGTGTGCCTTGGGGAAGACCCATGTGCTTGGGAGGTTTCCAGGCAAAGGCCACCACGCCAAAGAGCTTTGTCATTGGGAGCCTGGCCCTGGGGTGGCTCTGATAAAGCCAAAACTGAGCTGCTGCTCAGGGACAGGGGCTTCCTAGTCCCACCCCGGATGTCCTGATGGAACAGGAAACCCGGGACGTCTCTGATGAGTGACAGCCACTCATCACTCACCAGCTCCTGGGCTCCGTGCTAACCACTTTATGCAAGATCTCATTTGATGCTGAAAATCAGCGGTCCCGTGAGGAATGTGCTGTTTCTCCATTTCCCTGATGCATCTATTTTGAATAAATATGAAAAAACATTTATTTTATTTTACAAAATGAAGATATGATCTAGTAAAAATAGTAAAAATCCAAAAAAAGAAAAGATTTTTAAAAATCCCTCAAAGCCTCTAACTGCACCTCTTTAGTGCCGGGTGCCTCTCCCTTGGCAAAGCTCTCCACAGACCTCACGGTTGAGAAGGCACTGACAGGTGCATCTGTACCACAAAGGAGGTTTGCTCTTCTGAGAAAGAATCTTAAACAACCAGCCCTTAAGCAAGGCAACGTTCGCCGCCTTCCCTCCACGCACCACTAGGGGCACTGCTGAGCTGGGAAGATGGCTGGGTCTGGAAATAAAAGAGCCCTGCCCAGCCTGAAGAAGGCGGAGCAGCTGGGGGAAAGAGTGGAGGTTCAGGATCTTATTCGGAAGCTTGCTGTGGAGGATGGACGAGAGCAGAGGGGTCTGGTCCAGACCTGACTAACACTGAAAAAAGAGCATGTGTGCTGGTGTCCTCCCAGCCCTCCACAAAGCGGTAGGAAGGTCGTAAGTTCCAGCCTAGTCTGAGTGCTTTAGTAATTTAGGAAGATCCCTAACATTGTTTCAAAATTTTAATGGGTTGAGAATTTGCAAAATCCCTGACTTCTGTCCTCAGTATCAAATAAATAAAGCCTGTGTTGCAATTTTTATGTATAATATTTTTTGCTGTTTTTATAAAATGTCCATTTACTCCTCCAATGAATTATATCTATTGACAATATCTGCTTCATCACACTGGGACACCAGGATCACAGGCTCAGACACGTCCCAGGGGCCCCAGTGCAAATGCTTGGCTGTAGTCACAGGTGGCGCTGTCCATGATCCCAGGTACACAAAGCCACCTGGACTGGAGCTCAGAGCAGAAGAGCCGTCTGCAGAGCCCGAGCACCGTAGGACGATTCCTTCACTCGTGCCCATATCAGCCCCTCTCTCATCTAAACTCTGAGCCAGAATCACAGCCATCGCACCAGCTCAGGCAGAGAAATTGCCCCATCAGAGCCCTGGACTGGCAAGCCCAGTGCAGGGGTCCTGTCCACTTTCCAGCTCACAGAGAGAAGCTGGCAGAAGCTGGGGCACGCAGAGCCCGGCCCAGGACCTTACTCCATTCATACTCACCAATGACACATGCCACAGAAACCTGATCTACATATTTAAGTGATGTGACCCCTTAAAGGACACGTGGATTTAAAAGAAAGGGAAGGCACAGGTAAACCTAAACTTAGGCCACCCTGCTGGGAACACCGGTGTCCTGAAAGCTGGCAGTGAGTGGGGATGGTGCACAGTGATGGAAACCAAAACAAACAACGTGGGCACTGCAGGAAGAAAACCGCCCTCAGGAGGCCGTGGGTCCAAGTGGGGACTGCAGGCAACGGCCTACTGGGTATCAGTCTCAGGCATTTGGGGTGCAGCTTCCTGAGACTAACACAGACAGCCGCACAGCTCCAGAGGAATGCCCTCACCCTATGGACACACACGGAAGGAGTCAGGGGGGGAAAGACCAGCTGCAGCTCGGTGTAAGGATGCATTCTGTGCTAATTCATCTCATTCACACTATTACTTTCTCTTGGTTCACTGAGAAGACTTTGTGCTGTTACCTGTAAGAGAGTCGTGTATGTCTCTGTCTTGTACTTTAACTACTCTAAAGATAATGATAAGCAGTGTATTAACTATTCCTAGTCTCTTCTTATTTTGTCATGAAATTTAGTTTTATTTTCACATAAAATAAAAGAAAATATCTGCACATGATTATAGATTTTCAGGAGAGTAGACGGAGATTATTCAAGTCCACAACAAACTGTGGTCTTCATTTAGCCTCCAGCCACGGCCCCGCCCACAGGATCCTGGCCCAGCCCGAGCCTCACAGTTGGTCCGTGGTCCACACGGTCACCCTGCGGAAGGAAACCCAGGCCACAGCACAGTGAGAACAGTCAGCCAGGGCAAACGCACCTGGCAGACCGCTCCACTGTGCAGTCTGTTTAAGCTACTGATCCTTCAGATGAGGCCTCCCCGTCCCTGTGCCCCCTCGGCTGACCTCCTGGGAGGTCCCTGTTCCTCCTGCCCTGCCCATGTGGCCTCAGTTGGGTGGGGAAGGGAACCGAGCAACAGGTGAGTGCAGCCCTCCTGAGGGTTTCCAAAGCCACCCATCTCATCTCTCCCAAGATGCTCTTCACACATCTGTGAGAATCCCAATTGCAGGTGGAGCTGTGGACAGTTCTGACTGGGCACTGTCTGGCCCCTGGGCATTGTCATGTGACACAGTGTCCCCTGGCTCATCACTGTTCCTGTTATATGTCACAGTGTAACCAGCTTTCCTGGATGGATGGCATTAACAACCATGTCGCTGTGCCCATGGGTTCTGTGGCCCAGAAGTTCGGACAAAGCATCCAGGGCTTCGTCTCTGACCCCACCCCTGCGCCTCAGATGGGGCTGGAGCCCTCAAGTATGGTTTTACCCACACATCTGCAGGCCAAGCTGCTGGACTCCAGTCCTGGGCTCAGCCTAGCTTTCACCTTTGTGGTCCTCTCCTTGAGACAGGGTCCCCGGGATCCTCCTGTGACTGTCCTGGGAGCCGGGGAAGCTGCGTTCTCTACTAGCCTCATCAGAAGTCACGCACACCCTTGCCCTTGCACCGCTCTGTCTTGGTGGAAAGGCCCACGTGCTTCCCTCCCGCCCGCAGCATCCCAGGGGAGGACACTTGGCCCCACCTCGGAGGGAGAGTGGTCCAGAGACAGCAGCACTGGCCAGGGCACCCAGGGAGCACTTTACCCTCCAGGACAGCAGTGTCAGGGTCTCTGTTTAACCTACTGTCCCCAGGCCGTGCTCCCACCCCTGGGGAGCCATTCCCTCCACCAGTGTCCCCAGGTACTGGAAGCCTCTGTCACAATAATTCCCTGGGTCATGCAGGGAGGGAAACACTGAATCTCATCACACTGATCCTTCTTCTATAATCTCATAGTTTCTATAGTCTCCTCACACTGAAACAGAAAGGGTAATTAGGAAAAACACCAGATTCTACAGCTTTTGTGTCCTCACTGCTTGGGAAAGTGGGTGAACTAGTGACAGGGCCAAACCAGTGACAGGTGGTCATCAGCTCGGAGCTCTGGCCCTGGTCTCTGGTAGCAGACTTACCCATGTCTGCTAACGTGACCCACTACTCTGTGTCCTCAGAGAGAGCAAGCCTCAAGGGACAAGACCTTGCATAAGACCGGAGAGGGTTAGGAGCTCAGGGAACATTTCTCCAGGGATGGCATCAACACCCACTGAACCTTGGTCAGGGTCCTGTCACAGGAGGAATTCAGTGTCCTATCAGGCAGGGGACTGTGTTTCAGGAAGGCCAGCACTTGAGACTTCCTTTGAGATACACATAGGTTGCCTGGGCTTCCAGGTCATCCAAAAGTTGTGTAAATCAGCTTACACACACCCAGAACAAAATTCCAGGCACCCACTTTTCCTAAAGGAAAGGAGGTCAATGGTCAGCTGGTTCCAAAGCAGAAGCAACATGGGGATGGGTGTGATGGAAGGAAGATACTTAGCTCACGGTGGCCAGGAAGCCGAGCAGACCAGAGGTGGAGAGAGGGGGAAAGCGGCTAGCTAGAGGCCCCAGGGACACACCTCTACAACCCGCAGGGACAATCAGGAGTCCGCTCCTCGTCTATACCGGGTGTGCCTGAAAATGTGGGAGCCGCTGTTCCGATGCTACACAGCAGAAGGGGGGCTCACGAGGTGGGAGGCGGACCCTCAGCTTCACCACACTGGACACTGGTGACTTCCGGCCCTTCTCAGAGTCAGAATGACCATGGAAGGTCAAGGTTTTGAATCCACTCAGGAGGAGGAGGCAGACAGGACAGCACAACCGAGATCCTCAGGAGAGAGCTCCAGCACTGCTCCCAGAGTGGCAGGAACAGCGGTGTGAGGTGAGGGGCGGGAGCTGGCAGTGTTTTGGTCACAGCTCAGATGCACCCTGTGACCCAGCCCTCCCCCCCCGGGCGGGCATCCGCTCCCCTTGCCCTGTGCACTTCCTGACCTTCCGGCTTTGCTCCTCATCCTCTCCTGGTTTCAGCCAGCTGCGGGTGTGCAGGCTGCAAGGACCCGGCCAGCCCCTCTGGGCTCAACCACCTGCAGCTGCCTACGCCTTGACCAGGTGACGAGTGACCCAGTGACGTGAGGTCAGCAGCCCACACTTCAGCAAGGGCGATTTTAAAAACTAATCGCTTTCACATTTGTAAACATCCGTTGGCTCTTTCCTCTCTCTTCTAATGGAAAGTTTCTTTCTGGAAGGCTCTCTGAAGCGATGGCTTTGCTGCCCAGTGACTGCAGGCTCACCGGCCTGTCCTGCTGGCATCACTGATGCTCTGACCTGCGTGGCAGCCCCTGCCTGCTGCTTGCCCAGCCCTGTAAAGGACGCTAGCTCGTGTCCTCACACCCCAAGGGCTCAAGACCAGCATCCTGCAGTCCCCCTGGCTGCTGCTGCCCATGTCCCGTCCCTGCTCTGTGCACCCGAGCAGCAGCTTCCCCTTCCCCAGCCGTGTCCGCAGCTACCCCCTGGGGCCATCATCCTGTCCCCTGTGGTGAGCAATGCAGGTGAGGGAATCCGGTGTCCACTCCATGCCCCACAGTGACCAGGGGCCCGGGCTCTCCTTTACCCAGCTCCTGTTCCCCAGGAAGTGTGGGACTACTGTTCTGGGGAACATGATCCCCAAGCAGAGTCGCCTCTTTTATCCCTTGGCCCTCATGGCATTCCAGGATGTCAGAGACCATGTGTGTGACCCCAGCATACACTGAACTGCTGTGAACGGTGTGAGCTGGTGTCACTTTTCAGTATTCCCCCAGCAAACTTTTATTTCTTTTTATGGAGGCTCAAAAGAAAGGATTCTGCATCAGCCTTGTGGCTTTCAGAGGGGCAGGAACTGTGATGAAGGCACACAGGGGGACAGGCTGGGGAGAGGCTGGGCCAGGACCACAGCTGCTGTGGTGGAGGAAACACGGCCCTCCGTGCAGTGCAGATGCATGGCCAGTCCAGCCAGCAGGGCGAGTGGGGTGCAGGTCCGACCATTCCAGCTGGTCCAGCTGTAGGGTTGAGGTCTGACCAGACTGAGGGGCCAAGTGGGGGCTCACAGCTTGGTGGGAGGAAGTCTGGCCAGTCCTGGGCCGGCACAGGTCCAGCCACCCGCATGGCCCCGAGCCCACACTTCAGGCCAGGCCTCCACGCGTCGCTCGGCGGCTGCAGGTTACAGACTATGGGGTACCTCCCCCAAGGGTGGGGGCTGCCGTAGGAGAGCAGCAGGGCAGGCGCTCACGGAGAAGCCTATCTGGGCAGGCCTGCGGCAGGCACAGGTCTGTGCCCACCCCCACCTCCTAGAACCGAAGTCAAGGCACAGAGTGGGGGGTTAACCAGCCTTGGGCAGCCCCCACCCTGTATGAATGCCTTCAAGCACCTGCAGAAGCTGGCTCAAAGCCCCTGCCCTGAGTGCCCCGCCAGTGCCAGCACGTGGTAATCGGTGGTGGCGACCGGGAGGGTGAGTCTCAGACATCCTGCGCCCTGTGTCTGGGCTTTTCGATCTCCTGTGGTACTTTTGTTGGCTGTGTTCTGCCAGACAGGTCATTAATCTGCACATGAAACCAAACAGGAGGCATCTGCCCTAATTAAGGAACTTGCCTCTCTCAGTTCAGGACTGACTGGTCCCAGGTTGCCCAAACTGCCTGATTTTAATACTGAAAGCCTTGCACGTCCTGGAAACCCCGGCTCCATCCTGGGGAAGCAGAACTGGGGTCCCCCTGCCTTCAGGCAAATATTAAGGTGTTCCCTCAGCAAACCCACTGCACAGGCTGTGGAAAACATTCCTGTAAAATCCGGGGCTGCCACACCGCGGGCTCACACAAGCTCTTCCAGAGGCAGCCGCCAGAGGGCAGCAGAGGACCGCGGGTCTAAAATAGGCCACTTGGGGTGGGACCCTTTCAGGGTCTCTTTTAACCAGGCCCCTGCAGGACAATGCTTTCTGATGGGACATTCGCCTGCGTATGTCTCAAAACCCTCTCGCTGCCCTGTGTTTAGGAAATTGCTGTGTTTTGTTTGCCATTCAAGCGTCTTCAAAGTCTTCAGGTTGGTTTTCCCCATGTCAGAGGACGCAGGCTTATTGGGTCAGCAGAAATGACGGCTGTAACGCTGGAAGAGGACTGCAGACCTCAGTGCTGCGCGGTTCTTGTCAGGCGTCTGGAGGAAAACCTGGGCCTGCGAGTCTGCTCGTGACCCTTGCAAGGCTGGAGAAGTCCTGGCTGTTGAAGAAGCCTGCCTGTCCTCAGGGGCAGGGGGTACCAACCGGACGAAGCAGGAGGCCCAGCCAGTGGGACCCTGAGCTGGTCCTTCTGGTTCTGGGCTCTTTGGCTGTGCCCTTGTCAGATCTGCCAGGTGCCAGTGACACGGGCAGTGCCAGCACCCAGAGCAGGCTGGCAGCAGGTGTGAATCCAGAGCTGCTGGCAGCTGCAGGGGACACTGTCATCCACCCTACTCGGCCTGTGGCCATGTCTTCCCCATGAGCTTTGGCTTTCTCCTCCCCTGCCAACCTCCGCAGAGGCTCTTTTACTGGGCACAATCCCTGGGCCCAGTGCCCATCCTGGTGCACCCTCATCTAACCACAGCTGTCATTTCATACTGGGGCTGGGCCCTACAGAGCTGCAAGTGGCCGGGGCTGTGGGTCCACTGCAGCCCCAAGCAGCCAGGCCAAGTCTCCTGAAAGGCTTTCCCATACCCTCGCTGCTGCTCTGAAGAACACAGCCGCCTCCAACACCTTTAACTCAGTGGGACTGACTGGGAGCTCATGTCCTCAGCTGCCCTGAAGATCGGGGATTTCCACACGTGGACATTGAAAGAGCGCACAGAAGGGCATCCACCCCGTGAAACCATGGCGGTGCCCACTGAAGGGCACCATCGCTGGCTTTCTGGTCCTAATCTCTGTGCTCTACCTTGGAGGGGCTGCAAAGGAAGGGCGGAGTGTAGGAGGCTCAGAGCACTGAGTGAGTTACAGTCCACGCTCCAGCCAGCCTGCCACCTGCCCATGCCCATGCACAGGGCCACATCATGGCCAGCAGTGCACGGGCACCTAGGGTGGTGGCCATGTGCTGTGTGCTTCCTAAAGATCTAGAGGTGTCAGTGGGCCAGAGGAAGCTGACTATGGGTTCTGGTCCCCAGCCTGCTCTTTGCAGCAGGCCCCTGCCCAAACAGCTCCTCATGAAGGGACCGGGGCTCCTGCTCCCCCGGGGAGCAGTCAGCGTCACAGACAGGTGCAGGCAGTCAGCGCTGTCCCCGATGGAGGGCACCACCTCCTTGCACACTTTCTGTTGCTCATTTCTCCCCAGCATGACCCTGCAGGGCCCTGCATGGCATAGTCCATCTTCCATCCCTGGCTGTGGACACGTGGGACCTAGAAACCACTGGAGACCTGTCCCTGCTGTGCTGTGTGCCATCCCCATCACCCAGGGCAGGTGTCCCTGGCTCTCCAAGGATGCGAGGAGGAGGAGACCACACTGTGGCCTCAGCAGGGCCCGCTGAAGCTCAGGGTCCTGGGGAGTGGCACAGGAGGGTCATCGACAGCACAGAGTGGAAACCAGAGCCCAGCAATGGGCACCCTTGCTCTACCCAGGCAGGAGCCCCAGGTGGTCTCCCTTCAGGTCATCTGAGAGAGGGCAGTGCAAGGCCCTGGACACCAGAGGAGGGGACCCGGACTGATGCAGGGAGCATCTGAGTGACAGGACAATGTGGTCACAGATGTGACCAGCAAGTGGTCACTGCCCTCAGCCTGCTTGCTCCTGGGCAGGGCCCGAGCCCAGCTGCGTCTGTGCCGCTCACCCTACATGGAACTGGCCTCTGGCTGGAAGAGGCGTCAGACTGGGCTGAGCATCCTTCTACCAACCTGCCGGGGCCACTTAGACAGCGGGCTTTGTAACTGCAACTTGGCACTGGGCAGAGACTGGGCCAAGACGCTGGACAGAGACACAGTGCACTGGCTGCTCTGAGCTCCGGTCCGCAGGCTGCCCAGAACCTGGGATCACAGGCACTGGGAATCCTTCCTTACATCCCCACAGAGCTGTGGATGGAATCTTACTACTCCACATGAAATATTCAGTACTCTGAAGGGGTGGGGCTGGCGCGATCTGGTGAATTTTACAAAACAAATGGAGATGCAAGTGAAGAAAAGCAGAGCCTAGCGACCTGCAGAGCCGAGTGCAAGATAAATGTCCAGCGTGCAAGCTCCAGGGCACCGCTGACTTCACGGTGGAGTTCAGTGGGATCATATAACTGTCACCTCCAGAGGGCGGGACTTGATGCATGAACGAGCCAGGAGATGAACCCCTGATTCCTACTCGGAGCGTGACCATCACCTACGTTCCTGTGCCAGTACTTTTAATTTAATAAGCCCGGGGGTCAGGGGCCACCTGAGATGGATTGCAGCTGTCGCTGCCCACACTGTCCTCATGCACAGCTCTGCTCTCCCCTCTGCCTCCCTCCTATGCCTACAGGATGGCTCCGCTGGGGTCCCTGCGTGTGTGTGTGTGTGTGTGTGTGTGTGTGTGTGTGTGCGCGCGCGCGCACACGCGTGTGCCTTCCCCTTGAGTGATACGTGTATTTCCACAGCTATTTCCATCATCCCCCAGTGAGCCTGGAGATGCTGGGGACGTGGCCATCTGTGCTCCTGCTGACCTCTCTGTGCAGTGAAGGAAAGCCACCAGCCCCAGAAAACCCGGGAAGCAGATGCAGCTGTCATTCTCCTGCGAGTTCCAAACCGAAAACTTCAAAATATCACACTCACAACGGAGGCAATTTTATTAGTAAGTCACCCAAAGGTGAGCAGCCCGCCGGAGCACTCAGTTATTATTCTTAGTTTTTTAAAGACTAGCAACTGCGAAGAAAGAAAATTGAAAATGAACTGATACCGGGCTAGAGGTTAAGTGTGTGTGCACGGGGAAGAGGAGACTGGTTTTTAGAATCTATTTTCATTCTTCTAAGAAAGTGACACCCGGCCATGATAAGGGACAATGTTTCTCAAACTCGCAGGAAAGATCTGCGTCCGTAGGGGACGGCTGTGAAAGAGTCAGGGCGAAGGAGGAAGGAGGAAGGAGGTGACGCCCTGGGTGTGGAGCAGGCTGTGGGGAGCCGGCCACCCCCTCCCATGGGTCAGCCCAGAGAGCTGGGGGACAGCAGCTGCTGCAGCTGCCTGGGGTGGGACACCCCGACTCACAGCAGGAAAGAGAGCCCTCAGGGGGAAGCAGGCCTCGAAGCAGTGACAGAAACAGCAGAGGCCATGGGAAGCCAGGGAGCAGAAGGTGCCAAAGGCCAGCAGGGTGATCCGAGCAATAAGGGAACAGGAGAGCAGGCCCGTCCAGCGAGCAGGTGCCGGGTGTGAGACTCACCCCAACGTAGAGCCAGGGCGGCTGGCTGTCCCCTCAAGGCCCACCAGTCCGCCCAGTGCCTGCCAGGCACAGCAGCCAGGAAACACCAGGGAAAGCCCCGGGGCAGCGCCACCTGCTGTGGGATCCAGGAAGAGCAGGGCTTCCCTGGGGGTGGCTCTGGGCTGGGGCTGTTTGTCAGGCCACCATCACAGCTCCCCTGGGGCCAGACTAACCCCCACATCCCAGACTGTGCGACACCCTTTCCCCACCATTGCTCTTGGGGACCTGGAGGATCCAAAGATCCCTGGGGATCAGATCTTTGAAGGTGCACCCCAAACCTAGATCAGGATGGAGGCTCTGGGCTCACATTCCGTAGTGCTCATCCACCAGAATGAGGGCCCCACGCTGTTCACTGAAGTTTGGAGAGTGTTGGTGGGAATCCATGAAATGGTATCTGGTAGAGAAGCCTCTGGAAAAAACAAACTAAAATCTCCATTTCCATAGAACCTGCAAAGGTAAGGTTAACATGTGTGTCTCGTCGGGTCTTTAACTTTTAAAATTTAATTTAACCAAGCTCAATTATAGTTAGAATATATATTTGAAGGAGTAACAATGAAACCTGTATAAATGCAGATCAAAAGGAGCTGACGTCAGAATGACCTGATACTGCATTGGGTGGGTAAATTCTGTGCCCTGGGTAGCAGGTTGGATGATGATTGTCCTGTTTCAAGGTTTGCTGTTGTTACCCATGTCTGCAAGCACATAATGACAAGATCCATCCTGGGGAGTCGGCCCGTGGATGTAACACCTCTGTTATGGATTAAAAACTGGTGGTCAATTTAGCACCAGCTGAATTACATCAGCATGGTGCTGCCTGCAGACAGCCCACCTGAGGAAAGTCACCAGCATAAAAGGAGATGAGAAGAGCAGGGCACTGTGGCTTTCTCTGAGGGCTGTCGTCTGAGCCGTTGGTTCTCCTGGAGGAGCTCGTCATGACCAGCTTCCCCTGTGTGAGTTCAACCATCGCCATCAGAGGAGCTTGGGACCTTGTTGGGGAGAGTGGCTGTGGTTCTCTTTGGGCAGCTCTGGTCCTTGCATCCAGCATCCCTTCCTGGCTCCTGAGGGGAAGACATGCACTGTTTAATCTCCAGGAGAAGCTTGTCACTCTGGCTTTCTGGCATGTACTTTACTGTTCTTATCATTGGAGGAGCTTGAGACCTCAGTGTCACTGAGGATGGCTGTGGTATTTTTCAGGGAAGCCCTGGTTCTTATTTTGAGTGTGACTTCTCAGCTAGTGTAGAACCCTCATCCCACCAACACAGCACCTTCACCCTGCTGGCATGGTCTTTCTGGCTTCCACCGCTGACCTTTGGGTCTTCCTGGCATGGATCCATAAAAGAAACTGGCATGAGTCCTTCTCATGGGCTCTAGACCTCCAGCTGGATTCGTGGGAGGCACTGTCATGAGCTCTATATTTTTATTTGGACTCATGCAGGACATTGCTGTGGGATCCAGGCCCTTGGCTGAATATTCTGGGTCTTTAGCGCTGCGGACAGATTTCCTGCACTTTCTTCTGTTAACTCTGGGTGACCATCATAAATACTATTATAATCCTGTGTCCTGATTGAAATTGTTCCCCTCACAACCTCTGATGACAACAGCATGTGGATTATTTTTATTTCCCCTCCCACCCCTCCATGCTCCTCTCCTCCTCTCTTGGCTCCCTCTTCTTTATGAAGGATCAGTCTCCCTGCTTCCTATTATCCAATGCTTTGAATTTGTATGGAAACCCATACGCTCGATCTGCATCCTCACTGCTAGACCTGGCGTAGAAATATATAGCGATAGGTCAGACTCTCTATAAAGTGTATGTTGGGTCCCCTGAGATTTTTATATCAGAATCACTTTAAATTAGTTCTATAATTCCTGTTTACCCTACACTGTGTTTTAGGGATATTTCAGTATTGTTGTTCTATTTAAGTTGAAGTATGGGGTGCTACAGGTGATACCAGAATTTTACCTGGGACATAAACCAACTCCCATCCACTATCGGCAGATCAGAATACCTGCCACAAGAGGGCGCACAACTGTGGACACACTGCGTGCTTTGGGTGCCTGCTCTTAGGGTTTAACCCTACCCTTCCCTAGTATTTACTGAGATCAAATGTTCAGGAGGCTGAGGCAAGCGATTTGTGGGTCCCAGGTGGCAAGAGGGTGCACTGAAGAGCTTGGAAGGCAGCTTTTCCTTTAGTGGATAAAAGCCCCGCAGAAGAAGGCCCTGGCGGAACAGTCAACCAGTACCAAAGAAGAAGGGACCGAGAAGGGCGGGGTGCTCAGCGTCAGCAGGGAGCCCCATGAACGCAGGGCCAAGGGGTCCCCATTTCTGAGGACTGTGCCTCTCCCAAGTCCAAGAGCCTGTGACTCTTCTAGAAGATTTGGTCGTGACCCCAAGAGAATGTGCTGTTCAATGCTCCTATCATCTTTCTCCACAACACTTACGGTTATGCACTGCCTTTCCCAGCATTTAAAGATCAAATGACGGAGAGCAGTGAGTGCAGGCACAGGACCAGCTCTGGGCCTGACCCTATCATCCATCTATCTATCTGTCTATCCATCCTTCCATCATCTGTCTATATCTATCTATCCATCTATCATCTATGCATATCTATCCATCCGTCCCTCATCTATCTATATCTATCCAGCATCTGTCTATGTCTATCCATCCATCATCTGTCTGTATCTATCCATCCATCCATCATCTATGTCTACCTATCCATCCATCATCTATGAGTCTATCCGTCTACCTATATCTGTCTATTTATCGTGCATCTCTCCCTCTCTATCTTTGCATTTAATAACCCGAGGCCCAGTGCCTAGCAGGGCCTGGCTCCCACACACGTAGCATGGTGCCGATCCTGTCACAGAATACAGGCGCGTCCTTCCTGAGTTCAACAACAAAACCAAGCAAACCTACACTCCGCCCTCGGCTCATCTTATCCCTGCAGCTGGTCTTTCAGATCGCCCTTCCTGTTCTCGTTTTAACCGTGAGACGATGACGAGCCGGAGACGCCAGTGGCCTCTGCGGGATTTCCCGCCCAGCCTGTGGCAGGTGTAGATAGACACAGAAGCCAACCTGGGGTCAGTGGATATGGGACACAGGGCAACAGGCAGATTGGAGAGTAGGTTAAAACGAGTTTGCGAGTCAGTGCGAGCACAGTCACCTTCCTCTTTAGCAGTGTCACCGCCTTGCACAGTGGAGCCAGTTTCCTCTGCTTCCTGGGACGCTTCTGTACTTTCTGGGAGTGCAGAGTAATCTGTCTGTGTTTCTCATCTTGTCGCCGTGGACTCGAGGGGACGGGATGACTTTCAAGTGCTTCCTGTAGTTTTCTGCCATCTTAACACTGCGCAGGGTCGGCAGAGCGTCCGGACCTGACTCTGCCAGCGACTGAAACCAACACCAGTTAAGAGGGGCAGCAGGAACTCCCAGCTGTTCCAAATGTGCTGTCAAACCCACGTGAACTTCCCAGGCACCCAGCACTCCTGGGTGCCAAGAGGGAGATTCCAAAGAGCTCCAGCTAAATTCTACCCAGCTGAATCTGTGCAGGGAATGAAAGCTCTTCCAGAGAAACTGAGAAGCATCTTCAGACAGCAGTAAAAGCTCATAGCCAAGACTGACCAGTGATGGCCAGAGTGCAAACCTCCCCTGGTGTAGTCAGGGGTTGCAAAAACAATTACATACAGGACACATAATTTACAGTATGATTTATAATGGTCACCCAAGGAGTCAAATACAAAGAAAGTGCATATGTCCACACACTACAGACCTAGAACACCTAGCCAAGGGCCTGAGTCCCATGGCAATAACCTGCATAAGTCCAGCTGAAAACCCCAAGCCCACAGCAATGCCTTCACAAGTCCAACTGGAGGCCCAGAGCCCACGACAATGACTCACGCAAGTCTGTTTTATGGATCTGCACTGGACCGGCCCAAAGGTCAGCAGTGGAAGCCAGAAAGTCTATGCCAGTGGGGGGAAGGATCTGTGCCTGTAGGTTGAGGGTTCTATACTGGAGCCAAGAAGTGACACTCAAAATAAGGACCAGATCTCCCCCAAAATTACTACAGTCATCCTCAATGACAATGAGGTCCCGAGACCGTCCAATGATGAGAATAGCTGAGTTCATATCAGGAAGCCAACATGACAAGCTTCTCCTGGAGATTAAACAGCACACATCTCTCCTTCCAGAACCAGGAAGTGATGTGCACAGTAAGGACCAGAGCTCCCCCAAAGTGAACCCCAGCCACTCGGCAACAGGCCCTGGGCTCCTCTTGTGATAACAGCTGAGTTCCTATCAGGGGAGCCGGCGTGACAGTCTCCTCCAGGAAAACAGGTGGCTCCAGACAACAACACTGAGGAGAACCCACAATGCTGCTGCTTCCTCTCAGGTCTCCTGTTTATGCTGGCAAGAGCGCTCACCAGGCTGTCCATGCTCAGCACCACACTGATTCGGTTCAGCTGGTGTCAGGTTGACCACCAATTACCAACGTACTACATTTCTCCACGGGCACGGGCATCACACATGGTGAACACAGCACCAGGTCCCCGTGCCCCAAACGTGGGAAAGGAATCCTCATGATGTTAACATGACCCAGTCCACCCAAGGGACCCCTCATTTCTGACTAAGCAGGAAGTCAGAATCCTGTTCCCCTTCTGACCATCTTCTCTGTTTTTGGAACAGGGATTCCTGGGCTTCCAAGGTGAAGCCTGAAGGTCCCGCTGAGCCTTTCAAAAGCAGATTTCAGGGCCTCAGCCCCAGAGACCCTGACTCACAGGTCAAATGGGCCCCTACGTGGGCTCCTGAGGTCTTTCTAATTCTATGATCCACTGCTTCTTCTGCATAATGTTTCACTCACCTCCTCTGATCATCAGGGTGGGGTTCACGGGTCAACTGCTTGTGACAACCAAGGCTTTTGCACTCTCAATCAGCTGTCACCACTCAGCTGGCCTTATTTGTACCACTTTCCTTTGGATAGTCCTCGAACTTCCATCCTGCTAAAAAAGATGAGCAGTGATGCTTACAGTCAAAAATACCTGGTGCATAAGCCTGGCAGTTATTACAGGCACACGCACGTGTTCCCAAAGGGTGTCGGCTGAATTGTGCTGCCCCTGGGAAATGAAATGATTTCCCCACTGACTCCTCCTCCTCCTGCCTTTATGACTGCTGTCATCTTCCAGAAGCTCGTCTCTTCCTCTAAAATTCCCCACCCTGCAGAGTTTCTTCTGCAGGAGCCTGTGCTGCCCACAGTGAGTTCACAGGCTGGGAAAAACGTTCAGAGTGTGTGGAAGCATCCTGCTCCTTCCTGGGAGACTCACAAATCTGTTACAAATAATTCCTTCTAGTTTCCTTTACAGAAAAAGGGTCCGTTCGTCCCAAATGTCTTCGAGGATCCTAGGTTTATTGGTATACAGCCCTGCGAACGTGGTTATTGATGCGTTTTAGAAATGTGGTCACAAACCACAGATTATTTCCATTAAGCCATGCCTGTCCCACCTGCTGCGTCCTATTTTGTTATGGAACTGGGTACTTTGGAGTTGCCTCCTGCTGCTAGGTTTATGGCAGAGAGCTTAATCACTTAGTCTCTGAGGAAATCCTCCGGTTATATGTATGCGCCTGGTTTCAGTTGGGAAACAGTTTGTCCTCCAAGTGCATGTTTGGGACTAGATTCCTTTTTCAGCCAGCCATCGCAACACAAAAGGTAAACGGTATGTAACATGACCTCTGGGCATTAACGCAACAATAACACACGGGGCTGTGGTGTGAACAGAACCAAAGTCATCTGAGGTCCTGCTGGCAAAGAAATGACCCATCCTAAAATGTGCACCCACGCTGCTGAAATAGAGAAATGGACTTGCTTTCCATTGTCACATGAAAGCACACAGAACTTAAAGTTGTTAAAGCACGCAGTGTGTATGTATGTGTGTGTGTGTGTGTGTGCACGTGCACACACACACGTGTGCACATGCGCACACATTTTAATCTAAGTTTGGGACCATTTGCTTCCTCTGGTTCTGGGTTCACACTTGTACTCACCCACCTGCTTCAAGACTGTGTTAGTTGGGAAAAGTGTCCTTAGCTTAAGTTCCTTTCCTGAACTCTGCTTCTAAGAATGAAGCATCACAGATTCCACTCCTGATTTAAAACATAACAAGGTGCCTGCAGCTGGCCCAGGGAGAACTTCCGCCCTCTCTGTCCTGGGCGCTGCGCACAGCCTTGTCTGCAGGTGGAAGGGTATCAGCCCCTGTGCTGGCACCTGACTGAACAGTCCCTGATCCAGAGGTCCTTCTGCCAGCAGCCTGTGCCCTGCCCTCACACCCCGGCCTCCTGGCCTTGGGGAAACAGAATCTGTCCCACAGGGGCTGCACCAAGGGCTCCTGCTGAAGTGTCCTTCCTCTTCCTCCACCTCGGTGTTCTTCAATGCTTGCTAATTTGTCCAGGAAGTTACTGTCAAGCCTGGTGGCCTACATGACCCTGAGTCAGTCACTGGGAAGCTGTGGCCATTTCAGACGGAGTCAGGGCAGAACCATCTCATGCCCCCACAGCTCCGAGATGTCAGGAGGCACCGGCAGCGTGTTCAGGGCGCAGACCACGTTTGTGATAAAATCCCCCAGCATGAGGATTTACCCACAACAAGATTCACCGCCTGCTGTGAGCCCTCAGCCCTTTCGTCTTGCGGCTGGTGGAACTCAATGATCCTGGACACTGAGGGGTCAGTAGTGGAGCTGCTTTAGGGACAATGTCCCCTGTGGTTTGCAGTCCCTCCGGACTGCAAGTTGCCATGAGCTGCCCCTACCTGGACCTAAAAGACACACACGGAAGCACAGACAGGGGACCCATGAGAGGACTGTGTCTGATGTGTAGGCACCAAGGCTTCGGGATGAGGGACACTGAAGTTTATAACCTTTGGCCTCAGAAGCCAGTCAACAGGAACCACTATACCATAAAAACTGTAAGCAGATCTCTTCACGAAAGTGGATATTCCGCTCAATAAGATACGCTTCATATTCAATAATATAGTCCTATTTTTTCGTTCATTTTAAAGTAAATTTGAAGAAAAAGACTTTTAGCAAGAAGGTTGGAGTAAATAATTCTGCTACTTTTGCTACAGAAAAGACACCAGGATGTCACTGTCAGTTTAAAAGGTGTGGACTTACAGGAAGCTGGACAGAGGACTGGCTGTTCCTGTGCTCCTCTTAGATTATAACGCCTTTCCGTTTATCTTCTCATTCACAACAAATGCTTGTCTTCATACTAAGCCTCAGCCCCTGCCCCAGCTGTGTGGGGACAGCAGGACATCTAGAGCTCTCAGGCTGGGGGCAGCGCTGGGCCCACAGAGCACCCTGCAGCCTTCTCCTCCTCCCCTCTCGAGTCCCGAGGTCCAGCCTCCCTCGGCTGGGGAAGGCTCCTTCCTTGGCCACCTTCCTGGCTCCTGTGGTCACCATTGCTCACTGAGGGTCAGCAGATCCCTTTGCTCAGAAGTACACCAGGCCCCGTGCCCTTGCGTCCCCTGGCTGGGTGGCTGAGCCTCCCTGGGGCCAGCTGTGCTGCCACTGCTCCTTGAGGTCTTTCCAGCGCCTTCCACTGGATCTCCAGACAGAGGCCTGGCACCTCCCCCCATACCCCGAGGGCACCTTCCCCAGTGCAAGTCAGCCTCTTCCCATCACCAGGACCCTGAAGACAGGAACAACAGCACCATGTGTGGCCCAAAATGACTCCATGACCTGCAAAGTCAGTGTTGCAATTTCTTCCTGGAGCCCTGATCTGGTAGCAGTGCTGAGGGAGAGGAGGAGAGCCGGGTCTCCCCCAAGCTCAGTGAGAGAGGCTGTGTTTACCCCAAGCCACACCACTGCCGGGGTCGGGATTCCGCTGCTTCCCAGACACGGCCTCTGCCTCAGGGATGGTCCCCAGCCCCTGTCTGATGTTTTCCCACACAGCTCTCCAGCCTCGGATCTCCTTCCAGCCCTCCAGGATCCCTCTCCGGACCACTCTTCCAGACTCTTCAATTTCCTGCTTCTCTGTGTCCGTCCCTTGTGACTCTGCCGTGCAGACCTTAATCATCCCACCTGGCACGGTCACCGGCCAAGCATCTTCACAGCAGAAGAGAAGTGGGAGCCACCCCTCCTTCTCGGGGACCCAGTTCCCAGCAGCAGGATAAATATAATCCTGTCCAGACTCAGAAGGACCCCCTCGGCCCTGTGCTGGGACATTTATGTCACCTCTCATGCATCCGCACTCATGGACTGCTAACCCAGGTCTGAGGCTTCCTCTCCCACTGTCAAATCTCCCACTGAGCACATCTCCACAAGTTTATGAATTTCCACTGTTTATTGAAAGGCACTGGCCTGGACTGCAGAAGCGGGAGGATTATTCCGGAATCAGGCGTGGTCTCAGCGAGGATTTGGAAATACTGGGTATGGGAAGACGTGGACCCTAATTGGGCAATTCTTTGACTCGGCCCTTTTGGTAGAGTCCCTGGGAGTGTGGAGGAAGATTCCGGAGCCCAGTGCTGCAGCTCAGTGTTTTGAGCAGCGCCGTCCTGCCCCACACAGAGCCGTGTACCCTTCCCCGCAGAAGGCGAGGGTGGCCTGCCCTAAATACTGTGCATAGATGTCCACAGAGGGGAAGAGCACTCCTGGATAACTTCGCCACTAGCATTCTGGACGTTAATCTCTGTCCCAAAAGAAGAATTTAGGAAACACATAGTGCGGAAAAGAGTGCGAATATCTATGGAACAAGTATCAGTGGGGTTTTATGCAAATCCACAAAATGGTACCAGAAAACAGCCCATCGGAAGGGGTGTAACGTTGCCTCTCAGTAGCCTGAGTGCAAAGTGACACCTGCCTTCGGAAGTGGGTGGTGACCCTTCCATCCAGTGCGGCTCCCAAGCAGGCGACACTCAAGGGACAGGGAGTACCTGAGCTCAGGGCCCAGGCTGGACAGACACGTGAAATCACCAGGCACGGGAAAAGCAGTCAGGTGAGAAAGACTCACGTCTGCTTCAGACAGACTGAACCTCCAGGGCCTCTGCTTTCACGCTTGCATTATACGGTGACTTCTGCAGGGCTCGCGCACTGTGTTCCCCTCCAAGGATGAAAAGACTCCTTACAGCTCACACAGCGAACTTTAACTATACCCTCCAGGTGCCACACAAGTGGAAATGCAAATTAAAGTCTTTAGACTAATTCCGGCTAACTTCATTCACCAAGTGCTCTGTGTCAGATTGGCTTCCACTCTTCCCCTAGAGGCATTTATTATGCTCACATGTACCCAAAAAAAGCACACCCACTTGCACGCACGCGTGCATACACACACGTCATGCCTTCCCAGTAGATGCAAACCCAATGTGTCCAAATGAGGTCTGAAGTCAGCTCTGGGGCTGGAGTCCACTCCACCTTCCAGCCCTCCCTGCTGCCCAGGACCACCGTGCAGAGTCAGTCTCTTGGTGCTTTCATGTGGACCCCATCCAGGGCTCTGTCCTGACCCGGGCTGTGCACCCCTCGGGCTCCCTCCTCACTCATCCCCCCTCTTTCCTCACTGTCCACACCATCTCTTCTCAGAGGCGGCACAGCAGGCTGCAAAGACAGGCTCAGCTACAGTGGTCCACACAGAGAGGACCCAGCCTTTCCTCAGGCTCGGGCGCATCATGGGTTTTCTACAACCTCAGTGGCGATGTGGAGTGCTTGAACCTGGCTCCAGTTCTGACACCTCAGTGTGGAGGTGGACACACTGTCCACACTGACCCCACGGGTCTCACAAGGATATCAGGGTTGTGGCAGTGTCTGCACTGTGGGCTGAGAAGCTCCCAGGGTTTGCTGCCTTCACTGCCGCTTAGACCCTCAAGATGGGACCCAGAAGACCTCCAGTGAGGGTGCAGAGAGCGCTCTGTGAAGGAAAAGAGCAGAGAGGGGCCCGCAGCGGGGCCTCTGGGGGAGTCCGCTGCACACCGGCTGGACACAGGACACAGGAGTTTGGGGTCACCCAGGTGTGGGACAGCAGCCAGCATCTTTGCCTTTCCTCCCAGCCCACCCTACCAGGAGGCCATCCAGCAGGGGAATCTGATCTGTCCACACTGCTGTTGTAGCCAGAGGACAGGATGGAAGCCTCCTGGCCTCCCAGCAGCTCAGAGCCATCATGAACTGGAGACCCAGGGACAAACATTGGCCCAGAAAGAGACCTGCTTCTTCTTGTCCCATTCCAAGGACAAGGAGTGACCTAAAACAATGGGGATGAGCATAGAAATTTATAGATTCTAGTTAACTGAAATACTTTAAACTCTGGGGGGAAAAAAGGGCGTTTGAGAGAAACATCACAAAATAGAAATGGCAACAAAATAAGCTGATATAGATTAAAATCGACAGATTGTGTATATTAAGGAATGTTCCATTAATACAAAGTGTTGTTCACCTCCTCAAGCTGAGTTACAAATGGCTTCACCAGCTTTCCTCTCTGATAAACCACTGTTAGGCGCCATCCCCAATAGACTGCAGCTCTTTGCCAGCAAGGGCACTGCTAGAAGAAATGCTTCTCACACCAAGGCCTGGAATGGGTCCTGATTAGAAGAGTCACCTTTAATTTCCAGAGCGCCCGCCTCTTCAGGATTGTGCAATGGAGGATGATGCTAAAAGGCTATTGCCCGGTCCTTAATGATGCCTAAAATGATGCGTACAGTGATGCAGAAGCTGTGGGAAGGAACAAACATGTCAGAGCAGACTGAGACCTATATTCCCAGCTGCCGATGTGCTGTCCCTGACCACACAGAGCCGGAGTGGCTGGGGCCACGGGCCGTGAGGTCTGCATTGTTTCCGACAGGGGTGGTGGATCTGGACCGGTCCCGTGCAGTCTTCAGGCCCCTCTGTGGCCTGCGCTGGGTGTTCCTGCAAAACTGACATCATCAGGGATGAGACCAGAGAACCCATGTCTCAGGCCACATCCAAAACACATCCTCAGCAGCCAGCAAGAGACCCTCAGGGACATGGAAGGGGGCATTGGCATTGTGGCAGCTGCATCCGAAGAGGCATGGCGCTGTGGCAGCACAGAATCCTCTCCAGGAAGAAGGGGTTCCGGAGAAAGGTGGGAGAACCACCAGGCTGGCTATTTCCCAGCTCTGAAATTAAAACGTATGGCGAAAATTGTTTATGCTTCAAACCCATTTTATTCAAACATAAAAAGAAGAAACAAAACTACACCAAAATTTGAAAGTACATCAGTCAGGGCTCACAGTGGTACATACATCACACACTGTCACCCCAAATCATTCTCCCGGAGCACAGGACATGTGCCTTAAATGGTCCCAACAGATCTTTGCCATCTGCGAACTCAGAGAACCCAGTAGTACAACTCCTGTAACTACTGCGGAGAAAAGTCTATCCTGAAGTTTGCTTTGATTTGATATTTTCCTCCAAGGACCACAGGAAGTGATCAAAACCTGTTATTAAAAAGCACTCCATTTCAAGTTTTCCATAAACTGAAAAACTGTTTGCTTGGTAAAAAATGGTGATATATCAAAAGCCGTTTTTCAGAAATTTCCAAACAAATTGAGCCACATAGCTGTATAAAGTGTATCTGGTAAATTAAAGCTGTTAGCTTGATGCTTTCTGAGCATTTTGAAGGAGTCCGAATTTCAGCGGTACGGGGACCTAATGGCTGCACACACTAAAACAACTTAGAGAAGCCAAAGCATTTTTAATGTTAAAATTTGATAGAAAACTAAAGGAAGAAATCTTTCCTCCCCTTCTGCATCCTGGAATGTTTTCAAAATAGTGAATTATTTTATGAATATGCGTTCCCTCGATAAGAACAGTGGAGTGGGGCCAGGCTGGCCCTGCCAAGCCTGAGATTAGCAACAGCTGACGGAAACGTGGGAGGCGTCAGTGCTCGCAGGATGGGAAAGGAGACAGCGGACCCCGAATGCCAAGAGACTCCCGGTAAATGAAGGGCTTTTAAAACCTAACATGCTCTTTCAATGGAGGGTCTCCACAGACTCGGACCCGGTTTGGCAACAAAAACAGTAAAGGGTATTGAAAATCTTCGTGCAGCACAGCATTGCACACCTGTACTCACAGTCCTTCGGGGGCTGAGACATGAGGACCATCTGCTCAAGATGCACCTGGACGTCTTAGCCAGCCCCTGGGCTGGACACACAGATGGGGGCACAGCATCCTTGGTTTGGTCCCCAGTGAAACGTCTTGCTCATCACGTCCTCCGCTCTTTACCAGGGCTTGGGAAGCCCAGCAGCCGCCCTCCTATCCGGTTAAGTGTGTGCAGTGGGGCTGTGCCAAAGCGCTCCCGAGAGCCTGCTTCTGCCCACTGGTGGAAACCTCGTTGCTACTGGTGGGCCTCGGTGTCTTGTTCTGTGACTGAGGAGGACAGGAGGGCTGTCCTGGAGCCTGAGCCACCATGTGGACAGGAGGCCAGCACGAGGTCCAGGAAGGAGGGGAGGAAGCCAGGCCCGATCAGCTCCATGTGCTCCCATTTCAAAGGACACTATGCACCTGCCCCACCCAAGGACAAGACAAGGCTTGCTTTCCTCAGATTCCCAGCATTGAGAGTTTCCGATGATATCCAGTTTGGGAGTCACAGAGCTGGAACTTGTCGCAGCATAGAACGGGAACCTGAAAGCCAGAACCCGAGATGTCTGTCCTGTGGGGACAGAGCTCCCCGCCACTCAGCTGAGCGGTAGCACCCAGCGTCCCCAGCTAGGCAGGGGCAAAGGGAGGGTGTTCCCCTGCAGTGGGACCCCGCCGGAGGCCTGGAAGCCACAGAGGGTGTGACTGGGACCCCACCCCTTCCCGGCCTCCCCTTTGCTTGTGGCCAGGAAGTAAGCAGATTGCAGCTTACGCTCCCCTCATTGCCACAACAGCCCCAGGATCACCAGGTTCACCCAATCGCATCGCAGACTGGAGTCCATAAAACGGTGAGCCCAAGTCAGCTCTGATGTCCCTCAGCTGATCGTCTCAGGGACAGCCCCGCAGTGCTGCCCTGGCAGTGCCCACTGGAAAGAATTCCCAGGCAGTATATGCGGGTTGAGCCCCTCGGAAAAGGCGCTCCTACACAGGGAGCAGGGGAAGCACTAGGAAGCACGGTCACACATTCTGAGCCCTGCTTAGCACTGCGGCAGCCAGATCTCTGCAGGGTGCACTGTGCACCGGGTGACGAAGGCCTCGCCAGGGCCAGGGGAGATGCTGACACTCAGTCCCATCTGCCAGGCCCTGTGACCACATCCACCTGGACTGGCCACAGAAAAGACCACAGCAGGAGGAGAAGGGACACTCAGATCAGACAGGCTTCCTTCTTCAGTGATTTTCATTCAAATGTTATTTAATTATTCATGTTAGCAGTACTGGAAATAGAACTTACACTGACCTGCACCTTAAACTGACCTACAGCCGAGGCCTTTTTTAAATTTTTGTTTTGAATCAGAGTCCTGTTTCATTGCTGAGTGTCCCAGGCTGAATTCAAACTTGGATCCTCCTGCTTCAGCCTCCCATGGTGCCACAGTTTTATTCGGCATGGAGCCTAGCAGCCTGGTGACTCAGGTGTCTGAGGTGGCTGGTTCGGCCAGTTTCTGTTAAAGGGGAGCTGTCGTTGAGAAGGTTGCACACTGCTGCTCCCAGTGTGGAAGCCAAGGCTCCCTGTGGAAGCCAGAAGACAGACCCATGATGCTCCTAGGACAAAGGCTGCAAAGGGAAATTGAGAGATCCAGTGGGGTGTGTGTGTGTGTGTGTGTGTGTGTGTGTGTGTGTGTGTGTCTGTCTGTCTGTCTGTCTCTAAAGGAGGAGGAAAAGGCAATGGGAGCCAGGAGGAGCCCAGGACCTGAGAGAGGGGAGTGGCCAGGTGTGGCCCAAACAGGGTGTGCTCAGCAGCTTCAGGCCTTCTCCTCCCTGGAGACTGGATGAGGGAGGGACCCACCTTGGCTCCCCCAAGCTGCAGGACCCCTGTGGGGTGCAGGAACTGGACTCCACGCCAACACCTCTCAAGGATGACCCCTGCCAAGCGCCGGAGAGGGTTGAGGCGGATTATTTCATTTATATTCCTCGCTTGATTTGAAACATGTGCAGACAGGGGATCAAACCACCTGTGTGGCACAGTGTCGCAGGTCAGGAGACCCCGACACTGGTTCCTACCTCAGCCATTACATGTGGTGGGGACCAGGCACTCCTCTGTGACTTGACATGCCTGTCTCAGGATGAGCACCAAGTCACAGCCCCATTTCCAGTTAGGGACGCTGGGGACCTGGGAGGCACACACTGCGGGAGGCCAAGGTTTCTCTGCCATTTCTCCTCCAGAGAAATGCTGACCGGGAGCAGGAGCTCTGGGCTCACGTCCTCCTGTCCTCACTCTGACACGCTGACCCCATTCTGCAGCTGGTGTCCCTGGGCTCTATCGCTCCTCCAGATGATAGCCCAACCATTGTCCGCACCTAGTGGGGCTCAGTCGCCTGTCTCAGCTCTGTGGGGTCTCCCAAAGCCGCCAGGGCTCTGCTCTGCGAGAGGAAGATCCACAGTGACGCACCCCAGAAGCCGAGTTGTGGCAGCAGCCAAGAGCCCCTGCTCGGCGGCGTCTGTGTTTCGGTCTACAGCGCTGGGCTCCTCCTCCACGGAGGAAAGCCGGTGGTGGCACCCGTGTGCACGTCTGCATCCGCACCGTGTGGACGTGAAGGGAGGCTGGCGGGGCGAGGGGGGCCTCAGAGGCGAGCCGGCATCAGGGCGTCTCAAGTCCTGCCCAGTTCCACCGCAGCGTCGCGGTCTCTCCACGCTCCTGCCTGCAGCTTTGCTCTCTGTCCTCAAGCGCACGTGTGAGGAGGAGCGCGGGGCCCTGAAGCCCTCTCAGCGTCCACGGCACATCTGTCCTCGTCCTTGCAGTGGATCAACGTGGGAGGAGGTGGGAAAGCAGAGCTGCTAACACCTGCTGTCCTGCCGCAGCGGGATTGTTAACTCAGCTGAGGACACAAAGGGCAGGGGCCAAGCGCAGACACCGCTGACTGCAGCACCACCACGGTGCGTCCCAGGGGGTCCGGCGTGAGCTCCGCCAGGTGCAACTGGGCCTCAGTGGCTGTGAAAGGCTGAAGGAGACTGAAGGTGACACACTGGAAACGGGTTTCCAAATTTCAAAGTCTACATCTAAACTCAGTTATCAAGTAGAATAAACTCTCTTCCTGGCAACAGCAGCTTGATGTACAATGTGACAACCAGAGGTGGCCAGTCCTTAGATCCTCTTTAGAACCTACCACGATATGAATAGATAACACTACGCTGTTATTTCTGGGAAGTTAATATGGATAGATTTTTCTATGTGGATCAGCAGGCTCAAGCAGGAGGTAAACTGCTCAGTGTCAAACAGGGTGTAAAGGCTAGACTGAAAATGACAAGTCTGACACCACAAGGATTTGCTTAGGAGACCAGCAGCACCACTGTGTTCACCTCCAAGCCCCTCTCTGTGCTGCATCCTCTGAGCTGACAGAAGCCTGAGGTCCTGGGACTTCCCAGTGCTTGTCAAAGCTCAAACCAAGCCTAACAGGTATGCTCACAGAGAGAGAGAGAGAGAGAGAGAGAGAGAGAGAGAGAGGAAATGAATGATGTCACAGAGCATAGCGGATCATCGCCAGGTGATCATGCATTTCCGAGAAAGGCTGCAGTGGAGGAGAAGCATGAACTCAGTAAGAAGGGTTAACTTCTCCAGTGTGTTTGCTGTTTTATACATAAAAGTACCAGTTGCATCAGGAATCTTTGCATCATGCATGTAAATATAAATTTGTTATTTTATGCCACTAATGAGGAGGTACCTCTGGTTTTCTTGCTGAATTATAGTTTATATTTACTTGATAATTTGGCCCTGAAATTTTAAGCTTCAAGTATTATTTTCAGTGCAGTTTATTTAACAGATACAAGTCTGCATCCAGGTGAATAACTCAGATTTCACACTTTACTACAAAAGCTTCATAATCTTGACTTTAAAAATTTTGTGTTGTGCAGTATTACAGTACCACTCTTTGCACCCTAATTTACACGGACTTGAGTATGCAAAGCATTCGTTAAAGCAAATTTCTCCTGAGTCACATTCACGACAAAGCCAGTGACTGGTACCACAAGGTACAGCACCCAGAAGAAGAGGCTCTTTCTTAAGATTGGCACTGGGGATAAGTGTATGAGAACTATTCTTTTTCCTGCCAAGGAAAATTCTAGATCTGCTCCAGTTCGAGACATTAAATATTTAACCCAGGAGAATGTAGACTACTTTTAGTAAGGTAATGGAACTCCAAGACAGTTATCAAAGACATCCATAAGAAAACAAAACTACCCAGTGTACAATGAAATCAAACCACAGTACCTGGCATCAAATAAAAAATAAAAAAGGGGGAAATATAGCTATAAAGCAGAGAAAATTGGTCAGCTTAAACTGACCTAGTACTTCCATAGACTTTACAATTAGAAGACAGTATATTAAAACATCTCTAGTACACTCAGTGCACTACATAGAGACATGGAAGGAGCTTTAAAGACCTGAATCAAACATTTAGAAAAGCAGTTCAAGGGGTGAGACTGTAAATGCACCCCTAGGAAAGGAAGCAGATACAACATTACAGACTCAAAAACATATTATTGGAAACTGGTGATGAAAACCTCAGAAAAGAGAACTTTAAACATGATACAAGCATCAGGGCTCTTGGACAAATGCATGGTGAATTATATAATCACAGCCAATGTCACTAAAACAATGCCACCGGGTGAAGGACAACAAGAAGGAAGGAGAAGAGGACGAGGGAGACGAGGAAACAAAAATGAAGATGCAGAGACCAAAATTATTCTTAATTTGGTAAAAGCTGTAAACAAATAGACTCAGAAATTCAATGTAAAACAAGAATAAGAATCTAAGAGCACTGTAATGAAACTACTCAAAGATACGGCAAAGAGCAGTTCCTAAAAACAGCCAGAGGAGAAAGAGCAGCAGGAAGAGGGACTCGGTTATGAGGGCAGCAGGTTTCTGGCCGGAAACAACAGCCAGGAAGACAGTGTGGCCGCAAGTTTGAAGCACGGGAAGGAAAACCTGCTGGCTCCACACTTGGTCCCCGTGAAGAGGTCCCGCAAAAGCAAAAGCAAGCTGAAGACTTTTCAGACACAGAAGTCGGAGGACTGCATTGGTGGTAGGAGAACAATACTCCAGGAAATACCAGAGGATGCTCTCCGGGGAGAGGCAAAGGACCAGCTGGAATGCAGTCCCATCTGAGGCAGACACTGAAGAGCAGCAGAATCTCAGCTGTGGGCCTGAAGGCATGAGTTCATCCTGATGATCCAACCCGCTCTAGGGAGCACTCAGGGAGCATGAACAAGACATGACAGAGTGGTGTTTAGCGAACATTAAATAGTAGCAGTGAAATTTATGACAAAATGGCACAAAAGCAAGAGAGAAGAAAAGGAGCTGTTGAAAGCTTCCCACGGGTTATGTTAACCGGTTGTCTTGGTTACTTTCTTCTCATTGCCAGGACAAAACACCCAACACCCAAAATGAAGGAGGGAAAGGTTTATTTAGCTCACTGTTTGTGGAAGTTTCAGTCCATATCCAGCTGCTTCCAAGGCAGGGTGGCAGGTACCAGGGAAACTTCAAGGCAGCAGCCAGCAAAAGCAGCCAGAGCAAACCTCCCTCCCCTCCTTAATATTGTATGCAACCACCCCCACCCCGCCGGGCAGGTGTAGCCCTGGCACCATCTTCCTGCCCTCCTCTTGCACAGGATGAGGATGTTTACAAAGTAAGAACCGAGGCCCCTGCTGAGTCTCTTAGTTAAACCTGTAAACTTCTCAAGTTGATACAATGTATCAACCATAACATCAGAACAGGTCTACCCTTGAAGGTAGACTGGGGTAAACCAGAAGTTCATATTATGAAGCTAAAAGCACCACTATTGTAGCAAAACAATAATAGAGAATAAGAGAAAAGGAATGTAAAACAGAACTACAGTGATACAGTGTTAAATGGAAGCAGAAATCTAGGAAAGGAAACAAAGAAGAGGTGACACCAATGAAATACAAACAGTAAGTGAATTCACACCTAATCCACTCAGTAGTCACAGTAGACATGGCCTAAAATCACCGCCTAGAAAGAAGAGGCCACGATACAAAAGTAAACAGATACTGCCTCTCACAAAGACATTACATACTGACATATCATGTAACACTAACATGAACAGGTTTAGAAATCTGTACTAGTAGTCAACAAAGTTAATTTCATGCAGAGAATACTTGAGCAGATAAAGGAGATTATTTCATCACAAGAAGGGGATCCAGTTATCAAGTGGGTCAAACCCTAAGCACGCTTGTGCATAATAAGGTTCAAACTATATAAAGCAAGGTCACTGTAAAAAGAAACAAACTAATCTTAACTATAGATGGAGATTTAAATACTTTTAATCAACAATTGAGAAGATGTGGACAGAAAATGCATAATGAGATTTGAACAAAATCAGCTAACGGGAATTCACTAAGCTTCATAGGACACTTTAACCTAAGCACTGTACAATGTACATCATTTTTATGAAGGCACAACAAAGTTTACTGAAGTGGACCATATCCTGCATCACTAAAGAAGTCCCAATGTGTTTTAAAAAACCCAGGTCTGGATATTTTCTGATCATATTACATTGTGATTAACATGAATAACACAGGTATACTTAAAAACTAAACAAAAAAGATCAAAGAAGAAATAAAAATAAAGCAAGGAAATATTTTCAACTGAATGAAAATACAAATATAACCTGCTCAGGTTATAGGGTGACCCTGAAATCTATAGAAAGTAAATACCAGTAGATGCTCATGTTAGAAAGCAGAAAAAACTCAAACTTTGACCTCAACTTCCACCTCAAGAACTACAGAAAAAAAGAGAAAATATAATCTAAATAGAAAGTATGAATACATTTTAAATAGTTCAGAAATTAGTGAAAATAACAGAACAATAAGTAAAACTAAAAAAGGGAAAAGTGAAACTAATTTTACACTTTTTATCAAGCAGATCAGAAAAAGAAGGGAGAGAGTGAATTACAAAGGACCGATTTCAGGAATGAGGAGAGGCATCAGTACAAGTCGTACAGCCACTGAAAGATGGTGAGGATGGGAGAGGACTCCAATAGACATTTTCCCAAAATCACAGAGGACTGGTCCTCAGACACGTGAACAGATGTGCACCGGAACGAACCTTGAGGCAGCTGCAAACCAAAGCCTCACACCCCGTAGAGTAGCTGCAATCACAAAGGCAGACTTGGCAAACTTGGTAAATCAGTGGGAGTGCTGCCCACTGTTGGTGTGACTGGAAGGTGGCCACTGGCCGTGGACAGCAATGCAGAGGACCCTCAGGCCCTGATCACAGGCACCCGTGGCTAGAGAACCCAAATGCCTACAGAGAGGTCTGCGGACAACCCAGCTGCTGTCTCTGCACATCTTGGAACATCGCTTTGCCGTGAAAAGCAGCCGTCTGAGCTTCAGGCAGCAACCTTGATGCTTCTCAAAGTACTAGAGGGAGAGAAACAAGAAAGAACAGAAAGGACCTAGTGCGCTGCTCCATTTTAGTAAGTTTTAAAGGAAACGAACTCATGCATGGCACAGGCCTCAGATGAGCGTTTTCCTAGCTCTGGGAGGAAGTGGAAGGAAGGAGCAGCTAGCACACATTGGCGCTCCCCCCGCCCCCCAGAAGCCTTCCAGGGAGGGCGCTGTGTTCCTCTAGGTACAAAAGTGCAAACGCGAGGGCTCTCTTATTTAGATACAAAGTTCCGTCTCACTCTTGGAAATGTCTCCGAATCCTGGCTGCCAAGTGACATTCTCAGGTTCTGAAATGATGCTCACTGTCCCTGATAAGGAAGACAGAGTGGGTGTGGAGAGGGGCGATGTTTACTGCTGACCCTCCAGGGACGCACATAGCTTCAGCTCCAGAGGTTTCTGTCTCACATGAACAAATGACTAGAAGCCTCTCAGAAGATGGTGGCTTGCGAATTAGCAGAAGTGCTATTCCCAAACCCGCACTGCAGTCCCTCCCTACCCGGCTGTGAGTGCTTTCGGAGGAGCTGCCCTGTTTCTCATCCCCTTGTCACAGCAGCGACAGATTTCACAGTGTGGAAATCGTTGGCCTGCAGGGAGCTGGGGAGATAAACCTGCCTGTTAGGGCCAGTGGCTTTCTTCAGCTGTGAAATCTGTGATCTGAGAGATCAGGGACAGGAGAAAGAATGCCCCCCCCCTCCTCCGCCCCCATGTTTGGGCAGGGTGTGGGGTGTATCCTCATGCTGTTTGCATCATGATAAAAGATGAATGCAAATTCCTTGGAAACAGTAAACAATGGATCACATATGCGGCCGGGTAGCATCTGCAGTTGCTCTACATGTGGTCAAGTGTCAAGGTCCATTAGCCATTGCAAGCTGGATGGAGCCTCCGGCCAGCTGGGCCCATGAGCGCGCTCCCCGTGGAGCAATATCCCCATCACCAAGCGGTCTGCATCGCCACGCTCCGCCTTCCTTTCCACAGCGCAACCTATTGGAAACTGCTGGAGGCTGGAGCCCAAGACAAATTGGCCGTGTTATTCGTGATTCGTTCTGATAAAGCAGTGCCAGCATCCCCAGAAATGCCCCATCTATTATATAAGCTGATGCATCCATCTTTGGGAGGTCAGCTAAGCTTTGATAATGCTGCGGTTACGTCTGTATTTTTTTTTTTCCCCTGTGAAACTAGAAGGGATTCTTGAAGCCAAAGTGGCTTCAGTGTTTTCATGTCAGCAATACCATGACTGCTGCGTGGTGGGCTGGCCCTCTCTCTTCCTGCATCCCTATTTCCTCCATCTAGATGGACATTTCTACATGCACAGATGAAAACCATCTTTTTTCCAGTGAAAAAAATCTGTGTTTACTGCCCATCTGGCACAGAAGATGTACTGTGATCAGATAGTACATGACGGATGGCCACTGGAATGGCCCTCACTGCTGAAAATGAATGCCCTGTTGTAGAAACAAGGATGGCCCGAGAGCCCTGAGTTGACCACTGGCCTTCAGGGCCCAGAACTGCTGGTCCACATCTCCTGGATAGCAGGGGCTCCGCCAACACCCAGAGGCCTGGACACGAGTTGCCATCCTCAGCCCACAAGTGATGACCTCCCAGGAGCCAGGGGCAGAGGTGGGGTCTGAACAAGACCCAGCAGGTGGGGCCCTCCACACAGGATGCACATTGCTGTAGAGAAACAGACAGCAGAAAAGTGAACACGTAAATACAATCCAGATGAGGGGTGGTGGTACCTGTCATGCAGGGAATTTTGAAGAGTGGGTTCTACAGAGGAGTTGGGCAGCTCTGTTCCTCCTGTCGATCACTGAGGGGTTAGTGGGCCCGTGTGTGAACAAGGGGCTGATGGAAGAGCATTTCAGGCAGGGGAACGGGCAGCCCACAACCCCCTCCCCAGAGTCTGGGTGGAACGGTGACAGCGGAGCATGATGTCAGCTCAAGTGACATTCTGTTACGTAAGAAGTCCCCTGAGCAAACTGTCACGCAGGCTTCCAGGTCACAGGGGTGTGAGACAGAACCACAGCCAGGGTCGGCTGGGCTCACCCACACTCAGAGCAGCTGTCAGGAAAGCGGGGGTGCCCACGGCCACAGAAACCCAAATTCCACCAACAGCCACGTGAGTTAGGATGAGGACCCTGAAAAACTAAGCCTGAGTGGAGGACTGGCCTAAGAGCGGACAAAAGGAAATGCATGACTCTTGGGTCGACACTCACTTTGAGGGAATGAACACGGAATGTCGAGATGGTGAGGTTGGGGGGACAGAGTAGAGGCACCTGTCAGGTGCAGCACTCAGGTCGAGGCAGGCGGACCCCAAGTTCCAGCCCAGCTTGGATCACTGAAGAATTAAGTCCTCAGAGAGCCTCTGGCCCAGCAGGGGAGAGAAGGCAATACACATGCCTTATGATAATGTACAGTGATTTGCAGAAGTACAGTAAAAGAGCAGTGCTCCGTGGAGCTAAGGGGACGGGGCCATCTGCAGGCATGGACACCCCAAGGCAGTAGAGAAGAGGCCTGGCAGGTTACATCTGCAGGGCAGCAGGAGCAGGTGCAGAGAGCCAGAGTGTCTCTGAGGAGGGACTGCCGAAGGAGCTCGTCAGCAGATATGACCCAGGATGGGGCATCCGAGTGTCAACTTCCCTGGGCCACAAGGTGCCCAGCCACTCTCTGGGTATCCGGAGAGAATTTCCGGCAATAGTTAGCATTTCAGTTGTGGGCTTATTAAAGTCATGGTTCTCCCCTGTGTATGAGCCTCACTCAGCCCATTGAGGACTTGAGCAGAACCAGGAATCGTGGCCAGAGGAGGCCACCCTCTGCCTGCCCACCTGCCTGGGGCAGGGGGCTCCAGCTGCCCATGGGCTGGCACTGGCATCAGTGGCTCCGAGCACTTAGGCTTTTGTTTCTGACTAGAATTACTGCAGCATCATCACGGGGTTCCTGGGTCTCAGACCAATAGGTTCATCCATATGTTCTAGCATTTGTATTTTGTATCTCTGAGGAACCCCAAAGGGCACTGTGGATGCAGGGCAGACCAAAGAGAGAGTTCAGAGCCTAGACTGCCAGAGGAACCATGGTAAGCCAGAGATGGGCCAGCAACCTCCCAAATAGGACAGACTTAGGGGACGGAGGATGCCGGGGAGCCGATCTCAGGAGCTTACACTGCACCCAGAGATGGGGCGGGCTGTGTTCAATGCTGACCAGCAGCTGATAATTCAGACCCCGGACAAAGTCACAAGTGCAAAGGCAGAGAGCAAGTCACGGCTACAGGGCAGATAGTGGGACCTGTCTCACTTCTGCTGAAGGCCTTTCCAGAACACAAGCCCAGCTCATGCCTCTGGGCACCTCTGAGCATGGTTTACATTGAGCTCTGAAGCGGGAAAGCCATGCACCTCAGTGTCTACAGCTACTGACCTTACAAGAAGGTTATGGGGCTCTGAACGGAGGTGGGTAACTCTCCTCTTGAAGGAGTCTGAAGAGGTACATAATACAGGGATGCACACACAGGAATGAGTCTGTAGGACATGCATCGACATGTAGATACGATTTTGCATGTATTCACACATACACACATATGTACATAAATATGCAATTATAGCCCTAAAGATCCTCCTTGAGAACTTCAGCAGGTATAAAAGAAAGACAAGTGTTTTATTTGCACTACAAGAATGCAATTATCAAACTGGAAGATATAAAAATTTTTCGGGTAAAATAATAAATTTCTTCAAAAAAGAAATAGAGAAAAAGGGAGTCAAAGAATACGTAAGGACTTAAAAAGGTACATCCATTCAGTAATGACAGAGCTACATAGAATTCCAGCGTAGATAAACCTCAAAAGCAAACAAACGAGTTAGTGTGACCACTGGAAATAGGGTCACCAGATGTTCATTTACATGGCAGTTTTTATTTTGGATGCAAGCAAAGAATTATTATGTTTCTTAACTGCAGTGAGGGCAGCTTTTTTTATTAATGTTGTGGTGTATTTCAGACACACATAACGGCCACACTCACTAGAGGAGGTCTGCACCGTACGTGATGTTTCCCGATTCTTTTTTACCTCTGGACCCCTCTCCTCCTTCGACCTCCCTTCCTTACAGAAGCTTTGCTTCCATTTCCTCCCTTCTTTTCTTTCCTCTTGTGCATTCTCTCCCTTTCCTTCTGCCCCGTTCCTTGTTCCCCTTCCCATTTTAATATTTTCTTCCTATTTCCTGTATTTGTTATACATTTTGGTCCTTATTTACACTTTTCATTTCTCCCGCTATGATATTTAAACGTGCGTGATTTACTTCATTTCAGAGCGTGGAATCTTTTCCCCCCCCCTTCCCTTCTTTCCTCTTTCTTTCCCTATTTCCCTTTTCTTTTAAACAATTTCTTCCTATTCTATAATATTTTATAAATACGTTGCTCCTCATTGATACATTCAGTATCTCCTACCATGGAAATCATGTGATATTTACATGTGTGAATCTGATTTATTTCACTTAAAAGTATGGTCTCAAGGTACATCCATTTACCTAGAAGTGTCTCAAGTTTATCCTTTTTTATGTGTGAGTAGCACTATACTGTATTTAAAAAATCACCCATACATTTTCTTTATCCATTCCTCAGTTGATGGGCATTTTGGATGTTTCAAAAATTTAGCTATTACAAATTGTGCTGCTGTAAACATAGGTATACACACCTCACTGTGATATGGTGTTTTTAACTCCCTGGGAAGACCCTCAGAAAAGGTATAGCTGGATCAAACGGCACCTCTAATTGTAGATTTTTGAGGGATCTCCTCCCTGATTTCCACAGTGTTTGAACCAGTCCACCCTCCCACCAACTGTGGCGAAGGGTTCCTTTTTCCCTTAGCCCTGTGAGCACTTGTTACTGGTTGATTTCTTGTGATAACCATTCTTTCTGGGGTGGGATGGAATCTCAGCATTGTCTTAATTTGCATCTCTCAGTTGACCAGTGACACTGAACGTTTCTTCATATATGTATTTGCCACTTGCATTTCATCCTCTGAGAAGTGGGTATTCACCTCAGAGACCCCTTTGGGGACTGGGTCTTTAAATTTAGAAGGTCTGACTTTCTCCAACACTTTATATGTTCTAGATACTAACCCTTTGTACGAGGGATGACTGGCTAAGGCTTTCCCACTCTGTGGACTGTCCTTCCACACTATTGGCAATTTCTTTACCGTGCAAAAGTTGTTTTTAGTTGGATGAGATCTCAGTTATTGACTCTTTGTAGTATTTCCCATGCAGTCTGGTTTTTATTTTTTTCATGAAAATTTTGCCTACACTTATGTCTTCCAGAGTTCCCCTATTCTCTCTTGCAGCAGATTTAGTGTTTCTGTTTTAATATTTACACCTTTGATCCATTTTGATTTTAGTTTATGCATGGTAATACACTTGGGTCTGTTTTTAGTCTTTGGCATGTGGAAAGCCAATTTTTCCAGCACTATTTATTAAAGAAGGTTTGTTTCTTCCAGTGAACATGCTTGGCTTCTTTGTCAAAGATCAGGTGGCTGAGTGTGTTTGGTGTTGTCTCCACATCTTCTAACCTGTTTCACTGGTCTGTATCTTTGCCAGTACCATGCTGTTTTTATCCCAGTAGCTTGTAGTATAATTTCAAGCTGAGGATTGTCATGCCCCAGCCTTGGCTTTGTAGCCTGACATTGTATTTGCTATTCTAGGTCTCTTCTGATTCTAAATGAATTTCAGGAATGTTTGCTCTAGTTCTGTAAGTTACACTAGTGCTATATTGATTACAACTGCATTCAATCTATAACAGTTGTAGAACTATGATCACTTTCACTATGTTGGTTCTGTAATCCTTGCTAGGCATGTATTTCCATTTTATGATATCTTCAATCTCTTTTTTCAGAGTACAGTAGTTTTCAATGTGTAGTTCTTTCATTTCCTTTGTTAGATTGGTTTTTAAGTATTTCATTTTTCAACACTATTGTGAACGGTGTGCTTTACATACTTTCTCTCTTAATGCATTTGTTGTTAGTGTAGAGAAGTACGATTTATTTTTGAACGTTAACTTTCTATCCAGATGCATAATGAATTTAGTGATTAACTGTAGTAGTCTTTTGATGGCGTTTTTGAGATCTTCTCTGTAGAGTATTGTGTCATCCACAAATGATGATAAATTAACTTCTTTTCGTACCTTTATTCCTTTTATTTCTTTTTCTTATCTAATTGTTCCAGCTAACATTTCCAGAATTACATTGAGTAGAAGTGGTGGTAGTGGATATCCTTGTCATGCTCCTGATTTTAGAGCGAATGCTTTCAGTTTGGGGCCATTTAGTGTTAGCTCTTGGGTTGTTCAATTGTCTTTATCAGATTGAGATAAAGATCATGTATTCCAACTTTATGTAGAGTTTTTATCATGAAATGGCATCAGACTTTATCAAATGCTTTTTCTTCATCTAGTTAGATGATCATATGATTTTTGTCTTTGGCTCTGTTGATTTGGTATATTATGTTTATTGACTTTGTATATGTTGAACAATTCCTGCATCCTTAGCATGAACCCTACTTGGTCATGGTGTATAATCTTCTTGATGATTTGCTGCTTTCTGTTTGCCAGTATCTTATTAAAGACACTTGCATCTATTCCTATTAGGTAGATTGGCTATAGTTCTCTGTTTTGGCTGGGTCTTTCTCTGGTCTTCGTATCAGGGTAAAGTTTGCTTCCAGGAAAGACTTTGGAAGTATTGCTTCTCTTTAAATTTCATTAAAGAGTTTCATCCGTAGTGGCAATACATCCTCTCAATTTCTTGTAAAATTTAGCAGTGAATTCATAAGAATCTAGGTCTTTTCTTTGTTTTTAAGTTTTTAATTACATTTTCAATTTTATTGATTGATATTAGGTTATTTAAAATTTTATAAACTTTTGACTTAGTTTTGACAATTCATATGTATCTAAGAATCTGTTCATTTCTTCTGTGTTTTCCATCTCATTAGAGATAAGTTCTCAAAATAAGTATTGATGATCTTCTTGATTTCCATAAGATCTGTTGAGATTTCAATTTTTTTCATTTCTAATTGCATGAATTTGAATCTTTTCTTTCTTCTGTTTGATAAAGTTGGCTAAAGTTTTATCAATTCTATTTAATCTTTCAAAGAACCAATTCTTTGATTCATTAATTCTTTGTTTTATTTTCTTGGTCTCCATTGCATTAATTTCTGCTCCTATTTTTATAATTTCTTTCCTCATTCAAGCTTCAAGTTTGATTTGTTCTTTTTTTAAAAGTTTGAGATTCAACTTTAGGTTATTTGAACTTATTCTATTTCCCTAATTCTAAGGTTTACTGCTGTAAATCTCCCTCTTAGGACTGCTTTCACTGCATCCCATAAATTTCTGTAGGTTCTATCAGCATTAATATTTAATGGTAGAAATTCTCTTATTTCTTCTCTAGTTTTGTCTGTGACCCATTGATTCTTCAGGCTGGTGTCATTTTATTTCCAGGTGTTTATGCAGTTTTGTGGTTTCTTTTGTCATTGATTTCCAATTTCATTGCATTATGATTAGACAATATACAAGGGATAATTTCTGTGGCCCTTAGTCCATCTCAGTCATGGAGTACCAGGACCAACCGCTGTTTAGAACAATTTCATCAGTTTTGACTATAGTGGCACAGATAGCATCAAACACACCCTGGTAAATGACAAACTGAGCTAACCCTTAACTTGCCACTTTTAATCATATGAACTAGATTGGTGGTTATACAACAAAATCTAAAACAAACCATAAAATTATCTGTGGTATACAAGTCAATTTTTCCCTCAGGAATTAAAATTTGAAAAGGATTAAGGAAAAAGTAGAGAAGTAGAAGCAGTGACAGAGATTAGAAGTAAGGCTGGAGGACAAAGTGGGGTTCTGTCAACTTTGGGAAACTGCTGCAGAAGACTGAAGTAAGAGAGACGGAAGAGATAAAAGGAAGAACAGAATTGAACACACCCGTGTTCACACTCATCCAAAAACAAGATCAATGAGGGAGAAAGAGAAAAAAGACACAGACAGTAAACCCCCATTACACTTCCAGCGTTGCCTCTGGCTTCCCTAGTAGACGAGCTGTGGACATAGACTCCCAGTTTGTGCAGCTCTCTCCCAGAAGGCCAGCAGTAGCTTACTGGTGGGGTAGTGGAGAATCTCAGCAGGCTGCCCAAGACCGGACTCACTGGGCCACCACCTTCCAGCCAGTTTCCATGAATCTGAGCCCTGCTGGATCTGCTAGATGGAGCGGCAACAGTACTGGATTCTGAGCTCAACCAGCCCATCTCCAAGATGGCTCCTGGCTAACTGCTCTCCTCTGTGTGAGGACCAAGTTCTCTGCACTCACCACCAGCCAGTGCAGTCCGCATCTCTGTTGCTCTCCTCCACTACCGAGCCCCTCTGCAGAAGCCTCCAGAGTTGCCAGGTGTCACCATCACTCTAGGTCTGCAGGTATGAACCTCTCCTCCCATGCTGTGAGTCCCTTATCAGGAAGAAGACACAGCCATTACCTCCTTCTTGGTTGGAGTTTCTCTCTTCACTCTTTCTGTGGGCTTTAATCCACACGTAAGATTCTTTCTGGGTCCAGTGACCCACTTCCCTCCTTCTTGTCTTTCTCAAGATGCTACTCTCCAGTGTCTGGATGGCAATTCTCAGAGAGGCTGTTGTCTCTCTACAAGGGATAATTTCAATTCCTTTACATTTACTGAGGCATGTTCCTTGGGATAGTATTTGGTCTATTTTGGAAAACGCTACATGGACAGCTGAAAAGAATGCACATTCTGATGTTTTGTGTAGACATCTATTAAGACCATTTGTTCACAAGTTTGGTTTATTTCTATCATTTCTTTGTTAATGTTTTATTTAATTGGTCTGTTTGTGACAGTGGGGTATTATGACCTCCCATTACAATTGTGTTGGTGCTCATTTGATTTTTCTTGTCCCTTAACATATGTTTTATTTGTAAATGCACCAGTATTTGGTGTATATATATTTACGATTGTTATTGCTTCTTCTTGGAGCTTTTACTTAACAAGTATGTAGTGATCTTCTTTGTCTCTTTTGATCCATCATGGCTTAAAGTTCATATTATCTGCAAATAGCTACTTTTACATTTTTATGTATTTAACTCCATGTTCCTGTCACATAGAGTATTGTTTTCCATCCAAATTTCTTTCTGGGTTAAACGTGTTTCTTGTATATTGGGTATAGTTGGATCTTGTTTCTTGATCCATTCTGGCAGTATGTTTATTTTGATTGGTGAACTGAGATCATTTGCTTTGATGTTTATAACTGTTGTGTCTTCCCTCATCCTTCTTATTTTCCTATTGTTATGACCCTATTTTTTTTTTACTTCTGTTTAATGGCTTTCCCTGACTGTTTGCTTCTTTCTACTCGTGTTTTTGGAACTTTGTCCTTCCTTATCTTTTTCTAAAATATCACTCAGCATTCTGGAGAGCTGGTTTGGTGGTCATGAATTTCTTTAGTTGTTTTTTTTTTTATCGTAGAAGTATCTTATTTCTGGATAATTTTGAAGGATAGTTTTTCAGAGTACAACAATCTAGGTTGGAATGTTTTTCTTTCAGAACTTAAAATACTTCACTCCAAGTTCTTCTAAGAGTTAATGTTGACAAATCTGCTGTGATTCGGATGGGCTTTGTTTTGTAGGTGATCTGTTTCTTTTCTCTGACAGCTTTTAGTATTCTATTCTTGTGCTGAATTTCTAGGATCTTGATCATTTTGTGGCTTGGTATAGATCAGTTTTGGTCATGGCTAATTGGAGTTCTATGCTCCTCATGTATTTGTATGTCAAATTCTTATTCATGTGTGGGAAGTTTTCTGCCATTATGTCTGTGAGTAGTCTGTGAAGAGGTTTTAAATGGCATTTCAGATATCTCTGGCTTTCTTTTTAACTCAGTGAGCATGATGCTGTCTTTCTTTGCTTCATCATGGAGCTATTGGATTGACTTTTCATGGTCCCTTGCTGTTTTTAAGGGACCATTTCAATTCGCGATCATGGTCCCTACTGTTCTTTTCACGTTCGCTAACTGGAATCCTGTCTTATAGATCTGATATTCTGCCTTTGCCTTCATTCAATCTAGTCTATATAATCTCCTATGTATCTATTTGAATCTGTTCCATGGCTTCCATTTCTTTCCTGTGCTGGGCTCTTGTGCTTTCCATCATTTTCCTAAACTCCTCTGTTTTCTATCTCTGTCTGCTCTAGATTCCTTAGGCATCTCTTTTATCTTGTCAGTTTTATTGTCAGTAGGACAGGGAGGCTCACCTGAGAGATTATTGTTTCCATAGCCATATCTTTATTTCTTTCACTTCTGCTGCTATCATTTTAGAAAGCTCCAGTATGTAGCTCCCGATGTCCTCTGTCTCATTGTGCTCTGAACTTGTCCTGGGTGAGCTGGAGGTCTGCATTTACTTCTGCATTTTGTCATTTTCTATGTTTTGTTTTCTGTGTTGCTGCTTGTCAATTTCCTGTGGCAGACAGCTTTATCCCTACATCAGTGCTTCCCTAGGAAATGTCTATTCCTCAGAGCTGTCTTCTAGGTGTTGATGGTTGTTGGTGTTTGTGTCCATCTCAAAGACCACCCTTCCCAGTTTATTAAGAAAGGAGATGTTGGTATTTACTTGACTCAACACTCTGTCCTTTGGTACTGTACTACTGTTAATGGTTATTGCCACACACAACCACAATAAGGAAGAAAATTGATCACAACATCATGACATCCTGGCTAAGGTACTTAGTAATAAACAATACCACCAAGCTCAGCGTAGAAACCAACAAACTGTGGTAACTAGCAATTTGATGCTTTTAACCTTAGGAGCAGGCTCTACAGTTATATAACAAAATGCAACATATACTGAGAGCTTTTATGCAATAAGTTGCCCCGTGATCATTGATTTTATCCTGTTTGGTGGCATTTAAAAAGGAGAGGTGACAAAACAGACAGGTGAATGAGGATAAATTCAGTGCAAGGAAGGGTGTAAAACTCATGATATTCACCCTATTTGGGGGAGGCTGGAGAATAGTACAGGAAAAAGAATGAAAGAGAAAACAAATAAACATTAAAGCAAACCAGAATCAGAAGAGATGATGTTCACTGACATGAAACTATCATGAAATCAAGAGGGATATTTGAGGGAAGAGAGAAAGATGACTAGAACTAAAGAAAAACACAGAGAAAAAAAGGGGGATTTCTTAGTTTGGCTCACAGGTTCAGAGACGGGAGAGTGCACAAGTCCACCTGCACAATGAACAAATAGGAGATCGAGGAGATACTCAGCCCCAGAAGACAGAAACCCAGAACAAGAGGGATCCCCCCTGCCTCCTGCCAGCCAGGGAGATTCCAGGAGCAACACTGGGCCAAGCATGAGTTGAAAGCCTGAAGACAGAAGAAGCCTGGAGACAGGAGTCCACATGCAACAGCAGCAAGGATGAGCCCCTCGGGAAGACTGGAGCTTTTGAAAATGGGCATAACCCACATCCGGGGTGGGTTTTCCTTCCGTGTCCTGGCCTGTCTGTCACTTATCCACCACATACTGAGAACGGGGCTCTACAGTTCTGCTGGTGTCTCTTTCTCCAGTCAAGCTGACACGTCCTGACTCATGATCACATGGAACTCCTCTGGAGCCCAGCAATCTCACTTGTGAGTACACAGCCAAAGACACAGAAATCACGATGTTGACCAGACAACTGTGCCTCTACCTCACCACTGCCAACAGCCTAGATAGGCAAACAACCTGAGTGTCCATCTATGGATAATCGATAAGGACCATGTGGCAGTAGCATATATATTCAGACTCCTTTATAAAGGGAGGAAATTTGACATTTTCAGCACTATGGATGAAGCTAGAGAACATGATACAGGATTGGCAGTCAATGTTCAGGAACAGTTATGTCTGGCTTTGTCTTCATCTCCCACATGTGTGCAAGAGTCAGAGTGACCTTGCTGGGGAGGCTGCGAGGTGACAGCGCTGTCTCTCCATTAGTTTGTCTCTTTTCTGGATACGAACAAAGGCTAGGGATCAGGAGAGACTAGAAAGCAGAGGAGGCACGCAGTGTGGGCAGCCCTGGGCTAGGCAGGTGTTCCTGGAAGCCAGTGTGACCTCAGGCGGACATAGCACCCCAGAGTCCCGGAGGAGAACAGGAGGGCCTCACAGGAGTCCCCCGTGCATGACCCTCTGGGACCCGGAGGACTACGCCCGACCCTGACTCAGCTCAGAAGGTACATCAGCCAAATCGAGCTCACTTTTCTCTTCCTCCTCCTGCTCCTCCTCCTCCTCCTCCTGCTCCTCCTTGACTTTCTTCTCCTGGTCTTCCTATTTTTCCTCCTCCTCCCTCTCCTCCTCATCTCCCTTCTCTTTCTTCTCCTTTTCTTTCTTCTTCTCCCCCTCCTCTTCCAAATCCTTCTCCTTCTCCTTTTTCTTCTCCTTCTATTCCCTGTCTCCCTCCTCCCATTCCTCCTCCTCTTTCTCCTCTGCCGTCTCATCCTTCTCCTCCTCTCCCTCTTCCTCATCCTGTTTCTCCTGCTCTTCCCTTTCCTCCTCCTTCTCCCCTTCTCCTTTCCCTCCTTCTCCTGTTCCTCCTCCTTCTAGTCGTCCTCCTTCTCTTCCTCTTCTTCTTCCTGATGCTCTTCCCTGCTCCCCCTCCTTCTCCTCCATCTTAGTGGTTTTCAACCCACACAACCTCTACACACCCAGGGCTTCTTTGCATTGGTGTACATCATGCTAGCTTAGAGGACGTGCCCTTGTTCTGCCTTTGAGTCTAACAGCCCAGGTTCACCCAGCCCACCCTGAGCTGCTGCTGCCCAGCCCCAGAGCCAGTGGTACTCATTGCCTGAGCAGAGTGCCAACTTCAACTAGGTTTCACATGCACACAAACACTCGCAATCACCCTGGAAAAATCATTCCTCACACTTCTTTTTCAGTAATGATATAATAAAGTAAATGTGACTTTCACAGTGTGTTCAAGGCACAGACATAGGGGCTCCTAATTTTCATTAACAGCTTCTAAGAGTTTTCTAAGAACTCACAGCCCAGGAAGGTGGTTGGTTAGTAGAATGCAAACTGCACACAAGGATTCTTGGAGAACTCTCTTTGGTTATAGAACCTAGAATGCAGATTTTTGGATTTTCATGAAGCTATCTAGTATCTTCACTTTAATTTTTAATGGTGATAGTCAAAAGAAATGAAGGCTTGCAGGCTTGTGATACATGTACGGATGCTCATGCTGCACACATGCATACATGCATGCTGTACACACACCGACAGCAGTCTGGTTCACCCCGACACCCTGCAGCACACAGCCTACCCTCCTCTTGCTGCGAGTGTGTAAATCTCCTACATTTCCTTTGGAAACTGCTCCTTCCTGTGATGATCTTGACATCTGCAGATAGTGCATTCTCAAGACAGTGCTGTCCTTGTGTTGCCTACAAAAAGAAGCTCCTGCATCCTTAGGAGTGAGAAATAAACTCTGGCCATTTAGGAACTCAAGAGGTGCTGGGTCTCCTTAAATCATCTGCACCCACACTGTAAAACTAAAGACTGCACTCTATGGAAAATAAGTTCTAATGTTACACTGAAAATTTCCAGGGAGAGCAGCCTCCAGCATCGGGCAGGGAATGCTTGAGTTCATTCATGACAAGGACAACCGGGCAAGGTGGGTCTTGGGAAAGTCCTCTACCCGCTCTCAGCCCCTTAGCACAGCTGCGATGCTAGGGGTTGTCATCACTGCATGGCAAGTTAGTTATTTGGTGCCCATAAAGGCTTCCTAGGTAAGGGGAGAATCAGTCCTTTTCCTCTGTTACGTTTGCTGTAGAGGAAGCACATTTCCTGAAATGAGACCACCATTGCCATCAGCACAGCTTCTGTACTGTGGTGATTTCTCGGCATTCAGGACACACAAGGGATGCAGGGGGGCCACAGAATGTCTCCCTGGGGTAACCTGCATTTTTGTACTCATCCTGCATAAATGCTACTGATTCTCCAGTCTCAGTGTGGACTTAAGAGTCCTTCGGGGTATATGAAAGCCAAGTTTGGGGTGCTCCATCTGCTCTGGTGGCCTCCTCTGCCTCCTGTGGGGTGCGCGGTCACCCTGTGTGCTGATCTCCCTTGAGCCGTGAGTGGCTGCCCTGAGCTCAGGCACAGCTCATCGCTCTGCCCATCAGTGTCACTGCGCTGTTCCAGTGCCTGCCATGTCGGAGACAGGGTGAGTGGATGAGAAGGTGGTACTTGGGATGTGTGTACTTTTCTTCCACATGGATGCCCTGTCACGTGCACCTCACTGTACACAGGCTTCCACAGCCGTCCACATCATGGTTCTAAGCCATTCTGTGCAGTGCTAAAGGTATTTGTTGAAAGTGCTTGAGAGTTTCATTAGCGGATGCCAAAAGGCTCTGCTGTTTCCTTTGAGTTATTTCTATTTCAATCCATGTGGCCAGTTTTCTGGGGCTCTCGGGCACTTGAAACTGCAGAGGACCATTGAACTCGATTTCTTGCCCCTCTCTTGTTCAGACACAGCTGCTAACTCGGGATGTGCTGAAGGAAGACACTGATTTCAGAATGTCACTGTGACGACAGACAGACCACAAAGGGCAATCCCCCTTGGCCAAATCCCTGGCTTCTTCAGGAAGGATTCTGGGTGGGATGGGATTTCAGAACAAGATAGAAAGACTCACCTCAAACTGCACTCCAAGAGCTGGCTTCAAGGGCAAAGACTGCAGGTGCTGAAGTCACGGCAGGGAGGTTGCCCTGTAACTGGTGTCACCCCAGTGTGAGCATGTGGTAAAGAAACTGTTCTTGTCTGGAAGGCACAGCGCGGTGCACCTGGCCTGCTGCTTGCCACGTGTGTCTAGAAGGTTCCCAGGGCCTGCACAACAAGGGTGCTCCTTCTGTATCAGGACGTGTTGCCATGGTGATTAGTATCACAGACCCACAAGCCCAGGCCTGCACACAGGGCATCGGCAACACCGAGAGGCATAGTGTGGACGTCACATGCAATGGCACCTGCTGCTCCACGGGAGCTGCCCAAGGCAGGGCAAAGGAGCAGAGCGATGCTGAGATCCACTAGAAGCTGGCTGCCATCCTTCCAGAGCACACACCTTGACTCCTTGCCTTTGGCTTGAAGTTCTAAATGCACATTTCTTACCATCAGGGAAAGCAAGCTAAGCCAAAGGAGCAGAGCCCTCAGGGTTCCGGGGCTCTGTTGTGGTGAAACCCTCTGCAGCTGGCGTTGCGTGCTGAGAGTGGCAGGAAGAGGCTGATGCCTCGGGCTTGGGCTAAAAATACTTCTGCCCTCATGCATCAGGCTCTCCACGAGTTTCACACCACACTTTGTAAATGCCATGTGTACAGACACAGCCAGATGTCCCCACGGCTGACTCACAAATGGCTCGCTGAGCTTCACTGTCAGCGTGTAACTCACATGGAAGGAGGCGTGGGGAGCCCTGAGCGGCTCTGCTCACCTGCCACACCACCGTCACAGTGCCTGCCGCTGCTCACGCACACTTTCAACGGTAATTAGAAAAGGGTGCTACATGCCAGTGACTTTCAAGGGAGAGCTGCAGGAGGAGACCGTTGTCCCCGGGTCACTTGTACAGATGCACAGCTCAGAAGCGGGATGTCCTGGGGTCCATCTTCCCAAGGGTGCCTGTCCACATTCAACCCTAAAGGGCAGAAAATCTGCCCTGCAGAGCAGAGGGCAGGCTTCTTCCTTCACCGTGCAGTAAACGTCTTTCCTCCTCGCAGGGGGCCAGGCAAATCACAGCACTGGCATTTTAGGCAAGTAAAATCTGTGGACCCCAAACAAAACTTGTTTACAACCTTCTGAAAGATGGGGACTATTACTTTGTTTTTCCTAGGCCAGTCAGGTTGGCGTCATGAGACATCAAGAAAACACAAAGTCTATAAACAAGTCTCAGTCAACGTGCTGTGGTAATACAAGGTACAGACTGGCTTGTGGGGAGGGTGAGATTTTTCCATGTAGCCACAAGTGCTGTGCTGTACCTAAAAACATTGCTCAGTCTCAGGTCTTTGTTCCTGCACTTTTTTCTAATTTATGTGCGTGACACTTAGGGACAAAATATTTTCTAAATTTTTTTGTCATAACAATAGAATACATGTGCTTGTAATATAATACAGTCTTTCAATCAATAAAAAGCTGATGTTAGGTCCAAAGGAATCATTAACAGTGTAGGAAATGAATAGACCGTAGCCCTGTGATTCTCCACGCTCGTGAAGGCAGCTGCGTGTAACCAGGAGTGCACAGCGCACAGAAGCTGCCTACGCTTCCCTCGGACTAAGGGGTGGATTTCCCCCACTTTCCTCTACACAGCATTCCAGCCGTGTGGGGATTTGAGGAAGAAAGGGTATGGGGTAAGTCAATCCCAGAAGAACGCACTGCACTCAGGGCCGAAATTCTGGCAGTTTGCACGGAATCCACCTTGTGTGAGTGTAAAAACAGGAAGCAGCCTCATGAGCAGAAGAGGGACACGAACCCACCCACGTCCTCGGGGCCCTGCATCCTTGCTCCTTCACCCATGCAACTGCCCCTCCTCTGTGGATGACTCCCCCCTGCCCCAGGCCCCCCAGTGCCGCCCGGTCTCCATTTCATTTCCAGCCATTTCCTGATGGCTGCAGAGCAGGAGCTGGGGTAGCGAGTACAGTCCTGCAGTAAGGCTTTGGGTTAATCGTGGCTGTGAGTGTTTGGAAAGCAATTGATTTCCATACTTGGGATGAAGTCAGTCTAGCAATTGTTTATAGACTTCATTTTATGCTCAGTCTCCTGCCAGGTGCCACGAGTTTGGGACAAGCACCACAACAGGGGCAGCAGAGGCCATGCACACTTGAGAGCCATGCCAAATGCATAATGATGCGTAGTATTTTCTGAATTGTGTCACTAATGAAATCAATGAAATCGATGCTCCAATGCCTCATTGAGCTGGCGTGCTGTGACCCTAGTGGGTTTTCTCACGCCACTCTTTATAAAATTCAGTCTGCTCTCTGTAAGGTCCTTGGAGGCAAAAATGTCAAACTCACATTTCAAGATTTGGTGGATAGTTTAAAGTTTTCCTAAAATGTCGCACAGCATGAACTTGTGATCTTTGCCTTTGGAAATGAACAGCTCAGTCTCCACCGTCTGCTCAGAGAGATGTGCCTCGCAGCTGCCGGCCTCATCTGAGTGAAGCCCAAGTCCCGGCAGCTGCTTCCTCTCCGGAGCCCTGGTGATAGCTGCCCAGTGCTGGACACAGTAGTTCAGGCTCCCACAACGCCGTAGACCCAGTGACACCCTGGCCCCTCCTTGCCTCTCACCAGCTCTAGCGCAAGCCTGCGGCCTCGGGTCCTAGCCCCTGCACCTGTGCGGACACAGCAGTGGGGGCTGCTGGCTGCCACTGCTTCTCCTTCTCTGGCTGCTGGTGCCCCTAGTGCCCCTCTGGTGTCCCCGCCTCAGCCTGACACGCTCTCCAAACTGCCCAGCATGGCCACCCCTCTCAGCCCAGGACCCCGCTCTGGGAGAACCTTTCCCCTGGGCTTTGTTCTGCCTTCTACCCACAAGGTGGCTCAGTCTGCAGGGCAGGAGATGCCTGTCCCCTGCTTGCCACCCATAGGTGGCTTTTCAATCAGTGCGATTGGTGCTATGCTGCCACCTAGGGGGCTCTGTACACACCGCAGCTCAGCCTCACCATGGTCCCAGGATGCTCCTAACCCCGCCTGTCAAAGGGCAGAGAGAACCTTGTCCATTGTTGTGAAGGGAAAAGATACTGCTTAAAGGGCAAGAACAAATGGGGTGGGGGAAAGGAGAGAGGAAGGAAGGGAGAAACAGGATGCAGAGAGCTAAGGTAATTGTAGCCCTGATTCTATTAGTTCATTGAAAGGAAGTTAGTGCTTACATTGTTTGATCAACTTTGCATGCCTATATCTGATCATCTGAGCCACTATTTTGAAGATGACAATATGCAATATAATAACCACTGCTAATTTCCTATCATCTTGTTTGTAAATTCTGTATCACTTTTAACTTGTTTTAGTCTCTTTAAAAAATGTTTTTAAAAAGCAAAGAGAGCCCAGCATGGTGGCACAGGCCTGTAAACCCCAGCAGTAGAGGAGGTTGAGGCAGGAGGACTGCAGGTTTGAGCCCAGTCTGGGCAATGTAACAATTTAGCGAGGCCCTTTCTCAAAAAATATTTACAAAATAAAATATATTTTATAAATAAAAGGAGAAGAACACTCATTCGGAGATCATTTGCTTGTTGCACAACTCTCCCTGCAGAGCTCTGCACAAATGCCAGCCTCTGGGGAGGTCTGGCATCCAGACACCCCTGGGAGACCCTACAGGGCAGCGGGAGCCTCAGCTGGGCCTGTGGGTCCGACGGTCAGGGTTTCCCCGCTGGCCTTGCATGGTGAGCTCAGCAGACAGTGCCAGGGGAGGACAGAGCGGCAGGCGGAGGCCGGGGTGTGGACATGTTGGAGCTCCTGACCAAGGCTTGGCTGGAGGGGAGCGTGGGACAGAGGGAGACAGGGTGGGGGACAACTCTGGCCAGAACGTGGCAGCTCTTCGTCCCTGCAAATAACTAGCAAAGCACATTTTTCCTTGCACTGACAGCTCCTCCCCTTCCTTCTTCTCTTCCTTCCTTCCCTCCTTTCCTTCCTTCCTTTCCCTGCCTCTCCTCCCCGTCTTTGTCTCTCTCTCCCCCAGTCACTCTCCATTCTAACTCACAGACCAGCCTCTCACGTGAGACGGAAAGCTCAGCTTGGCTGTGCTGAGCTGAGTGCACCTCAGGCATAGTCTCGGAGACTGCGGCCCCTGGGCCACGCCGACCCTTCCTTTCCTGGGCAGCGGGGTGGGGTGCAGGCCACCTCTCTAGAACACGTCCCCGTCACCAAGACTCCTATTTCTCATTAGCAACGTGATGTATTTGTCTTGGCTCTGCACAGCCTGCTGTAAAATGTACTTTTTTGCCTTTTTTCGGAGGAACAACTCGATCCTCTCTGTTTCTCTGTTTTGTGTTCTGACTTCTGAGAGGCTGAGCGCCAGCACTCAGCTTCCATCCAGGATCCTGGGACCCAAACTGCAGACTCATCACTGCGCACTCCCAGGAGGGGACTGCTCTGCGGCTCCAATATGCAGTTTTAACATGATTTTTCATCTCCTAATGAAGACATGACCCGTGTGCGTGGCGTCACGCGTGCCAATGCTCTGAGGTGACCAGGGACTTTCCAAAGCGGTCAGCACCTCGAGCCGTCCACAGTGACCCTTGCTCTTCTGCTCTTGAAAACACAAAACATTTGGTCACAAAGAATAATGTGTTTGGCATCAAGGGTGCTGCTTTGTAAAACAGTTTAATTTGCCAGCAGTGAGTCAAAGCCTTAATTTACTCACTTGCCATGAATTTAATAGAGGCTTATGATAAAATGTGACTCTGCTTTCTCCTTTAGGGTCCTCTGCCCTTGGATGCTTCTGGAATGCATTAGCCCGGGTTCCTCACTATCCCAAGGCCAACATGGCTCTCACCCCCACTTCCCTCTCCTCCTTCTTGGGTCACTCAGCAATTCCCAAGTGGGCGGCCCTAATTCGAAAGCTAAAGGGGAAACCCCCACTGGGAGAATCAATATCCTGAATGAGCAGAACCAAGGGTCCCTGGCCTGGACGCTGCCCACTGAGTTAAACAGGATGTGATCTCTGCGTTATCGAAATCCTGAACCGCACTTGGAATCCTGACCACTATTGGCTCCAAACTGCAATACACTCAACCACACAGAAAGCGTCCAAGTGTCCAGAAATGGGGGTGATATCATCCTTAAATTGTATTAATATAAAGTGGTAATAATATCACAATGGTAATAATGTCAGAGAATATAACTCAAGCAAAAGTTACTGATTCTCATAAAACTGTAAACATGGTGCATCTGGCAGTTGCTCTGACTTCCAAGCAGGCTGAGCAATGATATTTAATATTAATTATTAATACTGTTATTTAGCTTTAGGGTGGCAAAGATGCAAAGCAACTGAAATGGCTCGCAGAGCCCTGGGATTATCTGAACACACCCAGCGCGTGACTGTGACTGTCTTCTGATGCCACCTCAGATGCCAAGTCAGAAAGCTGTGTTTGTTCTTTTCGCCTGTTGGCTTCACAACCACCGAATATGGCTTCCTAGAATTTTTAGCAACTTCACGGTGCCAGTGAGTGGGTGACCCTGTGTTCCTCTTGCCCCCTACTCCAATCATCCCAGGCTGCTTGGAGGTCAAACCTGGATGGGAGGACTGTGTCAGAGAGGGGAGCGGGACTTCGAGGCTGGCTTAGGTGGGATGAAGACTCATCCCCCAGCCACATGTTGGTGGCCAGGTGGGCTAGATCAGGCGGACACTGGGACGGTCCCGTGGTGCTTCCCAGATCCAGAGTTCAGGCCGGAACATCACTGCAGTGCAGACAGAAAAGGCTGCAAGTCGCTCTTGTGGCTCTTGTGAGGCGCAAGGCTCTCTCATACTCTGTTCTGCATCTGCCCACTGTGCAAGGCGAGGTTTCCAAGGTCCTTTTTATGAAACACAGAGAGCACTCGGTTAAAATCTGGCTTCTTGCCTTGCATGTTTCAGATCACCTTACTGTATCAAACGAGGCAAGAAGCAAAGCTGTTTGTAGTGTGAAACTCAGAAGAAGGATGTTTTCCTGTGGTGCCTGAGCCCACTGAGGTGGGGCTGTGAAAGTTTCAGGGCAAAGCCTCAGCACCTGGAGTACATCAGCCTCTCTCAGACAGCTCCGATCTCCTACTCTGTGGAAAACTCCCGCTGGGGGCTGAGCAGTGCAGAGGGAGCCCTGCCATCTCATCACAGCATGGTACATGTTTATGAAAGACATTGAGCATGTTGTTTACCAGATAACGAGATGAAGCATACTAAGCCCACCAAAGACCAGCGGAATTGGCGAGGCATCAGCAACCGCCAAATGGCACTGCTCAGAGGAACCAGTCAGCATTAGTAAGAGAGGAAGTGGGCGGAACAAATGCGAATAGGAACCACTTAGCATCAGTGAGAGTGGATGTGGGCGGAGCAAATGCGCAGAGGAACCAGTCAGCATCAGTGAGGGCGGAAGTGGAGGAACAAATGCTCAGAGGAACCAGTCAGCATCAACGAGAGTGGAAGTGGGCGGAACAAATGCTCAGAGGAACCAGTCAGCATCAACGAGAGTGGAAGTGGGCGGAACAAATGCTCAGAGGAACCAGTCAGCATCAGCGAGAGTGGAAGTGGGCGGAACAAATGCTCAGAGGAGCCAGTCAGCATCAGCGAGAGTGGAAGTGGATGGAACAAACCAGGCAACCAGAAAGGATGGGTACAACTATTGGGAGTACAAGGCCAGGAGCACCTGGAGGCGCTCTGATTTTCAAATATAACTCCCAGTGACTGACAGGAGTGACCCATCAGGACACCACTGCAGCTGTGGGATGATGACCAGCGTTGCTCTGTCCTTATGATGCTAGTGCTGTGGTTCTGGTACTGTCTCAGCTAAGAGCACAAGGTCATGTCACAAGTTGCGTGAACAGAAGTGTTCCCAGGGACACAGGAGTTTACACATGCTTGATTGTTGTTGTAGAAACAGAGGAGGAGAACAGATGCTGACTACATTAAGTGACTTACCACACAGGAGGTCATTAGTACCTGCCTCTAGATTTGACCACAGGACCCTTACAGGCAAATGCCATTCTGTTTTTCTTTGCATTTTCTACTTAGCACTCAAGCAACTCAATGGTTACCAGATATCCTTACGGGATTAGCAGCTTTGTACATATCCTGTACCTGACTGGCAATCGGTGCTGGTGCATGGACGAAGAGGAGAAAAGCTGGGCTCTTCATCAGTACAGTGTAGTGCATGCTGAGTATCTGCCATAAGCAAGTGTTCCACATTCAGGCATTAGAGAGCAAGGTATTATCAGTCAGGCATGATCAAAAGTGGTCAGTGTCAGTTTTCTCAGAGCAGAGACCCAGTACTGAAAGCCACACCTTAAAGGAGGAGAGGTGTACCCTGGCTGGTTCAGCCCATGGTCAGCTGGCCCCAGGACAAACATCACAGCAGAAGTGTGTGATAGAAGAAAGCTGCTCGCCTCCTGGCATTCAGGAAGCAAAAAGAGGACAGGGGAGAGGGGAAAGGAATACACCCTTTCCACCCCTGTGCCCAGTGAGCTGTGTCTCCTGACTAGGCCCTTCCTGCTAACAGCATGGTCAGCTAAGGACTTGTCTTGGTTACTTTCTTATCACTGAGACAAAGTACCCAACACCCACAGCTTCAAGCAGGTGCGACTTATTTTGGCTTATGTTTTCAGTCTGTGGTTGCCTGACTCCGGGACAGGAAACCGTGGTGGAAGAGCCCGGTGGCAAAAAGCTGCTCAGGTCGTGAAGACCAGGAAGCAGCAAGCAAAGGGTGGAGCCAAGTAGAGAGACATAGCCTGCCTGGCCTCACACTGAGGCCCAACCTCTAACCAGATCATGGTGTCCTCTCATGCAGTCACCTCCCATCTGCCTGGCCTCTGGGTGCGGGAGGCTCTGAGGAGACAATCCAGACCTGGTGGATGAATGCACTCGGGAGGACAGGGCCGCCAACAGCCAGTCACCTTCCAAGAGCACATTCTGAGCACAGGAGACTCTGGGTGGGCATTTCAATCTAAATCATAATTAGTGAAGATGGGACACAGTTCATTAAATCCATCTTGATAAAGTGCCATGGACAATACAGCTAAGCAACACATTCATTTCCCAGTTGGGGAAACTGAGGGACAGAGACTGAGGCCCCTGTGGATTTGAGTTCTTCCCAAGCCTCATGGCTTGATGATGATTGTGTCCTCAGTGGGTCTTTCACGCCCTTTACTCCCTATGCTCACCTCTGGGGTCTCTGCTTCCTTTTGAGGTGCTGGTCTCCCAGGATGAGGACCCTCCTAGTGAATCCATGTAGAAGCTTAACAACCTGCTTAAAAGCTGTGACTTCAGTGCAGGCTTACTGTGGGCTACAGCTTTAACCACGTGGATATGAATTTGGGGGCGTGGGGGTCACACTCGATTCTTGAGCAGTGGTGAGTCCCCTTGTCACTGGCATGTTTTCTGGATTTATAAACATAGAAACACACACCTTTATGGACAGTATGATTAATTTTTTCCTGGGAGTTTTTTGTGAGAGTGAGCCACTGCTTAAAACTAAAATGCACACAGCTGCCTCTTAGCCTGGAAGACAGCCCTTCTTGGAACCCAGGCCTCCTGGCTTTCTGAGCTCAGCACCCAGACTCCAGAACTGTGAAAAAATAAACTCCCATTGTTTGAGCCACAGTCCCGGGAACATTTTGTTATGACAACCCAAGTGACTAAAACACTGCCTCATAATATTTCATCTCCCACTGCTTGTGAGCATGCAAGACAGAAAAACAAACTCTTTGTATCTAGAATTACCTTGTTACTGCCCATTTAAATATTAAGAAATGTCACCCAAGACACCTCCAGAGGTGTCACTGTGATGAATCATGATGACTTTCTTGACAAGGAGAGGCCACCACTAACTTCCAAGATGACGGCAGCTTTCCAGATAGTACACACTGAAGACGCTGCCTCTGAGTGGTGGTTATCAAGCTCGACTTTCACTGTAAACATCGACCCAAGCCCTCCAGCTTCTAATATATGAAAAACGCTTAAATCAGGAAGTGCTTGGGAGTTTGTAAAAGACTTTTGACATCCTAAATGAGATGGAATGAACCCAAACTCCATGCCTGTGACTTACTACAATGGGGGCAGGATCCAACCACTTTTTAGAAATGAATCTCTTCTCCCTTAGAACTAGGTGGCCTCACTCAAACCCAAACACTTTCAAATGATGGGAACTTAAGTAATCCACTAGCTGAAACCAACAATTATATGTATTTCCAAAAAAAGTCAATTTCTTCCATAACTAGAATGCAGATTTGACTCTTATTTCATGTTTCTGAATGATGGACGCTTCCTTTGGACTCTGAAGGCATCTTATGACATTGACTAAGTTCTCTTTGCTATCTTCTAATGTACTAATGTCCAGGTCAAGAGAGAGTACTTGCCCACTTAACCTCTATCAATCTCCACGTGAAATTTTTAAATTCCAAGGAGATTTGCATTGCTCTTTATTGAAGCAGTATGGCTTCACTTGAAGTTAAAAAATATAACAACAACAAAAAAGACTTATTTGATGTATTTAGTAAAAAAGAGTTGGGAAATGCTAAGTTAAATAAAGTCCTCACCTGTACACACCTTCATTTACATTTAGAGTTTCTAGACCCATCTAGATCCAGCCATTCCCGCACCTCCTAGGCTACAGGTTTGGACATTACTTGTCCCAGAGGCTGCAGGTAAACTGCTCAAAATTCACCTAAAAGAAAGGATTTAAAATACCACTCCAGTGTAAGTAGATATGGATGAAAACCCAACCATCTTTTGATGTAATTGGAAAAAATGCATGCGACCAAACGCAGGTGATCATACTGGCTAAAAAGAGAACAACACAAACACTGATTTCCATGCCTGAATCATGTGGGAAGCATCCCAGGACGGAGGTGGGGAGACTCACAGACTTAACTGGCTAGGAAAATGTAGAATTTGGAAGTTAGATGATTCAGAAAGTGCAAAACAAAGCAAAAAGTGTTGGTCGGTACATGGGGTAACTGACAACATAAATACTAGCACCAATCAAAAGAAATTCTAGTTGAGTTATTTTATTCCTCCATAGTGTTGTTCTAAACCTTTTTTTCACATTTTAAAATTTAGAAAACAAGGTAACAAAGCTCTATGTAGCATTCATTAGAATTTATGGAAAATTCTGTTCCTTTGCTGCATTCAATCTGCTATTGAATATGCACACATGCAATTATTTTGATTTTGATTTTTTCCCTTCCTTCCTCTTCCCCACCACTCCTTTGTTCTCCTCCCCATTTGAACATTTTCTTCCTATTTCTTGTGTATCATTTTCACAGTAACAAAGTTTCAGAAATAGAGCACATGTGTGTGGCATAATACTTACTAGATCTTAGTGATGGGCTGGAGAGGAGGTGAGGAGATGGCGGTGAGCCCCGGGAGGGATCCCTGGGTGCTGATCTGTCAGTAGCTTGACAGTGGGGGTAGATGCAGTCACGTCCACACGTGATGAAATCACTGGCCTCTAACCCACATGTGCACACAGATGATATCTTAGTTACTTCTCTCATTGCTGAGACAAATACATGAGACCCATAGTTAAAGGAAGAAAGGCTTATTTCAGCTCTTAGTTTGTACATGTTTTAGTCCGTAACTGACTGGCTGCAAGGCAGGGTAGCGTGACAAGAGGAGCTTGGCAGAGGGCAGGTCACGGGCAGGCAGAAGGAAACAAACGCAAGTCTGTATATATAAATTTCAATTTTTAAATTACAAAAAGTAAGTCTGTTTTCACAGTGTTTTATTCATCTCATTATAACTAGTGGAATTACGAAGAAAATGCATCCAAATACCTGTGATTTGCCTATCAGTGTTAGTCAGCATTTGTGAAAGAAACAGATTCAATGCAGGACACAGAAACTGACAAGATTAGCTGGCAGCACCGGCCCACAGAGTCAAACATAGAGGACTGCACGAAACCTGTCAGAGTGCTGCAGAGCTGAAGAACTCAGCCAAAGCTTAGGCCCACGGCAACGTCCTGTGCAAGTCTGCATCTGAGGCTGAGGAATCTGCAATGGGAACAGAAGGGTCTGCACCAGAAAGCCCAAGGGCCAGTGCTGGAGGCCAGAGTCTCCCTTGAGAATCAGGTGACGCCCAAGGTAAAGGTGAGGACCAGAGCTCCTCCCAAGGGAACAGCAGCTGTCCTAGGCGAAAGCAAAGACCTGAGCTCAGCCAAAGAGAACAACCAGAGCTTCTCCAAACAAAAGCATTCAGAATGAAAATCAACAGCAACAAAGCTCTTCCAATGGAAATCGGCATGAAATCCTTGCCCCCTGCTGTTCCTCATACCATTCCGACAACAAGGATCCTTAAGTGGGTCTTCCATGCCCAGCTCAGTCCAGCTGGGAATTCTCACTCACGCTGACAACCAATGGGCCATCCAGCATCTGATGCTAAGAATTGAAAACCATCCTGGTGAGAAGGATTCCGGACCCCAGTTCTGTCCCAGACACCATCTGTGTAGTACACACTCGGATCCTGCACAGATCCATGCCCTCCCCAATATGCACATTGTACCAGTTAGCTTTCCCTTGCCAGACAAGATACCCATCAACCACAACTTAAAAGAGCAGAGAGGTGTGATGTGGCTCATTGTTTAGGGGATTAGTTGTCTGGCTATGAGGTAGAAGCATGGTACCAGGATGTGATGGAAGAAAGTTCCTCACCTCAAGGCAGCCAGGGAGCAAAAGGCCAAGGCAGAGCCTAGGACCACTGTGCACCGCTCCAGGTCATGCCCCTCGTCACCCACCTTCAACAAGCCCCCCCCAACAGTGTACTCAGCTACCAACTCATCTGTGGAGGAGCCACTAATGAGCCCAGCACCCCTCGACCCAATTACCTTCCCAAAGTCCCACCTCTGAACCCAAGAGGCTTTGGGGACCCTGTAGTCTAAACCATAACAAATGTGAAGGCAGATCAAGCATAGAAACAGAGATGCCGAGGGACAATGCGCCGTGCTCTGCATTGGGAGGAAATCCACACAATACCTAGAACTACTACTCAACTGCAGACGTCATTTTTAATTGAAAATCACATTGTTTTTAAAGGCCTTCCTTGACCTACGACTGAGGAACAGAATGTACAAAATCAGCCATAAAATGTGTGGCCAGTAGAAATCCAAAAAGACAACTCTCAGGTGGAAAACAAAGTGGAACAGTCACCAGAATTCTTTTAGAAAGTTTTGGAAATGCACTTTTTTTCTCGACTTCTAATGGATGTTTATTCTTTTAAGGGTAAAAAACAGTCAAAGGCTAGATGTCACTGACTCATGTGATAGCATGAATATGTCCATTATCATGGGTGGGAGAGAGTTCTTGAAGCAATCGACTGCCCATCCATCTTTAAATTCTTAAACTGATTTCCAGAGTCATCTGCAGTATTTTGCTACTTTAAGTGTAAGCCGCTGATAACACTAAGAGCCTTGATGGATCCTTTCTATTGAATTAATCATGTCACTTGATGCAGTTCCAGTTGCTGGATTCACAAGGGAAGTTGGATCACAGACGCACAATCTTTCACGCTGATTCCTCTAATTACCAAACTTTAATGCAGTTGTTGGTCAAGAATCACAAATGTATTTGATTTAACAAATTCTTCTTTCACCACAAACAAAGCCCTTGAGGTATGCTTTTAGAGGTGGGGATGATTTTCTTCTTTGGCATTACCTAATCTGATAAAGTACAGCCAGATGATTCCAAGTGAAAATCCAGATGCAGAAAAATACTTTAAAAGTTTGAGAGCACTTCTTAAAATTCTTACTGGCTACCCTGCCGTGTTCTGTCCTGGAAAGATTTCCTTATGTGATTTAACATAAATTAGTGATGGGAATATTAGAATTGATATAACCAGCTCCACTTCCAAGGATGTAAGGTGTATTTGCTGAAAATATAGAGCATTCAAGGTCAAAGTTTGATCCAAACCAGATCTTGAAGCCCAGTTCTAACCTAGCTGTGGAGAAAATGCATTTGAGGTATAAGGTCCTCTGTGAGAAGAGGTCCAGGGAGCTTGTAAGTAACTCTTTGGGGGAAACATGGAAAGTGAGGGTGCTGGTAGGTAGAGACAGAGACAGTGTTGGTCATAAAATACAGGGAGCCCCAGTCTTCCTGAGAGACTGGGGTACTGGCCTGTATGCCAGGGGAAACTCGGTTGAGTGCAGATCCCTATGCGAAACAGGAAAAGGTCTCCTCGCTGGTAGCAAACCAGAGACAGCATCTATGCTTGTCTTGAACGTAGAGAAATTGTCTTAGGGAGCTGAGCTCCACCACTGAGGCAGAGGAAAGGGAAGGCTGTGGGAAGCACAGAACCCCGGGGAAGCACGGGCATCTGTCGCAGCCCTCAGTGAACCCCAGGCTCCATGGCCGGCTGGGGTGGGGTGAGTCTCGCTGTGTGTTATCTGTGTTTCCGTGGAGCTGCAGCATTAACAGCTAGCTCCATTCAGATGACCTGGTCTTCTCATCACATCTACAAAGGAGAAAAAGGAACCCCTGGGGGACAATCCTTTAAAGCCACCGTTGTACTGGTTCAATGAGCGGGGATTCTGGAGGCTGCATAGGTGGCTGTGACAGGGACTAGAAGTCGCTTTGCACTCAGCTCTCCCCACACTAAGAACAGTGGGGCTTTCCCAGCTCTGCTGAGCTGCAGGAAAAGTCCTGTGGAGGTCAGAGCAGAGCCCGGTCAGCAAGGCGACTCCTCCACATTGTGCGGCTTCGGCCTCACAGATATTTTCTCTTGTGATTCGGCCATCTGTGTTTGATGACTGTCACCCCTGGGTTTGGCTCCTACCTTCACTCACACTGGGAAATGGCTGCTGTGTTCCCTGCTGGGTTCTGACACAGCTGCCAGCTCCAGACAATGGGCGCTTTCTGCTGCCCTCCCTGGTCCCATGTCCCTCCATCCAAACCGTGCCTGGACTCTTACGTGAGTTGCAATAGCGAGGCATGAAATAAATGCCTTGTAGGTTGTCCATGGATGAGGCCAGTCTTCAGAGAGCAAGGCGGTCCCCCTGTGCTGGGTGTGGTGCAGGTGTGTGGTTATGGACAATGGGTACATTAAGGTCGCATGCAGACACTCAGAGCGCTGCAAGCTCCATCGTGTACACAGCTACAAAGACAGCAATCCAGGGCTTCCATGCCATTCCAAGGACAGGGATCCATGACCTCAGGCCAGTAAAGAATCACAAAGTGCAACTAAAGTCAGTGCCGGTCACCAACTGTCTTTGAGTCTGCCGAGGCCCCTGTATCTTTCTTCCCAAGAAGGAGGCTTGGTAAACAGAGTGACCTGTGCACACTGTCAGCGATAGCACGGGGAAGAGTTTTTCCTAAACAGTACCCAACCTGCAGACTTCCCGCTGCAGACCTGGCAGTCCTGGAAGATCATCTGAGCACAGGAAAGGCAGGACAAAGAGGGGTTCCCATCTCGGTGTGGGGGGATTAAACAACACACGTCAAGTGATTGAGGACCAAGCTTGGCTCTGAGAAGAGGGCAGAGGGAAGGACACTGACCGGTGGAGCCAGCAGAGAACGAACGAGAGCCCACAGAGAAGCACGAGGAAGTGAGGCGCCAGCCAAGGGCACTGCTGTGTGTGGTTTCTCAGCATCACTTGCCTACCTCGGCACTGATGTGCGCGGAAACTGCACAGCCCAAGTGGTCTCCATGGCAGAGGTGAGGGGAGCAATAAACCAGCTGGGGATCGCACTCAGGGCTCACAAAACTCAGGGAGTCCTAGCTGGACCATGAGAGCGGGTCTCGGCAGACACAGATGGGGCGGGTCAGCAGTAGCAAAGGCACACTTGTCTCCGGGTGGGGTCTGTCCTGGTAGAAAGCGCTCCTCACATCAGGTGCCAGTGCTGGGGTGCTCCTGGTGCCCTCTCACCTCCTTTCACTCACTCGTGCTCTCTCCAGAGGAGCGGGTTGGCTGACTGGGGAGTCGGGCGTGAAGCTCACTGTGAAGGAGCTGGATTTGGATTCCTGGCCTCTCCGGGTCCACTTTGGGATCTGCCTGTTCCTGAGGGAGCACTCCTCCTCCCTGCATCCTGCCCCAGGTGAGCAGTGGCATTGAGCAAGCCTTCCTCAGGACTCAGCAGCTCTCCGTGGGAAGCAGTGGTCTCCGGGGCTGGCACCTCCCTCCTGCGGAAGTGGTTCAGAGAGGAACAGGAAGCTGGGGCCGGACCTCCCTCTCCAGGGCACTGATATTGTGTTCAAAAGCTGATGTTCAAACCTTCCTTTATGGTCATCCTGAAGGAAGAGGCTGCCAGCTCTTCCCCCGGGGGCTGATGTGCCCTATTTTCTGTGTTCTGGAGGACAGAGGTGGGCCACAGGAACCTGTGTGGCCAGTGCTGCCTGGATACTGCTGTGTGTCCTGCTTGCATGGACTGCTCAGTCCCACCAATAGCTCCAGTCGGAGGCTCCAGGGAATCAGAGGGAAGAGTGTGCAGATCCTGCCCTCTGTTCTGGCACAGAAGTCACGCCCTATCCTTCCTGGGACTTCTGGATCACCCCTGCTCCTAATGATATCTTCCTGGCTGTCGGAAAGAGGTAAGCTTACCTGCTAACAACCGGCAGGCAGTGTGGACAGTAATGTTAGTTGGATTTTCATAAAGGAATTAATCCCTAAAAGTACCTCTGTTTAAGCAATTTGCATTTTCATTCCAATTTTGTCCTAGACACAGCAAATGTCTGAAGTAGATGTAGCCCACGGCTCCCGCTCGGACTGTGGCGTGTGCATTAACGCAGTGCACGCGGCTGCCAGGGATTTGTGCTTCGAGTTGCCCAAAGTGGGAGGCAGCAGTCATATGTTAGCTGCCTTGTAGAGGCAGAAAATCAGACCACGGTCACGGTGAGCCTTCAGGAGCCCCGAGCTGGATGTTTAGTGTGTATGTCTGGGAAGCGTAAATGGGGCTGAACCCAGTGTTCTGGCAAACTGGGAAACTGATCAAAGAGAAATGTCATCCTGTGTTCTCCTCCATCCAGCGGATGACAGCGAAGGACTCCTGGAGAAGCCTCCTTCAGAGCCTTTTCCTGGGCCCAGGGCGTGCATATGGAGGAAGCCAGGCTGCCTTTGTCCTCCTGGAGCCTCCTGCGGAGGTGGACACTGATGCCCCAGGGGCCATCAGGAGCTGAATGTTTCCCACACTAGACAACCCACTCAGCGAAGCAAAGGCCCAGCAGGGTCCCCAGAGAAGCACCGGCCAGCTAGGCCTTCTGTGGCACGTGGCCACAGGCATCGGCCACTTCCCGGGAGCTTGGCTCACAGACCCTGGCTCAGGCGCTGGGATCGGACTTACATCCTTGGAAACATCATTGCTAAGCTCCTAACAAAGCCCTGGGCGCTGCAGGGAGGAAGTATAAATGTAGTCAATATGTGCAGCTTTGCTCTTGGAGATCCTGCTTGATGTCGTGATTCAAAAACAGGCATGAACTGCGTAAGGGAAATCCAGGCACCTTCGGTGTCTTCAGCCAGACTCGTCCATTCCTCGGCTCCTCGCAGTCCTTTAGGGTCCAGAGCTCTCCCTGACCCTAGGGTTTAGGTCCTTCCATGTCCCTCCACTGCAGACCCTCATGGCTTCCTTTGTAGCGTTTACCTCAATTGCGGTGATCTTTTCCGGGAAAAGGTGGAGCTGGTTCTTCTAACCTGCATCTCCGGAGCCCAGAGTCTTTTGGATAGATGATGCTCCCATTTGTTTCTGTGTTTAGGCTCTCTGAAAGCTGTTCCTAAGGTGATTCTGGTTGCTGGCAGAATTCAGCTCTGTGGAAAAGAAAACTAAAAAGGCGCCATTCCCATTGCTTGCCTGAGATGGCAGGCTGACTTGATTCCAGGAACAGGGAGTCAGAGTCAGGGGCCAGATGTGATCCTGAGATGGGGTGAGATCAGTGCCTAGCAAGGACAAGGACATTTCCATCACGAAGCAGAAACTGGGGCTGGAAAGGCACTAAAGGGACCAGGACTTCAGGCTAAGGTGACTTGCTGGGATGTTTGCTGAAGGAAGCCTAGTAATACATGAAGGGAACAGGACACCAAGGGTAAGGGACGTCCAGCAGACCTGAGCTGGGGTGCAGGACCTTTGCCTAGACACTGATGTGGTTAAACTTCCATACTGACTTACAAGTCCAGGGTTGGACCTAGTCGAAAGGGCCTCCCAGGCCTGATTAAAGTTTGGGTCAAAGAAGAGCGTGATTGCAGGTTCCTAGTTCCTTCTTGCTGGCTGTCAGGGGCTGCTGGTGGCTTCTGAGGTGGCCACCTCTCTGCTCATGTAGCATCAGAGAGGAGCTGGAACACATGACAGCGTGCCTTACCTTCCCACACTTGGGCCTGCTCTGGCATCTGCTCACTGCATGCATGCCCGGCTCTGAGGGGCTCCTGGGCTCAGCTGGAGCCTGTGAGGAGTTGGTTCCTCATCCTTCTGAATGAGGCAGCTTTGGTCCGGCAGTGCCTCAAGGAGGGTCTGAGGGGTAAGCAGCGTGGAGATCCTGCAGGGGAATCTCTGTTCCTCTTCCCACCCCATCCAGGCCGCTCTCTCTGAAATACATCCACAGAATAATCCTATGTGAGCACGCGCCCAGGAAGATATAAATTGTCTGCATTTGTAGGCTACCTGGTTTGTATATGAAAAGTCTCAGGGAATTGAGTAAAACACTTTTTCAAATCCTAGAACAATTGAATATGTAGTTCAGTCTCAAGATACAAGCTCAGGCATTTTCCTGTATATGCACAAAATAGTTGCAATTTGGAATATTTAAAAACAACAGTATTTTAAGTAACATCAAAATAATAAAGCACTGAGGCATACATTTACAATATATTCATAAAATCTCTCTGTGAAAAAGGAAAACCGATGAAAGAAATCAAAGCCCTCGAGGATGGCGTGGTACTCCGCAGCCGTGATTGGAAGGCCATGTTTTTTCTTGATTATTTTATTTTATTGGAACATGTTTGTAACTCATTCAGCCTACAGTCATTGGAGAGTGGCTACAGCTTGCTGATTTTTTACTACCTCCCCCTCCTCCCCCCCCCCACTGGCTCTCCAATCACCCTTTTGTACCTGTTCATGCTGTTTGTCTTAGCTTATAGTATTAGGGTTATTGGGTCCCTGTGCATGGTCTGTCTTTATCCCGCTTACCCCTGTTACCCCCTTCCCTTTCCCCTTCCCCTTTCCTCATTCCTTGGACCATTTCCCTAATATGTGAAATCTGTCCCCTGGTCCCTGTCTAGCCATCTTTTTTCATTTCCTTTGTTTGTCCTTTGCCGCCCTCAGATGAGGGGTACCATACGGTACTCAAGCTTGTGTGTCTGATGTATTTCACTCAATGTGTTTTCCAGGTGACTCCATTTTCCTACCAATGCCTCAAATTTGTCATTCTTCATAGTGGAGTGGTGTTCCACTACATAGAGATGCTACATTTGTCTATCCAGTCATCTGATGGTGGCTATACAGGCTGTTTCCAGAGTTTTCCTGTTACAAATTGTGCTGCTGTAAACATTGACATGCAATAGTATGGTGTTTTAAACGCTTTGGAAAAGACACCTACAGGGTGGATAGTTTAATTGTATGGAGTTTCTATTTAAGTCCTTTGTGAAATCTCCGTACTGATTTCCATAATGGTTGTGTTAGTTTGCATTCTCACTAACAAAACAAGAGGTTTCTTTTTCATCATAAGCATACCAGCATTTGTTATGGATTGATCTCCTGACAATTGTAATTCTATCCAGAGTAAGATAGAATCTTAGTGTTGTTGTAATTTGCATTTCTCTAATGGGGATGGAAGTGTTCTTCACACGTCACGTCACACACATTAAACACAATTTCAATCCATATCTTAGCGAAATATTGTCCAGTGAATGACAAATTGATTCTGGAGATCACGTGGAAAGGTGAAAGACTCGAACAGCTAGCACACTGCTGCAGATGAAAAGGTAGCCCACACGATTCTCTCTGCTCTTGTTGTAAGTTATCTTCAGCAAGGGAGAGAGCACAGGTGAAGGCACAGACATGTAGCTCAGAGAGCAGAATGGGAAGCCAAGGAGAGGGGTTGCATAAATATAACTGTGTCCTAGCTCCAAAAAGCCAAAGACAATACAGAAGAGAAAGGGCCATTTTTAACTAAAAGCATTGGGATATTTTACACCTATGTTCAAAGCCATCAGCCTAGAGTGATCTTTCAACTTCCCCCTAAGTTAAGTGAAATGTGTGTTTGGCCTACTTGTAAAAGTTTAAATCCTGATACTTGTGACAATTTGCTTCCTATGGCCAAAGAAAGGGCAAAGTAGCAACAAAGTCAAATGTAATTGGATTGCAAACCAAAGCACAAAATAATATTCATCAGTTTACACTTCCATGAATGAAACAGTGAGTAAAAAGAGTCGGTAACTATCCCTTACAGAGGAGTCCCACCAATTCACAACATGCCTCACCATGCAGGTGGAAACCCCACCTCTACATGTGGGCCTTACAGAGGAGCGTCCTTGCAGAGTATGGTACACACCAGGGAAAAGGAGACAGTTGACCGTGGGAAACTCGAGAGAGAATGTTTCAGGCCGGAGAGTATGGTCAGCTCCACAGTGACCATGGTCAAGTTGCTGAGTCACACTCTGGACTCAGTGACATGAAAATGGCACTTTATTGCCGTGGTCTTCTGCCCCAGATCCCACAGCTGCAACCCAAATATGAGGAAAATATCTTGTGGTCATCATTCTGCAAAATACCCAAACAGAATACTTCAAGATGAGCCCGAGTATCGTCACAGCCAGGAGGAGACCGAGGAGACCACAACTGTAACGTCTGCACAGGGAAGGGAAAAAAAAAAAAGAGATGGTAGGTGAGCAGGGTGGGAGCTTCCTCTGCAGCAGTGCCACCAGGCGCCGTCAGTCCTAATTCAATAGGGAACTGTGCTATGGGAGCTCAGGACAGCATCGCCCAATTCTTCTCTCAATTCGTATTTGTGTATTTTCTTAAGTGAAGAAGACATTTCTGGGAGGACTAAATATTTACCCCAAAGAAACAGGAACCTGAAAGTGACTGTTAGAGAAGACAGAAGCCAAAGGGACTTTGAATGCTTAATCCTCACAAAGAGCCTTGTGAATAATTTCGTTGCGGTCATTTAGAAGCTGGAAAAGAAACTTAAGTTTTTATCATTGGCTGATTGAATCACAGTATGTAATCATGAAACAATCAAACCATCTTATTATTTATTTACTTTAAAATGAATGGACTGCCCATGCCTAAATGGCAGACCATCTACCTTTTATGTTTGGGCAGTCCATTCATTCCAAAGGAAGTAAATAACAAATGAGGACAGTGACTTTGCCATCTCCCTCCCTTTCCTCTGCTGGGCTGTGTCATGCACTTATATCCTGATTGCTAATCATTGCCACCATCAGTACCACGGTCACCCTGCAGTCCTCTTCATTATAATCATGCGGATAGCAAAGGCCTCCAAATGCTTCCACGGGCCCAGCACTGCTCTTGGGGAGTATTTCAGTCAGCTTCTGGTGCTGTGACAAGACACCTGAGAAACTCAGCTTAAAAGTAGGCAGGTTGTCATGCATCAGGGCTGCAGAGCTCCCAAAGGTCCCACCACCTCTGAACAGTACTACAGGCTGGGTACTGAGCCTCAGCCATGCTGGCATTGGGGAACTTTGTAGACTCAAATCATCACAGAGGGTCACATACCTAATCCCTTAATCCCGAGAGGGGCAGCCCTCGAGGAAACTGAGGTAAGAGACTCTCGGAATCTTTCCAGGTGTAATCCTCAGTGAGGCAGCCAGTGCCATTTTCAAGGCCCAGGGCCAGATGCCAGCTGACCTCCACCATGTTCTCCTGCCCTCTGCTGGGAGCCTGATCCCCTCCCCCTAGAGCATCCTACAGAGCCCGCCGACAACAGCATCCTAACCTTTAGAAACAAGAGATCCCTCACTAGTTTTCTAAATTGTGTCCCAGTCAAGATGAGGAGCACTTTATCTCCCTGCTGTGACTTTTAGTAAACTAGAGGATCTTGAACTCCACCCCGATAACCAGGCCTTTAACCTGGTAGCGGCTCAGAGCAGTGCCACCAGCCAAGCGCTAGAGCGTGGATCGGGACGCTGACCATGGAGCCTGTTGCTCCTCCCAATCGGACCATCATCCACAAAGCACATGTTTGGCAGCTGGGGGATATGTGAGTTCAAAGGAAATACTAAAAGGCAGACAAGAGAAGGCAAATGTACACCCTCCAGTTATTTGCTTGTAATATATGTTAAATAACTGTAACATGTTTGTTTTCACGTTTTGTTACTAGGAACTTTTACCTTATCTCCAAAGAGGAGAAGACTGCCAAGTCACAACATGTCTTGCTTCTTTCTAAATAAGTCATTTATGAGCCGTGGGCGTAATGCTGACTCGGACTACATTAGCAGCAAATCCTGGCTACTTACAAAATGAGGAATAGCTTCCAGACACTTAATAGCTAGCAGACTGGCTTTCCTTGAAGTGCCTTTGTAAGCAGTACCTGTTACACTGTGTGTCAGGCAGGTCATGCCCCTAGGCTGATGGTCAGCTGTCTATAGAAGATTGGTCTCTTCAGGCACATTCCAAAAAAGCTGCCAAAGTTGACAGAACCAACCATCCTCACTGACACAAGGAATCTGTCAAAAATATCTTATACTATTCTGGAAGTGATGGTACAAATAAGAGGCTTTCAATTTTGAAGTAAAATGTATAAAGTGACTCTATAACTTGTTATTGAATGGCTAACAATTTTATTTCCATGAGCACTAACTATCTAAAAAAATATGGTCTGTTAGCTACTATTCTGCAGGGTAGTGTTCAAGTCAGCATGAGGTGGAGCAGACAGAATCCATAACCATGGACTCAGTAGAGTGGAATCTTCTTGTGTTTATTTACATGTTATGCTCAGCACCATGGGCCCCATCACTGAGACAGAATTGGGCCCAGCTGGCCACTGACACTGAGAGTGGGGAACTTTTGGGAGAAGGCTCCTTGTCACTTGACAAGGAAACACACTGGAAACCTTTCCTCTGACTCTAAATCCACAGAGATCTCTCTTCCCATAGTTGAAATATGAAACAAAGCCAGACGAGGGATGGGAGTAGCTAGCTGAAGTTGGAATGCAGTCTGTTGTCACAAGAAATGTTTGCACAATAAGCAAAAGCCAGACCAGAGCGTATCCTAGAGGAAAGGCTGTGTCCTCTGGACCACAGAACCACGGCCACCATTGCTGTCTACTGAAGTCTTCACAGTTTGGCGTGACCTCTCGCATGGACCTTCAAAACTGCAGCGCAAGAGGCAACCCGTTTCCAGTTGGCAATGAGAGAAGCAGCACCTGAGGTGAAGACTCAGGGCCAAGTGCATGTGTACTTTCGGGGGGCAGCAGCTCCCCTTCACCAGGGCTGGTGCTGCAGCCTCAGCACCGGGAGGACAGTGCAAACAGCCACTGCGTTTGCCGTGCTGCACCCCGCAGCCCAGGCTGCCAAACCATAAATAGTTGTTAGATGAACGCTGTCTAGGTTGTAACTGCTCGGCCCGGGCGGTGTCATGCTGAGATGGGTCTTCGGGGAGCATTAGTCTGATAGAGTGCAGGTTGGTTGGATCAGCAGTGTGGGAGTGCAGATGAGAAGCAGAAAGGCGTCTTAGGAGACCAGTGCAGCGCGCTGGTGTGATGACATCCGGGTCAGCGTGAGAGCTTAACTCTCCCTGTGCCACTTTGTGAGTAACTCAGCTTTGGAGACCCACAGAGCTCTGCAGTGTGCAGGGCAAGTGGTTGCTGGCTGCCCTTCCATGCCTGGCCTTTGTTCTGCAGGGCAAGGAGCCTGAGTGGGGAGGATGCATTCCAGTAGCCGCTCAGGCATCACGGGCAGATGTCCCTAGTGGATGAGGAGCACCAAACCTGTGCCTCACATCCTTCTACTGAAGCACACATCGCACTGGGTATCAAAGTAGGTCTATCCTTACAGAGCTGTGTAAGCGTCTCACTGGGGCTCTTCCCTGTTTCCAGAATTCACATAAGTTCTTGCTGTCTTGAGGCTTCCTAAAATGCATATCTATTCACTTGTGGAAAACATATTTTTTCATCTGCCCACTATGTACCAGACAGTTACCTTAATCCTAGGAGAAAAGTGAGGTCTTTGCTCTTTACAAACCCAAAATTAAGTCCAGCAATGAAGTTGAAAACCGAAAACAAAAGAAGAAATCCCTTCATATCTCTCCAATGTGAGTCTTTCCATCTTTCCATCATTTGTCATTTGGCTTTGACGAAATCTAAACTTTCCCACATAGCAGGAGATCACAGCGTAAGATCCCGCTCTGACCGCCCCCTGCAGCTTCTCTTCTGCTCTCTCTTGAACACAACTCTCAGGTCACCCTGAGAGGCAATGGTCTGCACTGTCATCTGACACCCATAGGTGGCTGTCACAACCCAGATCCAGAATAGAGTGTCCCCCTTCACTGTCCACCAGTGACTCAACTGCGAAGCTTCAGCCCAGATGGCAAATCCACTTTCACGGAGGCCTCGCGCACTCCAGCACTACGGGCATGCTCCCCTCTTCTCTGCTGTGGCATCTCACAATCAGCTCCACGGAGCAGGAGAACCCTGTTGCTTCCCTCTGTGAGCTTAGCGAGTGCACTGTGCAGGCGTCCTCTCAGTATGAGCCTGCTGGGAGAAAGAAGGGGCGAGAGGAAGACGGAGACAGGAAGCCCATTTTATAGCTATGCTTTATCGCTCAGGCCAGCCTGGCTCTGTAGCACACTCAAGGCCAGCCTGCCCTGCACAGTAAGACCTGGGCTCAAAAAACAAACAAATCAACAAAACCTATGCTTTCCCATCCATGGTTTGATGCAATGATTAGATCTTCCTCTTCCTGCTGAGTCATTTCTGTCCTGGCTGCATGATTATAGACCTGAGGTGGTTAGAGCTTGGCAGTCGCCACAGAGAGCGGCAAATCTAGGCTGAGCTGGAATGGAAGACTCACCAGTGGGTGATGGGTCCACAATGAAGTAAAAATACTCTCCTTGTCTGGTGCAGAAATGAAGCTGAGAGAGCAGACGCTGTATTTTTGGTGCACAATGGCTATTCTCCATTAGATGAGAGTGGGGGGTTTGAATTTTTCCTCTTTAGGTCAAAGAATTACAAAAACATAAAATATAATTTAATTTAGAGTCACACATGAAAGCTCTATCATAAGTATATGGGAGAAATTAATTTGCAAATGCTTACACCTTAAAAGTATTTCCTATCAGCGTCATCCGAGTGTACACTAGCAAGTGTACACTGACGAGTGTACACTACGACACTGCACGTCTTGTTAGACATGGCCCACTCCTCACCCGCCATTCACTCCTCTGCATTCAGGAGCTTCCTCATGACGCCATCTCCATGTCCAGGCCTTACTCCATTCTCAGAGTTGAAATTTTCTTTTGAAGTATTTTTAAGAATTTAACTAGTGAAGAAAATTAAGATGAGATTAAAATGTGTATGGAAAGATGCAAGAAAAATATTAAGTCTTGAGGAACTGAGTAAAGCAATCGGGGAAAGTCAAGACCTGTCAAGTAGATGAAGCCAGCGTGATCGTACGCTGAAGCCGTAAGAAGGGTGTCCGGGACAGGAAGCTTTGGTGGACAGAAGAACTGCTGAAGATTTGCTAAAGGAAAACCTGTGGCTGGTCAGAAAGTCACAGTCGTCAGAGAACAGATTTCCTGTCTGGCCCTGAGACCTGCTTCCGGTGACAGGTGAAGGCACTGTGAGACATTTACCACTGAGACAAGGCTCTGTGTCTGCAGCTTGGACTACCACCCGAGGTCTATCTCTTCAGATTTGGGTTAGTCCAGTTTTTACGAGAACATTCCTAATGTGGAGAGTAAGTACAAGATCCCATGAAGAGTCTATTTTTGTTTGAAAATTGACATTCATTTTCCAGGCCCTAAGAGAGTTCCGAGATCTCCCTGAGAAGAGGGAACGGAAGCCACTCCAAAGCTTCTCTCCTCTGCTGGGCAAAGGCTCTGCCTCCCCGAGTGTGATCCCCGGCTCCCACCCCCAGGCTGCTGTGTATTTCCCAGATTCACGTTGACTTACTGATATAGGGGAGCAAAACTCCCAACCTACTAGATGTCTGGTATGAGTTCGTGTCCTCTAAAATTGAAGAATGAATTGTAGGAGCAACAGAGGTTAAGAGCAGAACATATTTACTTGTTGGGAGCCGCAGCCCCGAGCCCGGTCACCTCACTTGGCGGACGTGAGGCCTGTAGTAAAGAGTAAAGCCTGAGGTAGATTACCCCTCCCATCGAGCACCTTAGTTTCCTGCTTACCGCGTAAGCAACCCGCTCAACAATATAGTCTGCCTGGCAACTGATGATGTTAGCCAATCAGCTTGCCTTGCTTACTTTAACATGATTGGACACTGTATCCGTATATATACTGGTGCCACCCCTGGGAGGGAAGAAGAAGCCCGGAAGTAGAAGCCCAGAAGGAGCCGCGGGGAGCGGACCAGAGGAGGCTTCGGCTGGGAGCGATCCCAGGGCAGGCTGTACGGAGAAGAAAAATAAAAGAAAAGGTTGTCCACTGCCAGACTTTGTCGTGTGTCCTTCCTGCCGGCCGGGAGCGGACATCGACATTTGGTGGCCCGTACGGGGACTGATCACCCCCGAGACGTGACAGCGGACAACGCTCCAGTACAGAGCTGCGAGACAGGTGAGTTGGGGATAAGCCTGGGCTCTGGGTGGCGCGCACCTACAGGGCTTTTAGACTCCCCTCAGGCTCACGCGTAAGTGGCGGATTCCTTGGGCCTCACGCGGTGAGTAACATATTAAAAGATGGGAAACATGCTAGGTAGCAACACTAAGAGCGAGGGTGGTTGTGGAGAAAGCTCTCAAGAGCTTACAAAAGTACGCAGGTTATTTGAGCAGGCCCAGTCGGGGAGCTCCCGAGAGGGGCCCGTCAAGGGGAACAAAGATGCTAAGGAGAAGGACGGGGCTCTAGCCTCGGAGTCGTCTGACTCCGAGGACGAGGGAAAGTTGAATGGCAAGGAGGCCAAAGAGACCAGCTGTCAGGAGCCTAAGTCGCTCGATAAGGAGTTGCAGGGTTCTTTACCTTGGGGGCTGTTCCCGGAAGCGATCCCTCGCCACGAGGCGGCCGCCCGGGAGCTCCCTTCCTCTTCGCCAGAACAGGAAGTGATGCACGGGCCCCCATTTTCCGCCCAATCATGGCCGCCGTCTTATGCTCCGCCACCGGCGGGTCGGTATTTTTACAGGCGGCTTTGGCAGGGGGGACGTTTGTCTCATGAGGTACATCCACCACCTGGGATAGATAGTGGCCCCTACGGGATATTTCCTGTACAAGTAGCTATGGGCCAGGGACGTAATGCATGGGAGCCTTTTGAGATAAAGCAGATTAGAGAACTTAAAAATGCAGTTACAACCTTTGGGCCGACTGCGCCTTACACCATTGCCATGCTGGAGAACCTGTCTTCTGGGCCCCTCACCCCCGCGGACTGGATTCAGCTGGCAAAGGCGTGTCTGCCCTCGGGCAGTTACCTGGATTGGCGAGCCTGGTACGCAGAGTTCTCTGCAGAGCAGGCTGAGAGAAACGCCAATCGGGGAAACCGGGGGTGGAACAAGGAAATGCTTATGGGAGAAGGTCGGCACGCTGATGATCAGACTCAGTTCCCCGGCGCTGTCTATGAACAAATCAACGCCATAGGGCTCCGCGCCTGGAAGCAGGTAAGTGGTGCCGGAACAGCCTCCTTGTGTCTTTCAAAAATAATTCAGGGTACCACAGAGCCATTTGTTGACTTTGTGGCCCGAATGCAAGATGCTGCCGATAAGATATTTTCTGATCCGGGAGTGGCTCGACCGCTGGTAAGGCAGCTGATTTTCGAGCAATGTACAAAGGAGTGCAAGGCAGCGATAGCTCCTCATAAGAACAAGGACCTCAACGCCTGGATTAGGATATGCAGAGAGATAGGGGGGCCGCTCTCCAACTCGGGAGTGGCTGCTCTCCTGGCCGCGGCTGTACAGCAGAGGGGACCTCGCGGGTTAGAAGGGGAATGTAAGGCTAAAGGGTGTTTTGCCTGCGGGGAGCCAGGACACATTAAACGTCATTGCCCAAACAATACAGATGCTAGGCCTCGCCCTAGGAATGAAGAACCATATGTTTGTGGGCGATGCAAGAGGGGATCACACAAAGCTGAGGAGTGTAGGTCGGTCTTTGATGCTCAGGGCAACCGTATTTGTGGACGAGATGTTAGAGGGCCAAAAAACGGCCAGAGGGGGCCCCCTTCACAGGCGGGCCCCCGCCCCAGAGACAGGACAGCTCAGGATGGCAGCCTTCAACAAGGGCCACCCCTGGGTCAGCAGGTGTGGACCTCAGTGTCGCCTCCAGACTTATATTAGTGCCTGATATGGGTGTTCAAGTGGTTGAAACCACCTTTAAGGGACCGTTACCCGAAAATTCCGTGGGTCTGGTGATCGGGAGATCCTCCACGGCCCTTCGGGGTCTCATAGTAGTCCCGGGGGTCATAGACTCAGACTACACAGGACACATTAAAATTATGGTTCAATCTCTTGTGGGTACTATGGTAATCAATAAAGGAGACAAGATAGCGCAGCTCTTGCTGCTCCCCAGTCTCCACAGGAGATTTCCCTCAAAGCAGAAAATTAGAGAAAGTCAAGGTTTCGGTTCCTCAGGGGAAGTCTTCGAGGGACTCCATATAGTACTTGATAAAAGGCCCATGCTCTCACTTAAGGTCAATGGCAAGAATATAACAGGGCTCCTAGACACAGGAGCTGACCGTTCCATTATCTCTAGAAAGGATTGGCCCTCCAACTGGCCCACCAACACTGCAGATAACACGCTGCAGGGCCTGGGGATGGTGTCAGCTCCTCAGGTTAGTGCTTCAACCCTGCTCTGGTGCGATGAGGAGGGTCATCAGGGCCATTTCCAACCATTTGTGTTGCAGTTGCCAGTGTCTCTATGGGGAAGGGACATCCTCACTCAGATGGATGTCACGCTTACGTCAAACTGCTCCCCCCAGGCTAAGGATATACTCAGGAACCAGGGATATACCCCCGGCAAAGGCTTGGGCAATGCCCTACAGGGTCGGACATCCCCAATACCAGTAGAGAACAAAAAAGGTAGGCAAGGGCTGGGTTTTTCTTAGGGGCCGCTGAAGAAGCTCTCCTACCCACTTCGATCAAAATCACCTGGAGGTCAAATGATCCGGTTTGGGTACCTCAGTGGCCCCTGCCTAAGGAGAAGCTATTAGCCTTGTCAGAAATAGTCAGTACACAACTTAGATTAGGACACATTAAGCCGTCAACCTCCCCATGGAACACCCCCATTTTTATAATTAAGAAAAAGTCTGGCAAATGGAGGCTGCTCCATGATCTAAGGGCGGTCAACGCACAGATGCAGTCCCTGGGGGCGGTCCAGAGGGGGCTGCCAGCTCTCTCAGCCATCCCTCAGTCCTGGCCAGTTTATGTTATAGATCTTAGAGACTGTTTCTTCTCAATCCCCCTGCATCCAGAGGACACTCATAGGTTCGCCTTTACTTTACCCACCATTAACCAAGAAAGCCCTGATCTCAGATACGAGTGGATAACGCTGCCCCAAGGTATGGCCAACAGTCCCACTATGTGTCAGATTTACCTTGATTCCCTACTGGCCCCCCTACGGAAATCCTTTCCCAAGATAAGATGTGTGCATTACATGGACGACCTTTTGCTCAGCGGCAGGGACCCAGACATGCTAAATAATATGCTCGGCCAGTTGGTCGAGGCCCTGAGACAAGCTAATCTGCATGTTGCCCCCGACAAGATTCAGGGAGGAGAAATGGTGACCTACTTAGGCGCGAAAATCTCCCCTATGCTAGTCTCTCCACAGAAGGTCACCATTAGGACAGATGGCGTTAGGACCCTAAATGACATGCAAAAGCTATTGGGAGACATTAATTGGATTAGGCCATATTTACATATACCAAATTCAGATCTCAAACCCCTGTTCGACCTTCTGAAGGGAGACCCAGATATAGCCTCCCACAGGAGGCTCACTCCTGAGGCAAGAGCTGCCTTACAGAGAGTGGAAAAAGCCTTAGGTGGGGCTACCTTACACAGAATTAAACCAGGGCGACCCTTTGATGTCTGTTTGCTACAGACTAGTCTACAGCCCACAGCGGTGATTTGGCAGAAAGGACCATTACTGTGGATACACCCTAAGGTCTCACCTGAAAAAGTCATAGAGCATTACCCGGAGGCAGTCGCTTCATTGGCCCTTGAGGCGCATGATAGAGCTGTCCAACATTTTGGCTCAGGACCACAAGCCATCCGAGTACCCTATACCGCCAGCCAGATCAAGACCCTGGCTGCCTGCATAGATACATGGGCCATTCTGAGATGTGTTTTCCATGGGGATATAAACAATCAATACCCTAAGGACCCTATCTTGTCATTTGTCACTCAGCACCCTATAATTTTTCCAAAGGTTACTGCCTCTGAGCCATTAGTCCCAGCAACTACAATATACACAGATGGCTCCAAGACGGGGATAGGCGCCTATGTGATCCTAGGCAAGCCCCCGGTTACCATACAATTTGAACCTGATCAGCCTCAGGTGGTGGAACTGCAGATCGTTAAAATGATTCTTGAACGGTTCTCAGAAGCCATTAATATTGTCTCCGATTCTAGGTATGTGGTCAATGCTATGCAAGTGCTTGAGACTGCCGGTTTAATTAGATCCACTTCCACAGTGGCTGGGCTGTTCCTGTCTATCCAGACATTGCTTCAGAACAGACACCATAAGGTCTTCACCACCCACATAAGAGCACATACATCCCTGCCAGGGCCTATGGCACAGGGGAATGCAGCTGCTGATACTGCCACTCGCCCGTTATGGATTTTTACCTTACTAACACCAATCGAGCGAGCCTGTGCCTTCCATGATAAGTTTCATGTCAATGCCAGGACACTAACAAACCATTTCCATGTTTCCAGAGCAGATACACGAGATATCGTGCGACTATGTGACTCCTGTGCCACATACAAACCTGCCATACCGATGGGAGTAAACCCTCGAGGTTTGATCCCTGGTGATGTTTGGCAGATAGACATCACACATATACAGGAGTTTGAGACTCTTAAATATGTTCATGTTTCCACAGACACCTGTTCTCACGTCATATTTGCAACAGCAGAAACAGGTGAAAAAGTGTCTAATGTGATCAATCATTGCCTGGCGGCTTGGGCCGCATGGGGCAAACCAAAAATATTAAAAACTGATAATGGACCAGCCTATATAGGCAAAGCCTTCAATGAGTTCTGCAAAATGATGGAGGTTCAATTAAAACATGGTATCCCATACAATCCCCAAGGTCAAGGAATCATTGAGAGGGCTCATAGAAGCCTCAAAGAAATTTTACAAAAACAAAAAGGGGGAGTAGGCCAAGGCCTGGCCCCAAAGGCACGATTATCCATGGCACTATTCACACACAATTTTTTAAATTTAAATAATGATAATTGCTCCCCAGCCGTGGAGCACTGCAACCCTTCCCCCAACCATAAAGGGTGGGTGAAGTGGAAAGATGCCCTGACAGGACAATGGATGGGCCCGGATCCAGTGGTCAGCTGGAACCGAGGCGCGGTTTGTGTTTTCCCACAGGAATCGGGACGAGAACCACTGTGGGTACCGGAGAGACTGACACGGGCGACAAAGCCCTCGACTGAAGATCAGACCTGCCCTACCGGAGATCCATCACAGACCAACCAACAAGATGAATAGAAATAGCGGTAGCCCGAAATGGACAAGAAGATCCTCAGGCATATGCATGGCTCGCTCGCCTAGCCTACGACCGAGTCTAGGGGCGGTGAGCTTCCCACACTCCTCCTCTAAAAAATTATGACATAGCTGGGTAGGAGAGTCAATGACGGGTAAGAGCGTACTCCCCCGGTGCGACTCAACCTAAGCCAGGCCCTACCCCATCCTGCACGTAAGCCGCTGGACTGTTAGATGCTGCCCAGGTCTAAATTTCTCTCCGAGGGGATTTCTTTACGGAGAGGAAATGAGTGCAAGCTTGTGTACATCCAGGTTCCGTCCAGTTTGTGCCTGGCCCTAAAAAAAAGGACGAGGGCCTCAGGGCCTTGGCAGACCATGAGACGGCCGACCAGGGTCTAAGCCAAGGACCTACGGTGGGCCTACGCATAGGGCATAAGCCTCTGCACCCAGTCCAGAAAGGGCTACGATGCGCACATTCATAAAAAATAAAAAAGGGGGAGATGTTGGGAGCCGCAGCCCCGAGCCCGGTCGCCTCACTTGGCGGACGTGAGGCCTGTAGTAAAGAGTAAAGCCTGAGGTAGATTACCCCTCCCATCGAGCACCTTAGTTTCCTGCTTACCGCGTAAGCAACCTGCTCAACAATATAGTCTGCCTGGCAACTGATGATGTTAGCCAATCAGCTTGCCTTGCTTACTTTAACATGATTGGACACTGTATCCGTATATATACTGGTGCCACCCCTGGGAGGGAAGAAGAAGCCCGGAAGTAGAAGCCCAGAAGGAGCCGCGGGGAGCGGACCAGAGGAGGCTTCGGCTGGGAGCGATCCCAGGGCAGGCTGTACGGAGAAGAAAAATAAAAGAAAAGGTTGTCCACTGCCAGACTTTGTCGTGTGTCCTTCCTGCCGGCCGGGAGCGGACATCGACATTTACTGAGAGGAAGAAAGCTTCTGTCTGAGAGAGAGACAGAGGGGCTCCCAAGTGGGTTGCCAAAGACTGTGTCTTTTCTAAGGACTTTTATAGAGTAAAATCATGGGGTGAGATGGGTTCCCGGTGGGGAAAACTGGAAACTCGCAAGGCAGATGGACATAAGGTGGGAGAGAACTATGGTTAGCCAGTAGGATTAATAGTTCAGGTAAAATTGATTAGATCGGGGGCAAATGGGGAAGCAAGTCACATAGAAGTGGACACTCTTATGGAGCAGTGACTCTTCCCGAGGGGGTTGGGATGGTGACTCCTGACTTCCGCAGGGTGACAGAGATTTATTTAAAGTATCAGTCCTTAGGATATGGGTGCATTTGTTTGGTCTTTTGTCTTGAGGCCTGGCCCACAGCAGAGGTGTCTGTCTCCTCCACAGCTGCAAGGTATCTGGGCTCCTGCTCTGGCTCCTTTGCGGGCCCAGCCCTGTCTCACTGCCTATAACATTTCTAACTCCGCTGCTATAACTTTACAACTGAGGCCATAGCTGTCAAGACCCTTGGAGCCTCAGAGCCTCCTTGGTTTTACTGTTTTGTCTGGAGTCGCTCCTTTTGCTTCCGCTATTGGTAGTAACTTGTATTACTCGAGTGCCTTTGACTTGATAATGCTTTCAAATACATTATCTCATCTGGCCTAAGGATTTGGCACTGTCGTAAGGCATAAATAACCATCTGGGGAACTCTGATTTACAAGTCTATCATTAGCCCGTCAACAAACAGTCATTGGGTTGCTACTGTAGGTCAGCTGCTCCATCGGGTTTGCTGTCACCTGTGGGAAGTTAGGAAAGGAAAGTGCAAAATCTCAGGGCAAGAGCGGTGGGAAAGTTTGAAGTGGAGGATGAACATGCATCGATGAATGTGTAAGCTTTGAAAACAATAGTGATGCCAGTCTGCAACTTTATCATTGACTTGTGTCGTTTACTACACTTTCCCTCCAAGTGGATTCCTGGGAAGAATTTAAGGCTCACTCATGGCTTCACCTCCATCTTTAGTAAATCAGCACCAACTCTTTCCAGCCCCTCTTCCCCTTGAGGAACGGGATTGAGGAAGCAAACCTTCTTCCTGGTATTTCAAACTCAGCATGCGAAATTGTAGGTAAATTATTTTCTCCAAAGCCACCCTTTATCCAAAATCTCATTCCTGGTTCTAAATTTAATTTCAGATGCTGGCTCCTACTGCATCGCCAGAAATAATAGAGTCCTCCAGCTTCTTAGCCAAAATCTAACCCTTTTCATGTACCTATCTCAGTGCTTCACGAAGAAATATGTCTGTCTCTGTCAACCTGGTATGATTAATAGACTCAAACTTCTAGTAAGCCACTGGATTGTCAACTGTGTGTCCCATGCCCCTGAAATGTTGTGAACTCATAACCTCATAGTGTGATGGGGAAAATACCTCCCAACCCGTTGGATGTCAGGTGTGCTCACATGGAGGGAGAGTGAAGTCACAAGCCAGAGGAAGCTGGAAGAGCTCCTAGACTTCCAGGAAGGCCCTCAGGGGAGCCTCTGAGTCTCTTTGTCAATTGCAATTTATACAGCAGGGTCACACCGTGAGTACAATATGAGTCAAACTACAGTCCACCTACAGGGGTCACGATGCACTTCCCAAGCTAACCTTGATCTAGTTGGAAATGACTCAAGTAGCAGGGGTGAATTTGTGGAGGTGGATGAGTCCCAATGCTCTGGTCACCCACCTGTGTGTCTGATGCCTGTCAGGCCCAGGGAGGGCGAATTACATTATAATCTCAAGCCTCTGCTCACCGCTAGGGAGGCCTGCGGGCCTAGACTGTGTGTCAGCATCTGGAGGCCTGCTTCTCTGCCAAGCTGCCTCCAACTGCAGTCTGACGGCTTCATCTCCTGTGCTGTCTCCTTCCGGGGCCCAGTCCTGCTCTGCCTGTGTATCAATGTCTGTCTAACTTAGCTGCCAATAATAAGATCTCTGCCTGAGAGTCACGCGTGATGTGGAAGGGAATGAGTAATGTTCTAAATGAAAGGATGGAGGAGTGTGAAGGTCATATGGTCATTTTTGCTTTTTGGTTGGAGATGGAATTCTAAACCGACCTCCAATATTGTTGCTCAGCGGTGTGTTCCATCTTCCTACCATTCAGTGAAACACACCCTGCTGTGAAGTGGTGTTTCCAAATGTAACAAGGTCCCGCCTCTGCTGGCTTTAAGGAAAGGGCCTTGACCGCACTGGGATGGACACATTCAGGCGAACCATTGTAAAGAACCTAAGCACTTCCTGGTAGAAAAGATCAGCAAGTGTGAGAGGAATGTGGTGAAAAAGAAGTCTTCCCTGAGCTCTGAAGCTCAGGCGAATGTCAAGGAATCTGACATTTTCTAGGAGCTAAATCAGTCCCCAGTTGGCAGCCGGAAAGGAAGCAGAAACCTCAGTCCCACAACCACATTGAACAGAACTCCGCCATCAGTTCCGCTAAATTTGGACAGAAGTTCTTTCCCTCAAGTTTCCAGAAAGCAACACAGTGTGGTGGATGCCTTGTGTCAGCCTCATAAAATCCCAATAAAGAATGACGGCACATCAAGCCAGACTTCTGAATAGAGAACTGTGCAGGGACAAATGGGTGTGGTTTTAAGTTCCTAAGTCTCTGGTCATTTGCCAGGTAGCGATAGCACACACATATACTTTTTTTTCTTCTTGTGTCGTTCTCCATAAGGATAAAGAGGTACATAATACAGAGCAGACGTGGAGTTAGGCCTGGGTATCTGGTTATCTTTCTAAGATGCTGCTTTGGAGATGCTGCCTGCAGAGCAGACCATCGCTGACACCTGAGCAGAGCGTAGTGACCATCACTGACCCAGCCCCGCGTCCACAGGTTCTTGGCCCTGAGTCTGGACTGGGTTGGGTGGAAAATTCTGCCATCATTAGCTTCATCACAGGTACAGGTGATCTGGGGATGGACTCATCTCTACTGGTCCTGGATCCACTTCATCCAACTATAATCTTCTTCTTAGGATAGGTAAGCCGGGCCAGGCTGATGTTCTTATTCATGGCCATGGTAGAGGAATTAAGGAACTGACACTTCAGAGACACAGATCAGGGACTGAACCTAGACCATATCCACAAATCTTGGTACAAAGTATGTAAGATGGAGGAGCCAAGAGGCAGGGAGACCCATCCCTTTCTCAGGTAGAAGGTACTGCAAAATTTCACAGAAAAGCTCACAAGTGTGGAGAATTAAGAATCAAAGATGATAAGGACCAAAGAAGGAAACCATGAAGAAACCTGAAGGCAGGGTGATTTGTTGCCCTCTCCTAGTCATGTCTTCTTTTCTCCTAAAATCTGCTAAGTTAACCTCTTCTTAAAATAGCTCAAGGTATGTCCAGGTCTGATAAATGCACTAATAAAGAGGTGGATCCTGTGTGTCATTTGATCAGGGCACTCAGTCAGCAATAGATCTTGAGGAAAAATGAGAAATACAGAATACTTGGTAGATAGACACTGAAAATGTCAACAGCATCTCCGAATTAAATGTAGGCTAAGTATTCCTAATCCTCTAACTCCTCAGGAGGGATGCCCTGTATAAAGTGTAAAGAATGATTTAAGTTACCAAGAATTCCCATTATTATGAACTATTGAAAAATATTAAAATATGAATGGTAAAAATCATGACCATCTGCCCAATTCTAATAAAAACAGTATTTAATGTTCCAGTAGACACTTGAAGCTTGATATTTTGGAATTTTTCATTTTGGCCACCCATGTAGCCCATTAAGGAGGTAATTTTTCGTCCTCAAGTCAAGGTTATTCACAAGGTTTCAGACAGAGTTAGCGTCAATATTAAATAACATCTTTCCGCTCTTTTGCTTTTACTATGTAAATTACAAGGACTTTGTTAAACCCTTATATCAAGTCATGAGTCAAAATCAAGCAGCTCATCTCTCAGCCTTCACATGAGCAGCCATCTAAATTCACCATTCCAGCACATTTCAAGCCCTCTGAGCAAGTGTGGTCACTCTACTGCATCTACAAACTGCTAACAAGGGGAAAAGAAGACCATGATGGTGGATGCCCATCAGCCAGGTGGGGTCAAGAAGATGGCCCAGTACCTGCAGCAACCCAGAGACTGGTAACTCATGTGCAGACAGTCAGAACCAATTGGTTATTTATGAACCCTAATTTCAGCCATTCTTGGAATGTGTTTTACACTAGTAAGGAGATGCATTTTTGCAGCAGTCTCAGACCATTACAGGAAGAACGTGTTCCTGTACTAGTGGCATTGTTTGTCACATGCTCTGTGCTCCAAATCTCAACAGATGTCCAGCTTTGGAGAAGGGCCACATTATAATTAGTATCTAGATGTCCCCCAAAAATAGTCATCTGGTTTCTCCCAGAGGTGGCTGAATCCAGAGTGTGTGACTGACTGGTAGTGCAGTGCTGGGATGCAGGGTGTGTGGTTAGTAAATCAGTCCCCCGATTGGTTTGGCATAGCTGTGGCTAGATTTAAGGGTGTGAGTGCTATACCGCCCTAGGGCAGGTAGCCTGCATACAACATAAAGGAGAGAAAGAGACTGGCCTCCCCCATGAACTGTTCTCCTCTGCCAAGCCACCCTACCCTGGAATCAGCCAGTTTTGAACTGAAACTACGAACACCTGAGAGCTAACCTAACTTTGGGTGTCCAGGATTTTGTCTCAGCAACCAGAGAAAAGCAATTAAGAGAGAGGACTCAGATAACCGCTGGGGACACCCTTGAGGATGCTTTTATGTCAGCCATGAATTGGGGTAGATGTCCCACTTTTCTGAGAAGATTTCAGATGTGGTTCCTGCTTCTTCTTCTGCCTGGGTCTATACCTCACCTCTGCCTATACCTGTACCTACATCTGCTCCTTCACCTGTATCTGTACACCACACCTGTGCCTAAAATTACACGGATGCTTACACATGTGTCTGTCTTGGCTCCTGTCACCATAGCTATACACTGCACCTGTGCCTATACCTGTGCTACACCTGACCCTGTAGGTGTATCTGTATAATACACCTATGTCTACACCTACATCTATGCCTATAACTATGTCTGTGTGCAGGGCTTTGTCCATTATGCCCACACATATGCTTCTACCTACACTTACACTTACACCTGTACCTGTACCCATACTATCTCCAAAGGCTGTTGTCAGGGTTAGATAAGCAGCAAATGCATGTTATAATACCTGACATGTAGCAGTTGCTCCGTAGCTGTTTACTCTGAAACCACCTGGGTTACTTGGGTGGATTTAAAGTTCAAGCTTGTTGATCTCTGGCAAGGGATTGGCCGGGACCTCCTGTGAAGAATGGGTCATCAAAGTGGAGTTTTCTATGGTCATAATTAAAAATACACATGGCAGTAGGCTTTAATGTACTTTACTGAATGGTTTCACGCCATGTAGAGTGTGCTTGTTCTGTTCCCACCTGGCCTCACCCCGCCCTCCACTCCAGTGGGTCACTTCCCAGGCTCTAGGATGAAGGGCAATGCACGACAACCACAAACACGGAGAACACTAAGTAGTAATCCACTGGGACCACAGTCACAGCCCTGAGTGCAGACGGGGGAGGGATCCCAGATATGAAGGACATCACCATAGCTGAGAGAAGCCCCACACACACATGTGCTAGGAGCACAGTGCACGCACTGCAGAATCTTCCAAAGTGAGCCTTCCAAGAAGCCCTGTATCCACAAATAAACTGAGTCTGTCCTGCATGCTGGATGCAGAGCTACTTTCCTAAGATAAAAAGATGGATAGAAAATAAACATCTGCATCCATCCACAGGGAGAAGCCAAATACCCCTGTCTTATTAACTAAGGAAAAGGCCCGGGGAAGCACGTGTGGGCAGAAAAGCCAAGGAAATGCTCTAAGACTAGGCGACATTTGAGCTGACCTTGAAAGAAGGAGGGCTCTCTGCAGGTAGGTGGAGGTGGAGGACAGGTCTCAGAAGGCCCCCAGAGCAAAGGTGGGGTGGGGACAAGGTCACTCTGTGAGCCCTGGTGTGACCGCTGAGGAGGAGAAGAGGAAAACTGACTTGGGAGGATGGAGACAAGCTCAGGGGCTCATGGCTCAGACTGCTGTCTCGTTTATCCAGGACTGACACACATTTGCAAGTATGCATCTGCTGTAATGGCGAAGATCTTCGGCTTTACTCTGCGTGTTTTGGGGTTTGCTGGCACAGAAAACCCAACTACTGTCTGCAGGACCTCAGCTATTTAACTGCTTACAATTCCCTATTTGTAATTAAGCAAAGATATAGAAGAAATTCTCAAAAAAAAGGAAGGAAAAGGCTGCACATAAATTTGAAAGATTCATGAAGTGCGAGAGAACATTTAATAACCTCGCCTGCTCTGTGCATAAGGTTTTCCTTCAGAGAAAAACCTAGTATTACATGACAGGAGTAGTTATTTCCTACAAAACCTCTTATTTCCAAGCTCAGATCCCCAGTAATTCCAGTCATATCCCATTATGAATCCTTTGCATAAATGGGTCTATTAAACTGCTCAACTCCATCCCTGCCTATAGTTTTACACATTAGCTCAAATGAAGTTTGGATAAAGAGCACGTTGCTAATATTAGGGATAAACTGTTTTCATCTTCTTAAATTTCCTTGGCTTAGACCCACTGTGCACACTGTGGCTGGTTCAGGACTTTGTTATGTTCCCCTCGTACCAATAAACCTGCATGAAATATCCATTTAATTGGAACCTCCTTTAGGTTGTTTTCTTGATATTTTAAGAGCGTATGGTTTTCATACCAAGTGGCGAACACAATATCAAATGTACCACAGCCCATCGCCATTCCTGGGACAACAAGAGGCCAAGTTCCCATCTGCCTTCAGCTCTATAAAGAGAAATTAGAAGGTTTAAAGCAAGGACTGGACAAGGTGCAGGGTGGCATTCCTCACAGATGTCTCTGCCATCCCCCAGCCACTTCAGACAGCTCGGCTCAACTCTCTGCCTCAGTGCTGGAGGTGGAGGGCCGCCATCTTGTTATTGTCTGGTTGGGGAGAATGTTCACTGCTACATACTTTGAATTCTGGGAAGCTTTAAGATCAGCTGCCCTGAAAGTACAACCTGTCATTAGCACTGCAGAAACTAGAAAGGTAAACAATAAATGCTTTTCATAAAAATCATATTGAAAAGTGATAGTGTGTAAATAAGTGGATGGGTGGATGGGTGGATGGATGATATAGGCATGTAACTGCAGAAATTTGTGAACAGACCACATGGTGGAATTGGGAATAAACAGGATACCAGTAAGTCCTACGTCCGTGTGTTCTGCCTTATCTTCTTCCCTCTTGAGAAAGGATAAGCACATACAGAATTCTGATTCAGTCTGCAGTTTTATTCCTTAGAGGTGGGATGTGGATGACCTCGGTGTTTATTATCTCCAATTACTACATCATACCATGCTTAATAGAAGAGTTATCACTTCATGCTGTTCAGAAAGTTTTGCAATTGTTATCTCACTTTATAAAAAATGAGGGAAAATGAATTTTGTGTCCACTTCAATTAATCTTCAGAGTTTTCTGTATTAAGTTTTCCTCTGTAATATTTTTTGTTTTATCTAAAAGTACTGATGTTCCCTTCTTGTGGAAGCAATTAAAAACTCACCAATCAGAATGTTGAGTTCCTCACTAATTGTCTACGGACATTTCCATCAAAACCAATGGCACCCTAAGCCCGAAGTTGGATGTGGGACAAGCATTACTTCAAAGTCCAAAGCGCTGCCATAGGAAACAAACAGAAATGCGAAGGGAAGCTCAGGGAAAGCAGAACCGCCCGGCACAGCATGGCAGGGAGCTCAGGTTCCAGGCGGCCTGCGGGCAGCAGAGGCAGCAAACTTGAGAGGGTGACACTCAGTGGAGAAGACCCTGCGGAGCTCGGTGGTCCTCTGCTGGGAGTCAAGTGTTGAAGAAAAAGCCCAGGCTTGGGTGCTGTGTCTGCTCCAGTAGTCTCTCTGTTCTGCGTGTGTGTGTGTGTGTGTGTGTGTGTGTGTGTGTGTGTGCGTGTGCGCACGTACACGTGCATGTTCATGAGATGAGGATGCAAGCTAGAGTTGGAAGTGCCTGGCTCGTCATCCAGTGCAAGCCCCCTCCTGTGGCCCAGGCACAATTTCCTCCACTGTTCCCTTGCTCTAATTCCAGCGCTGACCTAAGTCCCCTCCTGACAAACAGTCACCACATCACGAGCCACAGTCCTATCGGTGGAGCAGTGATTCGATTCCTGCTCAGGTCTTCCACTGGTGTCCACCCTGACAAGCTGGCTCCTGCTTTCTTGTTCAAGCCCTCTGCTGAGGTCTGTTGCATCCAGGGATCCTCCTCAATGTGGCCTCTCACCATGTGCTGCGAAAGGAAGTCAGGCTGCTTTGGATGTGGGGGGTCACCCTCTGCCTCCCGTGGCCAATGCACAGACCTGCAGGATCTGGAGAAAGAGTGGGACTCGTGGCTGGCACGCATGCGGACAGCTGCCCGGAAATGCCCAGGAAGCCCACCTTCACATTCCCTGCTTCCGTTTCATCTTGTGTGGTTGGTTCTGATCCCCTTCTTTTCACTCATTGTGAAGTTCCGTTCTGTCTTGTGTACTGTTGTCCATCCTTCTCCATTGAAGGTCATGTGCAAATCTTAGTAGCCTGATTTCTATGCCTTTATCCAAACCACTGAATAGAAGTTGACATGTGATAAAGAACAGGACTTAGTCACATCACCTACTGTCAGGACATTCCACTTTGAATGGCCCACTTTATTGGTGGTGGTCATTGAGCAGGTTAAGCACAGCCACATTCTGCAGGTGAAGCAGAAAGCCCCCAGTCCAAGGGGTGCCCTAGAGAAGCTGACCTTCGAGGATCACTCCTCTCTGGTCTTCCCAGAGCCAATACTCAGGAAAGCACATTTGCAAAAGGCAGAAGGAAGATAGCCTGCATATGGTCAAAGTGAGCAGGACCTCGTCATCGATGTCCCTCATGAAGGGCTCCTGTGCCGTTCACAGTGCCTTCACACACTGTCAGTGGTCAGTGCTGGACTCTGGGATTCATGCTTTTGCCAACTTTGAAACTGGAAAAGCAGTGGCTTCCTCTACCCTTCTGGCTCATCTCCCATAATTCAGTACTTTCTCATGAAAGCGCAGCTCCTGGCGCAGCTGTGAAAGCTCTCCCTCCCTCACGCTGTGATTCGCTGCTCCGAGGTGGCATTGCCCGGCACATCCGGCCTCTTTCCTACGTGCTCCCCCTCTGTGGAGCGCAGACCTTTCTCCCAACCTTGCTGTGCTGCCGCCTGTTGGACAATGGAAACCAAAGTGTCACCAAGAAGGCTGCTTCTCTCGTGTCCTCTGAGTGTGAGGACCCACCCAGGCTGCGCCCTTCCATTTCCTTCTTCACTTTCTCTGCACACATCAAGTGGGTCTGTCCGACGGCTGGTAGTAAAGTATAGGATTCTCAAAAACGAAAATGAGAAGTTGTTTAGGGAAGAAGTTTAATTTTGTGGAGAATAAATTAAAGTAATAAACATTCAGTCATTAATAGAGTGATCTGTCAGTAATTTGCATAAACGGAACACGGAAGAGAATTGATAAATATGAGTTACATCTTGAAAGTCTAACTCTGTTAAAAACCAAATACAAAATATGTGAGTGTTAAATGTCTTACTTGCTTTTCATAGATTATATTAAAGTCCTTAAGGATCACTGATGAAATATTAATTTGAAAGGTCTTTATTAACTGAAGTATAAAATTAGTTATTTGAATGTTTTATGATAATTCTGAAAAATTGTCAAAATACACAAGAAAAATAATAGTGCGCATTCCCTTTGGGTTGGATATTCATCTCTCTCCAAGGGACCTAGGCTGGGATCCATTCCTAGGCCAGCTATTTTCCCAAGGTCCCGATTTGTTTGGAATACCTCACAGTCATTGGTTCCCATTCTTCTGGCAAGCCACCTGTAAACCGAGGCGGAAGCCGAGGAGGAGGGCAACATGGGTGTGGCGGGCTGTGCTTTATCATGACTTCACCCCACTGCAATGTGAACTCCGCGCTCCTGAGTCCACACATTTTTGAACAGGGTGTGTGGTAGATTTATTAAGGCTCTTCAGGTCAAGAGATCTGCAGCTTTCTTCCATTTCAAATTTAGGACGATAGCAAAACCTCAAAAGTAGGATGATAATCAGGGATTTAAAACCTTAGCATAATTCAATTTGAGGTTGGTCATACATTGTAAGAGTAATTTGAGAAATGTATTAATCCCTATAAGTGAGTGTTAAATTTTCTTCTATTTATCACTGTAATTCAATTGAACACAAAATCAGGTCTAAGACATTTAGTTTGCCTCAAGACTATAAATTGAGTTAGAGGGAAAAGAAATGGGCTCCTCTTTCCCCTTCCTTCGGTCTTTACATACGTATGTATTGATTGATGGATTGATGGACAGACTGATATTCCGCAACATCTCCTCTGTGTGTCACGTGGGCTGGAGGAATGTCAAATGGAAGACAATCTGTGGTGCTCGACGGTCAGCAGGGTAGTGAAGTGGACAGTCCTCCAGCTCACACTGGCAACACTGCTGCAGTCAGGTGGACACAAGCTGCAAACCTACACTTCCCAGTGTCTGGTCCCCAGCCCACAGTGTTAGCATCACTAGGTGGGGATGTGTGCCAAGCCCCACTGGCGTAGAAACTGGGCATGGACGCCATGGTCTCCCTAAGGAGCACTCTGCCTCATTCTACACTGGCCAAAGCTTGGGAGCCCCTGGGCTCAGTCCTGCTCACTGTGGGGTGAACAGTGTCGCTGGAAGAGCTCAATGCAGGAGCAAGCAGGACACAGCAATAATGAGTGGCACCCAGTCCTGGAGATGCCAAGGATGAAGCCCAAGGTTCCAGCGCTCCTGCAAGGCCAGACAGTAATGTGTGACGGTCACTGAGCTGGCCAGGAAAGAAGGAAGCATGCTAATGGAGGCCACAGTGCCTCTTGGCAATTGCTGGTCTTCTGCCTGGTCTTGCATTTTGGAGAGCCCTGGAGGTTCCCAGGCTCCCTGCAGCTTCCATGAGGGTCTGCCAGTCTAAACAAAGAGCTCTCCTCTATTTACCCTGCACTGACAAGTCCTCTGCCAACCATGGGCCATAGCAAGGCTCTGCGGCCCTCAAGGGCCCACATTGGTCTCTAGGAGCAGACCATGGGTTGTATCGGCAATGACCACCCTCACCAGCCCGCACATTTCGACACCTGTGAGTACAGGGGTGAAGCAGCTTCTTGTGCAACCTCACAGACAGATGCTAACATCCTCTGTTTAACAAATAGCCATTTTAATACGGATTGAAGACGTTGCCGTCATGGGTGTGGGAAAGTTTATCTGCATCTGCTTTGGGGCTCTATCTCCCCCTTCTCAAGGGTTTGGTGAAGATAATTTGTAAGGGCAAGGGACACTCAAACGCAGTCCTCCTTTTCCTTTTGAATGCTTACATGTTCAAGAAACAGACCTGTGGACAGCAGATGGAAAGTTGATGCTGGAGAAAACCCAGAGCCCTCGCAGCTCAGCCACGTGATTTTGTTCAAAATAATGGTCCCAGTCACAGTGGGTGGCTGTGGGTACCCACGCTCCACGTGCTCATGCCAGATCACGGTGCTTCCTTCTGCCCCTCCCTGGAACAGCCATGGGGAGGGCAGAGCAGAGCAGTCCTAGCAGGGATGCTGTGGCTCCATCACGGTTACCAGCGAAATTCTCCTGCGCTGGCTCCCTCCAGCTCTTGGGGCTTCTAGTTAGCCCTACCGAAGTCCTGTACTTCTCCTACACATTTATAATTGTCACAATTTCTTAGTTATAACCATGTACATTTAGCGTGTCTAATTATGGGCATTTCAATGTCTTCTTCACCAAGATGCAAGCTTCAAAAGAGTGAAGCGTGGAGATTTCTTGACACCACTCTGCCCTCCACAGTGAGAAGCACGTCTAGCACACTATAGGCGCCCAATACCTTTTATGGAACTTATGCATGAATAAATAAATAGTAAAGCATATGTGACAGTGTAGCACACATCAGACTGTAATTTTTCCTATCAGTTCTCCTACCCAGATCTTTGCTAGGCAGAAAAGAATTCACCCCTCAACCTCGTATCTAGTGGAACGCTTGGTACCAAAAGAGTACAAAACTATGTACTTTTTAAGTGGCTGACCCTTGGAATCAGCAAATTCACTCTTCTCCCCTGCAGACCAGAGACTTAAATTATGCTCTGTTTCTGTCACTGCTCTGTGGACAGACACGTGCGTGCCACCTAACACTTCGGCCAGCGATGGGCCACACATGCCCCTTACGCCCCTGTGTGACGCCCTCGCTGTCTAAATTGTTGAAGGGAAACTCTGTAATGTTTCCATAACTAAAAAAAAAAAAAAGCCTGATGACACATCTCTCAGAAAATATCCCTTTCCCTAGGCAACACATGAGTGTAATTATATCTGTCTTCATTTCTCTAATACATTGTAAATCTTATGAGAAAAAATGCTTTTAAAATACAGCAATCCATGAAAATAAAAGCATTATGTGATTCTGCAGTAAAAGTAATAAAACCATTACCTCCTTCTGAGGTTTTTATTCTGAAATATCTGCTCATCCTTGCTGCTCACGCAGCATCTGAAAGGGAAGCACAGCCTTCCCGTCTTATTGGTGACATTACCAAAACAGCATTGTGCCCTCTCCATAGATTAAGTGACCCACCCAGTGAGAGACAACTATTCGGAGCGCACTTTCATATTTGTTTTGCAGAGATTTCATGCCTTAGTGTCTCCCAAACACAAATAAATCAGTCTGAGTCATTTGTGTTTCTCTTTTCCAGCAAACTTACGATCAGTCCCTGTAGAAACACAAAGAGGAGAGGGAGGGCCCGTGAGAAATGCAGCATGCAGATGTTAACTTGTGTCAACAGGAAGTCTGAGCCAGGAGGTTAAACATTGTTCAGGGTGTGGTGTCGGGGTGCTTCCGGGTGAGACGCCTGGAGCTGGGGCCTGAAGGAAGTAGCTAGATGGGTGACATCCCACCATTGCAGGTCTGAAACCCACAGCAGGGCCAACGGGGTGGACAATTCACCCTCTCCTCCTCCTTCTTGTCTTTGGACTGGGACATGGACGCCCCCCATCTTCATGCCAGGCCCTACTCTGGAGTTTACACCATCGCCTTCCTCACCACCCTGGTCTGATTGGTGGACCCCATGTCCGTGATGGAAGACAGATATAATCCATTCATCAATCTTTCTCCCAGCAAGATAATATTATCTGAATGGGAAGGGCACTGTGTTCACACAGGCAGAAACACCAAGGAGGACGTTTTTCAGAAGTTCACACTTTAGCATCAGGGCGAGTCTGAGGAAAGCTGGGGGCGAAAGCTTAAAGGGATGTTTGTCAAGCATAAGAGCAAAGCCCTCTGAAGACCCCCTGCTCCTGTCTTTTCAGAAATGTGGCTGTGATGCACCCTAGCCAGGTCCAGAGCTGTACAAGCGTGGAGCGGCAGGAGTCGCACAGGGATTATACAGCCTTGTGGGGAAATAAGGATTCTACAAGTTCCAAGGACAAAGATCCTCAACATGACCTTTCACAGCTCTCGAAAGAGAGGACCTCAGCTGTGGATGTACCCATGTCGCAGCTGCAGCACTGGAGAGAAGCAGCCGCATCCCTGTGCACCCCAGCCATGGGGCAGGTGAGTTTTGCATGGCGACCACTCGATCCCGGAGCTCTGGGGTGGCCTCCCATGTAGTGCATGATATCTACAACTGTGAAGGCAGAGTCGCACAGCATGAGTACAGGCTTGGGACACTGCTACAGACTGAAGACATAGGAAGTAACCTCTCCATTGCAAGGAGCTGTGACTCAGCTACTTCCTTGGTAAAAATATATTGGAAAACAAGCAATCAATTAATGAATTTTCAACTTAGCATCGCCCTGATAGCCCTTGTCACACTGATTAGATTTGTGCCATTTATGAACATGTAGCCCATTTCCTCACATCTGTGCTTCCTGGAATCTAGAACATTCCTCCATGACAGGCAGCTAGCATGTCAGCCTCTCTCTGCCATCTTGCTTTCCTCCCCAGGCTGAAAGTGAGCCAGGCCTCCACCTCGGAGCTGGATTTACCCACATCCGCCATGTCGTGCAGGACCATTCTGTTCCCTCTCTTGACACTTACACACCGCTGATGATGGAGGCTGAGGGCCCGTATGGGGCTCCCCCATGGTCTTTATTTGGGAAAACTTCCCTGGGGGTCCGTGCCGCTGTCCGACTGGCAGTCACACAGAGAGCAGGTTACACAGGGGCTGAGTAAGCCGATGGCTCTTTTCAGGGCTGTTCTAAACGTTAGTGTGTTTTCACAGTCATGCTTCATGAATCATCTCTTTGAAGTCATCCGAGCATTGTTTGGTTTGAGTTTTTTATACGTTGATGAGTATGAGCTGGAATGTATATCATCTAACAAATCTGTTTTCTGCATGTGTGTTTGCTTTGCCAGCGAGTTCTCTGTTTAGTCTGAGAATCCGCAAGCACAAACTGTGATCCGGAATGAAAGCCTGTTCCTCAGCTCCTGGCCTGGGCTTGGGAAATGGCTTGTGCTGTTCAGCCCACTAATGCAGGCTGGAAATGGTGACAGGAGTCTGACAGATGTGTGTGTGGTCACCAGCTGCCTGTACCTTCTAGGTGCACCAAGGGAAGTGCTGGGTGAGTGCCGGACTGAGCGCTCCGGATGGTTCCAGAAGAGAACTCGGCAGCTACCTGGTGTGTCTGTATGCAGGTCAAAGGCAGCTTCTCTCCTGGAAAACATGCATCCTTTGCAAAAGGCCCAAAAATCCAGGCTATCTTCTCAACAAAGAACCATTTACAAGTACATTCCAGAAACTATGGGGTTGACTATTTTTATTATTTGTTTTTAAGTTCAGTGCTTTCAAATCTTTAAAACTTCCTCAAGGCTCTGAAGCATTCTCTCAACTTTGAAAAAAAAAAAGAAGAAAAGGATGGAGAGAGGGAGGGAGGGAGGGAGGGAGGGAAGTAAAACTAAAATGTGCAGTGCAAACCTGCGGCAAACCAAAATTCTGCTGCTCCTTGGTCTCCTATAATCGCAGGAGTGAAAAATCCAAGTAGTTATGCAAACTGGTGGTAGTTATTTCTGCATTCAGGGATAATCTCCTTTTTGCACTATTTTTTAAAATTTTTATTTTAAGGAGAAAAAATACAAACAAACAATGAAACTGAGTTATAGAGCAGGTTAATGGGACAGTTGTAAGAGTTGGTACATTGCATATTATTGTCTTTGTAGGAGTTATTCAGAATTCAGGATATAGGCGTATCTTGTCTAAACAATATTAGCACAAAGCATTCTTTTCCAGCAACAGAGAGAATCTAGCTGTGCAACTATCTCAACTATCTTGTGTGTGTATATATATTTTTTTCTTTTTCCCTTTCTTCCTTTCCCCATCACAGTTTGTCTTTTCTTTTGAACAGTTCCTTCCTACATTTCAGATTCTATTTACTTGTTCAGCTTCTCACCATAGTGAGACAATACAATATTCACACATATGGGTCTGACTAATTTCACTTATGAGCATGTTCTTGAATTGCATCCATTTACCTAAAACAGTCTCCAGTTAATCCTTCGTTATGACTGAGTAGTACTCCATTAAAATAAAAAAGCCTTTTTTATCCATTCCTCATTTGATTGATGCCTGGGTTGTTTCCAAGATTCAGCTATTATAAATAGTGCTGCTATAAACATGGATGCACACATATCAGGAGGAGACACTGAGCTTGATTGATGTTGGTTTGACGTCAAGGTTGAACGAGATGGTATCATCTAGTCCAGGTACTGAATGGGTTTAATGCAAGAAGCAGAACAGGAGATTGTCTGTGCAGGAGCCTGAAATGTGTGAGTGGGGTTGAGATGAGAACCAAGCATGGCAGACAGCTTATCTGCTGCCCCTCCTGTCACTTCCTTCCAGACACAGTGGCTTGGGATGTTACAATTCCCTGACAGCTGTCTATGGCCACATAATTGACTGAGTTCCAAGCCGATAGATGTGAGCACAGGTAAGTGGGTTCTCTGCAGTTCTTCTGTGAAGAGCAGCCCACAGGAACTCCCCACCCATGGTCCACGAGCTCTGCACCCCTACACTCTGACTTAAGGTAGAAGTGGGCCCTCCCCGGGAGGGGCGGGCTGCTGCAGCACGGGAGGAGCACATGTTCCGCATGGTTGCTGACTAGAAAAGCGCCACCACTTTAGGAGTGGAGTGGGGTTTTCAGATTTCACATGAGAGAACAAGAAGGCTGAATACACTGCAGAACTGAGAGTTTCCTCCACCACTGTGCCAGCCCTTGCTGCCTGCATAATGAGGTGCGAACAAGCTGCATAACTTCTCAGAAGGTCACCACCGCCACCTGTGTAGCACATGACCTGCACGGCGGCCACAGCAACCCCGCTCGAGTGAGCTGTGTTGCAGACATGGCTCGTGCCATATTAGGGGCTGCAGCTTATCCCCGTGAGGTGCTCCTGGAGTTACTATGAAGAGGACTGTGTAAAGATGACATTTTGCTTTCATACCTCATGGAATGACTTAGAGTCACTGGGCTGTCACCTATGACATCGCCCCCCACTGCACCCTGCCACAGTTCACATTTGCAGCAGTGTGAGATGTCATCTGGTATAGTGGGAGGCAGGAAATTCTCCCCACCATATGCATTCTAGGAGCATCTCTGTTACACGTGCACCTCAATAACTTCCCAGAGTGGAGTGGGATAGTTAGGGGTGAGCAGGGGTGGGAGTGCTGGGCCTAACCCATGTGCCTCCAAGCCTTAGTCTTCAACACTTTTGCAGAAAAAAATATTAGTTTTTCATTTCTAAAATGCTTAAGACTTCTTCTGATAAAAGCACTGTTACTATAACAGTTACTAAATAAAACTAAGCAAGCAAATCATCTCAGAACAGAGCTCCCCAGTGCTCCAACCACTCACAAAACAAGGCTGCGCTTCCCACAGCAGCCCAGCCCCATAGTGCGATCATTTCCAGGGTTCTCAAAGCCCTGAGTGTGGTGCAGTGTGCATCCTCAATGAATTAGGATAGGAACTCTTGGGTGGGGACCCAGAGGGGCCCCCCAGCCCTTTGACTTGTTTTTCATGGGAAGGCAGTTGTCGTAGGGCTGGTTTTCTTCATTCTTGTCATTTTCACAAATGTCCTTCGAACCAAGGACTCTGCCCTTCCACTTAGTCCAGCAGCACTGACTGCGGCTTTGGGACACCTGCAGGTTGGCAGGGGCTGGCAGGGACAGGGTGCGTCCCACGTCCCTGCAGTCAGGTGTGGCCACGGGACCTGCTGGTTCTCATCACATCCAGCCAACCCGGGAGCTCCCAGGGCTTCATCTCTCTCGGCCTCCTCCAGGAGTGATCTCAGAGCATGGTGCCCGAGGTGGGGCGGGAGGGGTGCTGTCACAGTGCCCAGTCAGAGAGCACTGTGCTGCTGTGGGATGGAGTGGGAAGCAAGGGGACTCAGCCACTGTGGTCAGGAAACACCCGGCAAGAACACACTGGACACAGGGCAGCTCAGGGCCCAGGCAGGATGGAACAGGAGGGTGAGAGGGTCCACGACACCACACAGAGGGACAGGAGGTTTGACCCTCAAGGATCGCCTGTTTCCAACACGGTCTCTTTAATATTTCTGAACTGTGGCTGAGCTCAGGCTACTGAAACAACAAGATGATGAGCAGCAGGTACGAGAAGCCCCCCCCCCCCCAATGCTCTGAGATCCTGGCATGGGCAGGATCGGTGTGCCAGGGGTGCAGTCCTGAGTGTGCACACTGTGTACCCAGCCCGGACACCTGTGTTCCACTAGGGTGAGTGAGAAATGAATGATTGCTGCGTGGGGCCGGTGAGGACCAGGGCTCAGGTGTTAAAGGACCCGGAGTGACCTCCCTAAGTACAGAGGGACGCGGCACACTGGTGAGCCCTGGCTGCTATCCTGAGCCCGGCATTCACACTGTGTCCTTTCCAGAGTCCACACTGGTGTGGCCGGTGGTGGCTTTCCAGCTTGGCCCACTGCGGTGAGTCAGTACCCTCAGCCCTGCCACTCCTCCTGTTTCCTTGTTTGAGCACTGTGTGGCAGGGTGGGGAGCGGCTTGTGTGATGTAAGATGCTAAGTGGTGTCCCTGGCTTCTGCCGGAGAGGGCCCAACAGATCCTGCCTCTAGCTGTGAGATGACAACTGTCTCTAATTCCTGGGCGAAATCATCCCCCTCCTGATGATCAGTCCTGACAGGTTATCTTCACTGGATTTAGAAATACCTGGCAGAGCAGGAAAGCTTGCTCCCAGGTGCTTCTGGGCTGTCATGGAGGTGTGGCCTTGGGGACCATCCATGGGCCATCACCAGCTCCTCTCCAGCACCGCGCCCCTGCTGTCCTTCTGGCTGCAAGGAACCAAACAGCTTGGCTCTGCTGTTCCCTTCGACCATGAGGGTTCTGACCTGGAGCCTGTCAGCCACACCCTGGAATCTCATGAAACCATGAACTAAATCAGAGCTTTTCTCCTTTAAATTGTGGGAGCTGGGTATTGTGTCTAAACTGACTGATAATACACACCCTCACTTCTGGAAGTACTAAGAAGAACCTGAGAAGGACCTTAGGTAAAGAAGTAAATGGATTTTATTTAGGAACCATCCAGACGGGAAAATAAGACCTCAGCGTAGACCTGGGCTCAGGAGTGAACCTTCATAGAACACTTCACAAGGGGAGATTTGTAACGTCCGGATTGGGTTCCATGGATGGGACATGACCAAGAGCAAAGCCAGGGGCCATGGGAATTCTGCTTAAATCACCTGGATGGGACTCTTGCTGAAGGCCATTCACAGAGCTTGGGCATCGCTGGGATGCCAGGTGAGGGATTTGACCAGATGCTGAGAGTGATCACGTCCTGAGGTCAGATTCTGGCTATGCCGACTTGACAAGTCATTACTACAAAGAGAAAGCAAGCCCATGCAGGGAAGATGGGCAGCCTGGGTCCAAACTCAGCTGAGCAGGGAGCAACAGATGCGTGGTGAGGGTCTGGCCAAGCAGATGTTACTGCACAGTCACCATGCAGGTCGACAGTGCAAGGCCAACCAGACACAGGACTTCTACAACCTGAGTGCTTGGCGAAACACGAAACCCACACAGTGTGAACTTAGAAACCACTTATGTCAGGCTAAGGGAGCCCTCAGGGGCCATCCCGCCTATAGGGTCTAAAGTGTGGGGAGCTGGCCTGTTTACCTGTGGATGGCAGAGCTTTCACCAAGTAAGCCAAGTCCTGCGGGAATGAGAGAGGGAGAGAGACAAGGAAAGAGTCAGAGAAAGACAGACAGAGGGGGGGGGGCAGAGAGACATGGAGATGGAAAGAGAGAGGGCATCTCTTCTCACTGGCTCTTTTTAGTGCTCTGCTGTCCTCTCTACCTCCATTCGCACCTCCACCTCCACCTCGACCCCCATCTCCAACTCCTCCACCTCCAGCCCTCGCCTTTCTCATCCCACGGGTTGAGCAACTTTTCTCTCTTTTGCCACAGAGGTCTTCACTGGGAGCCAGCTGATCATGTCACGAACCCTCTAAAATCATGGACCACATCAGCCTTTTCTCCCTCAAGTTTCGTACGTCAGGTATTTTGCTCTAGCAACAGGAAAGCTACAGAAAGTTATTATTTCCTTTGTTTTTAGAGTATTTTTGCTATTGTATAGAAACGCAACTGAATTTTGTACCTTGATATCATATCCTGCATTGTTCTGAACTCACTCATTAGTTTTGATAGTTTTGCAGTAGATTCCTTAGGATTTTGTACTAAAAGAACAGTTATGTGTAAATAGAGACACTGTCTCTTCATTTTTAATATGGTACCCACTGTTTCTCTGTTTTCTTTTTTGGGAGTGTACCAAGGATTGAACTCATGACCTTGTATTTGCTAGGCAGGTGCTTATGCCCCCCGAGCTAAACCCCCGGCCCGTGTTCCTTTTCTTATTGCTCCAATGTGTACCACCTAAAACCTGCAGTACAACATTGCATACAAATATTAAGAACTAATGTCCCTGTCTTACTCCTGGTCTTAAGAGAGGAAAGTGTTTACTCTTTTACCATAAAGTAGAATGTGTAACTCTGTGGATGGCCTTTATCCTGTTGATGAAGTTCTCTTCTATTTCTTTTTAGTTGTATGTTTCCATTATGTAGTCATGCTAGGTTTGTCAGTGTCTACCCAGATGCTCAAAGGGTTTCCTCCATTATTCTGTGGGCACTTTGAATTACACTAGTTGACACTGTGGTATTAAGCCAACACTGCATGCCTGGATGAATCTCACTTGCTCTGGTCTTGCTGGCTCAATCACTTCTTGATATTATTGGATCAGTGGCAGCCATTTTACCAAGGATGTGTCATGTCTACATCTGTACATGATAGTAGTCTGAAGTTTTCTCTTCTTCTGACACTTTTGCCTGATTTTGGTATCATGGTAAACTGGCTTTGTGAAATGAGTTAGAAAGTGTTCCTTCTTCTGTTTTTGGAATTTCTTTAATTACCATGAAATTTCATATAATTCACTAGTAATGTCAAGTAATCCTCTCTTTTTCTTTGCGGGGTGATTTTAACTACCACTTCAAGCTCTTAGATTGATATGTCTATATGTCTATTCAGATTCTCTCTCTCTCTCTCTCTCTCTCTCTCTCTCTCTCTCTCTCTCTGTGTGTGTGTGTGTGTGTGCGTGTGCGTGTGTGTGTGTGTGTGTGTGTGTGTGTGTGTGTGTCTGTCTGTCTGTCTCTCTTGGCACCAGGGGTTGAATTCATGATCCCACAATCCCACACTTGCCAGGCAGATGCTGTGCCACTAAGCCATACCCCTGACTCCAGATTTTTTGTATCTTATTGAATCTGTTTAACTCTTATCTTTCTATGATTTTTACTTTATATTTTCTTGGTTAAATAATTTAGTGGCATAAGGATGATTGTAGTATTTCTTTTTAACCCTTTTTATTTCTGTAAGACCAATAGCAACAGTGAGGAATGATGATATGATACATTTTGGGTGAGAATGTAAGTTGTACAGCTACTATAGACAAAATATGCAGATTCCTGAAAAAAATCAATGCTGTGACTAACATATGATCCATCAGTGCTGCTTCTGGATAAATACCCAAATGAAGTTGAAATAAGAATCTCAAAATTATGTGCACTCCCATGTTCGCTGTCACACTATTCACGGTAGTCAAGGTATGGAGGCCTCCTGTTATGATTTATGTCTAGATGCTCCCCAAAACCTCAGGTGCTCACAGGTGCGGCTTTGCAGGATGATCAGATCATGGGTATATGATTCTGGTTCAGTCCACTGGTGGGTTTGTAGCTGAGTGTGATGCTATGGGGTGAAGCCTGGTAGGAGCATGTGGCAACTGGGGGATGTGGCTGGAAGGGTCTGTATCCTTCCTCCTCTCTTGATCACACTCTGCTTCTTGTCTGCCATGAGCTGTTTCCCTTCTGTGATACCCTTCTGCCACGCTGCCCTGTCTTGGAGCCAGGCAATTATGGATTGAACTTCTCCTCCTTTAAGTTGTGTCCCAGCAAAGAGAAAAGAACCAGGATGCCACCTTAACATCCACTGACAGATGTGCAAATAGAAGAATGACCTATGCATAAAATGTGGAATATTATTCAGTCTAAAAAAGAAGAAAACCGTGTCATGTGTCCCAACATGTATGAACTTGAAGGGCATTATTCTACATAAAATGATCTAGACATGGACACCCGCCACGATACCATAATCATGAGGAATCTAGGACAGGCACCCTCATGACAGCTGAGAGACAAACCATGGTTACTAACGAGGGGTTGAAGTGGAAACCTGAAAACTTTAGTCAAAAGCTGCTAAGTTTCTTTCCCTTCTCTGACAAGTCACCACCCACACACCCCACTGCCTGGGCTTCACCTCCTGGAGCCACACGGGCAGGACGCCTGAGACCACTGCTGTGTTCAGAGTTACCCCACACCAATCCACATCTTGTGCTGTCTTCCGTTCAGTGCCCAAAAGTGGCGACTTCTGCAGTCTGTCCAGGTTCACAGTTGGTTTTCATTGGAAAGAGGCTGGAGTGAGTCATGGCCTGAACCCGGAGTCCACATGATGTTTGCCAGGATCCTTGGAGCGTCTTCCATCTGGTCATCCTGCCTTCGCCTGGCACACCCCTACCACCTGCCCCGTCTGAGACTGCAGAGCAGAGCAATGGTGGCCGAAGAGCTCCGAGCTGCTCCACTGCTCAAAACCTCCCTGGCTCTACTCCGAGAATGTTGAGGTCTACCTGACTGTGACAAATCCTCACCTGAGCTGCTGAGCTGCTCAGCTTTCCTCTCCTGAAATGACTCATTTTCACCAGTCCCACTTCTTGATTTTCCTCATGGGACCTCTCCAGAACCTGCTTCCACATTATCCAGCAGGCTCCCAATTCAGCCTTCAGCCTTTATCTCCAGTCGCTTCCCTCCTCGACCCACACACCATCCCTTCCAAAGTTGAATTTTCTGTCCAGCTACAAGACTGCTGCTATCTACTTCTGCTTGCATTTTCCTCCGTGATGCCTACTGTTATGGATTAAAAACTAGTGTTCAACTTAACGCCAGCGGAATTGAATCACCATGCTGCTGAGTGTAGATGTTTCACTTGAGGAAGGTTGCCAGCATAAATGGAGACATGGAGAAGGAGATTCGTTGAAACATCAATGCATTGAGGCATTGAGGCATTGTGGGTTTCCTACGTGATGCTATTTGAGCTGTTGGTTCTCCTGGAAGCTTTGGTCCTCACATTGAGCATTGCTTCCTGGCTCTAGAGAGGAAGACGTGTGCTGTTTGGTCTCCAGGATGAACTTGTCATGCTGGCTTCCTGGCATGTACCCTACTGTACTTGTCATTGGAAGACCTTGAGGTCTCCATGTCGCTGAGGATGGCTGGTGCCTTTCAGGATAGCCCTGGTCTTTGCTGTGAGTGTGACTTCTCGGCCCCAGCATAGAACCCTCAACTTGCCAGCACAGCTCCTTCACCCTGCTGGCATAGACTTTCTGGCTTCCACGGCTGACCTTTGGGCCTTCCCAGCACAGATATGTAAAAGAGACTGGCATGAGTCCTTCTTGTGGGCTCTGGATTTCCAGTTGGACTTTTGGGAAGCATTGTCATGAGCTCTGCGTTTTCATCTGGACTCATGTGGGACATTGCTGTGGGATTCAGGCCCTTGGCTAAATATTCTATGTCTTTAGTGTTGTAGACAGATTTCCTGCATTTCTTTGTGTTAACTGTGGGTGACCATCATAAAACAATATTATAAACTCTATGTTCTGATTCTAATTGTTCTCTGTACAACCCTTGACTACAACACCTACTCTAAAACAGATCAGGCTCCTCTCGCATAGGTAACTTGTTAACTATACGCTTTAGAAATTTAGCACTAAGCTTCATGAAGTATGGACATTTTATGTTTTGTTCAGCTTGTAACTCCTTCACCATGAAATGTCCTCATCCTTGAGCACACACTTAGTGTTTACAGAAAGGACAGAAGCTCAACAAAGAGTCTATTTTTACCAGAGTAATAATATTTTAAGCATTTTATATGCCCATTGATTTGTTCACTTAAGTTTTCAAGTTTTCAGTAACTCTTATAATGCATTTTAGCACATAAAATGCCATTAAGTCCATTTGTCCTTAACATGTTATATGTTATATTGAATAAATTACAGAAGACAAATTTTCTAGATATTCCTTCTAATAATTTAAATGCCGTGAAGTTATAAAAACTGCACGTTGTGTTTTTTCCCATTCCAAGCAGCCTACACAGAACCCACCTGATTTTATTTAACAATCCTTGAGGTTGAGACAAAATATATTACTGAATTTTTCTATGATACCACAACATCCTAAAATTCTCTGGAGCTTTGTAAGGTTTATATTGTTCTACTAAATTACCTCCAATTGCTCTGCTTTTTATAATTTTCTTCTTTTCCACATTATTAAAACTGTCTACTTCAGATCCAGTTAAACAAAACAACCACAATTATAGAAATCTTTCTAAAATATTGCCTGCTTCCCTTGACTTAAAGTGGGATAGAGACTCATCCTTCATCTTGGTGACTCTGGGAACCCGGCCCTCCAGTTGGCTGCACTCTCCTGCCCTGCTCTGGTTGAACTGTAAGGCCTGATGGCTTTGAGTTGTGTCCCCATCTGTGAGACCATACGGTCCATCCTAGGTGCAGCCCTGGGAGGTCTAGAGGGAGACTGAGAGGGATACGCTGGCTGTCCGCCCTGTCTCTGCCCCAGTGGCAGAGGCTGGGTGATGATCTCAGCTTCTCCTGGGTGGCCTGGTCAGCTCAGATACCCGCATGACCCTGGTCTGGGTGTAATACCGTCTCCTGGGGCTCACCTGTGGCTACTCAGCTCTTTCCTTGGCATTGGTGTGACCGCATTGCACTTTTGAAGGAGAAAGAGAGAAGGGGATGGATGGAGGGAAGGAGAGAGAGAGAATAGATAAGAGGTGGCTGCATACATAGATATGATAGATTTAGAAAAAGATAGGTGGGTAGACAGATGGATGGACTAATAAATAGATAGAGATGGATTCAAAATCTTGTAAGCGTTCCATGTGGTTTCCTGCCCTGAAAAACACTTCCCGTGTTCTGAATCACTGCTTGCTGTGCCTCAGCCCTGCTCTGAGATGGGTGACTGTCCCCATAGCTCCAGTTGCTACAAGTGTGTCCCCTCCTTAGAAGTCCCTAGAAATCCCTGCTAAGCTTGAGAGGAAAGACTTAGTACGACAGTTTGTGGACTTGGAAATCATTTGCTATCTTAATGATTGAATTTCAGCTTTCCCAAATTAAATCAGACATAAAAGGGAGTGAAGTCAAATTTAATAGAAAGATTCAGTCTTTTCCTGTGTGTGTCTGTGCCCTAATCTGCATTTCTGGCCCATCTCCTCTTCTCCACTCTCGCATTCCAAACAGAGGTGAAATGAGCTATTTGATTGGTAAACTAAAGAGTCTCATGTCTTAGGGTCTCTTCTGTTTATCCTTTGCTTTGCACTCTTTTGGAAATCTGTCTGAAACCAGTATTTATCCTCCCATCCTCTGTCATAAATGTCCCAGGACAAGGCAAGGCTGAAGATTTTAGCTCAACCAATACATGGGTTTAGTTCAAGGATCCTGAACAGGAAGCCATTTCTGCCTGAGATGGAAGCCATTCTGTGCAGATGGCCTTGTTCACGAAGAAGGCAGCTACTTTGTTCTCTATGGCTTTGACTTCTCCTTCACCTCTTAATCAACTCCAAGTGCAGGGACAGAGAAGATTTTGTTAACTCTTTTGCATCCCTAGTGACTATGAACAGAGCAAGTATTTCATTTGGAACTCTTATAGCACGTGTTCGGTTCCCCTAACATCATGCAAAGGAGACCTAAGTGCTGTAATGCTTCCTGTGCAAGAAGGGACCTCTCCTCTGCGCCATGTGCCTTTGAAGTGTCTCTAACTTTACCTACAGAATGGCGTCCCTCCCTGCAAGGTCTCCACACCTTCTCCTGGGCTGCGGTGCTCACAGGGATGAGTGATCCCGAGGCTTCCTACCCCTGCCCAGCCAGTCAAAGAGGCAGGGCTCTTCCCCACATCCGTGCATGGGGCCTCAAGTGGCTGGCATCAAAGATTCAAAGTGTGCAGGGAAGTTTACCACACTGTTAAATTTTCCTCCAAATGCTTGTGCTAAGGAACAGCTGAACAGGGCACTGTACCAAATCCCCAGGTCCGCCTCATGTTAGTGAAAGCCCAGGGGCTTTCATTTCCCCTACAAATGGAAGGGGTCAGTGGGCAGGCCTGGTTCCTGGATGTGAGCCATGCAAAGCTGGGGCTGTTCTGCTAGAGGTCCAGTTACTTCACTGCGTGACATCATGCTTGGAGGACAAAATAAACCTACAGCACCTAGCAAGTTAGGGAGTGAGAGAAGGCAAAAGAGAAGGAGGACAGACGGAGGAGAGAGGGTAAGGGGACCACAGGCTGCACAGGGGTTCTTCCCCTGGGCCACGAGGCAGGCCCATCCCACTGCAACCTGGATTTTGGCTCCAGGTACAGATTTCACCAAAGTGGCCCACAGAACACTGAGAAATATATTTTGAGTTGTTTCAAGCCACAGGCTTATTTCAGTTCACTGAGGCAGGAATAAAAAGCTCATAGAAGCTATGGATCCCTCCTACTGCCCAGAGGAAGAGTCCTCAGTTTTGTTGGACTTCCTGGGCCACCACGGTGGCCTCTGTCACCGCCCTGCAGCTGCACGCCCAGCCTGTTGATGCTGTGCTGCCAAAACACTTGGGTTCCACCCGTCTCAGATGCGTGCTGAAAATGAACAAGCGTTGACAGACTCTGAAGAGGGCTGAACTGGAAACAGGAGGTTTAAGGGGAAAAGGAGAAATTAAAATATATCACACACAGGTACAAACTTCCTAGATGAATATGATCATTAGATATATCTAAGCTGTTTCAGTGAACTTAATTTGAATAATAGCTACATGATTTTTTTAAAAAGTACTCCATATTTCAAAAAGCCCAATAGTTAACAGATCACAATTGCATGCACGTGTATTGTTTAGTGTGGTATATACGCGTATGCACCATTTTTTTTTATCCAAAGCAGCAAGAAAACTAAAGTTTAAGTGCCTTTCTTTATTTTTACTGGAAATTTCTAATCAATTATTTTAATTTAATTTGCCTCTCAAACACTGTTGCTTGAACACTTAGAATTCTATGTAGCTCCTGGGAACACTGCAGATGAAAATCTTATTTACCCAGAGTTCCTTTTTATTATTACCCTAGTCTGCTCAGCTGCTGCAGCCTAGTACCACAGGCTGCACGGTTCATGAACAAAAAATCTGCTGCTCTCTGATGGAAGTCCAAGTTCAAGGCACCGGCAGACCCAGGGAAGTGTGAGGGCTCCTCTTGTCTCCCCCATAGCACAGGGGAAAATGCTGGTCTCTTCCAGCCCTTATGTGGGCACTGGTTCCATCCTCTGGCTGCTCCGCTCCTGAAGGCTCCCCGCTTAGCACTATCACATTCGAGGTTGGGATTTCAACATGAGACTTTGGAGGAGGAGACACAAAGATTTAGTTTGCTGCAAACATAATACTCTGTCATACTCAGAATTTCCAGGGCCTTCTAGGATTAAATATCCAATGAGATTATTCCCCCCCAAAGATTATACCAGTTGCTATATCATTAAACTTGTGAACATTTATGAAACAAACAACAAAGCATCACAACATACAGAGCAAAGCCATTAGAAAAGTCACAAGAAATTCAACTCAATTACAAATACCAATTGTTGCTAATGTAATTGTACACTTGGAAAAGCGAAAGAATCAACTGAAAACCATGAGAACAAATGAAAACTTTCAGTGAGGTAAATCCGTACAAAATCGATTTCCAAAAACAATCAGTATTTTTTGTTTACCAATTGCAAGCAATAGAAAATAAAATTTTAAAAAATCTCTAATTCACAACCCACCTACACTATATCCCTGGTTGAATTAAGTTTGGCACCACGTCTACACAGCTTCACCCAGAAACCGGGCAGGGAGAACTTGATTTGCTCAAAAACCTTGGCAGTGGTATATTTTTAGACTCAAACCTGCCCTAATAGTTGTGGAACAGAAAACAGACAGCCGCTCTCTTCCTGGACTTCAAGATGCTCCCCTGGGTGAAAAGTCCAGATTGGTGCAGGTCACCGGCTCAGGTGCCAGATCTCTCATAGGGAGCATCTGTTTCGCTAAACAGATACCTGTAAGATGGAGAATGAAGGCCTTGGCTTTCGATTTTTGTTTCACGGCCTGAGAAGTTCCAGTAGCCTCTTCCTGTGCAGTGTGCGCCAGATTTAAGTCTCTGAGCTCCTCCTGCTGCACCGCGCCCATCCTCTCAGCAGTCGGAGCAGGCACGTGCTCATGGGTCCAAGAGTGACTCTCCTTGTCTTCAAACTGCATGTCATTTGGCACCCTGCTCCCTATAAATGCCATGTCTGTGCTTTATGAGATTTTAAAGAGGCCCAGGGAGGTATTTGGAAGGAAGACAGCCTACCAAAGGAGAGCTGGATTGGGCCCTTAGCATGAGGGGGAGCCCAAGAAGACACACAGGAGTGATTCATGGTGAGTCCTCACTGTTTGGGGCTCTGGCCCAGGGGACAGCAGGGCTCCATGAGCAGGCTGGGCTCAGAGCTTCATACTCTGGGCTGCCAAGAAATGTCACCGTGGGCTTTCCCAAAGAAGGCGTGAAGCGGAGCGGACATCAGTGTCTTTGTGCTGAAAGAGGAGCTTGTGTCGGACCCCAGGAGATTCCCTAGATTGATTTTTCTACTTGAAGCTTTGTTCTCTTTCCCCACAAAGGATAACCAGGGACAGTATCCAAAGGGGCTTAGATGTGGATTCATTCCGTCCACTAGCTTGAGACTGCCAGGGTATGGCTCATAGGAAGCCCGTGCTCCATCTGCGTCTCCCACACAGCCATTCCCGGCCCGCTGCTCTGGTCCGTCGCTGGGAGCACAGTTCTTACTGCTGTAGGGAAACCATCCCACTGACCTCTGCTGTGACTTCATCAGCCGTGCACAGTCACTTCCCTTGTGGTCTGTGGCCTCTCTGGTCTGGGACCTTCTGACTCACAGCTGAAGACCCAGCTCTGGCCGGAATCACCATTTGCAGGCTAAACGGGGGGCAGAGGGGATCCAACACCCCAAACCCCAATGTATTCATGTCAAGTAGACCTATCCCTGGTACAAGGGGAAAACCCACTCTGTCAAATAAAAATCACTCAAGTGTAATGGCTTGGCTTCTTACTGCACACCGAAGGAGAATGACCAGGTTCCCCTGAACTCATCAGTAATTCTAGAATCTTCTCTACTTGCCATACACGGAAATTCAAATTCCTTTACTTACTTTATTATTTTCTTGTGACAAAATAGTGACAGTAGCCAGTACTTTTACGTGTTTTCCTGAGAATGATATTTACTGTAACTGATTTCTTGTGGTATACAACAGCGGCTAAAGGAGAGATGGCCCAGAAAGGCTCAAAGAGGTTGAGCTGCCTTTTGTAACAAAAATATTTTAAGCCTGTCTCATACACAGACTTAAAAATCGCATAGGATAGCTCAGTCTGCGTTTACCTTATAACTTGAAGAAATGCACCACCCCCATGTTGAGCAACTTACTACCCAGAGTACCCAGGGAGGAGAGGAGGTTACTTGATCAGGACCACAGTAGTGGAACTCCCTGCATCCTTTCCCTGTCCTGAAGGGGGCAGGCTTGCAGTGTGACCTCCAACATCGCAGAGAGCAAAAATGGGGTCCGGATGTGATGGCAGCTTTTCCAGCTCCTGCCTCCCTCCTGTCCCAGTGCATTGTTAAAAGGTTGAAATTCTGCAGCTTCCCAAGAAAGCATTTTGCTGTCCACTTATCCATTGATAAAGAAATGCTTTCCACGTGAGTATGACACACGAGCCCTGCTGGCGGCATGAGCGAAGGTTTCCTTTGGTGCCCAGCAGGTCACCGTGCATTCATAGTCTTCACACATGTTTGAGACACCTCGTGTGCATCTGGGGTTGGAATAGATGTTGGGGTACAGAGTTCTTGTCAATAAAGAGCTTATCGCTGCTGGGGAGGCTGAAAGAAGGCCACAAAGTTATGCCAGAGAGAGTCAAGGCTTAGGAAAACACAAAAATGGAGTCTGCATGGTGACTGGAGGCAGCTAGTCCTGTGTGCAAAGGGCATCAGTGAGTGTGATAAGACTGGTTTCCAGCAGCGCGGACAAAGTCACAGCATGGAAATCACCAGGCAGTCACTGGGAGTTGCAAGGAGCGATCAGAAAGGTGAAGCCCAGGTTGAGGGAGGGAGGGAAGGGCTGCCCTGGACAAGGGGGTGCAGGAGCTCTGCAGAGAATGGGACACACAAGTGGGGGCCAAGGGTGGCCCAGAGCCACCGGGGTCTGGGGAAGGAGATGAACAGGACACCTCTGGAGCTGACGCAAGACTGAGCAAAGGAGAACTCGGCTGGTACAAAGACTCTAGAGCAGCTGGGGCGTAAGCAGCAGGGACAGCAAGGACAGGTGGGCACTCACAGGCCCAGGGTGAGCCTGCCCAGCCACCAGGGACCGGGGAGACTCGCAGGTTTTCCCTAAAGCTAAGGGGACAGGCATGATCACCATCACGTTAGAGAGGGTAGGCTTGCAGTGCCTGTGGGCTGCAGAGCTCAGTGACCACAGGGACACGAGAAGAAAGGACATGTGTCTCCTGTGTGTGTGGTGTGATAAAAAAACTCAGTGAGTGTCTGCCACACTGCCATGAATGCCCCTCAGAACACTCCTGTGCCCCAGACACACTCATCCCATCGTTCTTGCACTTTCTGCAGCAGCTCGGGAGCCCTCTTTCCTGGGTGTCTTTGCCAGGACAAAGTGGTGGGGGCTGCCGCTGCTGGGCACCCCCAGGGGAAGGGCGGTGGAAATAGGACGTGATTCCTCGTCCAGCTTTTCACCAGCCCTGGCTCTTCTCCAATGATCATGAGAGGTCAGTGTTTTGCAGGGATTCGGAGCACCCAGGCAGCCAGGACAGCACCAAAGATGATTTCCATGACTCCTTCAGAAGACAGCAAGAATGAAAGGACAAATGTGTTTGGAGACAGTGGATATAAGGGGGATGAATGGCAATGTACTTTTTATTGTAATTTATAAACATTTAGACAGTCATCCTATATATCAACAGCTCCCCATATGTGGAGAGAATTGGCAGAACCAGGTGAGAGTGTGGGTGGGGACCGTGACTGTCATGGTTTATGTCTGTGGCCCTCAGGCCTCACGCATTGGCATTGTGCGTTTGTGATGGTTCATTGTCTAGTGCTTGGATTGAGGGTGTCAGTGCTCCACCCACATAGGGGTGGAGCCAGGATGTGATGTAATGGCAGGAAGAAGGTGTGTCTTGCTCTTTGCTGGTTCCTGCTTGCTGTTTGCAGCCGCCATGAACTGTGGCCCAGCCATGCCTGCCTGCCTTGGAGCCAACTGAATGTGGACTGAAACCTCCAAAACCTGTAAGAAATAAACCTTTCCTTTTCCCAACTTGGGCTTCAGGTATTTTGTCTCAGCAATGAGTAAAAAGTAACTAAGACAGTGATCCAGCATCATCCCTGCACAGCTGACAGGACCCTGCGTGACAACAGTGAGGGCTTCCCGGGGAGGACCTGCTGGGACTGAGGAGAGCCACTCCAGGTTGGTTAGGGGAGCCAAGGCTCTGACACAGCAAGTCCTCACTGAGTGGGCTTGGCTAGGGGCTGCCAGTCCACCCCCAGCCTGGCAGCTTCCCACAGCTCCTCCAGAGCTTCCATGATGGATGTCACCCTTGTCCAGACAACCCATTCCCTGTCACAGCTCAAGACTTGGAGCTTGAGTTCGGCAGATCTGTAAACTATCCAAAGATGGATGCTCCTGTATACTAATCCTCCTCAGAACCACAAGCTGACCTGTCCCCTGCCTTTCCGCACCTCTGGGCAGCTCAGTGAGTGTCCCTGCCTCCACATGCCCTGTCTCAGGCCTTCTCTGGCCACTCATCCTAGCCATGGTTTCCTGGAAGGGTTGTGTTTGGCGTTTACCAAATGAAGCATCGAGAACAAATCACTGATGCAGCCAGAAAACAGCACAGAGAGGCTCCTCGTCCCTGCAGCCTGAAGGCCTGGGATTCAGCCCAACCCCAGCAGGGTCCAATCCCACCTCACCTGAGGGTCAGTCAACAATCCTCTCCACCCCACAGCTATCTAGGCCCTCAGAAGCCCTCAGGAGCCCTCACTTTTGGACTTTAAGCCACTTCTGCACTTAGGGTGCTCCCCAGGCAGTTGACACAGTGCCTGCTCCTGGCTTCCCTGGTGCAGGAGGGCACCGGACACTCAGCCCTGACCTGGAGTGCACTGCCCATCCTGGGGAAGCCAGGGCCCGTGCATCCATCTCCAGGGCCTCAAATCATCCAATTAGAAAGTCAGTGCTCTGCTCTGCCATGAAGAGGAAGTCACTGTAAGAAAGAATAAAGGGGGAGGCCAGCTGCAGGCAATGCGGGGCACCTTTAGAGATGCAGCAAAGCCACGGCATGGGTAAGAGAAGAGGAAACTGTGACGTCCTTTCAGTGGAAGTTGAATCATCCTTTCAGTGTGGCAGCATTTTGTGTATGCCTGAGAGCACACATCCAAGTCAGGCAGAGCAGGGGCTAATGCCACAGTGACAGGGGCAGATGGCTTAGTGTGCATGTCAGGGAGCATGAGGTAGTGAAGGGTGAATTCTCCTGCACAGCATCTGCTGCGAGTGTTGCAAACCCCAGGACAGGGTGACAGCCCCACCTCTCCTCCCAGGCCAGCCCGACTGTCCCCACGACGCCCACACCCACAGCGTCACCTCCTTCTCCATCTACTCAGCGTTCATTCCAGTAGGCTGACTCACTCGGCTTCTCCCTCTCCTGCGCTCTTAATTCCGTGAGCTGGGAAGTAAAGGCACCAAACAGGACACAGGCCAAAGGCTTACATGAATCTACAAGCAGCACAGGGGCCCTGCTGGCTGGTCGGTGTGTCACACAGTCCTCTTGCCAGGCTGGTGGCCCAGGCCGAGCTCACCTGTGGTGGGCACACATTGCTATTACCCTCTCCCTCTTAGGAATGTGTTTGTGTTCACCCAGCTGCTGGAATTCAGCCTCAGAGTCCTGTGTCACGGAGTCACGAGATAAAAGCAGCACAAGCAAACAAACACAGAAGCACTATGTAGAAAACACTGGAGAGAGACGCTTGAGACAGACACACAGGAGTGACTTCCTGCTTGGCCCTGGCAAGGCACCGTTCCCAGCCACCAGTGCTCCCAGCATGCTCATTGCGTGGTTGTACCTCCTTGTGCTGTTACAAGTGAGAGCAGCACAAGAAAGGGAATGGGGGAAATGAATGAGAACTACAGTAGACCGTCAGCCAGCGACCCCAGACAGCACAGCTCTCCTCAGAATAGAACGCAGGTACTCCTGCATCAGCTCATTGCTCGGAGCACACCTAAGCAGGAAAGTCAAGAATGGCGGAGTAGACAATGTCAGAATGGGAACGTTATTGGCCAGTGCTCGTGGTCAGAATCACCAGGCCGGAAGGAGGACGGAGAAAAGGCTAGGCTCTGCAGGTGCAGGCAGGGATGTCACAGCTGGTGGGTCCCAGGCAGGAGAGCACGAGGATTTCCAAGGTGCCAGCTGGGCTTGGACGCTCCAAGATCAAGTCTGCATACCTTCTCTGTCCCCTGGAGGCGAGCAGGAGCTTGGCAGGAGGAAGTCGTGCCCAGTGCACCAATCTTCACACATACCAAGATAGAATCCAAGTGAGCTCCAGAGTGCAGTGCCTTTCCAGTTTCCATACACTGTTGTTATGGTCACGACACTGTGTCACCTTGAGAAGGTTAAAAGTTAAACAGAGACTCAGCAGGGAGCCAGGGTTCTCAGCTCATAGATATCCTCATCCTGTGCAAAGCAGGGCAAGGTTTTGTGAGGCTGCACTGGCCCTGGAGGAGGGGCAGCCTGCATACAATATAAGGGAGGAAAGAGGCTTGCTCTCCCCGTCTTTTCCTCTGGCTGCTTTTGCTGTCTTCTGTGGCCTTGAAATGTTGTCCCGGCTGGTACCACATTACCCTGCCTTGGACCCTGCTGAATATGGACTGAAATCTCTAAAACCTGCCAGCTAAACAAACCTTCCCTTCTTTAATTTTGGGTGTCAGGTATTTTGCCTCAGCCATGAGAGAAAAGTAAGCAAGACAACCAAGTATTTATTGCTACAAATAAATAAATTTCACAGCACTACTTTAAAAGGAGCATTTCATTAATTGTGACTTTTTCATTAAGTCACAAAATGAAATAAATCCCATGTCAGAACACATTGTCTTGCTTTAGTCACTTGAGCTGGGGTTGGGGTGCAGCCCATCATGTGAGAAACACTTGATTACTCCAAACTCAGAGTGACTTCCATCTGAATTAGTTTCTTAAAAATGTGTCCCTAAGAAAAGATGTTATGAAAGCATATCCTGCTTCACTGCATCAATTGGTTCACCTGACTAGCTCTTTTATGGAACTGATAATATAAATTACAAGGTGAAACTTTCAGTGCAATGCAAACTTTAAGTTCTAAACCATCATCACATTACATGCTACGTCAGAGCCCTGGTTTCGAAGCCCTGAGGACCGGGGTTACCAGCCTGGGCATGCCGTTCCTAAACACTGCAATGCTACAAAACTTCTCTGAAGGCCAGGAGATAACTTGGTATTCAGATTGTCATCAATAAAAGCCAATTAAAATCTTTTTATAGTCAGGAAGAAAATTTCAATAAGCTTAGAGTATAATTTGTTATTTATTGTTGAGACTGACATATTGGAGATAATGATTACTTTCAATAACAATATAAATTTAAGGCACATTCTATCAAAATTCCCATGATTTTTGGAAGTTGATAAGATAGTGCATAGTTATCTGGCTAATTTGGAGCTGTTGGGGGAATTATGAACAATGTGGTAAGAATAAAGCCTTTACACTAACAAACAAAATAAAAAGTAAAGCAACAGTCATCAAACTGCATGTCCTCAAGCATGATTAGCACAGGTCAGTGCAGAAAAGCCCAGAGCACAGACGTAGAATGAAATGAAGGCTCAGTGTAATGTCAAGGAGGAAAAGTAAAACATAAGTTATTTTAATTCATAATTTCAAATTAATTGTCATTGAAGGAAAGATCATAGGTTAACACTTTGCTTCTTACACAAACAAGTGAACACTTAAAAAGTCTTGGTCTAGGAAATGTTTTCTAAATATGAATGGTAATGGAAAGAACAATTACGGGGCCACAAACTGTACATGGACCAGGCCAAGAACCGAGCAATGATGAAATAATATTGCGATGCATCTGACACAAAGTGTTACCTCAATGTGACACATAGGTGCTTTGTAATAAAGTAATTTAAGTAAAAATCCATACAAATACATAGAAAAAACTGTTCAAATATCTTAACTAAGGTAAGGGGGAAAAAGAAACTTAAAATTCTCCTCTCCTCCCGCAAAATACCAAGAAGATCTTAATGTGATTTACATAGCTACATTATGAAGTCTACAAATATTTTCTAAAGATGTAAAAGAAAATTTGAAGTAGAGAATCTCTCCCTGTCCTCTCTCTCTCTCTCTCTCTCTCTCTCTCTCTCTCTCTCTCTCTCTCTCTCTCTCTCTCTCTCTCTCTCTCTCTCTCTCTCTCTCTCTCTCTCTCTCTCTCTCTTTCTGTTTATGTGATTTTATTGATGTAAGTAAAAGGGAAGAGGATTCATTCTCCCCTTGCATGTTTCTCTTGGTGTCCCACAGGGACCTCTCTGCCTGGGTAATCACAGGCGTATTTTACTTTATGACAAAGCAGGACACAGTGCAATTCCTGTTGGCCCCAGACGGTTCCGATCAGGCAACCGTAACAGAACCCATGATTTTACTCTGCAGAAAGCAATTTAATTCATTGACTTAACAAGACCCTGCCTCAAAATAAAAAGTAGAAAGGGGCTGAGGATGTAGCTCAGTTGGAAATTAAGTTCTTAGTGCCACAAAACAAACAAAACCATGTTGAACTCCTAATCTCTGGTTCCTGTGAATTTGCCTGACCTAAAAATAAGCTCTCTGCTGACTAAAACTAAGATGAGGTCACGAGTGATTTAGTCGGGGTTGCAAGGAGAATGATTACATACAGGACACAGAATTCAAAATATTGTTTTATGATGCTCACCCAGAGTTACATACAAGGAGGTGCAGGAAATCTGCCCACAACACTAATGACCTAGAAAATCCAGCAGAGGGCCTGGGTCTCACAGTAATGTCCCACATGAGTCCAGCTGAAGACTTACAGCCCATGACAATGCCACACACGAGACCAGCTGAAGGCCCAGAGCCCACGACAATGACTCGGGCAACTCTGTTTCATGGATTTGTGCTGGGAAGGCCCAAAGGTCAGCAGTGGAAGCTGGAAAGTCTGTGCCCGTGGGGTGAAGGAGGTGTGCCAGCAGCTGAGGATCTGTGCTGGAGCCAGGAAGCAATGCTCAAAATAAGGACCAGTCTCCCCTGGGAAGTATCACAGCCATCCTCAGTGACAATGAGGACCCAAGCTCCTCTGACAGCGAGGACAAGTAAGTACATGTCAAGAAGCTAGCATGCCAAGCTTCTCCTAGAGATTGAGCAGCACACATCCTTCCTCTGAAGCCAGGAAGTGATGATCAAAGTAAGGAGCAGAGCTCCCCCAAAGTGAACCACAGCCACTCTCAGTGACAAGGTCCTGAGCTCCTCTGATGATAACAGCTGAGATCATCTCAGGGAAGCCAGCATAAGGAGCTCCTCCAGCAGAACCAACAGCTCCAAACAGCAATGCTTAGGAGATCCCACAATGGCTCACTCTTCCTCTGCATCTCCTTTTGTGCTGGCAACTCTCCACAGGTGGACCACCCTCACTCAGCACCACCCTGATCCAGTTCAGCTGATGTTTAAGTTGACCACCAGTTACCAGTCCACTACACCGAGTATTAGAGTGGGCCATAAATCCAATGAGGCCATCCTGATGAGAAGAACAAGCAGAGAACAAGGCATCCACTCATTCCCTTCCTGCTGCCCACTCATCTTGGTCATCTGGAAACCAAGAGAACCCTCTGGGCATCATTCCTCCACCAGGGCAGGTCTCCCCCAAACTCAGCTCCCTGCAGAGGCCCCTCAGAGAATGCGGTCCCTGGTACAGTAAAGGGCTCTGCCCAGGGCATCCTCTATGTCTACTGATGATCGCTGGATCTGAATAGAGAGAGATGTGGGTCATTTCCTATTCCCTGTTTCCTTGCATGGAGAGCCAGCCTCTCCAGCCGATGGATTGTCATCCACCACAGTCCCCTCCTATCGGTCCCCTGCCAAAAACAGGATTAGACTCAAATCTGTGAGTCAGAAGCCAAGGCAGAGGCCTCGCTCTACCAGGGGGTCACCTATGAGCTGAGATGCGATTCATCTCCCAGGCTGCACCATCACTATGGACCGGAAGCTTCTGCAGGTGCAGGGAGTGGCAGGACCCACGCTGTGACCATGTAACTGTGTCGCACTGCCCTTTCTTAACTGATTTATTTGTTTGCATGCCAAGGACTGAACCTGGAGCCTTTGGAGTAAGCAACATCCTCAGGCTTCTAAAATGTTTTCTTTTACTTATGGAACAGGGTCTCACTAAATTGCTAAAATGTTTAAACTGGGCTTGAATTGGAGATGTTCCTGCCTCAGTCTCCAGAGTTCTTCAATTCCAGGAGTGCACCATCATGCCTGGCTACATTTCTATTTTCTCATAATTAGAATTCTGCAGTGTGGTTTTTCCTTCTTACCTAAGATGACCATAGATGCCAAAGACCTGCTGGAAATTTGTTCACAGAAATTATGCTAACTCTGCATTTCTGTCCTTTGGAGTGTTACTCATTCTATGCTTGGTATGTATAGATTGCATTTTGATAGTTACTTATTTTGTTAAAAGCAAACCAAACATCCTACAAAAAGAAGTGCGATGGAAATGGACCTTAGTCCCATTTGTGTGTCTGTCTGTCATCTCATGTTAACTATTTAGAGCATTTGCTATTGTTTGATTTTGCTGATAATATTCTAGGGACACTTCATTCTTCAGGAGGTTCTGAACCTCGAAAGGTCTTGGCTGTCTGCAGGACATTTCCTTTATGTTGAAAGACAAGTTTCAAAGGGTTAGGTTTTTTAAAATTCATAAAATTCTTCAGCATATGACTCATTTTAATACAATAACTTTTATATAAGTGACCATTTCTGTAGTTTCCTTTCATAGGCTACTTCAACAAATATGTCCACTCATTCAGATTACCTGATTGGTTGATCAGCTAATCTGAAAACACTTATGGTTCAAGTTTCTTCATTCCAGGATTACTGGAGGTATAAAACAAACTCCACAGTCACTAAAGACCAAGAGTGGGTTGCAGTCATTCCGTATAATCACACAATCGTTAGTAACCACATTAGAAGACAAGGTATCAGGTTAGACTTTTTAAAATGAGAGGATTTATCAAGAACCATGTTCTCTGCACATGTGGTGCCACTCTGGACTTCTGTCACATGGTCGGGTGACAGCTGTGAACTTCAGGCAGGTGCTGGTGAGGGGAGGGGCACCAGGTGGCTGTGCTCAGCTTGTGGGAGCAGAAAGGCCTGACCTAGCACAGCTATTCTGTGACCCCAGCACTTCATGGGGATTCTCAGCTTCATTTTCATCCTGCTGATTATCCGTCAATAATTTCACAAGAATAAGGGAAAACAAATAAACCCTTGGTATCTTATTCTTCTTAAGGTATAAAATTAGTGCTAGCCGAACTACATGAACAACAGCATCCAGTAAGTATGTGCTAAATAAAACGTCACCCAGATCTCTAACAGAGAAGAAAATATATCATGATCTTCATTTTTGCTGTTTTGTAGATTAGCAAGCTCTTTGGGCCAGCTTACGACTAGACACAGCCAGTTCCTTCCTCCACTGTCAAGGAGCTGTCATCGCCCTATGACACTACCCTGTCACCCTCAGTGACACCCAAACCTGCTCTGTGCCTCCAGGATGACCCTGCAGAACCCCAGTTCAGTGTACACCAGGCATCTGCTTAAAGACTGAGTGCTCTGCCTCTCTCCTGGTACAAAGTCCTGACTCCTTTCTGAGCCTGAGGAGGAGACCTCAGCACATACAGGACGTCCTCAGACAGCAGCTGAACTGGGACCTGAGCCTGGGCAGGTAGACACCTAGAGGCTGTAGCCAAATACTTGTGGCTCCCTGGAACTGAGGAGGCAGAATCTGTGACAGGTGGGCCTGCCATCCTCCCAAGAGAGCACCACCTGGGCAGATACTGAGCATGGGATCTTTCCTGGGAACCCACCAGTGCCTCGCCTGAAGCCCTCTCCCTGGGGTGTGGCACTCTGCCTCCCCACAAGCATCTCCACATGGTTCTCTCTGTCATTTTGAACTCAGTGGGCCAAGCCAACAGCTGAGAAGAGCAATTTGCTAACCCATGGATCAGCACCTCACATGGGCCAAGGAGCCCAGGAGTCAAGGGTGCAAAGGAGAGAAACTCCTGTTCTCCTGAGGCTCCCGTTCCAGCACACATAAAGCACCAATACTGTAAATATAACAAATGACAGATGGGAAAAGAGAATAGGGCAGAGAAAGGATAGAGCAAAGTGGGCAGCTGGTCAGGATATTAACTGTGATGGCAAACATAGGACTAAGTACGACACTGGAATTTCTAGAGAGAGAGGAGAAGAACCACAGGGATGCCTGAGCAAGCACTTTCCTAGCAGAATGGGCATTGTGTGCAAAGGTCCTGAAGCTGGAGTCAAACTGGTAGGACTGAGGACCAGCAGGTAGGGGAGTAGCTGGGCACAGAGAATTGGGAAGTTGGTAATGAGAGCTAAGGTGAGGCTGAGTCCTGTACAGTGTGATGGGCTGTTCTAGAAAGGAAGGGTAGTTTCCTCTGCAGATCTCAGGAGCCAACTTATCTCTTTAATGCATCATTTTGGCTTCTGGGCTTAGGGCCAATTCTGGGAGAGAAGCGTCATGTAGGAACAGGGAGGGTAAATATGAGTCCCTCGTGCGAGCCACCTGGGAGTGCAGAGCTCAGCAGAGAGTGGTGCTCTGCAGATAATAAGATCTATCTGGACTGTTGCACAAATTTTCAAATAATGCCCAAATGATCTCCCAAGCCAAAGGATCAGAGCTGTGGGGGAAACTGTTGCTAAAGATGACTCCAAGTGTAGAAATTAAGAACCCAGCAGAGCAGACATGCTGTCAGCTGAAACCACATTGGTATGAAGCCGAGAGCCTGTATGTTGTCATGGGAGCATGAGAGGGAGGTGTGGAGATAAGAAGGGAGGAGCTGGACTATGGAGCTCAAAAGGAAGAGACCAGGGAGGGAACTAGGCTGCCGAAGGGGCTGAGTTCCTGCTCACCATCCCACGTCCCAGGAGAATTTAAGATCCTTGCTCCCAGTGATCAAGGACCCATCCAGCTTCCAGACACACTAGGCTAGGTTTGGGAAGTTTTTCCATCCAACTAGATTACCTTCATGATCACCTTCAGTCACCTTCATGATCACCTTCTTCAATAAGGGGAGTTGAGACACGTGCACATGAGGTGAGCCATAGCACATTGGTACCTATATGGGGAAAGTTTTGGACCATCATCCACAGTGGTTAAGAGCTTACCCAACTTCCGTGAACACTGGAGGTGGCACAGGAGGTGCTGTGAGCCCCACCAGACCATGTTCAGCAACCTCCATTCAATCCCAGGAGGTGAGGGCATAGGAGATGATTTCCAGCATGCCCAGAGGAAGCCTTGGAGCAACTCTTGAAACATGGAAATATAAGAAAATGACAAAACAAAAGACCAAAATGCAATCTTAAACCTCCAGCCCATCTCAAGAAAGCCTAGGAGCCATATACATAAAATAAAATATATGCCATACACCTGAAATACCTGAAATAATAGCAACTGAAATAAAGAAGCAACTCCAGGAAGCTTTAAAGGAATTCAAACTAGAAATAATCTCCCAGGTAAAAGAAGAAACTATAAAAGTAATGAAAGAGATGCTGAACACATCTAAAGAAGACACAGTTAAAAAATTAGAGGAACAAAACAAAAAGATAGAATCCCTGGATGAACAATATAAGAAACAAACAGAATACAAGAAGCAGATTCAAAGAGATATACAGGAAATCAAGAATTCCATTGAAACTTGTCAAAACTGCCTCAACAAAAGTGAAGATACAATTTCAGACCTCGAAGACAAGATTGCAGCTAGTGAGCAGGAAAGAAAAGATCTTTTAAAAATAACAAGGAATCAAGAAATAACAATTTGTCAGCTGAAAGATGATTCAAAGAAAAACAATAGAAGATTTATAGGGATAAATGAAAAAGAAGGGGATAACACAAATAATATCAAGAGGCTATTTACTGAAGTAATAGCTGAAAATTTCCCAAACATGAGAATGGACACTGACATAAAGATTAGTGAAGCATATAGAACTCCAAATAGCCATAACTACACCCAGAGATATAATAATCACCATCCCAGAAATCAAACATAAGAACAGAATATTAAAGCTGTTAGAGAGAAAAGGCAGATCATCTATAAGGGAAAACCTATCAGAATCGCAGCAGACTTCTCAACACAAAAAATGAAGTCAAGAAGAGCATGGAACAAACTATTTCAGATCCTAAAGGAAAATGATTTCCAACCTAGACTGATGTACCCTGAAAAACTGTCCTTCAAAATCGATGGAGAAATAACATACTTACATGACAAAGAATGGCTGAAAAACTTCATGATCACCAAGCCAACCCTGAAACGAATACTGAAAGACAGTTTAGATACACATAGGAACAAAAACCACTAAGCAAGGCAGACAATTAAACAGAATGGAAAGTTAAAGATGCAACAGCAGAAAGATAACATGTCAACAATAAACCAATATATAACAGTTATAACCATTAATGTAAATGGTCTCAATTCATCAATTAAAAGAAACAGACTGGCAGAATGGATAAAGCAACAACATCCAACCATACACTGTCGGCAAGAAACCCATCTAACCCCAAAGAAAACTCATAGACTAAAAGTCAAAGGATGGAAAACAATGCTTCATGCAACAGGAACAGAAAAAAAGGTGGGGATAGCTATTCTGCTTGCAGACAATGTGAACTTCAAGCCAAGAATAATCCTAATAGATAAAGGTCACTACATACTGGTTAGGGAAAAACTTCAAGAGAAAGAGATAACAATCTTAAATACATATGAATCAAATCCCAGAGCACCCAGTTATACAAAGCAAGTATTAACAGAAATGCAAAACCAAATTAGCAATAACACAATTGTAACAGGAGACCTTAACACACTGTTGACGCCAAGGGACAGATCAACCAGACAGAAAGTCAGCGAAGAAATAACAGAACTGAATCACACCTGTGAACAAATGGACTTAATAGACATATACAGAGTGTTCCATCCAACAGCATCACAATACACATTCTTCTCAGCAGTACATGGGACCTTCTCTAAAATAGACCATGTACTAGCCCACAGAACATATTTAAATAAATGCAAAAGAATTGAAATTATCCCATGCATGTTATCAGATCATAGCGCCATGAAACTATAAATTAATGATAAAAGAAACTTCAAATAAATCCACAAACACATGGAAATTGAATAATACACTTTTGAGCAATAGTGGGTGTCAGGAGAAATTAAAGAAGAAATTAAACAATACCTACAAGCAAATGAAAATCCAAATACAACTTACTGGAATCTGTGGGATGCAATGAAAGCTGTTCTCAAAGGAAAATTTATTGCACTGAGTTCCCACATCAGGAAAACAGAATGAATACAAAGAAACAACCTGATGCTACATATCAAATATCTAGAAAAAGAAGAGCAACTCAAGCCCAAAGCCAAAAGAAGAGAGGAAATTATAAAAGTCACAGCAGAAATTAACACAATAGAAACTAAGAAAACAATCCAAAGAATCAATGAATCAAAGAGTTGGTTCTTTGAAATAAATAAATAAAAGTGATAAACCCCTAGCCAACCTAATTTTAAAAAGGAAAGAAAAAGCTAAAATTCATGCAATAAGGATTGAAAAAGGTGAAATCACTACAGATTCTGTGGAAATATAGAAGATCACCAACACCTATTTCAAAAACCTCTCATAGGTTCGAGAGGTCAAGAAAATGTAAACTTCTGAATAACCCAATTTCTATTAATGAAATTGAAAATGTAATTAAATCCTTACCTACAAAGAAGAGCCCAGGCCCAGATGGATTCACTGCAGAATTCTACAAGAAGTACAAAGAAGACTTAACGCCAACACTCCTCAAACTCTTCAATGAAATCGAAAGGGAAACAATTCTTCCTGAGTCATTCCTGGAAGTGAATATTACTCTAGTGCCAAAACCTGAAAAAGACCCAACTACAAAAGAGAATTACAGACCAATCTCCCTAACGAACACAGATGCAAAAATCCTCAATAAAATATTGGCAAACAAGATGCAGCAAACCATCAAGAAGATTATACACCACAACCAAGTGGGATTCATCCCAGGCATGCAGGGATGGTTCAATATATGTAAATCAATAAATGTAATCCACCATATCAATAAAGTCAAAAGTAAGAATCACATGATCATTTCTATAGATGCAGAAAAAGCTTCTGATAAAGTCCAACACTCATTCATGATAAGAACCTTACAGAAAATTGGAATAGATGGTCTTTACCTCAATATGATAAAGGCCATCTATGACAAACCAACAGCCAGCAACATATTAAATGGCCAAAAATTGAAGGACTTTACCTTAAAATCAGGCACAAGACAAGGATGTCCTTTATCAATGTTCCTATTCAACATAGTACTGGAAATACTAGCCAGAGTAATTAGACAAGAAAGAGAAATAAAAGGGGTAAAGATAGGAAAAGAAGAAGTTAAATTATCATTATTTGCAGATGACATGATATTCTACATAGAAGACCCCTCAAAACTCCATTGAAAGACTCCTAGATATAATAAATAAATTCATCAATGTAGCTGGATACAAAATCAATACACAAAAATGAATAGCATTTCTATAGACTAACAACAAAACCACAGAGATAGAAATAAGAGAAGTCACATCCTTCACACTAGCATCTAAAAAAATGAAATATTTAGGAATTATTCTAGGGGCTGGGGATTTAGCTCAGCAGCATAAGTGCCTGCCTTGCAAGCACAGTCGTGAGTTCGATCCCTTGGTACTGATAAAAAAAAAAAAAAGGAATTATTCTCAGGAAAGAAATGAAAGATCTATATAGAGAAAATTATAATACACTGAAAAAAGAAATTGAAGAGGATCTCAGAAAATGGAAAGACATCCTTTGCTCATGAATAGGAAGAATAAATATTGTGAAAATGGCCATTCTCCCAAAACTGTTATACAGAGTCAATGCAATCCCAATGAAAATACCGTCAACATACCTCATAGATCTAGAGAAATCACTCATAAAATTCATCTGGAACCAGAAGAGACCTAGAATAGCAAAGGCAATTCTAAGCAGCAAAGGCAAGGCAGGAGGTATCACAATCCTTGACTTGAAGTTATACTACAAAGCTACTGTAATTTAATCAACATGGTACTGGAATAAAAACAGATCTGAAGATCAGTGGAATAGATTAAAAGATACAACCACAGCTACCAACACACTCAACCACCTTATCTTTGATGAAGCGGCCAAACATGTTCACTGGAAACACAGTCTCTTTAATAAATGGACTGGAAAAACTGGCTCTCCATATGCTGAAAACTAAAACTAGACCCATGCCTATCACCAAGTACTAAACTAAAATCTAAATGGATCAAAGATCTGGATATTAAAACAGAAACACTAAATCTGTTGGAAGTCAAATTAGGTAAAAATCTTGAAGACATGGGGGTAAGTAGAGAATTCATGAACAGGAATCAAACCGCATGGGAAATAATTACCAGAATCAGTAACTGGGATCACGTTTTATTAAAAAGTTTCTGCATGTCAAAAGAAATCTCCAGCATAGTGAAAAGAAAGCCCACAAACTGGGAAAAAAATCTTTGTGAACTGTCCCTCAGACAAAGGACTTCTGTCTAAAACTTATATAGAATTTTAAAAAAAAAATCAGAGCACTGAAATTCAAAGACCCAATCCAAAAATGAGCATCTGAGATGAATACACAATTCTCAGATGAAGAAATACAAATGAATTCATAAATAAATACACACAAAAACATGTTCAGCATCACTAGTCATTAGAGAAATGCAAATTAGAACAACACTGAGATTCTATCTCACTCCAGAAAGAATGGCCAGGATCAAAGAAACTACCAACAACAAATGCTGGAGAGGCTGTGGGGAAAAAGGAACTGTCATACACTGTTGGTGGTAGTGTAGACTGGTGCAACCACTGTGGAGGTCAGTGTGGATATTCCTCAAAAATCTGGGATTGGAAGTCCCATTTGTTCCAGCTATTCCACTTCTAGGCATATTCCCAGAAGAGCTGAAAGCATCATACCACAGTGATACATGTGCACCCATGTTTATAGCAGCACAAGCCAGATCTTGGAAACAACCTAAGTGTCCATCAACTGAGGAATGGATACAAAGTTGTGGTATTTTTATACAATGGAGTACTACTCAGCTCTAAAGAATGATCACATTAAGATATTTATAAATAAATGGACGCAATTTGAGACCATACTCATAAGTGAAATAAATCAAACTCACATGTATAAATACCATATAGTCTCCCTAGTGTAAGAAATGATAAGAGTACATAAGAGTTTATGGTAATTATGATTCCCCATTACACTGTTTTGAAGCCTTCATTAGTTGGAATGGTTTTATCCTGGTTTGTTTGATCTTATTATCTGTGATAGTATGAACAGCTATTTTGAAGAAAACAAAACATTATAATAGCCAGTACTGATTTAATATCATCTTACTCTGAAGTCCTACAATGCTTTTGTTCTTCTGTTTCCATTGGCTCTATTGTACTGTATCTTATTGGATTTTATTATGTGTGATAGTATAAACAAATTTTCTATGGAAAATGAGATGATATAGTAGCCATTGTTCATTCCCTGTTATTTGGTTCTGAATGCCCTGCAATGCTTGCATTCTCTTGAATCATTTTATACTATTTTGCTATGTTTGATGCTATTGTAAATGAAATTATGCTCACCTGTTTCAAAGAAAGAGACATTATAGTAGTGACTGTTAATTACGAGTTGTCTTCTGGTGAAATACTGTGTTGCTTACATTGTTCTGTTCTGATCTGCTTTGTTATGTCCTCTTTTGTCTTAATCTCTTTAAAATTAAAAAAAAAGGAAGAGATCAGGGATGAAAGGAGGAAAACCCCCGGCCTGTGGCACAGTGTGCTCTAAGGGACAGGTGGCTGTCCCACTGTGCTGAGCTCTGAGGAGACCCTGCGTGGTGTGGGCCAACACTGCTGGGGTGAGTGTTGGGGCGCCGGCCTGTGGGAGTGAGTGTGGAGGGGGAGGAGAGGAAGTGCATGTGAGTCTTCAGAGGTGCTGACAGCGGGGGCAGGAAGTGCACAGTCAGGCAGAGGAGACCTGGCCGGGCAGTGTCACTGAGAGGGAAGAATAGGCCATGTGTTCATGGGTGGTCACTTCTGGGGAGGGGAAGGATGGCCACAAGGGAAGAGAGGGCAGCTCCTGGGCCTCTCCTGAGGAGTTGAGAAAGGAGGGAGGCATTCATTCCTGGTCAAGGCAGCTGCTGCAGGAGCTCAGAGAGGCCAGGTGGGTGGGGTCAGGTAAACAGGGAGGGACAAGGGGAAGGAAGCCTGAGCAGGAGAGCTCCTCGGGAGAAAGTCTGTGGGCATCACAGCGGCCCTCCCTTACTCAGAGTCTTGCTTTCTGTGAGTTCAGTGACCAGAGGTCAACTGTGGTCCAAAAATGTTAAACGGAAAATCCCAGAAATAGACAGTTTGTAAGTCTTAGACTACGTGTCATTCTGAGCAAAATGATGGGAGCTCTTGTGGTCCCTTTCCGCCCAGGCTGATACGGGCATCATTCTAAAATCCAGGATTTCACAGAGTGGATGCCCACCCATCACTTAGCAACCATCTCCATTAGCGCTAGCATTCAAGAAACTCTCATTTCAGTTACCGTATCAGTCACTTTCTTGTTGCTGGGATGAATATGTGACATCTGCCCCTTGCAGGAGAGGTTCAGCCAGGCTCACAGTTCAGGGGACTCAGTCCATGGTTGGGAGGCACCAAGGCTGAAACATCACAGAGGAAGAGCCTGGCAAAGGAAAACTGCTCCGCCATGGCAGGCAGGAAGTGCGGAGAGAACGGTGAGCCAGGGAGGGAGACGCACCCTGCAGGAGCACATCCCCAGGGACACACGTGTTCCCTCCAGGCCCCATGGCCCACAGGACACTTAGCTAAGAGCTCATCAGTGGATGGATGAGTGCAGCACTCCCACAATCCAATCATCTTCCTCTGCACAGATGAGAGGTTTGGGGGACATTCCAGACATAAACCATGACAGTTAACAATGGCCCGGAGGTTCAGGAATGGTGGTCCTGGTAACGGATGTGCTGAAGAAAAGCTGGGGGGGGGGGCTTCCTTCAAGAGGTGAAAGGATGATATTCTTACAATAGTACCATCTATATAACTTGTATCACAGTGTAGTTTATTGCTATTAATTCCTTACTTTGTCTAACTTATTAATTAAACTTTATCATAAGTAGCTAAGTACCCAGTGCCTATGGGATTTAGCATTATCCATGGCTTCAGGAATCTCAGATCACACTCAGCTGATGGTGGGGTGATGTTCTCATGGTTCCCACTTCTCGGCGAGGGAGTCAGGAGCTGAGAGCAACACTGGACAGGACGTGGTAGAGTTCCCAGTTGCGGGGCCCCCGGGCTTCCTACAGCCACAGGCCACCAAGCTATCTGCTGAACCAACACATGTAAAACTTGTCCATGAGAATCAAAACATTCATTTTTACAATTCTGTGAATTTTAGCCAGAGTTTTTTATTACATCTCAGACATGATCTTGCTTTGTGTTGCTTGCTTTTGACTTCAATTGTAAGGAAATGTGGTGATGCCCACCCATGACTATTTGAGAAGTAAAGTCTGGGTGGTCAGTTACCTACTAGTCTCAAACCCATGCGGCACTCTCTGCACTGTGCTACAGTGCAGGCGAGGGACAGAAAGCCCATGCTAGTGTCCAAGGAAGGGATGGATTTGGTGTCCATGCTGAAAGCCAGGGTCTTGCCACGCAAATCACTTTTGAAAATAAGTGAACTACTTAAAAACAAAGAGAAAGGACACTGAGAGGTTGTAACTCCTCGCAAAAGAAGGTTTGGCCTTCAGCTGGGTCAGTTTGGAATAAAATGAATAAGCATTACAACCTCACTGAGCAGATAACAGAATTACGGAGGTCAGGAATCCAACACGTTCATCAATGAAAAGGGTTAGAAAGTAAAAAGAATTTGATTGTAACAGTGAAAGACAGATCCAGGGGTGAACCTTGGGGTTCAGTGTCAGGCCAGAAATAGGCCATTTCACAGAGCTTCTCTGGACTTGCTCTTGGCCCCAGAAACAAGGGCTTCATGGTCGGGGCTCTGGCCAGGAAGGGCAGCTCCTAGTGATTTGGACCAACATCAGCTCATGCACTGGGGGTGGATAATGAATACACCGATAGGGTTGGTTCTGCTTAATTAAAACATGAACTAACTCCTCTCTCTTAAGAGCCTGAACACTTTAAGCATTAAGTGACTGAGCTCAGCGTACTCCTGCTGGGACTTTTACTCAGCACTGGGCCCAGCTGACAAATAGCAGCTTGAGAAACGGATGGCTGCAGGAGGTGGGAGACAATTCCACTTCGTGAACGGGAAACTGAACAACCCCAGGACCCAAGCTTGAACTCTGAACACTCTTGAGAAAAGTGGCCTGTCTGAAAAGGAATGCAATGTCCATTCCCATGCTTCAGTGGAAACCTACCCACTGGGAAAGTTCCGGCAGGACCCGCTGGTTCTGTACAATGTGCTTGTGCTTACAAGCATTTTCTAAATCTATCACCACAGAGCTCCTGCAATCAAAGAGGGCAAAGCAGCAGGGTGCCTTCTGTGTGGGGCGTCAGGGACAACTGCAGTCCTTTCCCCTTGCTTGGGATCCTGCCAAGCAGAGCCCCAGAAATAGCATTCATGTCAAAGGAAATGGCTCTGAATTTGACTTCCGGCTGGGGCATGAGCTTTTCCTGCACATGTGGACAGACGGTCACTCTCTGCACATGCACACATGGGTGCTTGATGAATGCAGGCAGATGGAGATACGGATGTTTGAGTACTTACTGATTTTAAAGGAAACGCATTATATATGTAAGTAATTTATTGAATCAATTTGAATATTCTCAAGACAGAAACATGAATGATAACCACACACTACTTTGCTGGACTGTGGTAACCAGTTCATTATGCAAATTACACCAAGATGTGAGAGAATCACAAATTAGGTTGTTCATCTTAAATGCAGACCACAGAAAAGCATGAAAAGGAGAAACACTGTAAAATTCAGACTGCTCAGATAGTTGGTGAGGATTAACTAGGAATTTAAATGTGCTTTCTATTTTAGACCCTGCTAAAAATACATTTGCTTTCAAATAGCAACTTGCTCCTCCACTGTATCAGTGTCTAGTTTTATTCCCTGTGTCTCCCCAAGCTGGTTCCATGCCAGTGTGGAGCACAAGTGACAAGGTCCCTTCCCAGGGACATTTGTGTTATCTTCTGCACATAACGGAGGGCTCCTGTGTTCAGAATTCCTTTCCACTTCTGGATTTAGAAAGTAAAGAAGCACGCACCACACAATCATCAGGGAGTTACTTCTCACAACACAGCTAACACAACAGCACTGATATTGCTGATTTCTAAACAAACTTTCCAGTTTCACAGTACAATCATCGGTCTGAGCAGAGAATTCAACATGGAATTAGCTATCATCCATTCTTTATTCAACCGTCTGACCAGACCAAGTCAAGTATCAAGGATGTGCATGTATGTGTGTGTATATACACGTGAATACACACAAACACATATTTATGTATAAATGCTTATACACCGTGGTGGGTGAGTAAATTTCAGATGCGTGTTGACTTTGTTCTGTTTCACTTTCCTTCCATCAACGTATTTTGCTTACTGTTCATATGATAAAATGACAGAAAGCTGCTCCAAGAGATGGGATCCTTTAGAACCGTACATGCGATTGTCAAGCCTTGGGGAGCTCACTGAAGCCTGCTCTGGGTGACCAGAGTGTCTCAGCTTGAGTTGGAACACCTTGCTGTCCACTGTAAAATGAAGCAGGGTTTGTGGGCAGAGGTTTGGATGTTACTGAGCACTGTTGCCCTATGTTCTGCTTAATCTATCCTCAAAAATCTTGCACTCCAGAGGATCAGCATATGAGGCTGAGCTCTATAAAACTGAACTTCTGTTCCAAATGACAGCAGGACAACACTGTCTTGCCAAGGTAGGAGGGAGATGCAGAATGGTTCCGAGGGTGATGACCCTGTCAATGCTGGTGCTGTGCGCTAGGGATGTTGGTCACTAATCTCTAGCCACGTGTTCACAGCCCAGGCAGCTCTGCAGACCTCTATTCATCTGTACAGGTCTGCTTTGGAGCCTAGGGGTGAACAGAACATCGATCTCAACCACAAGATTTGAATGGGGAAGAGTCCCTGGGGAGGGCCTAAGCCGTGCCTGGAGGGAGAGCTGACCACTGATCCTGTGGAGTCAGAGCTGAGGCACAGGGCTAAGGGATGCCTGGCTAGATCAGCAGGCATGGAAGCTACAGAGACACCAGGACTACAAGTAGAGAGCCCCAGCGGGCAGTGAACAGGTACACATGACCCCATCTCCTGTGTCCAGGAAGGTGCGAATTCTGTTCCAGACCCCAGGATGCACTCTTGCGCTGAGCCCCTCCAATGGCTCTAGAGTTTGGCCAGAGGGGACCCCCGCTACTCCCCAGCTCCTCCCTGGCTGCAGCCCAGCAGCTCTCAAGCTCTCTCCTGCCCTTTCTCTTCTCCAGGGACCCCAGTGTCCTGTGTCACCCCAGTTTGGTCCCTCCTCACCTGGGATCTACCCTTGTGTGGACATTGGACCATAATCCTCCTGAGACCCCTAAGAAGCTCCTTGTCTGCTGAGTCTCTGATGTGAGACCAGGATTGTTCGCTGTTTCATTGTAGACTCTCTCTGAATGTAGCGGGTTTATGATGACCATGTTCTAATGTTGCCGTTCGGATTCCTGCTCTTCCACAGTAACAGTCAAGCTCAGCATCATTTCAGATCTCCTCCGCTCTGGGGCCCTAGGAAGCATGTGTGCGACAAAGGACAGGGGCCTGATCACTGACCTGCTTCACGGGTCTGGAACTCCAGCGTCCCTGCACACTCTGCCTGTCCTGCGTGTTCTCAGCATGAAGAGATGCAGTCCTGCGGCTGGTGGTCCTGTGAGGCCCCATGAGGCCGTGGGGACCCGGGACAAACTCTACGGGGTCTCAGGGAGGTCCGTAGTCATCTTCCCCCCGAATCTCAGGCTTGGCCTTGCCCCGTAGCCTTCATCACCAGCCTCGTCCCTCACCTCTGGCTTTTCCCTTACCTCCACACGGCCGCGGCTTCTCCATCTCAGCACAGCCAGGGAGGGTAAGAAGCTGGCTCACGGCTTCACTTCCAGATCAGTCATTTGATGGGAGACAGGGAATCCAGAAAGGCGGGTCCTGAAAACACTGGCGAGTGTCTTCAAGGCTTTGGGCCAATAAAGAAGAGCTTTATTCTCTGCTGAAAATAGCATTCTGTTGGGCGCAGGCACTCAACATACCATACCCAACCCGGGACTAAGGACCATGCCAGCTTCCGCAATGCGCTACGTCCCTCTTTAAATTAGCCAACCCGTGCGCACTTCGTGCTCACTCCGTACTCTGTGGCAACTCCTGATTGGCCACAGCTGGATATAGTAGCCAGAGCCTGCGTCCCATTCCTGCCCTGCTTCCTCGTGGCAGCCTGTGATTGGTCACGGCCAAATATATAAACCAGAGCCCGTGTGAATAAAGCAGCAGTTAACTGTCCTCCACAAGAGCCTCTCCTGTTTCCTGTTTCATTGGGGCTGCGCCGGTCAACTGGTGGCCTGGACGGGGAGCGCTGAGACGAGCGCTGAGACCCTCTCTCTGACGTATGGGGAGCGATGAGACCCTCTCTCCGACAGTACGGGGAACGAACCTCTCTCTCCGACGGAACAGAGACGTTAACAGGTAAAACCCTCAAGCGCCGATAGCGGGGGCTACTCGGCGGGCGGGGGCTGACAGGTTAAACTGCTCAACGTTGGTAGCGGGTGCTACGCAACAGGGCCGGATGGCGGGGGCTATCGGGCAACCTTGGGCGGACGCGTCGCAAGGGTCAGGAACTCGTAAAGAGAGTTCCGGGGGCCGTAAAGAGGCCGGTTTTGGGGGCGCCATAAAGGGGCGCGGGGACTAAGCTGTCCCTGTTACCAAAAAAAAAAAAAAAAAAGGAAAAAGAAAAAAAAATAAATAAATAAAAAGAAACTCTTGAAATTCCGGTTAACATGGGTAACACGGCTACTCAGCCACTGTCAGTCGCCTTAAGCGACTTACTGAGAGAAAAGGGATTACAAATGAAACGAGAACAAATTCAAAACTTCCTCGATCAGGTCGATAAGGTAGCACCTTGGTTTGGTCCCACAGGGTCTGTTACCATCCCCAGCTGGGATAAATTAGGGAGAGATCTTGACTTTGCAGCAGAAAATGGCCTCTTAGAGCCAGGAGTCAGACCCCTTTGGGCCATAGTGAGAAGCTGCCTCGCAGACACCTCTTGTCGTGACCATATAAGGGCTGGCGCCATGGCGCTTGGTCACCATCAGGCAGAATCCTCCCGCGAGCAATCTCGCAAGCCCAGTGCCACAGGCGAGGCGACCGCACCCAACGCAGAAACAGAGGACTCGTCAGATAATGAGGGGGAGGAAGGAGAAGTATACAAAATGGCGGATGCAGACACCACCGAAAGAGAGGAAGTCACACACACGCAGTCGAGAGGGCCCTACTCTGAGGCCATAAATGAGCTGCAATGCAGGACTTCTCAGAGTAAATGGGTCAATAAAAGCGAGTACGGGATCCCAGGGTTGCCCCGTATAAGACCTACGGCTCTACCTCCCGACCCGCACCTTGCAGGGGGCCCAAGTCGAGCCTGCCGCGATTAAGGGCGCGCCAGCTCAGAGGCCCCAGGGATCCTTCTGCACCCCTATTTGGGCAAGGGTCCTCCAGTTTACCGCTTGTGACCCCCTGCATGGTTACTCCCAGGAGATATTATGGGGATTCTCCCTGGCCACCATAAACACCACAAATATGACTTTTCTAAATTGCTCCACCGCAACCTGCTATATGTTATAATGTTGGGATAACAGTACACTTTCAGCTGTCGTTATGCAGGTACTCCAGTTCGCACTGATTCCAGTTATGATGGACCCAGACGAGTTTCCTGTGATCCAGCTCGGGCCAACTCTCCAATTGGCTTTCATAAAGGAATGGGCAGGAATAGAGGCTCTGGCTACCATGACTACACTTGCCGCATTCCGCAGTCTACTTCTGCTCTGTCGGATTCGCAGACAAAGGAATAGGGACAAAGTATCAAACAAGCGTTGCTGGCCGTAGAATCTGGTCAAAGCCCGGCAGCATGGCTTGCCATGCTGTGACGCAGGTGTGGAGCAAAGCATCGCAGGGGGTGTCGTCCTTGGCCAGGAGACACCCCGGTCTCCATGTCGGCGAGCATGTGGGTTGGGCTCATAAAACAATACTCCCGCCCCCTCCAAAAGAGCACCAATGAGGAGTGAGGCACTGTCATGACTGCAGCGTGACACCTCACGAGGGGCACCGACCTCTGGAGACCCTGCGTCAGTTATAAAGAAAGGGGGAGATGTTGGGCGCAGGCACTCAACATACCATACCCCACCTGGGACTAAGGACCACGCCAGCTTCCGCAATGCGCTACGTCCCTCTTTAAATTAGCCAACCCGTGCGCACTTCGTGCTCACTCCGTACTCTGTGGCAACTCCTGATTGGCCACAGCTGGATATAGTAGCCAGAGCCTGCGTCCCATTCCTGCCCTGCTTCCTCGTGGCAGCCTGTGATTGGTCACGGCCAAATATATAAACCAGAGCCCGCGTGAATAAAGCAGCAGTTAACTGTCGTCCACAAGAGCCTCTCCTGTCTCCTGTTTCATTGGGGCTGCGCCGGTCAGCATTCATTTTTAAATTTTTATTAGGACGTCTTTCAGAACGAAGTGAATGCATCCATCATGGGAAATTAGCATGCTTCTTCTATCACTTCTTACTTACTTTCTTTCTTTTTTTTTTTCTTTGGTCCCCTAGTCCCTCTCTCTCTGAAAAAGCTCCATTTTCATTTATTTACAGATTTTAAGCCCCTTTTTTCTCCTCTCCATTGCTTGTTTCTCCACTAGTTTGTAAAAGATCACCCTCATCCTTATTTATTGACCTATTTTGCTCTTTATTTATATTTTCGAGTTTCCCATTTTATAGACACACACATGCATGTTTATAGCTGCATAGTATATAATACCTAAATCTTGGAAGTGCTCTATACGCATGGGTGCATGGACCGAGAAAGGGCGGCACTAATCCACAGTGGAGCACTGCTCTGCCTTAAAGAGAAGTAGGTAAGTGGATGCACCTCGAGAGCATAGTATTACGTGGAGTAAGTCAAACACAAACAAGTGTGGCCAGTGGCCTTCCAAGAAGCAGCCTCCGGTGAGTTGGGAAGCCAGGCTGAGCCTGCTCTGCCCCAGCTACCTCTGAAGGCTCTCAGGGCAAGTGTTCAATGGCACAAGATAGTGTAGCTCGGCCCCTGGGACTCTCCACACTGCTCGGCTACCCTCAGTCACTGTCAGCCCCAAGTCCTCCTCTTAAAAAAAATCTACCATTGATTAGAAAAAAAAACTCCAAATCTTAAGATTTTTCTCAATCCTGGCTAAGACTTATAACTGATTGTCGTAGTGTGATTTTTTGCATGAAGAATGCAGGATGATTGTTTTGAGTCTCAGTTATGGAGAACAGCTGAGACAGCTACCAGCCTAGGTCTATGCTCGCAGTGTCAAAGAATACCTTGCAGTATTTCTTTGAAACAGATTTTTTCTTATCCTGAAAAGGGATCTTTTTCAATCCCTTGATTTGTGCCTGGGGACACAAAGGGAGTTGGTTCACAGACCTTGGGAAGCTCCCTAAAGAGGCTCTCATTGCCCGGCTTCCTTTGTCAGTGCCTGAACCCTATCCTGGTCCCTGAAAAGAGTGGGAGTGGACCCCGCGTGCCAAGGACCCAGGTTCTTTCCATCCCGCTACTGACTGGTGGGTGACTGGAGAGGCTGTTTCTGAGAATGTTTTCCCAAAGGCTTTCTCCTGAGCTTTGGGAAGAGAATTGTTTTCCCCACCAAAGAATAGCCCCCATTCCAGGAGGTTAAACTGATTCCCCAAAGACCATTAAACTTTAATCCAATTATAAATAATCTCCTTCTAATGAGTTGGTTGCAAAAGTACTTTCAAGTCCTTGTTTTGTGCATCTGTCTGGAAGTGTTTACATTTTAAAAAAATTATTAGCAAAAAGACACATTGCCATTAGTTCCCCACCAAATATTCTCCATCACTTAGAACACAGGTACCCCTGCATTCTCGCCACTTCCTGAAGCAGTTCTGGAGTCCTCTTTTGTAAGCATCAGAAATAGAGTGACCACCAGTGCTGAGTGGACCTGGTAGAAAGGGAGGCTCCTAACATGTCACGGAGTCCTTGTCAGCCTCATTTGCTGGATCCAGCACCTTGCAATCTCTGGCTCTCCCCTTATGTCACAATGATCCTGAAAGGTAAGTACCTTGAATTCATTCATGATATTGAGACAACCAGAGGAGACCAACTAAAGACACCATGAAAAAGGTCTTTGAGAGCTACTTCAGAAAGTGCCAAGAGCAATGGGTCGAGTGCCCATGAAGAGTTTTGAAGGGGCTGATGGCAGTGTGTCTTCTGCCATAGCTTTTTGTTGTTGTTTGTTTGTTTTAGCTGAGCATGCAGTGCTCTAGATTTGGAACCAGCTGGCTGGTATGTTTTGCAGCACTTGGTGGGAGGAGACTGCTGGTGTCCTTCCCCACACATTTCATGGAAATAGTGCTACCGTGTTGCTCCAGGAGACTGCTAGGCTGACCAGGCTTCTCCTACATGCAAAACTAGCCCACCATGGAGAACAAGAGCCCCATTCAAGGACAGGCACCCTTGACCTCACACTAAATCAGAAGTTCAATAAAATAGTGCAAATCGTCCCTAAGCTCAGAAATGCAAGAAATTGGAATTTCAACCAAATGTGCTCAATTTACATTTGTTCCAAGTCATTGAATGAAGCCCTCAACTTCGCTTTGTTTTCCAATGTACCCACAAATGAAGTCCTACTTGGTTGGTGGTTGGCTGAGTGTTTGATTGGGTTGTTGGGTGGTTGCTTGTTTGGTGATCTGAAAGAGAGCTGTTTCCAGTCTTCAGAATACTGGTGGGAGGTGCAGGAGCACTCAGGACATCATAGAGCTCTCTCTTCCAGGGGCAGATGCTGGGCCCCAGCAGCTTTTGCTCTCATCGGGGTCTGTACAGAGCCCCTGGCAACCACAAAGCAAAGTTCCCAGAGGATAGTTGATCTCAGGGCCCATGACCCCCTCCCCACAGGGAGCTCTGTAGGATCTGGTGCTCTCCTGAAGTAGTGTCATCTGACCATCTGTCCTGTGCTCATGGTTCGCTGCTTCATTGGTCCCACGAGGGAGCCAAGCAGAGGCACCTGTTTTCCTAAAACTGATGACGGCTGCTGGCAAATGTGTCTACAACTTTCCCGGGAAGACACAGCCTGTGGCCCTAATCAGGTACCTCACGCTCCAGGCAGGCGCACATCATTAATCCAGTACGCTCAGTGCCTCAGCAAAGCTGAGCCCCCAGCACATGTCACTGGCTGGACAGCAAACGGTGGAACACTAACCCCTGGCCCTCCCAGAATGTCCAGCCCACTCCTCCAGACAGGGCACTGGGCCAGGCTGCTCTGCTGTGTGCACAGTCTGGGCGCATGTGGTCTTGAAGCCCTGTAGCAGGCAAGGGAGCTGGGTTTTTAGGGTAACTGACTTAATAACAGCCAACCAAAGGAGAGCTGGGAGTTGAACCCAGGCGTCTCCGCCTCTCTCAGAGCTGTGCAGGTGAAAGCTCACCAGTCACTGTTACTTTTGTAGCCTCAGTTACATCATAAGCTCCTTCACAAAGGGTCTTAGATTTTAGTTTTTAAGAGGTCTGGGAGATTGTTCTCCCTACCCTCACACCTATCCCAGGAAGCACTCAGCTTGCTGTGGTTAGGAGCCATCCCTAACTGCCCCTCTGTAGAACTGAAGTCCCAGGGAATAGGATTCCCAACAGCCAACACAGTATGTTCCTAGTTGTCAGAATATGTTTGGAAAAAAAGAAGGATAAAAACATTGGGAGGGAGGGAGAGACAGAAGGACTGATGAAGGAAAGAAGGGAGAGAAGCATTTAGCATTTTTGAATGAATTCACTATAGCCAATTACAAAAAAATTAGTTCTATAAAGCTAACTATATGATTGTATAGTTCTGTAAAACATGTATTTAAAAGTGAAAAGATAAAAGTAAGCGTAGCTTGATGTAACAGTTGCTCCATTGTGTCAACTTGAGAAGTTTGGGAAGTTTAAGGCACTCAGCAGGGGCCTGCGGTCCTCACTTGGTAAACATACGTGTGAGACAGGGCACAGAGATGTTGTGATGCTACACCTTCCCTAGGGGGAGGGCTGCTCACAGTATAAGGGAGGGAAGGAGGCTTGCGCCCCGCCCCCATTTTGTTCTTGTGGCTTTTGCTGTGTTCTGTCACCTGGAACTGTTCCCCCTTACTGTGCCACCCTGCCGTGGAGCCAGCTGACTATGGACGGAAACCTCCACAAACTGTGAGCTTGCTAAACCTCCCCTCCTTTAACTTGGGGTGTTGGGTGTTTCATCTAAGCAATTAGAGAAAAGTAACTAAGACACCTGGGTATTTCCATTGTGTGAGAATTAACACAGCTGATAAGAATATCATCCACCAATCCATAGAAAATATAATACTTGATAGAAAACACTTTATTTTCAATTAGTGGCCAGTTTGTACAATTTAATTCACTTTTGAGAGCAACAGACTAAAACTTCCATTATGAAGGCTCACAGTTTCATTACATGGAAGATATAAAAATATTTATATGGAGAAAAATTATCCCATTTTCTGACCTAAGAAATATGTGAAGTAATTACCTCCAGCACAGTACATGGTAAAATCCTGCAGAATATACAAGCAAATAGGTCTCTGAGCACACATCATCTCCTAATCTTTCTGACAAAAAAAAAAAAAAAAAAAAAAAAAAACCAGGAACTGGCCCAGGAGACCAACCAGAAACGGAAGTAGAGCTCATAAACAAACAGGCAGAAAACCAGCACTGAGAAACTCACCAGCAAGGGATGTCTCAAAAACAAGGAACATTAAGAGCCCTGCCAGGCAGACTGAGAGGTCCTCTTAAACTCTCCGTGCCCCTGAGGGTACAGAGTAGTGCAAGAGGTGGGGGTGACCGTGACTCCTGGAGACGTCCTGCCCCTCTCATCAGACGCTCAGTGTGAGCTTAGAATGCACTGGGGGAAACCCCATTTCTGGTTGCAAAGTAGTGACATTTTAGAACAGCAAAGAGAGACGCAAAAGTAAGATTTATCTACAAATTTGCTGAAAGAAATAGAGTTCAGGCTAACAGGTGACTTCTTATGAGAAACTTGAGGAAAAAGTCAGTAAACAGAGATGTCAAGAGTTTTGAGGAAAAACTCTGATCCATTGATATTTTTATCTTTTTTCTCCTTTAAAATAATAAAAAGTTATCCATGATGAATGGTGAGCATATTCATGACCATTCGAATTCACGGTCTTAGAAAAACCTGTGAATCTTAACAGTTAAGACAGTTTACCGACACCCTGCATTTACATGAGAAACTGTTAGGAAAAGAGTCATACAGAGGGGTTAAGGAAGGTGAGGACTTCAGTAACACACAGGTGGTGACGCAATCTGCGTTTACATTTGATGGCTGTGTATTAGAGGGCCGAGAAGACTTAGAAGCAGTGTGAGAACATGAGAACACTGAGGGGTCTTCAGTGAACGGTTCCAGCATGGCCTGCTCTCCATCTTATTGAAGAAAAGCCAGTGAGTTCAGATGCAAGAAAAATTTAGTGTTTACTGTATTTATTAAAATGTGTATATCATTATGGATATAAAGGGAATGGAGAAATATTGCAACATATTAGAGGGAAATATTCTTTAAAAGACAAAAAAGAAGGAAGGAAGTGAAAATTAGTGTTGTTTAATATTGCCAGGTACGATCAAAACACATGGGAACTTCTCAATAACAATGTATTATTGTAAACGACACATTGCCATCATCTCCCTTATGACACTCCTTCAAACACACTTATCCCACAATTCTGGCCATTTGCTGAAGTGTTTAATTTTTGTCAGATAAAGATATCACAGGTTACCCTCATTCACCCTACTCAGACATCTGCCCCAAGTGATTGATTTCCAGCTCTTCCCCGAAGTCATAATAACCTTGAAAGGGAAAAGGTTTTAACTGATTCAGGGCATTGAGACAGCCAATACAGTACAACTAAAGATGCTCAAGAAAGAGCACTTCCAAGACTGATGGATAAGTGATGAGAGGACAGAGGACCTTGAGAGGGTTCAGGGCAACGGGTCTTTTACCGTAGTACAGTTTTAAATGTAAATACCATACATTTGGATCACTCCTCATATCGTTTTTTATTGCCCAACATTTATTTCCAGTGCTGTGAATTGTGCAACTCAAATTGTCTTCCTGCCCTTATAGGAAAAAAAGAACAAGAACTTTCTTCCCAGACTCCTCTGCAGCTAAAAACAAGCATGTGACCTTGGCTCCTACAATTGATATCTTTGGATGAGCATGAACAAGGCTCTGGCTTCTGCACAGAAGTCAGGTGACCTCTGAAATATTAGCCTTGTGGAGCCCGTGGTGGTGAAGTGAGGGCAGCAAACCCCTCCACATGTAGCCTTGAACCCCTAAGCTGGTCTGGTCCTCACTAGAGCAATACCGTGTCACTACAGTGTTGGTGCCCTGCTGATCCTCTGTGGCACACATGCGGTGTCTCCAATAGGTTGTCATAATTCATTCTTTCTGCTGAAACTGTCCCAGGTTGATTTTCACTATGTGTCTAACGCCCCTGAATGGTACAGTAAGAAAAATACGGCTTCACCATGGTAGCACTGATTCATGCAGGATTCCTCAGTGATTGAAAAACCGAGTGGAAGTTGAATTAGTAGAAAATATTTACAGAGGTTCAAGCTTACACGTTAACCTCAAAGGGAATAACAAACTTACGATGGGTTAAGGTAGTAAACCCTACCCAGCCAAATAGAGTTGATAACCCTAACAATTAGGTGAACTAGTAACTCACAGTGCTCTAGTAACTCTAGTGCTCACAGATAGGACGCCCTGGGGGAGGGGAATGTGAGCTCTCTGTATTCTTGCCAAAAATAATACTGCTAGACTGAATTCAATCACAAGGAAACATGCAACAAGCTCGAATTGAGTAATATTCTACAAAAATAATGGAACTGAATTCTTAAGGTAAAAATCATGAAAGATGAAGGCTGAGCAAACTCTCTGGATTAAAAGAGATTAACTCTACATGTCAGTCAAACTCAAGGTCCAACTCCAAATTGGATCCTGATGCATTAAAAAAAGAAGAAGAAGAAGAAACGTAACTAAGTAAAAGTTACTGGGAAAATTTTCAAAACTTGAATAAAAACTATGGATTTGATGATAGCATTCATTTAATGTTACATTTCTCAATTTTGCTCAATGCACGGAGGAATGGGTAAGTCCTGGGTCAGCCGAGTAGGTGTGCTGAGCTCATGAGAAGAGAACTTGCAGACGTCTTGCTGATGTCATCTCATGTCCAGCTGGAGAATCTTATCGCAGCCATCCTAAGCCTCCCGGCAACACTGAAGATGAGAAGTAAATACCCAACTCTGACACCTCTGCCTTTGCCCTATTCCTTATATAATCTGGTAGCAAATCCCCCAGTATTCACTAGTGCGTCTCTTTCTTGTAACCCTTGGTTGTGCGTAGCCAGTAAAAGCACATGACTATGTGTCCTTCTGCCTGGGAATCCAGTTGTGCAAGCCCAGAAGTTCACGGAGACACTGTCTGCCCCCCAACCTGCTGCCTCAGGATTGGCTTTGTCACTTTCTCTGCACTGGGTGACAATGCCCAGAAATAACAAAATTAAAGGAGAAGAGGTTTATCTGCTCCTGTTCATTAGGGGTTCGGTCCATACTTGGCAGGCTCTGGGGCAGAAGTGCTGGAGTGGGAAAGCCTGGGTAGAGGAGAACTGTTCACATCCTGGCAGCTGGGGAGCAGAGAGAGCAGAGGGGAGAGGAGACAGACAGACAGACAGACAAAGACAGAGAAAGAGAGATAGACCGACAGAAACAGAGAGACAGAGACAGAGAGAGGCCCTTCTGGATCACACCCCAGTGACCGCCTCCTTCCAGCATCTTGTTTAAGGACAGTACCTTGTGACCCAGGCCCCTTTGGAAAACCCCACCTCTAAGTGCAGGAGGCTCTCAGGCAGCTTTCCTGAGAAAAACCTACCAGTGGTGTGGCAGGTCGTTCTAGCACCGCACGATAATATGGGCCATGGTAAGTCCAGCCTCTAAAATCAACCTGGCCTTGAAGACCTGTTTGCCCCTTCTAGTCCCCATCTAAGGAGACTCTAGAGTTTTGCTACCCCAGCACTGGCCCTCCACTTCTGGGCTGTAATTTCTGTATGAGTTACCTAATGCTGTAACAAAGATATTTTACGAACTACCCTAAGACAAAGTGCCTTAAAATGTACATGTATTATTTGTCATGTAATAGAGTTCAGCATGGTGGTTTCACTAGTCTCACTCAGCCAGGTGGGCAGTACAGCCTTTGTCCATGAGTTAGCTGGCTGCTGTCACCTGTGAAGGCTTGGCTAGCTCTGATGAGCTCACGCACATCTGTGCTCTCATCCCTTTTCCTCTGGCAGTGTTTCTCTTTTACTGTTTTCCCAGTTGTCAGGGACTTAGCAGATTGCTCCACCACGATGCTTCTGCTGTGGAGCAGCCCAGCATGGACTGAACCCCTGTGAGCCAAAAGGAACTTCTCCTTTAAGGCATGGGTGCCAGGTGTTTCAGTCTGGGAAAGCTGACTGACCCAGGGGACACTTTGGACTCTCTTGTGGGGCACTGCCCTAGAGCTGCCTAGTTAACTCTGAAGTTCAGGACGCTCCCCAGGCTGAGGGCTGAGGGTGGGAGGGACGTAACTGTCCCCTCAAGCGGATCATCTCGGTCATCTCCCCAAGACCCTTGTTTGTTTACGGGTGGGAAAGGAATGTGGAGCTCTCCATTAATGCCACTCCATAAACGCTGATCTTTTCCTTCCTGTAAATCTTTAAGAGCTCTTATGCATCCTGGGGTGAGTGAGCACCATGGCTTGGAACGAGTTTCTGCCCTTAGCGTGTGACACATACCCCATACTTCCATACCTCCAGGTCCAGCATATCTGAGACCTGCCATCTCAGCTTGGGGCCTCATTTGAGACAAGGAACAATCCTCTTCAGTATCTGGTTAACTCAGTTAGATGTTGAAAAATGCAAGGGATGAGTAGCTAGTCCAAAGTAAAGCCCAGCACTAACTCATGCGGAGCTGGCAGGGGCCCGGCAGCCTGGTGCTGCCAGTGTGAGCACCTGCGTGTGCACTTAGCTGGACAATAACATCTGATTGTGCAAATCCACTCCATGGATAATAAAATTAAAAAGCTATCAGATAAGTTCCCAGGACATTTGTGGTTCTTTCATAAAGTTTTCAAAGACAGTTATTGTCCCCGTTTGTATCTCCCTGGAACTTTTGTTCCTCTAATATCTTAGTTTACACTGCTCTCTGCATCCGTAATGAGGAGCGCTGTGCCTTCTTGAGGTCCTAGTGCTGATCACTCTCAAGCAGAGCTTGAGGTGCACATTGCAGCTGTGTGGGTCTTTCCTGGCTGCAGCATTAAACCTTCAGTGCTCAGAGCTGGACACCTGTGCCCACAGGCTGTGCCCACTCCTCTACATGCACTCCTCTGAACGACACTAGTGGAAGAGAGATGGGGGAGGGGGATTCAAGTCAGGAACGGGTCAGTGCTTCTGGGCAAAAGCAGGTTCCAGGACTCCAATGGGCGCCCCATAGGAGATAGGAGCAAGTCAGAGACGCCCTTCTGGGGAAGTGCTACCCAACAAGGCTGGGCATAAGTGATGGGCAAAGGCTTGGGACACTTAGCAGATGGTCGTGGAAGTGAGTGAGTCTAGGGAGCCAGGGAGACATCATCACCCCATGCTTCAGCACGTGTGAGTGCTGACCAGCAGATGGCAGGGAGGCTACTGGCAAAGGCCAGGTGAGGTCTTAATACACAGGCTGCGGAGGGAAAGGGGGCGCAGTCAGAGGAGGGGCGCAGCCTGCAGCTGCAGCAAGCTGTGGGAAGAGAGTCTGGAGCTGAAAAAAGCCCTGCAGTGCTTGGGTCTGTGAACCCAAGAGCCCCTGAGACCTGGGAGGACCCCCAGAACTGGCAAAAGGAAACCAGGAAGGAGAGTTTATGAAGTGGTCAGAAGAGGAGGATGGGAGCCCGCAGACCCGAGAAAGGGCTCTGGCGTCAGCAGGCTCCTTGGAGGGCACTTGGCAGCTGTGCTGTCCGTCAACACAGGAATGGGCACAGGACAGACTGTGGGCAGCACTGGGACCGCAAGCACTGGGGAAGGGCCACGGCCAGAAAACGGAGGGGACCAAAGGAGCCTCCTGCTCTGGTACCAGGAGGAAAATTGAAAGCATGGTTCTGACGTTATTACGGGGCAGAGAAACATTACTTAAGTAGACACAGGGAAAATAATTCATTTTAAGTCTTTAAAAAATGAATTATATAAGGACCCCAAGTTTCCTCACCCCTCATATTCACATCCTCTGTCTTTTTCTCTGAATCTGTCTGTCGTCTGTCTGTCTGTCTCTCATTCTTGCTCTCATTTCTGTCTCTGGAGTTGCTCACAGCTGGAACAGAACTGCACCAGTTTCAAGGCATCTCCAGGATGAGCAGTAGAGTTTGCCTTGTGATACATGAAATTTGTCTCCTAAGCTCCGAGCACACTGCAGAAATCACACAGTGAGTGTACTTGGTATAGTGAGCTCAACTCATTAGATGCGTGCATGCCTTGCATGATGGTGTACACCTGTGATTGTGGCAGTCAGGGAGGCTGAGGCAGGAGGAACATAATTTCAAGCCCAGCCTTGGCAACTTAGCAAGTTAGTGAGATACTATCTCATTAAACAGATTCTGGAGTTGTCGTGCAAGTAACCTGGTTCGATCCCCCAAACCATGACAAAAAGGAAAGAAAGAAAGAAAGAAAGAAAGAAAGAAAGAAAGAAAGAAAGAAAGAGAAAGAAAGAAAGAAAGGAGAAGTGAAGAGAGGAAAAGAAAAGAAGAAAACAAAAGAAAAGAAAAAAAGAGAAAACCAAGACATTAGTTAGTTAGTGTGGACAACTCAGCAACTTTGCAAACAAACTGATTTAACCTGGAATTCACTGTCCTTTGACTTTAAGAGAAAATATACTTATGTACACCTATGATTAGGCACAAAAGATTTTTCAGCTGCTCACAGAGTTGTCATTTTTAGACCTGGAGTAGCCTTTAAAGATAACAATGGCTCCAAACTCTTCACTGCAGATTTCAATGAATTGGGCCTGGACAGATAAAGTCCAGTCAAGGCCACTGGGCTAGGACAGCACAGACAATACCGCCTCCCCCATTCCAGGCGCCTCAGCCCTTGATTGTCTGATCTCTGACTCGGGCCAAGGGACTTCTTTCCACCCAAACTTAGAAAATACATAGTTTTAAGTGATTCACAAACTGTAAACTGAACTCAGGGAGACGGAAGCAAGTGCATTAGCAAAACATCACAAGTCCTCTTCACGCTGATGCTCTAGTCTTGAGCAAGGAATGAAGAAGGAGAAAGACCTGTTTCCAGGGTGTACATTCCTGGGCCCCGCAGGCCTCACGCACCAGCACAAGCATCCAGGGCAGCCAGCACAGCTTCTGCCTGGACCTGGCCATGTTTCAAACCATGCGCGTTTAGAATAATAGGAAACAGGCCAGAATGCACTCATGAAGTAACTACACTGCTTCCCACTAACGCAGAGCCACCTCCACTGTGCAGCATTTCCGGTGCCACACAGAGCCCTGCGGGGGATGTGGGAGTAACAAAGAAGGGGGCCCTAGCTCCTGCCCTGAGGATGAGCCTGGAAAGACACTCTCCTGACACCATCAGAGCATGGCGTCTCACCCCTGAGGATGCACTTGGTGAATTTTGGTTTTCTAGAAAGGGCCAGCCTGCGGCAAGGTGGACAAACAAGGTGGACATAGCTGCAGCTTCTAAGCCACGGGCTGCAGAGAACTCTTCAGTGGCCAGGCTGGGCCCAGGGCTCATGGGCTGGTCCAGCCCACTGCATCAACACCAGTTCATTAGTGGTCCCAAATGCTTGTGCAAATTGTCAATAATAAAAGAGAAACATTTCGGTGGTGGAGGAGGCAGATGGGAATTCCCTATACCTTCTGCATCAAGTGTTTGCTAAGCTAAAACTTCTATAAACATTGCCTATTAACTAAACCATGTAAACCTCAATTTCTCTAAGCATGCTGATCTCCATTGAGAGCATTTTCTTCATTTTGAACTCCTTTCCCTCCTTCAGTTCCCAGTATTTCCTATAATTTTGCTTTATACTGCACACCTACCTCACCCTATGAGACCCCAGAGTGCTGATTAGGGTTCTCTAGAGAAGCAGAGTCCCTATAAAATACACATATGATATGTAAGGAGTTTACAGGGCAGACTCACAGGATCAGAGCCACAAGAGTCCCAGTGGGTGTCTGCAGGGTTAGAAGCAGAGTCCAAAGTGGCCATCTCCTAGCAGCTGAAGGTCAAAGGCTTGGAAGCTCAGGGAAGAATCTCCCATGTTAGCCTGGGCCGTCGGAAGGCCCAGGAGTCTGCACTGGAAAGCTGAGAAAGTGGAAACCAATGTCGAAAGGCCGTGATGAAGACCAGGGCTCCTCCAATAAATGGAAACCTTCTTTCCCTTTTATTCAATGCAGGTCACAAGCCTATTGGTTGGAACCACCCACGTCCAGGTGGGTCCTCTCCCTTTAGCTTGTAGGTCCACCTCAATCACCCACAGACACACCCAGAATGCACTAATCTGCTGGTTAGTCTTTACTCAAGTCAAGGCGACATCATTAACAATCACATCCAGCAAAGCAAACCCACAAAATATCTACACCCTGCAAGACATAGTACCCATGCATATGCACACATGAAATACACAAGTATTCACACTACTAGCAAAGTTGTGAATGTGGTAGTTTAAAGAATACTAGAGCATTTGGGATTGGAAAGGCATTTTAACTGAATATTTTCAGCCTAGTCAACGTGAACAGGAGAAAAAATTTCAAAACCATCTTTTGAAAAAACCTGTCATACAAGGAAGATACGGTTTAAATTTCCAGAAGATTCTGTTTCACATTGATTGTAAAATTCCAGGAAGAAGAAGCAAGTGCTTGGTAGAACCAGCTCTCTCTCTCTCTTCTTCCCCAAGATGGTGCCTCTCTGTTCTGCAGCTGATTCATGGAGACAAAAATGTGTGAGAAACTTCCCTCCTACGGAAGATTATAGCGAGACCTTTCTGGGCCTTGTGGCAGTCTGGGAAGTTTACATTTACAATCTCATAGAAAACTTGTTGGAATTCTAGTGAGTTAATTCCAATCTACAACTTCTGGTGCAACCCATGGCAAGAATAAAACCATGAAGGCATTATATCCGTAGTTGTGGGGAGATAAAGGGCTCCTAAGTGCAAACAGTGTGATGGCTGAATGGAACAAAGGCCACAACTCAGGGCAGAACCCGGGGTTTATTAATTCACCAAGAGGGCAGTGGCTGGGGATGAGTGACTGTGAGATGGAGTTGGACAGGAGGAAAGACTGTTGGGGTTGGTGCTCAGCTCTGACGTGTAAATGTCTGTGCCCTGAGGTGTCACAGCCTCTTCCTGGAGGCTGGATCCCTGCTTCCGGGGAGCTGCTGGGCAGGCAGCACTGCCTACTGCCTTTCTTCAAGGATTGCACATCAGGATTACACATCAGCACACAGGCTAGAGCTGCATGTATTGCTCAAAGCCCACCAGAGGGATAAGGAAAAGTCCTAGCCAGCCCCAAACCTATCAGCTCATGGAAACAGGGCCAGGGTTAGCCAAAATGGAGATTGCGCTCTTTTCCAAGGAGCGTCTTCCAGGTGGCTCTCCACAGCAGATCTGCCAGCAGAAGCCTCCCCCAGGGACCACTGCCACCACCCCAGGCCACCCAAGGACCCAATACAGGTTCCAAAAACAAATTGGGGCGGAGAAGACCTGAAGAGTAAGTGTAAGACAGCAAGATCTACGCATCAACTACATCCTGAATATCAGATAGAAAGATCCAGAATAGCAACTGGAGGAACAAACACTAAGCTTACATAAAGAAAATAAATTAAACTGGGAAGTGGAGACCAACAGAGAATAGGATAGAGAAAGCCAGGTGCCAGCGGACGTGAATATGGAAAAGACAATTAACATTTTTAACAAAGGGTTCCAAGCGCATTCAGAAGGCAGGGGTCTCTAGTCCTGGGAAGGAAGAAATTCGAAACACCCCAGACTGCTCCAAAGTTACCCTGAGCATTCCATGCCCTTCAGGCTGTGGCTACGAGCACTGGTGCCTGTGGACTGTTCTTGGCACTGTCCAATGTAGCCAGAGGGCCACTTGTGTGCAGGAAAGGTTCACTCAGACCATAAAGGAGGGAAGCGAATTGTCCTGGAGAACAATGGCACTTCAGAGGGAAAGGAATTCCACCAGAGGCAAGGAAACTCCACCAACTGCAGACCCCGGACTCAGGATCTGCTGGGTCTCTTGGGGGGAAGGCAGACAGGGAACTGGGGTGGGGTGGGCTGGGACACAATGGCTTGCTTTGTAATCCTGCATTTTCAAACACATTTTCCTGAAAGCATAAACCTTGCTGGCTGGGATTGTATAAACCCAGTGGGAGTTTTTACTCTTTGTTGGAAGGTATTTGCCTACCAGTAGCATGAAACTTAAGTCTCCTTTCTTTGCGAATGCGTGACTTTATATTTATTTATTTACTTACTTAATCATTGCCTTTATTGAGACAGAGTCTCACTGTGCAGTTCAGGTTGGCCTTGAGCTCACTTTGCAGTTCAGGCTGGTCTTGAACTTGCAACAATCCTCTTGCCTCAGCTTCCAAATACTGAAATTACAGATGTGCGACCCCACGCCCACCAGTGTGACCTCCTGTTCCTCTATGCAGCATATGATTTCCCGTTCTCTCCTTTCTCCCTTCCTTGCCTGTCTCCATGAATGTTCTCTAATTTCCCTCTTGGTCTTCTCTCTCGTGACACAGTAGCTTCGTGTCTAGGTTGCAGTGTGGTTGACTGTGCTATTGCCCTTGTGACTCTAATGAGAAGTTCAGATCTGTGAGACCATAGGAGGGGTCAGCGACCGTCACTGCTCGCCCTGCCCAGGGGTCCTTCCTCACTGTGATGTCTGCTCTACTCCCCACTGGCAATTGAACAAATCATGAACACTTCACCTTTAATCCAGTGCCCAAGAGAAAGAAATGATGCAGCCAGAGACAAGAAATCAAAAGCTGTTAAACAGAAACAGCCTGTCCCTCAGACCAGGTGACCCACAGCAGGACGTTCAGATGCTTCATCTAAAGGACACCCCACATACTCCCTGTCACCTGCTCTGATAGCCGCGGGTCTGGAGACTGTGTGGTCCACATCACAAGTGTCAGCATCCCCTTCTCCTGTAGAGACCAGGAGTCCTATTTTCCCTGTAGCTCCTCCATCTGTCTGTCCTTACAGCCACTTGGGTTATCACACCTCTCTCACCTGCACTGGGAGTAATGTTTTTCTTCTCTAGTATTCCTTAAAGTGTGGCCAAATTCTCCACTGAACTGCAGAAAGCATTTATTCTCCCTGTGCCTTTATTCAGAATGCGACTGAGTTTGCTGAGCATTCTGATTGAGGCACAGCCCTGGGCCACCTGCAGGACCATTTCCTAAAAGCACAGAGATGAGAGCCGGGGTCCACTTTCCAGGTAGCTGCCTGAGGTCCCTAACCTGGGACCCTCAGTCCCATCCCCCACTCTTTTCTTCCTGCTTGGGCTCGGGGTTCTGGTCACTGTCCTTTCCTGACTCACATACAATTCCAGCAGCAGGTGTGGACCTGGCTTCCTGCTGCCCAAGACAAGTGGAGCTGCCCGCAGTGCAGAGAGGAGGCCAGGCTTCCCCTGCAGTACAGGGGCTATAGGAGATGGAGTGGGCAGACTGGACCAGCCACTCCTGTCTCCCTCTCTGGATGTGTCTATAGCAGATGCCTCCCTCTCCCCCTCTGGAGCAGTCTTGGGGTCTGGTGGACGCCCGGGGCACATGATGCTTCCCACACTCCCGTCTGGCCGCCTTTCTCCTCCACTGGTGATGCTTGCACTGGGGGAGCAGAGAAGACCGTCATCCACCCAGCCTCCTCCTCAGGTTTGCTCTGTTGGCCTCAGACCACCTGAGGCCCTCCTGGGGTGAAAGCCAGTTTCCCAGCTCTCAGCCTCTTCCAGTACTCAGTGCAGGAACAGAGCCGTGGCTAGGAGCATCTCCAGCTCTGAGGCTCTGTCAAGGTGCAGCCGTGTTCAGAAGCCCTGGAGTGCTGTGTGATACACAGATGTGCAGACCGACGAATGAACCATGAATATTTAATATCTGGTACAGTAAAAGACACTTAGCCCCTAGTCCCCCAGAATACTCCCCTCACCTCCAGTGCACTGGCCTCCTTGTTCTCACTACCTTCCCAAGCGTTTCTTTAAGGTGTGATCAGATACGGTGGATGCTGCCCTGCTGCTGGAAGCGCCTGAGGGAAAGGCAGCCTCAGGAAGACCTACCTCCCCTGCATCCCCATCGGCCTTGCTCACCAGATCTGCCACCGCGTGACTCTGTCTCTATCCCAGGGTCACAGTGACCATGGAAGGAAAGGATTTGAATTAATTTGGGACATCCAGGAAGCCTCAAAAGGAGCCTTCCAGGCTTGCTTCAGAATGGTGTCAGATGTGTTCCCACCTGAGACCTCTGGAGATGGTGCTTCCAGAGCTTTCCATCCCTGCCTCTTCCTCGTCCCTTTTCCCTGCTGTGGTCTCTCCAACCCCTCAGCATTCGCTTTTGGGCAGCTTCCCTTGGCGCCTCCCAGGCCTCCTCCTCCTCCGCATGACTCCCCATAACTGGTCCCCATTGACTCTGCATTCCAGCCTCCTGTGCTAGGTCGGCTTCTTTAATGTGGCATTGCTGTCCCCAAACCACAATCCTGGAGCTCAGGACTTTGCCATCGATGTACATGGAATCCTCTACCCTGGCTTTAGTTGACCTGCAGTTTAATTTAATTCAAGGAACTGGTCTGAATTAGAGTGCAGGTCTGAAATGTGACACTTATTCCTGACAGCAGGTCACCTGCCACTTTTTATTAACCTTTTTTTTTATTTTACCTTTTTATTGATACCAGGAATCGAACTCATGACTGCCTGCTTGCAAGGCAAGTGCTTATGCCGCTGAGCTAAATCCCCAGCCCCACCTGTCACTTTTTAATGTGGCTGAGTATCTCAGTTGCAGAGCCTACAAATAGACTCCTGACTGAGCCTCCACAGCCACAGTGTGGGGAGTCGCGCGTTCACTGATTGGCACAGCACCAGCACTGGGCAAGGCATGGCCACACAGCAGCATCCTCGTGGGGCTCTATCAACTTCGTAGCTTTGTTGATTTACAAAAAACAAGTTGCCCTGTGTGTGTGAAAGTCTTGCTGTAAACTGTGTCTCTGCAGCTTGTGCTCGGAACCCTAACTCCCAAAATGATGGCATGGGGAAGTGGAGCCTGCGGAGCACAGTCAGGGTTAGAGAGAAGAGGAAAAGAGGAAGCGCGAAAGAACTCAACCTAATTATTCTACTACTTTAAAATTTTCTTTTTATTTTATTTTAAAGAAAATAAAACCAAGTCCAAAAAAATCCAAAATAAAGCCAATCAAAACAAACCAGTGTAAGTGGCACAGGAGCTCAAAACAGCAACGGTCACCATAAAGCCTCTTGTCTTCAAAATAGCTGCAGATGCCTTCAGACAGAGTAAAAATCAAACAAAAGAGAACAGGATAGAACCAGTGAAAACAGAACAATGAATGCATAAAGGACTTCAATACAAGGCAAAGGTAAATCCAAAGTGGCTATCAGAATATATCTGGCTACCTTTGAAGTAGCTGTCCATGCCATCGGATCCAACAGATTCAAACAGCAAAATAGAATAAAACCCAACCCAACAAAACAATGAAAATGGTGCAAAACAAGATGATGGGGACTTAACAATGTGTACCACCTTCAGCAGAAGATCCCCGCCCCGCCCCGCCCCGAGATGTCACACTGCCTACTGTTATCCTTTGAATTGATCACCAGCTTTAGGCCTGCAAAGTCAGCAAAACACCCAACACCACAAGCATCAAACTGCATTTCACTTCAGTAACTGTCACAGTAGTCTCTATTTCTACGGATCAGCTTGTCGCTCACGGGGGCTGGGGTGAGGTGAGGGTGGGCTCTGCTTATTTCCTAGCCCACATGCTAGGAGGAGCTGGAGTCTTGCTGTCCCCCAAGTGGCGGTGGCTGGGACATAGTGCTCATTCAGGGAGGGCTTGCTTTCTGCTGAATTTTTGTTCTCTCCCTCCGCAGTGCTTGAGTGGCACTGACTCACAGGAAAAGGCTGGCTGTCCCCCCAGAAGTAGTTCAAAATTTTAACGCTACAATGTGAGTCTCCTTGAGTTGCAAAGGCGCCGCAGGCAGCTCTTACCTTCTTTCTGCTCAGCTGCCTTTAGTGGAGCAGCTTGCATCACTGTGGAGCCCTTACACACGTGGGCTTCAGCGTGTGTCCGGGCGGAGCAGCTGAACCGCACACTTCACCCGGATCTGGCCTGCTCCTGCCTTGCCCCCTCCCTCTGGATGAGACGGAACCCAGGACCCAGGTGGACAGGTGGCTTCTGCAGGGCCGCCAGCAGAGGAAGTCCCACTCTCTTGTCCCCTCACTGTGCTCTAGGCCCCTCCCTCCTCCCACCTCGGCAACTCCTCAGTCTTTCCACATTTTTAACAGTTTTGAAGAATCTTGTTTGGGTAAATTTTAAATTATGTTATTTCTTTCATATTAAATTGGAGCTGTGTATTTTGAAGAAAATACGAATTTGTTTTGCATATTGATTTTTCATTGCAATAAAATTGTAGAACATTATTTCAACAAATGAAACATTTTGCCAAAATAAGGGGTAATGGAACAAACGGTATTGTTTGCAAAGTGCACTCTCTCTTGCTTTATTGGCCATAAGCATTTGGGGTACTCTCGGCCTCTGCTGACTGGTTTTGTTGCGATAAGATTTATAGAACCTAAAACCGACCCTTTCTAAGTGTACAGCCCAGTACCGTTTTAGCATGGTGTGCAGCCTGTCACTACCGAGTTCCACATCTCTCCCAAGTCTGTGAAAGGAGGAGACCCCAGTAAGCAGTATCCCCTGCATTTCTTCCCACCCCAGCCCCCACCCACTTACTCCGCGTCCCTGTGAACCCCCTGCTCTGGGTGTTTCACACACATGGCTTCAGGCCATGCCTTTTGTGTCTGGTTCCCTGTTCCTAGCAAACTGGGTTTGAGGAACATCCCTGTTCCAGCAGGCAGAGTCGCTCCCTCTTTGTGGCCGCACAATGGCCCATTGTGTGGGGAGACTTCATTCTTGCTCCTCCATTTATTCCTTGGTGAGTATTTGGGTTGTTTCCACCTTTTGGCTACCGTGAACAATACTGTTAGAAAAATTTGCCCACAGTTTTGTTTGAATCCCTGCTTTTGATCGTTTTTAACTTCTTGGGGACGTGCCAGTTCCACATAATGAGGGACTTTGAAACTCGTGCTCTCCAGGAGGAAGTGTCCCAGCGACTGCAGACATGGCTTTTAACAGTGCGGTGATCGTCTGACTTCTCTAACGAGCAGACACAAAAAGTGGGGCCAGAGAGGTCCCTGGGTGATCTGAAATAGGTAACAATCCAATCTCCATCACCAGAACTTTGCAGAGATGACCTAGGTCATGTAGTCTCCAAATGCAGAAGGTGAGCCTGTCCTTGCTGGGAATTGTGCCGGAGGAGAGACCTAGCCTGGGGAGGTTCACTCACCGAACTAGACCATAATGCTTACTCTGGTCACGTGATGGGGTCCACATGGGCAGATTCTACACTTACTGGCTTTAGTCATTGACACAGAATGGTTGTTTTAAAGCTATGTAATCAGACTTCGATGGAGAACTCACAGCTGCCTGCCCAGGATGCAGCAGCTCATCACTCTCAAAGCCAGGCTTGTTCTCCTCCTTTTCCATCAGAAAAGGGTGCTGATGTCTGCCTAAGAGTTCACAGCGCTTTCCCTAGAGACATTACCTGATTCTTTTTATTGCAAAGGTGATCTGAAAGAAAGGGCTGTCCTGGCCAGAAGCCAGGTGCAGAGAGATAGGAAATCAAGTCATGTTCAAATGGCCCAGGTGACGACAACCCTTTTGTTCCTCAGGTGAATGGAACTCTAGTTGCAAAGAGAAATCACAATCCCTACTCAAGCAGTGGCGTGAAAGATTTGTTATTGCCATGCTGGGTCTCAGGACTATGCCGCTCACTTCTGGAACATTTCTTTCACCTCGCCTTGTACCCTGAACTGGAATACATGATGCTTTCAAAGCAGGCATCAAAGCCACCTGCTTCACAGTGTTAATTCAGCATAAAATTTCTGAGAATGTCCCTTTTAGTGTCACTCAGGGAAGCAGTTCTGCTCCGTAAGTGGGTGCCGTGTTGCTGGCTTTTCCTTGCAGGGCTGGTGGGCTCCTTGCAGGGTGGCAGAGTTGATGGTCAGGTACTTATCTTTCTCCCTGCAGTCATGCATTTCTGGAATTGATTTGATCTGGATTCCTTCGACCAGAAGCAGCCCCAGGGACACCTGGGAGATGTGGACCTAGCAGGTTTTCTAGGGTGGACTAGAACGAGGATGCTGAGCATGAAAATCAAATGCACCAAATAGTAATCGGAGATCAAGAAACCCAACGAGGCATGTGAGACACAGGGAAAATCGGCTTACACCAAAGCTTGTTCATAGGGACAGCTAAAAATGCAAAGGGTAAAATCAGCAAATGTGTCACCCGGAGTCACTTTCACTAATTCATCTTGTCGTGGTTACTTTTCTTTTGTTGCTGAGACAAACCACCTGACACCTAAAATTAGAGAAGGAAAGGTGTATTTAGGTTACAGTTTGAAGAGGTTTGAGTTCATAATCAGTTGTTTCCAAGGTGGGGTTGCGTGGCACAGGGGCAACACGATGAAAATCAGGGGAGGAGGTGGCTCCCCAAATTATGTTCACAGGACAGACCCAAGAATCCCCAGATGAGAGCAGAAACTTTGCTTTTGTCTCATGCTAAGCTACATCTCTATATGATTGACACACATGGTGAATGCTTAAACTCTATAAAAAATTATTACAGTAGAAGACACAATGCCATTATTTCCCCTCAGAACACTCCCTCGTGCCTTGCGCACATGTTCCCCATCAGTCTGGGCACCTTCCAGAATGTCCTTCCCGTCACCTATAGTAAGTGCCTTTAGTGGGCTATCCGGGCGGCCTTGAGTGCTGAATCAACTCAAAACGTGCTCGTTTCTTGGTCACTTTGGCTTCGGGAAGAGCCAGAAGTTGCATGTGCCAGATGCAGTGAAAGGGACGGATGCGGACGGCGTCCTGCTTCTGCGAGCTGCTCTTCTGTGAGATGACAGTCGGCAGGGACATGTGCCATGCTTTTGCTCACACTTCATGAAAGAGGCTCCAGAGCTGCTTCAGAAAGTGGCAAGAACGATGGATAACTGTGATCCGAGTGAGGGCAGGTGTTTGGAGGGATTCCTGGAAACGTGTCTTTAACTCTAACCCATTTTTAAAGTGTGAATGCATGTTAATCACACCGCACACACTGCAGCAGAAGCAGGCCCTAGAGAACTCTCCTGAAACACGCCATGACCACACAGTTGAGAACTTAGCCCCAGCACAAGACCCTCAGTGCAGCTGCTGGCACAGTTAAGGGAATCGCATGCCCAGTGTGGAGACAGCTGAGAGGAGAGGCACCAGCCGCTCCCAGCCACCCCTGTGAAGAAAGCCCTCTCCGCACATCCTGTTTCCGAGCCTCTCCTCCACTCTGAGCATCACGGGAATGTCCACTGAACATTTATGGAATGTTCCAACATATGTCCTTGGGAATATTCCTTTTGCAAGCATTTGCTGTGGGAAATCAACGGGGGTCAGAAATAGGAGATAGAGAGTATTTAAAAAAAAATGTCAGTGAGCAAAATATTTGATCCCATCCCCACCACATCTATTAATACCCCAAAGACACAGGCGGACATTCTAGAAAATCAGTCCCGCAGGACTATACAGGCAGTGACAGAGAGTAAAGTGGAGAGACCCGGGCTGGTTAAAGCAAGAGCCTTTGCCGTCCTCACCTGCCCAGGGGCACATCCACACTCACCTGTCTGCAGGGACTTCGGGGAGGCAGTCAGTGCACCAGTGTAGATGAGCTGTGTCCCCTCCCGGCCCACCATCAGCCCACCCTCAGGTGTAAGCCAGAAACTCCCAGGAGACACGGGAGACACACACTGTGCTTTACCCTCCTTGTCCAGACTCGATGTAAGCCTTCGTTTGCTCTAGCCATCACAGTAACACTAGGAGACAGACACCGAGGGCGGCTCACTCTGCACTCCCACTGCACGTGCATTAGCTACATCTAAAATGGGACAGCCAGCTCCACGGTGCCTTGGTCTCTCGGGCTCTCCTTGTCCTCCCCAGAAGGGGTGGCGGGAACTGACTGCTAAAGAACTACAGGCAGCCAGGTGCTGTCCCTGCACCTCCGTGTGCTCGCTCCCCGGATTATCTTCAGGAAGCATATGCTCTGTCTCTGTTCGGAGAATCTGGGATCTTCCAGCACCACCTGTGACCATCAGTGTATAATTGGAGTGTGTGTGCGTGTGTGTGTGTGTGTGACAGAGACACCGAGAGACAGGGACAGAGACCGCCTGAGCAAGTCAGTCTTTGGAATAAGTATGGGTAGGGATGACCGTGTCTCCTCCCAGGCTTTGCCAGGAATAAAACTGATTTGGGCTGTCACCTGCATGGCTCCTTCTAAGCCCTGGGCCTTGGAGGGAAAGGGAAAATGTGATGCTTGCTCCCTGGCCTCCCGCCTGTGCTGCCCTGCTGTGCTGACAGCAGCTGGCTTTGGATTGCAGGCTGGTGCTGGCTTCCCAGGTGTGACCTGGCTCTCAGCCAGTGTGGGGGTGTCCCATTCACCCCAGTAGATGCCCACACAAGCCCTCCAGGCCAGCCGTTCACTGACCGTGGCTGGGGGAGGAAGGCTCCGCGAACAGAGGCGGTGCTGAGGCAGGAGTGACGGTGGCAGTGAAGGCTTTGGTGCTCACCTGCACACGTGCGGGTGTGACTCTTCCCCACTTTAAAGCACTGGGTGTCCACTGCATTTCTCCGCCAGGTCTCCTAGGTGGCAGCAGTAAAAAGAGCAGCGAACACCCAGTTAGAATAGCAGCGTTTCCATTCTACAAAGCATTCCCAGGTGACACAGGACTGGGCGAGGGGACTCACACTCGCTACCCGCTGTCTGCCAGGCAGGGCTTGCTCTCAGGCTGCAGCAATGCTCGGCTGTGTGCAGGAGACACAGTCTTCACTGGGACGGCCTGAACTATTTCCTCTGGAGATCAGCTGGGTGTGGAAGCAACCCTCAGAGCAAAGGAAACCTCCATGCTGAATTCATTCCTTACTTGGCTGATGCCAACAACTATTTTTTTCACATTAATTTTATTAAAATTTTAAAGTTACTCTAAATGTATATATCAGTTTCTAAACCCTGTATGTGCAATTCTAAACCTTTTATAAATTTTAACATAACCCATCTCTGTAACACCCCATGGAAGTTGAGGACCCTATTTTTATCCTGCCCATGACACAGGGAGGAAAATGAAGACTTTTGGAAATCAAAAATGTGTGCAGGGTCATGTCCTGGTTTCTGTTTTATTATCTTTTCCTGCCAAATATTGTAACAATATGAACTGAACAATTTATTTAATTAAATATTTCAATGCCTTTTCAGTGGGTATATTTGAATATACAGTTACATTTCACTTTTCAAAAAAATTTTAAAACTGTTTTGTAATAAGCACACCTACCACCCACGTGCTCTGTGTACTAAGTTGTACAATATTTATTCATCTTCTGTTCACACTTAGGACTTCTGAGGTTCACTTGTCTGCCATCCTCTCCACGCTTCTTTCTAAACCATTAAAATGTTTTTACCTTTCTCTTTCTGTGTGTTATCTTCACCACCAGTATTTGCTTTTAACTTTTAAAAAGGATTTAACCTATTTCCCCAAGATTCAAGTTTATAAATGCAACAGTATAAACAGATCTTTTCAGGAAGACATAATTTTGGTGGAATTTAACTTCATTACTTTGCCCTATCTTCCCTTTCTGGTCCTTAAAAATGCTATAGAATGTCCCACGGGTAATTTTACCCATCTAATTTCATATATATACAGGTGCATGTATAATATTTTTCAATAGTTTTCTTTGTTCTTTTAGAGTGTCATCATGTTACTGTTTATATCTAGACATCCCCAAAACCTCATGTGCTCATAGTGGGGCTTTGGGGGGACTGGATCATAGGGGTGTGACACACATGACTGGATCAAACCACTGATGGTTTACAGCTAGACCTGCTGTTGGAAGGCAAAGCCTGGTTGGAGGAGGTGGTCCCTGGGTTCGTGACCCGGAGGGTCATCTTTCTCTTCCTCTCTCATTTCTCTGCTTCCTGCTTCCCTGCCATGGACTGTTTCTCCTTTGCGATGCTCCTGTGCTGTGTCACCTTGCAGTAGAGCCAGCTGACAAAGGACTGAAACCTCTACAAGCTGTGAACCAAAACAAACCTTTCTTCCTTAGAGTTGTGAGTGTCTGATACAGGGTCCCATTGATAAAAAAAAAAGTGACTAAGATGTAGCAGTTATGTAAAATCTCAATTCAAGCTGGGCATGGTGGTGCACACTTGGAATTTCAGCCCTTGGGAGGCTGGGGCAGGAGGATCACTGTGAGTTTGAGGCCAGACTGGCCTACAAAGTAAATTCAAGGCCTACAAAGTGAATTCCAGGCCAGCTTGAACTGCAACGTGAAACCCTGTATCAAAAAGGACCTAAATAAATAAATAAGTAATATCTCAGTTCAGTTTGTCTACTGTAATGTGAAAGACTACACCACCCAATAACTATTACATTTCTCCAACAATAAATACATAAATAAGTAGATCTTTCCAAAGGTGGAGAGGGGAAGAGCTGAGCAGAGTTCAAAAGAATTCACGAAGTTACAGGCAGAAGTAATGACCAACTGCACAGCCAGGCAGATCCTGGAAAACACCAGGTCAAAGACAAGGAAATCCTAGAGGCTCATACAGCAAGCAAGATAGGCCGCCAGAAAGATCCTGAAGCAACTCAGCTCCAGACTCCTCCTCTGCCAAAGGAGATGAAGACCTCAGCAGTGACACCTCAGAGAGAAAAGGCCTGTGGTTTGCAGGTTTTATTCCAGGTCAACTCCTGGTAAAGCAGGAACAGAAATAAATTATCCTGCAGGCAGCCTCGGTCTGCAGCGCAGGCCTCTGACAGTCCCACGCCAGCTCTGCTTCGCACTCATCCCAGGCAGCATCTCCCCCTTCACTCCTTGGGCAAGGTCTTCTTCACGATGAGGTTACTGAGAGTCAGCAAGGAGGTGGGAAGAAATAGGAAAGGAAACCGGAGGGGCAAATATGGAGAGAATGATTCACTCACTGAACAGAGGCTTCGTGGTCATTGAAACTAAGTGTACAGAAAAGCTGGACAAAGAGGGCAGGAAGTTAAACAGGAGGGCAGCTCCCCGAAGGGTGAGAAAAGGAGCCCTAAGGGAAGTCTAAAGATAGCAGAAAATGAAAGGGGAGGAAGACCAGTGGTCGTCAGCAGGCGATGACATGGGAAGCATGTGGAACCGGACCCAGAAGAGGCCAGGAAACCCAGGATCCGGCCAGTGGAATCCAACATCCAGTGTCGGGGGCGGCTTTAGTTGAGGCGCGATGCAGAGGGGAGGAGGGTGGAGAGGTGCTGCGGGAAGGTCACCACCACCCTGGACACACACTGAAGCTGCAGGATGCCATCCCTGGTCCAGGAATGATAAACCAGAAAAACTGATTTCACAGTGAAGGACATGCAGGCAAGAATGACCAACACCAGGGACAAAATAAGAATAAAATCTTGTCATGTGCAGGAAAACGAATGGAACTTATCGTCATGGGAAGTCAAATAATCCAGACTGTGTGGACTCGCACAGCCAAATATTACAGTCTTCCCAAATAGGTAGAATCTTAAATCAAACAGAAACAAAAAGAAGGAGGAAGATTATTAGCGAGGGGACAAAAGGAGAGACAGGAGACATAAGGGAGGGTAATGGGGGATGGATGTGCCAAAATAGGAATAGGAGCCAATAAAAACCCTACAGACATACGTAACAAGTAGGAAAGGTCTACATAGTTTCACTAAAAAGTATTATCATATTTTGGCAAAGTTATTCTAATGTAGTCCAAATGATAGCTACAGTCATAAAAACCCAAAAACCAAAAATAATGACATAATGGTAATTTACAGTACGAATTCACACCAGCCCTTCTATTCTATTCCTTTCTAATGTGTAACCTGAAAATTATTGAGAATAACTGGTCACTGTTGGGCTTTCCCACCGAGTTACAGAAAGGGGCCTCCCAGGGGAGTCTCGCTAGGTAGGTAACTATGCTTAATTAATCACGATTAATGAGTGACTAATAACATACCTAAGCAAGCAAAATATTCTAAAGTGACTGACAATCCTGATGGAAGGGACTCTTCTTTAGGAAAACATAAACTGAAAAACAGTAAGGGGACCAAGAGGAAAGAAGAAATATTAACAACAAACACACTGAGCGATTAGGCACAAAGGAACCTCCAGGTAAAAAGTCCCACCAACTGACTCTGCCAGGGGTTTACTGCGCCTCTTTGGAGCTGATAATCTTGACTTGACCGATGATGTCCTGCGGCACAGAGGCGGGAGTCTCTGCGAGCGCCCGTAGTTAACTCCCTGGTCCAAGTCTGTGCCTGGCACAAACACGTTGAGCCTAGAAGAGCTGCGGGTGGGAGACTCAGTGGCTGAAGTCACGCAAGTGGGTTCAGGCAGGGAACTGAGGCTTACACACCAGGAGAGGCTGAGAGGCAGAGGCAGGAGGGCCCCCAGGACCCATCGGGAATGAGGGGAGCCCATGGCCTCTGCTGCCACGCCACCAAAGTGGGCGTGGGGGGCACAGGTGCACCTATCTGCTGCCACAGTCTGCACACCCAAAGGCCGGCTCCCTGTCGTGGCCTCTGAGTTCTGGGGGGCCTCTCTCTGGGGCACAGCAAAGGGGGCTCAGCTCCATCTCCTGCTAGATTCTACCTGGTTACCAGGCAGAGCCCCCTGTGGGGTGCTGACTAACAGATACCAACAGGGGGTAAAGCTGGGTACACTGAGGAACAGAGGGTGCGAGTCTGGGGCAGGGCTTAAGTCAACACTGCAAGCAGACACCCCCACTGGTCACAGCGACAAGTCAGGAAGGCAGGAAGGGGGCCTCACACATGCTTGTACACACACACACACACACGTGTGTACGCCCCCACCACACTAATGCAGCATCACTGCCGGGCATCTCACTAGCCCGTGTCTAAGGCCCAGTACCAAGTTTGTATTTGCCTTTTCAAATTTGGATTCAATTGAAATTTAGATTCAGTTTGCATTTGGATTAAATTTGCTTTTAAAATTGTCTTTTTTCTGTGTAAATTCTCCCTTTATGTTTAGTGTGAAGACCGTAACAGCAGGAAATGTGTTTTGAGACAAGACAGTGGAGTGAGCTTTCCAGCCACAACTATACATCCTGCCCTCTCAGCGCCTACTAGGACCTTTATGGAATGCTCCCTTTACTGAAAACTGTGCATCCACACACACTTCTACACACTCTCAAAGCAAACTATGGTGTGCACACACAGCTTGGTCAATTTTCTCATCATTAAGACTCAGTATCATCTATAAGGAAGAGAGGTTTACTTGGCTCAGGTCTCAGGCCACCACTGGCTCACTCTAAGGCGGGGCAGCATAGCCGAGGGGCCTGGCTGAGCTGTTCACATCATGGTGGGCAGGAAGCAGGGAGGGAAGGTGGGAGCTTTGGAGGGTGGTATACCCTGCCAGGCTATGCCCCAGTGACCCAAGTCTTCTGAGTAGACTCTACACCCTAACGCCCAGTCTGCTAGAAGGCCCCCATAACTCGTTTGATTATTTTCCAAAAGTCACTTTCTTTGCGCTCCTGAGGCTTGGGGGGACACATAGACACAATCCGTGGCAGGTCCTTTGCGGGCAGGGCACCGTCTCAGAGCCTTTCCACACCACAGTGAGCAGAACCAGATAGACAGACAGAATCCTCACTGCCGCCTCTCAGCTGGAGCAACTGTTTCCAAGCTGAGTCTCAACATCCCTGACTCAAGCAGCTGTGCCAGGAGTTTCCACAAATCCAGATGGGTATGCCACGCCTACTCAGGCCCAGGGCTGGGCCCAGGGACCTTCAGAAGGGTTTTACAATCCCTGGGGATGCAGGATTCATTGGCCTCCACACAGCAGTGGAGGAGACAGCTCCCATGGGTGGCCCTGGCTGGTGGACTCTTCCCTGGAGAGGGCCAGCCCATGCATTCCATCTTTGGATGACTGAGGGGCAGTGTAGCTGGCCAGGTTCTTCAAAAGATGACAGGGCAGGCTCCCCAAAGCCAGGCTTCCCCACCCCAGTTTAACATCCTTCACTCCCCTGTTCCTACACCTGCAGCCACCAGCACTCAGTACCTGAGTCTCCTCCTCCCCACTCTGAGGGAAAGGGATTGGAAGGAGCTCAGTCTTTCCCTGGATATTCGGCTAGTGGGTGGAAAAATCATCACCGAAGCCTACGTTTAGGTTCCCGCACCCCTGCACACGTAGTTTCCTGGTCCTGCTGGCTGGGGGTCTGAGGCAAAGGATGCTGGGTGAGACCCTCCTCATCTAGGTAAGGGTGAATCAGTCTGGGAGGTGAGACTCAGAAGACTCTTGCAGGTTGTGGGAGAGGTACCCATTGTTTGAAAGCCACTTCTAATTTACTTTTTAAAAATGTTCTGTCTGTCCCTGGTCCCTGGTTCTCCCCTCTCCGCTCTCCATTGTCCTGCTAAGTCCCTAAGTTGCAGGGTTCAAACTTTTGATCCTCCTGCCTCAGCCTCCCAGAGTGACAGGATGGCAGGGGTACAACCTTTATGGCTGGCTTAAAAATATGGGTTATGAAAAGGAGATTTTTCATTTTTGAGAGTGAGAGAGAGAGAGAGAAAGAGAGAGAGAGAGGGAAAGAGAGAGAGAGGCAGAGAAAGAAAGGATTCCTGTCCTGTCCAGGAGCTCTGACATTTCCTCTGAGCTCTCCAGGACACCTGCATATTGGGCAGAGGAGGGGGCACCACTGCCACACCCCCATCCTCTCTCCAAATTGTGTGAACCTTGCAAGGCCAGGCCAGCTGGACCTGAAGACCCTGTGCTCACAGGAGCAGCAGTCTGGGTCCACAGAAGGGCAGTGGTCTGGAAGCAGGAGGACAGCCAGTGGGGGGGGGGCAACCTCACACACACACACACACACACACACACACGTGTGCACTCCTGCAAGCATACGGGGCACACGTGTGGGCACTGCTGACTTGCGGTAAGGCACTGGTCACAGCAGGGTGCAGAACTCAGTCTAAGGGTGAAAGATTGATCACCACCCGCTCCAAGGCTTACTTGTGGGTACCAACGCCTCCTCCGCCCACAAACACTGGTGGGTAGGTGACCCGTGGTAAACAGGGCTCCCCCGAACTCAGCCCCAAAAACCACCACCAAGCTCCTTCCTTCAGCCAGGCCAGTGCGGGGCTGTGGGCGACCCGGGAGCTTGCACAAGGTGGCCCTCTGGGTGCAGGGGAGCCCAGGTCCCGGTGCCCGCCTCCACCCTGGAGAGGGACATCGATGTGTGACTGCAGGGCGAGGCGGGCGCGGGAGCTCGCGGAGGACGCGACCCCACAGCAGCCTCCGCCTCCTCCTCCTCCTCCCTCCCTCTCGCTCCTTCTCCTTCTCCTTCTCCTTCCCCGCTCCCCTCCTCCAGCCTCCCCCCTCCCATGCCCCACGCGGCTCCGGGCCCCCCGCTATGTCACCACCCCGCCCCCCGCGCACCCCGCAGTGATAACCGGAGCGAGCGGGGCCTCTCTGAGCCGCGCTGTCCGCGTCCCCTGAGCGCAGCGCCAGCCGAGCGCTCCATGCGGCGGCGGGGCGAGCGCGGTCTGCGGCCCCCGGGGCGCGCGGCACTGTGGGCGCTGCTGCTGGCGCAGCTCGGCGCGCAGGTGAGTGCAAGCCCGAGTCCGAGTCCGAGTTCGAGCACTGGTGGTCGCCCGAGTCCGCGACACAGCTCGTGCCCCGTCCCCCGCGCGCTCACCGCCTCGCTCTCCCCGCAGACACCTGCCTGCGCTGTGGGACCCGCAGCAGCCGCGCCCCGGAGCGCGGGCGTCGCGCGTCGCCCATGGGAGCCCCCTGGCTGGGAGGAGAAGGCTGGTGAGTCTTGGGCTGTGATCCCTGCCGCTACCACCCCCACTCCCATCCCACCCCGGGTTGCGGGGTCCCAACCCAGGCTGAGTTCACCAGGTCCTTCCCCAAGCGCCCTCCAATGGGCGCTGCCGCGCGACCCTGCAAAACACTATCAGTTTGCAGAGTCAGGAAAAAGTCAGGAAAATGCAAATGCATTTTGTCTCTAAGAACTCCGACCGCAGGCAGAATCCGGATGCATGGATGCGTTATGAATGCGTGGGTGCTTGGGGCCCTTAGGAAAGTCAGGTCCCCTCCTGGGTCCGCCCTGGGCTCTGTTCTTTCACACCGGATCCTGGAGCAGGAGAGAGGCCTTGGCGTCCTCTGGGGCTCCTCGTCTTGGGGTCAGAGCTAAGATGGAAACGGAATAACGCGTGTCGTAGGCGCCCGCACCTTGAGACCCCTGAGCAACGCGCGTGTCCCCGCCGCGCCGGGGTGCGCGGTGCTGGGGTGCAGCCGGTTTAAGGCTCGGCGTGCGTGTTTTCTCTTCTCTGCTCCCACGCGGCATGGGTCCACCTACGGCCCCCGGGTGTGCACCTGAGTCGCGCTGTGGCTTCGGATAATGGGGAAGGCAGGTCCGTGGCAGTGGTCGCGAGGTGATCTGAAAATGAGACCGGTTCATTGGCGGCGACTAAGCTCCAGAACTCTGCGCCTTTTCCCATCAGCAAGGGGCGTAGCGGCGCTGGCGTTTACGGGAAGAATCGAAGGATCAGCTTATCGCAGAACACTCCGAAAACTGAAAAGGGGAGCGTTCAGGGCTCTTTGACGGGGTTCCTGCATAGTGACAAGCTGACCCAAAACTAAGTGACATCGGTTTTCACTGCCCCACTGGAGAAACAAGGGTAGGATGAACCGCAGTCTGTGCTGGGCCCCAAGACCTCATGAGCGCCGCCAGAGGGCGCCAGACGCAAATAATAGAGACAGTCAGAGTCCTGTATGGAGAGAAAGTGAATTAGCCTACATGTAAAGCCCCCTGCTTGGGGTCTTCCTCCTCGCCTTGAAGGTTTCTCGTACAGTGCAGCATAATAACCCACTCGCTTTCACATCTTTGAGACTTACCAGAAGGTCTGCTTTTAGAATGAAATCGAGAAAATTCCAGAGGGGCTCAGGAAATCTTAATACGCTTCTTAGCACTGAAGAAATTTTGCTTAGGTCCTGAATGTTACAGACCAGGATGCTTCAGGAAGAAGAGTCCCGGCTTCCTGCGTCAGGCAGGGGTCATCTGTCCTGTGTCCACTGAGCGGGCTGCTGGGAGCCATTCTCCTCACCTGGGTCTCTCCCGGTGCCACGGGCTCAGCTCGGTGTGACCGTGGTGCCTCCTGCCTGGCTTGCTCAGGGCCTAAAGCGCGAGGTGGGCATCACTGTTGGGGAGGTCCTTGCTTTGTGGACACCCACGTGTGCACCTCCATTCGCCCCTCTAGTGAGAAAGCTCCCGTATGGGGGTCTGGAGGGCTCTGCTCACACGACTGTCCCCAGATCTGGAGTACAGAAGCCAGCATGACTGGGGGCGCTTGCTGATGGATGCCCAGCCCGCCCATGACGTGCACTGGTTTCGAAATAACTCTGGGGCCCTAAGTTTCTTTACCGTGAGGGTTCCCACGGGGACTGATTTTGCTGGGTGTCTGAGGTAATCACACAGCAAAGGCCAGAACCCCATGTGTTCTTACAGGCAATGCTGATAACTAGCTCAGGACAAACGCCAATGCTACAGTGGCAGACCCTGTGTCCCACGTTTGTCCGAGCTAGTTATCCAGCTGATCCAGCATGACCAGCAGGACACGGGAAACTTTGCTGCTTCTCCCTACAAATATACTTTTGTAATAAAATCAGTGCTGCCTCTGAAGCTCAAAGACATAGTATGGCTTTAACTTTTGAAATTGCAAAGTAAGTTCAGGGGAAGGATAGAAATCTTTCGGACTTTATTTAACCCGACACAAAAGATGCTAGGTGTGTGTGTGTGTGTGTGTGTGTGTGTGTGCGCGCGCACGCGTGCGTGCGTGAACAAGCTCAGGTAGTTTATGAAGATTTACACTCAGTTACCTGCAGACACTGAGACAGCCGGGTGTGTGTGCTGTTCTGCTTTGTAACCTTCGTGGCTTCATGTGGTGTAAACTCTCCCATGCTGCCCATTCCAGTCCGCAAGGTGATGTCACTGAGCTCTGGGTGAAGCAGAAATAGAGTGCAAACAGCTTTGCGAAGCTGGCACCTCCGGTCAGTGTGGTCTGTGTGGGTCTGCACCAGAGGCCCCTGGGACTTGAGACCCCACCAGTCAGGGCCCTGAACTCAACTGCCCCTCCGGGATGTTTTTACATTGCAAACTCCACAGTGGGTGAAAGGCTTATTCCAGGGATTCTCATGCTGGGGGAATGTCGCTGCTGTGTTTTAATCACAGCACTGGTTTGGGAGGTTGTGATCTCAACCCTAAGCTGAAACTAGAGTTTTCAGCCAGTTGCAGCTGTACCTTGACCTCTCTGCATGCTTTGGTGAGAGCTGTGCTTGGCTGGTTCATTCCCTGAATTCCTCAGCTATTTCCCTTCCTCACGTCTGCCTCTGCACACAGATTTGAATTTCAGGGCGGCTGTCTCCACAGAGTCCCAGCAGGGTGAGGGACTTCCTGGTGCTGGGACTGCAGAGTGCTCTGCGGCAGCCCTGAGTCTTGTGTGCTCAATTCCAGGACGTCCCTGACCCTCTCCACTTTTGTGACAGCCAGACATCTCTCTGGACAGCACCCATGTTCCCTGAAGAGTCCTCTGCCTCGGTGCAGGCTAATGCACTGTGGGGAGTGACCCCTTGTCTCTTCCCAGTCCCAGTCTTGCACTGTCATCTGGATCACTCCCCGCCCCCCAGTAGCCAGTCAAACATTTACCAGCACAGCACTGTGTTTGTGTTTGTGTGAAAGACAGTTATCAGAAGTTATTTTCAGGGTAAATAGATCACCTCTCTCCTCCCAAAACAATAAACTCCATCTGCCCTTGAAAATAAAGGTCACGAGAAGTGGCTCATGATGTCACTGGGGAACAATCTGATTTTTCCAGAGTGATCACCTTTTCATGTGCAGTGAAGCTTGCTAACTAGCTGCAGTCTGGAGCAGCCCCACCAGCTCCCTATTGTCTGTCACCCCAGGCTGGAGGAGGAGGAAGAAGAGAATGAGGAGGCAGAAACTGCCCCTCCAGAAGCCAGAGGGTGAGGGGTGTCAGCCAACCTCCTCAAATCAGCCTCCCCCTGCATCCCAGGCGAGGGAGATCAAGCTCAGGAATCATACTCTAAGGAGAGGCTCTGGGGGAAATGCAAGTGAGGCATCCTCTTGGTGTTGGCAGTGGGGCAGCCAGGACACCCAGGCACTCACACCACTCTCACCAGGCCCTCGAGTGCCCCTTTCTTCTCCCAGAGCTGCGCAGACTGGTCTTGTTTTCCTGATGAGAATATCGCAGAATGCCCTGTGATTCCCAGTGCCACACAGACCTCTGTGGTTGGCTGTCACGCTGTCTGCTCCCTGGGCCTCTCCCACCTGGGCAGCCGCAGTGTTGGTTCCCTCCAAGGGGCCCACAAGTGCTCAGGTCCTCTCCAGGCTGGAATGTGTTAGCTCAGAGTCTGGACCAGAGGAGGGACACAGTGTTGGTGGGGGCCTCCCCAGGAGCTTTCCATTGGGGTGTCCTGGCCCCTATGGCTACACTTCTCTTTCCCAAGAGCCCAAACTGTCCTTCCTTCCTGCCCATGGGCTGCCACCACCAGCTCCTGGGACCCTACAGAAATTTGTGCCAGGACAAAATCGGGTCAGATTGACAAGGTCCTCTGCTGAGTTTTGGTCGCGAAAAAACCTTTGTTATTTTCACCAAGGTGGTACCAATAATACTATGATTACTAGTGTTACTACCACCGTCCTCATTATGGCCCAGATAGTGAGTGCTCCCTGTGAGCACGTGCCACTTTACAGAAGTAGGTGGTTTCATTTTACCTTACAACCCAAGTGGGTTCCACCGGACCAAAGCAGTGAGAGGCCCGCAGTCAGCACCTGTCAGTGCCATGCTCTGAGAGCTGTGGGGAGCCCAGGGGAGGTGCGAGTACCCGCAGGATGCCAGGACTGGGCCCCATGGCCAACACCAGGGGAGCTGTCCCCCAGCTGGAGTGCTGTCCCCCTGGACACCTTCTCGGTCCCTCCAGCCCACTCCGCTGCCTCCGCCTGATGTCCTCTTCAGTGAGGCTCGAGGACAGCCTGCATTGTCTGAGCTTTCTTTGGGGGGCTTAGGAAACACACAAGCATGGAAACTGGTCCTCTCTCGGCTCGGCAGGCCCAGCCCTCACGTGTGACTGTGGGCACGGGTACCAAGCACGCCCGCGGAGCTGAGCTACTTTGTGTGGCCTCAAACTGTAGATCTGAGAGGAGAACATGGCAGCTCAGGGCACGCAGATGCCGTTCTCTTCCCACCCCGTTGAAAGAACCTTGCCCAGGACCGGGTGGCGGGCAGGATGTCACTGCTGGTGGTTAAGGAGACAGCCTTTGAGGAGGTGGAGAGCCCCCTCAGGCAGTAATGCACTCACAGCACCTGATGGGGCATCTAATTCTTCTCTGTGTGTTCTGCAGAATGGGTGAGTACCCTGAACATGCACTGGAAGGTTCACTGTGGGACACGGGTGTCTGCTGAAAGCTGAGCCAGTCGGGCTTTCTCTTACCTTTTAACAAGAATTAGTTTACTTGAGTGTGTTTTAGAGCAGTTCACTCTCCGCAGTGGTCACAGGCATCCACTCTGAACCACACTGTGACTCTCCCCTTGGAGAAGCTGTGGGGTGTGAAATTCAATCAAGCCACAAGAACCCAAACAGACAAGAAGGGAAGCCCAGCCATTGGGAGGCCCACTGTGGACACCACACACACATATACATGCGCACACATGTGCACACGCACACACAGGGTCATAAGCTTCTCCATGTTGACATCTGGAAAATCTAGAGCGTGTCTGCACCTCCATTTCCCCCCCGCTATGTTCCATTCAGCGATTTGACAATTAAATAATTAAGCAGCAAAGAAGGTCTATCACACTTTTCTTTTCCACTATTCTCTGAAAAATGAAGGTATTTTTGAGCTAGCACTGCTTGTCAGTTCAGTGAAGATGTTTATTAAAAAAATCAGAGGAGACAGCTAGAGGGAGGTTTCTGAAGTGTGAAAGTGGTTACCGATGACTGTTACTTGGTTAGTAAAATTGATGCAATATAATCTTGAAAGAACAATTTGGGTTTTGTCTGGTCTATCACGTGTGGGTTTTTCCACTTTAAATCATAGACTTAATCAGAATTTGCTGGACTGGTGGTATTACAGAGGCAGGGACAGTTTGCCCAGCGTCCACTTCTGCGATGTCCCCTTTGCACTCTGACGTTGCTGACCTCATCATTTCAAGGGGAGAGCGAGTGCGCGTTGAATTCTCTGGCACCCTTCCTGAGTGGAGGTGGAGAGGGTGCTCACGTGAGACTGCTGGATCCCTCAGAACCCTGAGATTGCTCAGCCGTGCCTCCTCCTTTGGTTTCAGAGTATGACCTGGTGTCCGCCTACGAGGTCAACCACAGAGGAGACTACGTGTCCCATGACATCACGCACCACCAGAGGCGGCGAAGAGCAGCAGCCCTGCAGGCTGGGGACTCCCTGCACCTCCGGGTCAAGGGCGCCAGGCACGACTTCCACATGGATCTGAGAGCCTCCAGCCACCTGGTGGTTCCCGGGTTCGTGGTGCAGACGCTGGGGAAGGGAGGTACCAAGTCCGTGCAGACCTTCGTGCCAGAGGACTTCTGCTTCTATCAGGGCTCCTTGCGGTCTCACAGGAACTCCTCGGTGGCCCTTTCCACCTGCCAAGGTTTGGTGAGTGCAGACGGCTCTCGTCACTGGGAGTGAGGCAGGGAAATAGGAGTAAAGAGGCTCGCCAGCGGTTTCTCTCAAAGTGTCTCCGGTTGTTCTGTGGTCACCAGATGCATGCCTTTGATCTATGGAAACGCTGATGGATGCCAAGTAATGCTTTCCCGAATGTCCACCACAGTAGCCCCGCCTACCTTTTGGTTGTTCTAGAGTTGTGGAAGAGCATTTCTGTTTGAAACATGTGCCTAAGGACCTGTGGCCAGGTCTGAGTAAATGAATAGCATGAGTGTTTTTATTTATTTTGCGGATCTATTACGGAAACTGCAGAAATATCTTCACGGGAATGGCTGTGTTGGTTATGTGATCAGATGTTTGGCACACTGAGTACTTGACTTCTGCCGCTGTGATCCTGATAAGATGCTTACAAGTTAGGGCACTCAGCCGTGCTGCCACACTGTTGGCCCTATCAGACAGTTAATCTGCCGGTTCATTTCCGCCTGTTCTGAGTATCTGATTCAGACACTGCCTCTAGCATCGGTCCTGCTTTTTAGGGACCCCACAGTGAGGAGCAGAAAACTAAACTGAGGCTCTCGTGCATGTTGAAATCTCAGTGCATTCACTTTTCTTTTTCTTGTGATAATTCCATATTTTTAGGGGGGAAAGGCTTAGGAGATGCTTAGATTGGTCATGAATTAATCACAGATCCACATGAGCGCTGCTTAACTTAGCAGGGTAAGAAAGTGTGGTCAGAACACTTCCAGGTCTTGGCAGTGTCATAGGGTCACCAGATGGGTCTGTGGGCATGGACTGCATCTGTAAAAAATGCTTCCAGTTGGTCTCACATTTCCCTTCCTCTTTGGAAAGAAATTTCAGACCCACAGCCCATAAGAACTGGTACATGCCTGTGAGGATATTGGATGACGAAGGCTCATTTCTAACCACTCCCTTAAAATAAATATATGCAAGCACTGAATCTTTAAAAACATTTTAAAGGACAGTGTTAGTATTCTGCCTTTTAGAGGAATTTTCATGAGTCAATCTCGCTTCTGTTTTGTTATACAGAAGCCTTTCTCTTGCACAATGGACACAGATTGTGGCCGAAGTTGGGTGATGACTGGCGCTCTTGTTAACCACGGTGTCAATGTGGCTAATTTCTTCCATGTTATCTCAAGGGGAAAAACAAGTGTTCTTTAGTTAGTGGATGGAAATACTTTGTGTAAAGCACTAAATTAAGACATCTCTTCCTTGGCAAAAGCTTTTCTTCCACAAAAGCTTTAATCAGACACAGTGCCACGTATGTGATAGCAGGTGTGCCAGTCCCTTCCAAGTTTGGCATCTTGGATTTGTCTATGGAGACTGGGCAAGGTGCTGCCCATTACCCAGCAGGCTCAGAAGCCCGCGGTGACTCTCCCACAGTGACAAAATTGTGTCCTGGAATCTGTCCCATGAATCGTGTTGACTAATAGCAACTTGAGATGTATACTGTTTTTGAGCTTGGTGGGAGTCAGCAGCTGAAGTTTTAAGTGTACAATTAATTACATGAAAGGCAAAGGAATGAAATAAAACAAAAACCAGAAAGACTTTTTTTGTGCAGTAAACAGTGGAATCTGATTTAGTGGTCACAAGGATTAAAAACCTGTATGTCTTCTCCATTAATCTTCATAATACACAAATTCTAGCTTCCTTGCTCTTGGTCTGTAGGTGGTCATTACAAATGTGACCTCAAGTAGCCTTCAGAGTAAGAGATTTGGGAGCATTTGGCCTAAGAGAAACAGATCACAGGCATTTTCAGGACAAAGGAAGGATCAGAAGTCCTCTCTCTGGAGCCAGACAATTGAATGAGGACCTTGGGTGGCTGTTGGGTTTGTTATTTCTTCCTTGAAGACCCAGCCATCATCTTTTGCATCTGCTAACATGTGAAGAAAAACCCTCTCTTCTACAGTAATGAAAGGCTCCTTTTTGTCATTGTCATCTTTGGCTCTTTGAGATTTTAATTCAAGTCTAAAGAAGATCTCAGTGGATGTTTTTCATCTTTAATTTTCTGTTTTTATCTCTTCTGTTGCTTTTGTGTTGTTGTTTAGGGCCTTGTGTATGTAGGGCAAGCTCTGTACCATTGAGCTACACCCCACCTGTCAGGTGAGCTTTCTAACAGGTTGGAATCCATAGACCCTGGTCTCTCATGAGGGTCAGGAATCAGCAGAATTTTTTGCTCTGTTTTTGGTACCAAGTGATGCCTGGTATGCATTAAGATTTTGCAAACGAAAAAGCTTCACTGCATGGCAAGGAGGACAGGAGCATTGAGTTCAAATCCCTCCAGGATTGGTGGCGAGGAGGGATTTACAGGAAGGACAGGGAAGAGGTGCTTGGTGATGGCAGGCTGGAAAGGATGCAGCTTTTAGGATGCTCTGCACAGGTAAAGACAGCTGTCAGGCCTCTTCATGTCATGTCATGCTCCGGTCTCTTTCAGGGAAATTTGGCCTTGTGATACAGCAAGGTCATAGACAGAAAACCTAATGTCTTCTGCACATTGCCACCTTTCAAAACTCAGTTAGGTCTTCCCGAGTGAATTCCATTGTACCTGATGATAAGTCTGCCGTTTATCTCATTGGTGTCTCATTGCACATAAAGTTGTTTCTCTTCTGATGCTTTTCCTATTTTCTTTGCATCTGTCTTCAATATTTTTACTATGATGGCATAAGTATGGGTCTCACTGTGTGCATCCAGCTAGGAGTTAGGTGGACTTGCCGGTGTGTAGATTAGTACTTTTCATGAATTTGGAAAGTTCTCAGCATTATTTCTTCAGTAGTTTTCTTCTCTTCCTTTGTATCCCCCTTTCCTTTGCTACTCTCTCTCTCTCTCTCTCTCTCTCTCTCTATATATATATATATATATATATATATATATATATAGTTATCTTGAGTAATGTTCTGCATTTCTCTGAAGCTCTAGGTATCTGTCTTTATTATTTTTTATTATGTTCCTTATATTGCATAATGTTTACTAATTTATATTTAAGTCTGATGATTTTCTGCTAGCAGTTCAAAGCTACTATCATGTCTCTTGTATAAGTCACTTTCCTCACCGCTGACACAAAACATCCAATTCTGAAAGTTACGAAGGGGAGAGTTAATTAGCTCACAGTTTGCAGAGGTTTCAGTCCATAATCAGCTGGTTCCAAGGCAGGGTGGTGTAGCAGAGGGACAACAGCTCATGACCATGGAGGCAGCAGAAGCAGCAGGAGCCTGCCCCCAGGACTGCGTGAAGCTCTGGGGGACATCTAGACACAAAGCATACACGGCTCTAGTAAGCTGATCATTTTCAGTATTTTAACTCCAGAATTTTTATTTAGTTTTTTACAGTTTCTTTTTATGTATAGTCCCTTTTTAATGAAACCTTGTCACCATAGTTTCCTTTCTTTTTTAATTTGTACTTTAATTCTAATTGTATGTATTTAAAGTCTATAATATGATAAATATCTTACAAGGAAGATAATTATTACAGGAAAACAAATTAATCTATCATTTTCCATAGGCACTTTTGTGAGTGTGTAAGGGGGTGAACACGTACAATATTTAGAAAATTTTTGGAACACAGTACAATATTATTAACTGTAGCCCTCCTGCTGTTTATCAGAGATCTAAACTTATCTACCCGTAATATGGATCCTGTCCCCTACTTTTTTCCATTTCACCCTCATCGCCCATCATAATCAGTGTTTCCTCTATTCTTGCATGTGTTCAACTGAGTTTCTTTTTCCTTTCAGGACTTCAATTTAAGTCTGGTGGTCTATTGCTTGGGTTTGGCTTGTTTTAGCATTGTTCCTCCAAGTTCATTCCTGTTGTTGCATAATGGCTGCATATTTTTCTTGTGTATAATTACAACCAAGACACCCACCATTTTTTGTAATCCCCCAAGCATGAAGATTTTTACTTTCTGCTCAGAATAAACCCATCCCCTGTAGGTAAACTCCCTGCTCTTACTGCCTGTCTGTCCTGGAAAGAGCTCTGTGATGCAGAACTGCAGCTGGGCCTGAAGAACCTGGAGCAGCACCGAGCTTCCCTGCCTGTGATTGGGGGAGCCCCTTGTCTTCCTTGTTGATTGCTTCTTGGTCTGAAACAGCCATGGTACACGTGAGCTGGAATGAGGGTACTTAAGGCATTGTTGTGCTCCTCAGCCTACTGAATTCGGAGCAGAGTTTCCACAAAATGAGTAGGGGCTTCTTGGCAGAAGGGAAGCCAGACGGGCAGAAGGGACTGCCATGCCAACCTGGAACTCGGTTCCAGTACTATGAAAAGGGGCAGATGGCAGATGCAGGGAACTTGCCAGTCTTGAGGTGAAGACTGACTCTGGACTTCTGGACTGGGACTGGGGATACACAGAGACCTTGTCTTCTTCACTGCAACTGCATAGGCAGGAGTGGGACTTCTGTCCCACCGAGCCAGGAGCAGCTGCAGATGCAAGGAGACCAAGGCGGAAATGCTACCAAATTCCACACTCTTTTCAAGAATTACTAAGTTTCGTTCACGGCTGTTTTTCCACTTTTTATGCCCTAAGGGTGACTTTCAGGAACTTTAGCTGCTGTGTGTTTGTGATTTTTGACAGGTAGATGGCATGGAAGTTCTACCAGGGGAGATTTGTTGTCATTATTAGCACATTTCATAGATTATTGACCCAAGATAACTTATTATCCCTAGTTTAGGAATGATTCCCAGGCTCCTTCTTTAAAAAGCAGGTTAGAGACCTAAGTAGCCTCACTCCTAAGTGGCATTAGAAACCAAATGCTGTTTTTCATCCTTAACCACGAAGCTGCATTTGCCCCAGTAGGACTTGGGATATCAGAGACCCGAATTCTTGTGGAATGTTCCTGAATGCTCTCGGAGGTGCTGTGGTTTTTCATTTGGTTTCCAGCTCGATGCTGTGGTCTCCTGGATCTAACATTTGTGTGAGTTCCCATCTGCAATGTGCTGGAGGCCTCAGTAAGATACATGTGGCTGCATTTAGTGATGATCTGCTTTTTTATACCTAACTATAAGTTCTTCAAGAGAACTTGTTTATCCATCTCTATGTCACCAGAGATGGTGATAGAAATGTCATTATGCCTGAATCAAAATTCATGTTTTCCTTGCCATAAATGATTGCATTTTATATTTACAAATAGAAATACTGACTTTTTCAACCTCTATTTAGGGTTATACATAATTGTAAAATTGGCTTTACAATTAATTTCCTCTGATTTCTTTCTAGACCAGTGCCAAATACCCTAGATTTTCTTTTGAAGCTTGTAGCTTCTCATGAAATGGTTTGATCACCAAAGCATTTGATAACGTATTTCTTTTTTCATTACTTTTAAATAAGGTTTGTTAGAAATTTTTTGTTGCAAGAATTGATTTTCCCAAATAATTTCATGCGAATTCAGTGTTTGAATTAATATTCATCAAGTGAAGATGCTCCTTTTTTGCCCGTGGATAAAAATTACTGTGTATACATGACTTCTTATATCAAATGTGATGCTTGCTAAAACATTTATGCATAGGATAGGTATTTTTTTCCTAAAAGCCTTTATTCTTTTGTTTTCAAAAATGTTGAAGACCTAGTAACTGTTACAGTTCTCAATTCTGTTTAAGAATTTCCTCACTTGTTTGGAGACTTGCTCAGGGAACTCGTTTGAATTGTACTAGGTTTTATTTCTAGCCACAAACTCTAGGGATTCCTTGGAAACTCTAGTCATTGAGAAATTTTTCTAAAGCACCCAATAAATCCTAGGAAGCTGTCTGAAATGCTGCCAGATTTTCAACTAACTTTGAAAAATATTCTCGAGCCAGGAAAATAAAACAGGAGTAAAACAAGAAGAATCAGCATAACGAATGGCCAGAAGAAATAAATGTGTTTTCAGTGACAGTTACAACTATCTGGGAAGAGTGGGGGTGGTGTAACCACATGGCAGTGTCAGGCTTGGGCCGCGTGCCCTGGGCTCAAATTTGGTCATGATTAGGACATCGATAGGATGGTTGTGGAGCACTATTAGAGAGTCCTGGGATGATTTCACAGATTTTTTTTCTTATTAAGAGTAAGTGTGAACATTAAATTTTAAATGGACAGAAATAAATGTATTTCATCACTAGAAGTAGAGTAAAGCAAACTTTTATAAGATAATCCATACTTAAATAATCAAAGATTTTCCTATGTGTTTACTTTTAGTTGAAAACAACTATTAGATTATTACGAAGAAAACTGAGTGTAATATCATGGATTTTGTTCTACTTCTCTCATTTTTGAGATAATCAAACTGAGATAGATCCAAAGCGGGTAGAATGAAGCCAGGCAGAGTTTGCGCAGGTCTGGGATGCGGCTCTGTGTCTTACTTTCTCTTTGCTGGGTAAATATCTGAGTGTCACTCCTGAAAGGAGGAAAGGCTTATTGCTTCACAGTAGCAGCTCACAGCTCCAAGGCAGGAAGGCATGGGGGAAGGACCCAGGCTGAGAAAAACTTCCCATTGCATGGTGGCCAGGAAGCAGAGAGACTGAAGGGAAGAGCCAGAGAGGGAGATAAAACCTGGTTATTGATTATTTGATGTCCCTTAAATCGTTTGTCAGGAGCACATGCTTCCATGATCACCACCAATGACTCGAGGACTTGCATCCTGCCCAGTCCAGGATTTGGTATCCGCTAGTTCAGGCTGCTGCCCGCCTCTGAAGCCAGTGAGGCAGGAGCTTCTCCACAGCCCAGATCTCTCTGGAAGGAGCTAGAAAGGCCCCTGGAGAGGAGCAGAGCAGGATCTCTGTGGTCACTGAATCTGGGACATGATCCTAAGATCTCCGAAATGCATTTTCTAAGAGAATGGATATTCCAGCAAAAATCCAGGCTAAAGAGAATAAAAAAGACCAAAGAAAATCAAGGCCTCTGCAGCAGAATCCTGATCGGCCTGGGATGCACCAGGAGGGCTGCTTAACATGTATGCGGTCTTGTTTTCCTTAAATATCCCTTTCTCTGTAAACTTGTCTGTTAGACACGCATGTGCACGCAGACACACACACATGCACACACATACACACAAACACATGTGCTCACTTAAGCCTGTTTTAACTTTCTATTCAGCGTTCAACCTTAGATGTACCAATCACAGACCATTCAGGAGAAGCTATAAATGTTATCTGGAAAGATAGCCCTAGCACACTGCAGTCAGTAGAGATTAGTGAACTGGAGGCTCACAGGAGAAGGAAAAAGGCACTAGCGAACAGCAGCTGCTGGAAGCAGCTACCATGCAGGTGGTTGAGAGAACTGAAGGGGAGTTTGGGCTAAGTTTTAAGAACTTGGAGCTAGGCTTTAAGACTTTGCATAAGAGAAGCCAACCACCAGCTTGCTAGAACTCTACAGGGGCACAGTGCCTCTGCTTCTTCTACTAAGATACAAACTGGAATCATCTGCTGCTGCTGTCACCAAGTGCCACTGCCAGGGTAGAGCAAGGCTGGCGTGAGTAGGAAGCAGACAGGAAGTTGATGGCAGGAAGTGAGGAGGAAGACAGAAAGTCTACAGGGACAGACAATAATTCTACAGTAAGCAAACAGGAAGTGAGGGGGTAAACAGGAAGTGAAGGGGCTGATGGGAAGTGCAGAAGGGGCTGATGGGAAGTACAGAAGGGGCTGATGGGAAGTGCAGAGGGGCAGATGGGAAGGAGTATTTTTCCATCTTCCTTGATACGTGCCTCCTCATTTCCTGTTGTGTGGATTACAGCAGTGAGTAGGGATCAAGTGGCACAGCAGATATGGTGTTTACAGAGGTCAGTGTCAATAGCTGAATGTAGGAGAGTTTGCAGAATGATTTGTTAATAGCAATTATGCTATCTGCTATGGTAAATACTACAAATAGGGGTGTTTGTCTGAATTTTTCTCACTTTATTTCCAGCACTTTTTCATGTATAGTACACTGTAGTGCTAGGGACTGAACCCAGGGCCTTTGAGCTGCACTGTATCCTCAGCCATGTTTTCTTTTTATTTGAGACAGGGTCTCCCTAACTCACTGAGTTTTGAGACTTGAGCTTGCCATCTTCTGCCTCAGCCTCCCAGAGTGCTGGGATTACTGCACCTGGTTTCTAGCACTTTAATTACACCAGGCATATAGTAAATCCCTTCATAAAAAATTGCGACATGAATGAATGATTTTTTAATGGAGGAACAAGAATCTTGTTGTCGTTTTAGGAAGAGGAAAAGGAAAGAAAACCCCTGCAGCTAAAGCAGTGGCGCCCCAGCTGTCCAGGGAGCGGTGCCCCCGCCTGTCTGAAAGCCTAGATCTTGCCAGGTCTGGTGATGACAGGCGGATCCCCATGTGGGGTTGGAGCTGTGAGACCCGGGTGGGCAGCCCCCACCCCCACCACTGTGGCTGTTCTTTGCTCTGCCACTCACTGATGACACCAGGCCTTCCATGCTGTTGGCCTGGAAGGACAAGCCTCTCACTCTCCCCATGGGCTGAAGGCTGCATTTGCTGTCTACCCAGGAGGGAGTCTGCACTCGGGCTGTGCACATGTGTGTCTACTGTGAGTGTCTATCGGCTGTGAGCCTGGCTTCTCTAAATGGCTTTTGACATGGGAATTGGGGAATCGCGATTTATAGACCTGAGGCTGGACCCAGTCAGTGCACACTCCATGGAGAGCCGTGCTTCATCACTGCAGATGTCACTGTTGCCCTGACACTCTGCTGTTCTCAGGGTTCCCTCTGACAGTCCTCATGTGCCTTTGCTCTCTGTCTACGCTCCACCCCTTGCTGGCCTAGTCGGTGTCTTTTGTGACTTTGATTCCTTTGTACAATGACATTGCTTATCCTTTCTCACTCAGCCCGCATAATTTTTGCTACTCAAGAGTTTGTTAAATTTCTTAAGAGAAAAGATCATGTATTTTAAAAGCATTAAATCAAATAAGTGCACACATGCATTTCAGTAGCTGAATTGGCGCCAGTATTGTATTTATTTCCTATAATTTTAAGAAAGTATAGGAAAATTACATAAAAATAACTGATTAGAATAATTGCTATCTGTAGAAGGGTAGGTTAGAGTTTTGTTATTTCTCTTTCTAGCCAGTGGGAAATCAGTGGTCACAGTCCAGCTTAGATTGTCATTATATAAGAATTTAGAAATTTTTGAACAAAAAATAAAATAGTACATGTCAAAACTGAAAATCCCATGGGTTAATTATTCTTCAGCTTTATATCCTCAGGGTGGTACCTGCCACTGTTCCTTGTGCCTGGAGCACGATTCGCACCCAGCTTCCGGCCTCCTCTGGGTAAAGGTCACTCCGTTCTCTGGGTCTCTGCTGGAAAGTCACCCCCATAAGCAGTGCTCTCTGGTGCACCATGCCAAGGCGGATTTCCTTCTGATACATTCACACATTGTTTATTGCTCTGCTTATCTTGATTTAATTCTTTGTTCGGCTACACATTGGTGTTTACCCCTTCCTTTTCATAGGCAGGTGGGATAAGGTGCCCTTATCTCTGGCAGTGCCAACCGCAACCAATGAAGGCAGGGGATGGGTGGGGGTGGAAGGTGGGAGATGGGGATAAAGGGATTCGTGGGTGACTGGATGAGCAGAAAACGATGATCTCAGAACCTAGTTCATGGTATCTGGAGGGACCCGCTGTGCCTCCAGAGGGTGCAGCGCTGTAGAAAGCCCTTCCTGGAAATGGCGTTCAGTGGAGTCTGGAAAGCACATTTCCCCTGGCCAGTCACTGCACAGGACCGAGTCCGCCTGGAGGGAGCATAATTCCTAAGCAGGGATGCAAAGAAGGCAAGTGCTATTCACCCTTGGATGACACTCAGATGACCTCAGGAAAGGCCATTTGGAAGTGAGCATTTCCGGTCCTAGTTACAATTGCCAAGCTGACCGCAAGGCCAGAGTGCATTAAGATTCCTGGGAATAGGTGTTCTCAGGTCTGCCGCACATGGAAGGCACCAAATGTGTTCTGAGCTACTTCTCAGGGGCAAGAAGCAGCCCCATCCTAAACTAATATGTGTAAGTTAGTAAGGATGAATTATCCAGTAAGCAAGAACTGTTATCCAAGTCCAAAACCAAGTGAAGACACAACCATTTTAGAGCCCCTGCCTTTTAAGGCCCTGGGGAATTACCTTAGGACTCAAGTAAACTGGAAAACCCAACTCTTCCAAAACAGGAGTTGATGGAGACAGTCTCTCAAGCAAAAAGCAGAACAAGGGGGGCTCCTGCCGTAGAGATGGAGGGTAGGTGAAAAGGCATGGCCCGCGGGCCAGGCAGGAAGGTCTTGGTCACATCGACTGTCTGTCCCTCACCAGGCAGCTCACCTCCTCCTTGACCTTCAGTGTGCATCATTTGCAGCCAACAAGGGCCTCAGAGGGTGGCATGAGGATGGGGTGAGATGGCACCTGTAGAGCCCTTCACATGGGCTGCAGACGCCACGAGAGGACATGGCTGTTTGTCCCCATTGGCATCCTCATCCACTGCCTCTGATAATGACCGACCGGCATCTCTTAGTCATAGAACTGAAAAGGGACATGGTCCTGACCTTCCAAGAAGCCCCACAGTTGGAATAGGATTACAATATATATATTTCTGCACTAAAACTGTAAGGGTGATTTATTGACAGCCATTTGGGTGATCGAAGCAAATTATTTGGGCAGGCTATTTAGAATGTCAGGGCACTGCCCTTAGAATGTAAGGGCAGTTTTTCAAAACACTCCCTATGCCCACACTTGGAGGAGACGGTTATCTCTTCCCAACACCTGGAGATTGCTTTGTGCTTAACGAGGAATCGTAAAGGAGGAAAGGGCCCAGAATTGCTAATGTTTGGGCTTTGGATCCGCACTGCAGCACCCAGAGGAGCTGTAAACTAGTTTTTATTTGCAGAGATTACCTAACTGAAGCTGGGGGAATTTCCACTATTCCCTTGGCAGGCCATCACTAGGTAATAAAATAAAAGACTGATGGATTGCAGGACGACGAGCCAAAATAGAAGCAAGGGTATTTTACAGCACAGTTCTATTCCTCGTTGAAGCACACAAGTGTGTGTGGTGGGCTTAGGACACAAAAGAGTAATTGTGTAAGGACATGAGAACCGTGCCGAGCAAACACGCCCCGTGTGGACACAGAACTCCTTACCTGTTCCTTCAGAAGGGAAATAGTAAAACTTAGCCTTTTCTTCACCACTCACCGTCCTTAGTCTGAATTGCTAACGTCCCTAAGATGTGTAACAATCATACGTACACCAATTAAAACCTTATTTGGAACTTATGTCAGTAATAATGTGCTACCTTTGTAGGAGTCTGTCATGTTGTTTATTGGGAAGTAGCTATTGGGCTTACACAGTCAAATAAAAATAAATTCACTAAAGGCCCCCAACATGTGGAAGTTTTTTGTCAACTCCCCCCAGAAAGGTAGGGTCACATATGTCCTAGAGAAACCACCGTACTTTGTGACACTGTTAGAAGGGTTGCTTAATGGGCTGGGGATTAGCTCAGTGGCATAAGCGCCTGCCTTGTAAGCAGGCAGTCCTGAGTTCGATCCCTGGTACCAATAAAAAGGAAAAAGACAAAAAAAAAAAAAAAAAAAGAAGGGTTGCTTATAGTGACACAAGAAGTATGATCAAAAGATACAGTTAATAATTAAATTTTAAAAATTTTATTACAATAAAAAACACAGCCCTGGAAGGATGGTCCCCCGTAACAAATGGTGCTGGAAAAACTGGCTTTCCACATGTTGAAGACTAAAACTAGACCCATGTCTTTCACCATGCTCTAAACTAAAATCAAAATGAATCAAAGTTCTAAATATTAAAGCAGAAACACTGAGTCTGCTGGAAGAGAGAATCGGTAGAACTCTGGAAGACACAGGAGTAGGCAAAGACTTTATGAACAAAATCCCAATTGCACAAGAACTACTATAAAGAATCAACAGCGAGGATTTCATCTTATTAAAAAGCTTTTGCACAGCAAAAAAAAAAACATGGACAAAGAAAGAAACAAACCACGGAGTGGGAAAAAAATTGCCAGCTGTTTCTCAGACAGAAGACGATTATCTGGAACACATGAAGAGCTGAAAACAATTGGACCCCCTCAATCTAAAAATGGACATGAAATGAGCACTCCCTTCTCAGAGGAGGAACAAATGGCAAATAAACATACAGAAAAATGTTCACTATCACTGGTCATTTGTCAAATGCAAATTAAAATAAGGCTGAGATCCCATTTCACTCCAGAAAGAAGGTCTGTCACCAAGAAAACGATTGATAACAAATGCTGGTGGGGCTGTGGGGAAAAGGAACCCTTCCTCACTGCTGGTGGGAGTGTAGCTGGTGCAACCACTGTGAAAATCAGTGTGGAGATGCCTCAAAAACGAGGGCTAGGGGACTTGTTGGACCCAGCAGTTCCCTTTCTGGGTATCTTCCTGGAAGACTTAAAAGCATCATACTACGATGACATATGCACACCCATGTTCACAGTGACACGGTTTGTAATAGCTAAATCTTGGAAGCAACCCAAATACCCATCAACCAATGAATGAATAAAAAGATGTGTGTATATATATGGGCCATAAAGAAAGATAAAATTGAGACATTTATAGCTAAAAGAATTGACCTTGAGAGCATAAGTGGAATAAATCAGACACACATATAAATCTTGCATGATCTTTCTAGTGTGAGAAACAAAATGTAAATAAGAACCAAAACACACAGTAGATATTGTGAAATAGAAAGAAACTGTTCGAAAAGGAAATTAGAAGGAAGGAGAAGAAGGGAAGGAAGGGAAAGAGAAAATGAGAAAAGAAGAATTAAAATGGGAACAGCTTTGTGAACAGCGAAGGGAAGGGGTTTGATAGGAAGAGACAGGGACGGGGAAAGGGAAGACTCAAGATGCCTCATGGACAGGTTCGACTTCCCTACAGTGAATGTGATTACTAAATATACCCAAGTTGTATCAGTAAATGTAAATAAACTAAAAAAAAAACCAACCCCTAATCCCCAGCAGACACTCCCGCACCTGTGAGCACACTTATCCCCGTCATTTCTGCCACTTTGGAAGCAGTCTGGGAAGTGCTCTTTTGGAAAGTCTCTTTGCAAGGTGTGCTTGAGCCTGTGGTGCCTGCTGCCGCCGTCTAACAGAAAGGCAAGCGCGTGAGAGCACCATGCTTGGCCCACCATGCTCACTGGGTCTGGCACCGTGGAACTTCTGGCCTTGAAATCAAAATGACCGTGAAAGGTAAACATTGTGAATCCATCCAGGAGCCAAGGCAGCTGTGACAGTGCCACTAAAGACAGCCACGAGACGGGGCTTCCAGAGCTGCTTCAGAAAGGGGCATGAAAGGTGCGACACTGTGTTTCACAGGGAAGGGTTTTAATGCGACTCGTGGCAGTGTGCCTTTTGCTACATAAATGTTTAAAATTTTTAATTTAAACACCATATTTTGTGGCCACATCTGAGTGGGAGGATGTAGCATACGAGGAGATGTGGGTATTTCGCCCTTAAAGATGCCCCCCCCCCCACTGGCAGATGCATTAATATGTACAGAATGGCCAGTACCATAATAAAATCAGAAAGGAGCACCCTGCTGACACCCATCTCCAGCTGGGAAGGCCATGCACACTGACTGCATTTGGACCTTGAATCATATTCCATGCTGTCACCTGCACATTAAACCCCTAATTTGGCAATTTTTCACAGTTCAGATGTCGCCTTCATCTCAAAGTGGATTAGATTTGGGCTTTCCAGGGGTCATTTCTGTTTGATCTTGGTTTGAATGTCAACCCCAACCCACTCCTCCTTTCCCTGGCACTGGATCTTCACCCACTCCGTGTTAAAGGTGTGGCACTGGGACGGGGTGGGGAAGCGTCTGTCATGGGAGAGAATGAGCCTCCATGCATCGGTGGGGCGCAGTGCATGAGGCAAAGATGCACAGTTCCAAGTGTGGCAGGCATTTTGTTTATTCCTCTATTCTGCGAAGTCCGGACAGAGACCGCGCTGTGTCCGGCAGGGCAGTTACTGTTGCAGTCCGAGCTAGTGGGTACTGGCGGAAAAGTTCCCTCAGTGATGAGCTAGCTTCCTAATCTGTGTCTGTCGAGCTTCACCCTGCACTCCACCCCAGCCCAGGCTCTTTCTCCTGGTCCTCTTGTTTACACCAGCAACACATTGACAGTGCGCACAGGGGCAGCCAGAGCCCCTCCATGCCATTTTCTTACAACAGCAAATCACCCTCCAGCTTTGACCCATGTCTAGCATGGTGCTTCCTCCGCCTTGTGACCTTGCAGTAGAGAGGAGCGGGAGGGGCCATGCTGAGAACGGCCTGCTGTCCTCTCCTGTCCTCTCCTCTCCTTTCCTTTCCTTTCTTTTCTTTAGCTGATCATTCTCCCTACTCCTCTTTTCCAAACCAGAAGAATTCTGCAATTGTTCTTGTGCTCAGTACCCGTGTGCCATCATCTGGAATTATTCTTGCAGAATTCCCATGCTGGTTGTTTTGAAGCATGACCCTGGTGTATCTGCTCCATGACTGCACGGGGGAGCATATGAACATGAACGTGTACAGCAGTGTCGTAATGCAGACGGATGGCCTTGAATAAAATCTGCAAAGGCATCCATTGTAAGTAGAAAGAGAGCTGAATGGAAAGAAGCACCTGCTCCACTCGAGGCATTGGTTTCCAGGCACAGTTACTCCCTGAGTTACCACTGCATTTAGTTATATGAGTACTACAAGAAATGTCACTATTCTTATCTTCTATAAACAGAATTAGATATGTTATCTTATGTGAGAAAAGCCCATATCTAAAAGGGAAGAGAGACCAGAGGATACATGGGAGGTCCCGTGGGCATAACTGGGTCACACCCAAAGACCTCCTAGTGGCTAGCAGTTGCTTGCGTTCAGTCCCGGGAGCCAAAAGTGGCCCAGGTGATTTCCAGCACTCGGGAGAAGCTTTGGATTGTCGCTTGAAACCTGGAAATATAGGAAAATGACAAAATGAAACAGAAAAATGCAATCTCAAACTTCCAGCCCAACCCTAGCAAGCCTGGGAGACGTGGACATAGAAGAAGATGTAAGCCACACCCCTGAAATGCCTGGAATGATCACAGCTGAAGGAAAGAAACGGCTCTGCGAAGCTATAAAAGAACTCAGACAAGAAACAATCTCCCAAGAAAAAGAAGAAATGATAAATGTAATAAAAGAAATACCGAACACATGTAAAGAAGACGTAATTAAAAAATTAGATGAACAATGCAAAAAGATGGAAACTCTGAATGAACCATAGAAGAGGGGAGAGGTCCAATTCCAAACTGAAAACTCGGGATCCCAGAATACGTGGGCAGCTGCCCACCCCGCCTGCATGGCTCCTCCTAGGGGCATGTGCAGTCTGACTGATGGACCTTGCCAGTCAGAGAACTGAGATTCGCAAACCTGTGCCTTTAATCATCCTGGAGCACACAAGCGGACAGCTCAGCAATTTTGCACCTGACCCAGAAAGCCACAATTTCTTGGGAGGCTTTTGGGAGATGTGTAAGACTTGTACAGCCCTCGTTTCCAGCTCCAAGAGTTTCTCATAAGCAACAAGATCTGAACAATCCTAGATGCCCACTGACCGATGAGTTGGTAAAGAAAACACGTTGTCTACACACAACTCGCAGGTGCTTCGGCCACAAGGAAGAATGCAGTTCTGTTATTTGCAGAAAAATGGAAAGACCTAGACCTTACATTGAGCAAAATAAAGCAGATTCAGAAGGGCAACTCCTCCATGTGTTGCCTAACGTGAGCAATCTGAAAGATGAGAGGAAATTAGAAAGGAGACTATCGCTACTACCCTGGATTAAGAAAATTAGAGGGAGGCAGAGGTTCAAGGGCAGGCACTAGGGGCGGACATGGGCAAAGCGCATGACACACACTGGAAATGTCCTCCCCAAATGGGAAACCATGAGAGGACTGGACAAGGGTGCATGGGGCGCACTGTCAAAGTATACTATGTGCAAAGATCTGCCAAAATGAAATCCGTTAATCCATGTAGCCAATAAAAAGTGAAAAAATACATAATAAGAACAGGGGAGATTCCAGAAGTAACCACAGAAGCCCATAAAAACCACAAGACATAAGCAGGAGGTGCTGTCCTCAATGCGTGTCCCGTATGGATGCTGTGTGGCTCTCTCCCCTTCTGATGTGGCAGGAGGTGATGCAGCAAGCCCCCAGGAGGGAGCACCGCCATCGCAGCAGCCGCTGTCACCAAGGGGAGCACGCAGCTCACCTAGGAGTGGCTGAGTGAACCGATTCAGGGACGTTTTCCTTTTCCGCATAGTGTGGAAAGAATTGTAACCCACAGGAGAGTCCAAGCTCTCCCTGAGAGGTCATCGTGTGCTAAGTTGTTTCTGGAGCAGTCTGAGCCTAAGTGGCTTCTCTCGCCCCCGGAGCTGCCCCGTATGTACAGGTCTGGTCAGGGTCTCCGAACTCTTGTCCACTGGTCACCTGCTAGGTTTCAAAGTCTGTCTTGCTGTGCGCTGATTGTATTTATCCCTATGCTGGAGAGCTGACTCAGTCCTTTGCAGAGTGGTGTAATGTCCATGCCCTCCCACATGAATAGTGACCTATAGTGGTGCGGGCATGCGGGGTGTGGTCACTATGTATGGTGACTGCTTGAATTTTAAGACACATCCCATAAAACCTTGTTTTGGACACACCCATCCCACAGTTCTTACCACATCATGAACCAGCTGTGAAACTCTTTGGTGAGGTCTTTTTACAGGTAGTTTGAGATAGTTAACTGATTTTGTCAGCTTGGATAAGAATCGCCCAGCTAACTGGATCAGCTGAGTTCTGAGTGTGGCGGAAGACAGAAGACCCACCCTGGGTGTGAGTGACACCAGGCTTGGGATCTGAGTAAGACAGAAGGGGAACAGAAGGAAGGGTCACTTCTATCTGTGGAGGAGCCTCAGTCTTTGCCTTCAGCTTGGGAGTCCTCTCCTATTTTCCAGAGCAGACCCTTTAGCCTCCTGGTAGGGACTTGTAGGGACACTGAATGGATTCAAGGCCTCCAACGAGAATCTCCAGTGCACAGTAAGCCCCTTGCACCTCCACACCTGGCTATGTGGGCAGCCGCTATAGACCAGCTTTGTAAATTCTTATGTATCTGTGTATCTTGCATTCAATCTGTTTCTCTCGGGAGCACTGCGTGGTACGTGCCTCAGTGTCCTGAGTTCCCTCGAAATGCTTCTGGCGATTTCTATCAGATAAAAACACAACAGCACATCCTGGTCCTCCCTGTTCACCAGATCTGTCAGGATGTGACTTCTAGCTCTTCCCAAAGTCAAGTGACGATGAAAGGGAAGCATTTTGAAACAGTTCAGGATGCAGAAGCCACCACAACAGAGCAGGTAAAGAGGACTTCAGAGCTGTTTCAGACAGTAACAAGAACCAGGGACCAGTGTGTTCTAAGCCAGGGATGGGTATAGAAGAGGATTCCTGGCAATGTGTCATAGGCAATGAGTTGGTAAAATGTCAGCATGTACCGTGTATATGTCTAGCACTCCCCGTACTCAGAGCCTGGCCTCACATTCCAGCTGATGTTGTTCTAGGTGTCTAAAGCGTGGTGAAGATGCCTGAGGCAGCTGAGTGGACCTTGCTGAGGGCAGCTGGAGTCTCCTTTGGAACCCCGCCCTTCACTGCCTAAGATTCACTTTTTCTATCCTAAGTTTCAGAGGACCTATTTGAGAATTCTCTGAGGCAGTGTATGTGCTGGCTACTAAGAAGACGAAGGTTGATGTTTGCCATTGTGAGTTCTCTGTGGAAGGTACCGACCAGGGCAAGATTAGATTCTAAGTCACCAAATCTGCATTGAGCACAGACAGTTACAGGTGAGGAATACCCCTTCACCTATCTTTGGGAATATGTGGTGGTCGAGAAAATTGCAATTAGTGTAACTAATACAGAGAGCTAAATAAGAATTCAGTTAATGCAAAAAAAAAAAAAAAAAAAACAAAAAACTTAGATGGTTCAGAAAAGCTGTTACACTGTTTTGGACTATGTGCTCGGTTTACCTTTGCCAGGGCTGTTCTGCAGGCCACAGGGGACAAGGCGGCAGTCACTGCCAAGTGTTTCTGGAGTGTTCTCTCTCACTAGTTGCAAAAGCCAGGAAGTACTATGTCCTGATGGGTTAGAGAAAGAATCAGGGAGTCACAGCCCCCCCCCCCCAGATCAGGCTTCTTTTGTTATTTGTTGGGGGTTATTGTTTGTTCTTCTTTCTCATTTCGTTTTGGTTTACGTTTTTGTTCTCATAAGAAATAGTGGGTCTTCCCAGGTTTTCTAGCAGTGACTAAGCCATTTCAGAAGAGCTGTGGGAGAAATACACCAAATTCTCATGGACCAATTTGGCCACAGTGTTATCAGTGTTTTATTTCAAGGGGGAAATGATGATATTTGCAAAACGAATGCTTGCTGACAGCACATTAGGAAGATATTCTTTAAAAGGCTGTTTTGAATATGCATTGCCACAACATACGAAGATTATACAGTTTGTGCTGGAAATAGGATCCGTCATAACTTTTACCATCCCCATGGGATTCTGGCATGTCTGAGAGCATATGCAGCCCTATATATCACTGAGTCTGAATTTACAAATGGTCACATTTGGTATCCATAGTAACATATGTTTAAAGTTACTGCCTAGATTTTGTGTTTGTGACCCAAAGTCATGGGAAAAGCAGTCTGGTACAAACGTCTGTTCCAGGACCTTGTATTGTGAGTGCTTGTTCGGGCTATGTTACCAGTCTTAGGGAACAGAATAGACATTGGACATTTTGGTGTGGCTTGTGATACCTATTCATTCACCATCAGAAAATCTAGGGGTCTAATGTTAACTTGCTTGAAAGGAAAGAAACAACAGTTTGTACAAACACTGCCTAAAATGGGATTGCGTCCAGTGAGGCTTCCTTGTGGCATTTTCACAGAAAATTGTATTTTCCTACGGTGGTAGCATCTGTCCTGCTCCTTGCCTTCAGGGCAGGGAAAATAGAGAACTTGGAGCACTTGGTCTTGGGGATACACATTGTGTGGAGAGTTCCCCCAAACATGAATGTTGGCATCCTGCACCCCAAAGAGGGAAGAGCCTCTCAATGCCCTCAGAGGCAGAAAGTTGGGAGACTCCTGAAAGAGCAGGCAGTAGATGACAGACACCACAAAACACAGCCTGAACCCATCAGCTCTGCCATTAGCAAGGCCCCTTCAACTCCTGCACTGTGTGCACAGCTGGGCACCTGGGTGCCAATGTCACTGCTGCTCTTGGAGCTCCCCAGCCTAGAGGCAGCATAGAGAAGATCACAGCTGCCGTCACATCTCAGTTGTCTTTTAGATTGTCATTGCTGGAAAGGACACCAGATGAGGTCTTCTGCAAGGGCGTGCAGTGTCCCCCTGAGTCAGTAGGGAGGAGTTGAGCATGCTTCACCCACCTGGGGCCAGCTGTCTCCATGTCCTCATTTGTCCCACTCTTTGGGGAGGAATGTGATGCCTCCATTAGCCTCTGAGACTTTTTGTTGCATTGTCTTCTTGCCTGTTGGCCAGTTGGGGACATCTTCTGGTGACTTCCTTACACTCCCCTGTACTTCACAGAGGCACCCAGCATGGAGGAAGTGGTCAGAGGTCCTGGGTCTGCTATGATCTGGTCCTGGTCACACACCCAGAAACTGTTCATTTTCTAAATATTTTATGTGCACAATGCAGTGGATGCTTTAAGTAATTTATCTAGCTATGCAGCTGTTATGATGTGAGTCTGGATGTCCCCCTAAAGCCTCATGCAGTCATGGAGGCAGGCTTCTAGAGTTTGTAAATGACTTGTGGTCCAGTGCTGGGATTACATGTGTGAGTGCTGCAGCCAGGTGAGTGTGGCCCACATACAATATAAGGGACAGAAGGAGTCTTCTCTCTATGCTCCTCTCCTTTTTGACTTTTTGCTTTTGTTTCTTGAAGCTGCCATGATGGTTGCCCCTTAGCCACATCATCCTGCCTTGGAGCCAGCTAAGTATGGGCTAAAAACTCCAAAATAACTATCAGCTAAATAAACCTTTCCTTCATTCATTTTGGGCATCAAGTATTTTGTCTCAGCAATGAGAGAAAGTAACCAAGACAGCAGCTGTCTCCCCAATCCAGGAGTCCCTGAACACCGAGCCCCTGGTCCCACCCAAGCCCTGTCAGGTCCACTTGACTCCTGCCACTAATACCCTCTCTGAACACCTCATAGATCTGGACATACCCAGTGCACCTCTGCCATTGCTTCTGTCATTCGTGTGCTATCAGTGCTCTCTGCTAGCCCATTTTGCCAAATGGTGGTCTTGATGTGGATGTTTCTGTCCATTCCCCAGTTGGTGGACATTCACATCATTCCAGTTTCCATTTTTTTATCTGCAAAAGCATATTGCTAATCCCTAAGGTGCACATCTATTCCAGGGGGTTTGGATAATATGGAGTAAAGTCTTTGGGACAGAGGCAGGGGCCTCACAATGACCACTGAGGGAATGCCATCATTTTTAATGTGACCGGCCGGAACATGTTGGACCACCCTGGAACTGGACCTTAAAGAGCATCCTGGAGAGCGACACAGACACCACAACTGGTGAGGGAAGAAAAGCCTCCAGTGGCTGATGACACGGGGCAGACAGCTGACTCGTGAGCTAAGTGTGAACTCGGTGAGCTCATGGCAGAGCTGGCTGGGAGCAGCAGCCTGCCTGGCCAGAAGGAAGGGGCCGTAGTCATGGACTGCACCCGGGATGGATCGGTGTGTGCCGGAAACCACGAGTGATTCAGCAACGGCTCGTAGGTCCAGATGACAGCACTCGGGGTACTCTTGGCCTCTGATGAGAAACATGTGGCTCCCCAGCTTCCCTGGCCCCTGCACCACTGTGGCCAGCTGCCCCAGGACATGTGGGCAGCACTTTCCTGCACCTTCCAGCGGCACCGCCCTCAGCCTCCTCCTGCAGGGGGGCTGCACCGCCCCTCTCCTGCCGCCTGCAGGCTCAATGCCCTGCTTTCTGTCTTTGGAAATCTGCTCTTCTATCTGGACTGATAGCTGTAAAATGTTGTTTGTTCCCGGCATCGAAGCATGTATATTGAATTTGCACATTCACATGGCAGAGCAGTTACACATTATCTTCTGTTTGCAGGGAGGAACCAAAACTTGGGCAGGCGCAAGGACACAGACACACACAGGTGTGGGGGGCTAATCCCCAAGGAGGGGCCTAGCAGGGCTTGAGCCCCAGGTCTGACCTCAGCAGCCACCTTTAGCCCAGGTCTGACCTCAGCAGCCACCTTTAGCTGCTGCATGGCCAGTGTGTGTACAGTGCCTGACCTGACGTCAGCTCCACTGTGAAGAGAAATGGGGCAGCAAGCAGGTCCCTGCAGGGTCAAGAAGAGAAGGACCCAGCACAGGCAGCTCCGACTGAGGCATGTGCCAGAAAGAAGGCAACCTAGAGAAGCGGCTCCGTGCGTAGGAGACTGATGCTCACGGAGCAGAAGTGGCGGCCGGTGCAGCTGGAGCTTCCAGGACTCATGAGTTTGGATCACATAAGCCTGGCACAGACGGGAGGAGCAGGGGTCCTGGAAGCCTTGCCGAGAAGCCGGGAGATTTCTCCATTCAAGGACGCCCTCATGTGTAAGGAATTATCGAGCTTGTGCTTTTTCTGCCAGGAAACAGAAAGACAAAATCAGAGGTCAAGAGTCATCATAGCCAGGTGTCAGGTGTAGCCTTCAGGGGAGATAGAGGAGGAACCCAGGGCTGCAGCATCACCCCTGAAGCCTCACCTGTCCCTTCTGCTTAGTGTGCTGGAGAAACACTTCTGGCTTGAGGAGAGATCTTCTTGGTGGTCAATGAATGGCTCACATGCAGAGAGATCACAGGGGACACAGCGGCCAGCTGCTGCATCGCAGGGCTGTGGGTCTCTGTCACAGCTGCTCCTCCCCCTCTGCTCCAGGTCCTACAGCCACCCCTCCCTCGGAGGCTGAGGCCTCCCAGCTGGCTCCCGGCTTATGCTGAAACCGCTTCCCACATGCTGCTGTCCTGTGTCATCACAAAGCGTTCCTTTTTTCTGTTTTATAATGAATATTTAAATATTTTTATGAGTCCATATTCCTCACAGGGAGCTGGCTTGTCTCAGTACACATTTTCAATCTCTGTCCTTCCTCTCCTGCCATCCTTGGTCCGTTTTCCACTTGCAAAAGATCTGTCTGCATTTCCTGTTATCCATCATCCGTTTTGGTCTTCTGACTTTCTTAGTGACTTTCTCATGTAAGAAACGCCATGCAAGGCGCATGGTGTGTTCTGTCTGATGGATTTCACTTATGATCTCAAGGTGGAACATTTTCCTGTAAGCACACATCCCTTTGTTAAATTACACTAAATGCCTTGTTTTCTGTTTGTTTGTTGCGGCACTGTCAATTGATTCAAGGGCCTCTGCACCAAGATAGATTCTTTTTTTTTTTTTTTTGTCTTTTTCGTTTTTATCGGTACCAGGGATCGAACTCACAACTGCCTGCTTGCGAGGCAGGTGCTTATGCCACTGAGCTAAATCCCCAGCCCCGAGATAGATTCTTGATGCTTTATATTTATTTTATTGCATTTTATTTTTTATTTTTTGAGATAAAGTCTCGCAAAGTCATTAAGTTGTCCATGCTGGGCTCCAAATTGTGACCCTCCTGCTCCAGCCTCCTGGAGTCCTGGGATTAGGGTGTGCACCACTACCCCAGCTTCCCATTACCTTTAACTTATTGTGATTTACATTTTTTTTGCCTCTGTTTTTCATTGCTTTCCCCACCCTCCTGCTAGAATTTGAGCTCCACGTGAGCAGGAAGTTTTGTCTGCTTCGTGTGTCCTCCGTCTCGATAGCTTAGCAGAGTGTCCCTGCCATTGTGCACAGTGTGACAACCAGCCAGCAGTGACAGAAAGAGCAGATCCACCCGCAAGCCTGAATTTCCTCCACTTTGGGAGATTAAATCCACCCCTTCATGTTACACAGCTCTGTGGGAGAATCTGTTTCAATACTACTATCACAGTATTTTGCTTAAACCTATCTTTGGAAACAGCAGTAATTCCTAGTGCTGTGAACAAGTAATCATTTGCTTGAATATTTCTCTTTATATTTGCTTGAATATTTCTCCTGACTCTATGAGTAATAACATCTGGGAATCTTAGTTTGGGTTGTTCTCAGTTCATATATTTTTGTGTCAACCAAAAACAGCATTACTAAATAATCAGTATAAGACTACACATCATAAGTTGTTGGCGAAGAAATTTTTATAAGGAGGCTAGAGAGTGGGTGGTTATTCTGAACCGTGCAATATATTCTTTTAATTCTAGCTAAATTCCAGCAGCCTCTTACTTGCTAGCAAACTATAGTCTTAGCAACTTCTGAGATTGGTTAGTTAACAGTTGTTCCAGAGCAGCACACTCTCACAGAACTTTGCACTGACCCAGAAATATCTGTTTGATTGATATGGTAGCCAGTAATTGCAAGTGGTTAGCAAAAAATTGAAGGTGTAAAGTTGAGCATTTATTTGACTTTAAATTGTCTCAAATTGAATGTGAATATTCATTGTGGATGTTAAACAGCTTTAAGACTTAAATTTTTCATCTTGTTCAACTTCAATTATGTAGCTAAGGGAAGGTAATGACCTTCTCACTGGATAAGGCAGATTAGGTTTCTTCTGAAGACGAAGTACTTGTAATAGGTTGGTCAGAGAGATGTCATAAAGGATGCACACAGCAAGAAGAACACAGTCACCAACATACAACAGCACCCTCTACCGTGACATGTAGTCTCCAAGAGAAGTCCAGCTACTTATTAGAAACCTGAGCCATCTCTCACTCTCACCGTATTATTTGTTTTTATGGCTTTTTCATATTTTTCTCATTACATTTCCATGAACTATATCCATTTTTGTCTAACTACCAGATCTTAGATTTACTAGATACTTTTCAGCTTCAGTTATCACATTGCTTTTTTTTTATCATTTCCTCATTCATTTATTCTGAATTTATTTTCCCAGCCAACCCTTTCTGGTCTCTGGTGGTCATCCACTGCATTTGTTAAAACTCTCTGAATTACTGCAAAGTGTGTTTATTTTTTTAGTTTTGTGGAAGAAAATATTCAGGGCTTTGAAAATCTCTGAGCTCACACGAGCAGACAGCCCACCTTTTCCTCTTTATAATTAGCTTCCTGTTCTAATTTTCTTTCCTTTTCAATGTAGAAGTTACAGATTGGCAAGGAACACTGCAGTTTTATGTTCCACGATGGTCGTCACGTTAGTTCCTTGTCGGCCTTCTGAGGGGTTTGCAGATGGGGCCCTGCACCCTGGGGCCCACTATGTTCTTGTCCTTGGCTGTTCCAGCCTATCAGAGTCGTCCATGCACATTGTCAGTCTGCAGTAGCGCCCCCTAAATCACTGTTCCAAATGGACATCCAGTCTCAGGGTTTCAGTTTCTTTGCTGCATTTTCATAGACAACACAGATTTCCTTTCCTTTTGCCTCTCTTATCAGTGAGCAGCTTGGTTCTTGCGCTTCATCTGCTTAGGCACCATCAGGGTCTGGGTGGACTTGGGTGGATGGTACAGGTTGGCACGCTCACTTGCTGGAGAAGGGTGTGTTCACTAGTGTGGTCCTGGTGCACCAGCGTGAGCTCCGGTCTTGCATCCACAAAGGTAGGATCACTGACTTCCCTGTAGTGTGTATACAGTGTGTGTGTGTGTGTGTGTGCATCTTAGTCACTTTCCTGTCACTGTGACACAACACCTGTCACCCACCCACCTGACAAGATATTTATTTTGGCTCAAGGTTTCCATCCGTGTTTGGCTGCTTCTCAGGCAGGCACAGCATAGCAGAGGTGCCAGGCACATACAAAGCCTCCCGGGTCATGGTGGTTGGGAAGCAGAGAGGATGAGTAGAAGTGGGGGACGAGAATGCACGCTTGCAGTGGCCCTGCTCCAGTCGGGCTCCACCCCACAGTGAGTCAGCCGCAGCAGCCTATGTTCCAGTCACCTTCCACTCAGATCGGAATATTGGGGTGCATTTTAGATCTAAATCAGAGCATCAAGCTATTAGCAAGCCTCCTACTCTCCTTTCTGTTTATTTGTCCAAAAGTGACCACCACACTTTCACTGTCTTATTTTGAGGGCAGTTGTATTTCCAGGGAATTATGTACCACACCCACCTTTCCCCTCTGTTTCTGGTGGGTCACACCCCTTGTGATAGAAGAGATTCCCCGTGTTGTCGCAAATCAGCTGTGCTGGCTCTGGCCCAGGTGGGCCCTGACTGTGGCAGGAGGTCACAGGTGAAGCAGCCTTCGTTGGACTGGACCTGTAGGCTCTCTGGCTTCCTGACTCCGTGAAAAGGGGGGTCCTGGATGTGTTTCTCAGTCTGCAGTCGTGGTGGTCTCATCCAGGAAACTGCCTTCCTCTTGGACAGAAGCTCTTCTCCACTGCTTGCACAGATCTGTATCCATGTTCCCTCCATTTACAAGTTGTCTATTAACACACACTTAGTGGACAAGAAGTGACCTCATAGTACTGTTAACCAGCTACCGTGATTTCCTGGATGTGTAAATGGAAACTTAGGGGATGGAATTAACTGACCTGCTTCCACAGGAATGGGTGTAAAGAAGCCAATGAGTTCATGATGTTTCACTCCAGAGCAGATTATAAAATCACATCTCATATTATGTAAGCTCCCGAATCCAATCATTTCCTGACTATTCCATCTTGAAACTTGTGTTCAAAGCATTGAAAATCTAGACTTTGGATGTAGGAGAACTGTAGAAGAGGGTTTATATTCTTGTGTCTGTGAGATTTTCCATTACTGTTTCACAGGGACACGCATATTTGAAGAAAAGAGGTTCACGTTTTCAGAGGATTCAGTTCATTGTTGTGTGACTCCAAGACAAGAGCATCAAGGGCTGGGTGGAGAAAAGGTGCCCAATTCATGGCAACTGGGAAGCAGAACACAGGGGAGAGGCAAAGAGGAAGAGGCCAAGAATCAGATATAGACCCCCAAGGCCACATCTCCATGACCACCCACATACACCAAGAACTGTGTTTTACTAATCTCCTTAGATAGCTCAAAAACCAGTCAAGTTGACAGTTCAGCTTAGCAATCACTATTCTTATGAAAATATTATGAATGATAACCAAAGGATATTTTGCAGGGAAGAAAGAATGTTTAGTTAGGGTGTGCCTTAATGCATGTACATGTTAAAGATTGTTTCTTTGAGCTGTATTGATTTGTCCTGTGTAGCATGTACGATAAAGACAAGGGAAATCATAGACTTCAACAAATGTTATACAAAAAGCAGAGAGAGTTGTTAAAGAATGTGATGTTTCTCAGAACTCAATACCCGGACACTCAGATCTTGCCACGGGGACCAGAGGGTTTGGATCCAGAGTCCTACCTTAGTTTCCAATATTGGGAGTTGGATGAGATCCTGGGTGTCAGGGACCTCTCAAAGCCACTGAAGGACCCTTCTTCCAATCCTGTGAGGTTGTTATTTGCAGCCCATTCACAACCATGGCATTAGGGACAGACGCCTTTGGATTTGGTTTTGAATTCAGTCACTTCCTGGCTATGATTTCATCCTTGTAGGCATCAGTTTCTGCAATTCCTAGGTCTAAAGCAAGGACCAGTGTGTTAATAGCTAGGAAACTTAGCTCTTGGGATCAAGCACCAGCTCTGTAAATGGAAGCTGTACTATTACTAATTATTAATATATTGCATCTGGCAACATCTCTTGTTTCAGCATGGAAGGAAACAGCTGTCCTGGGAATATCTGTGTTTGCCTGCTCTGACTTCTCATGGTTGCTTCTTGGAGTGTGTAACTGCCCAGTGAGGACCAGGAAGGCTTTAGGAGAACCTCCAAATTCACCCGCAGTGTCTGAGACTCTCTATTCTAATGCAGTCATGGACATACATGTTTTGGAGATATTTATAATGTTGGATGATCCTTTAATAAAGTTTTTTTTCCTTAATTAATGATGGTAATGCATAACACACCCAGATCAGCTCTGGAGCAGCTTTCCGCTCCTCCCCACAGCTGACTTTTCTCTGCCGTCTCAGGAGGGTGGCAGGGTCAGAAATTCATCTCTCCTGGCCAGAAGCTCGGTTTCTTCAGGAGCAGCCCTTTTCCTAAAATTTCCAACCTGAGTCTTAGCATTGCTTTCCCGTTTCGTTTTGCCTCTCCATCTGATTGGCCCCTTGATGCTTCTTGCTCCTTAATTCATCTTGTCTGTTCCATTCCCCTGCCGATTCCATGGTCTAAGCCTTCGTCTCTGGCCCAGCATGGTATCATCCCCTGGGGATGATACCAAGGTGACGGTAGACGGGGCACTCTGGGGAAGGGAGTCATGCTGGAGCCAGACAGACCCGAATTGTAACCTTAGCTGCGGGGCCCACCAGTACGACAGTGCCAGGCCTGCGTCTGATTTTAATGTCCATTTCTGGTAAATAGGAATAATAGTCCTCAATTTACAGGTTTGTTGTTAGGGTAGGAATAATACATAGATCAAAACATCTAGCATATTATCTGCCACAGAACGTGGCCAAGACAAAGTAAATGCTATTTTCTATGGATTTATTGGGTAATACCATGCTCAATAAATGCTTTATTAATTAATAAAACACCTGAGAGCAGATAAAAACACTAGAGGTTTGAAAAGATTCAATGAGATTTTATATTGTGTATTAAAATTGAGGGAAAAATAAACATTATTTTAGAATTACAAAAATTAGCATACAATATCTAAAGTGTATTTCCATGCTATGCATTAGAACAGACACCTACCAAGCAAGCTGAGGGTGTCAGATCCTGGGAGTGAACACAGAGGTTCTTCTAGAGCCTTCTTGGCCCTCAACAGAACTTCAGGAACTTGAGAGTTCTTTTTCCTCTTGATTGTATTCTGAATAAATTGCAAAATATGAAGTCACACATGCTACTGCACATGCTTGACACAGTCACCCATGTAACTACAGAGTCAAGCGTACGGGTGCCCATGCACTTGAGCAGGTTGCTGAACTGGCCCGAGGTCTAAATGAACTCCTGCATGGAGTTTCAGATGGGCTGCCCGCTGGTGGCTGAGCTTCACTGTGACCAAGGAGTCCTGAAGATCCAGCTTGCTGCAGACTGTAGTGCCCACTCTGCCTGGGCCGAGGACTGAGGAGAGCTGACTGAGGGTGACCTTTGGCTCCAGGCTGCCTCAGCAGTGGGGTCCCTACTGGCTCTCATGAACACCGTCTTCCTCTGAGCTCTAATTTCAAGAGTCACTACTAGGTTCAGATCAGAGAATAAGGCGAGGAATCTTGGAAATTTAGGTCCCAGTGCATTACATTAGTGTGAAATACACAAGTGTGAAACCTCAATTTTAAAGACAGGACTGAAGGCAAGGAATTCATCACATGGCACTCCTGAAGCTTCAGAATAAGGTTTTAGGACAAAAACCAACCAAACAAACAAAAAACAGCATCTCACACAGCAGAGAAGAACGTGTAGACTCCGGAATGGTCTTGGGGAAGCCTACAGTCGAGGACTTGCGTTCACCGGGGATACTCAAAGCGCTCTCCAGCTGTATCCTGAAATCACAGCACTGCTTCTAGCAGCCTGCCTGGGCTGAAGACTCGCCCTGGGAGTCAGAGCCTGCTGAGTAATGCCCACTGTGCACATCTGTGCTGCTGCAAGAAACCACCAGGCCCCGGAGACGGTGGGCCTGGGAAGTGATGTTGTGGGTACTCCGCACAGGCCACACCGTCGTGCTGCACCAGTCACTACACTGGCCAGGTGTAGCCAGGTCACCAGACCCGGATGGAAGTGGCCAAGGCCAGTGCGTGAGAGTCACACTCCTGGGTGGGGCGGCTCATTGGAAGCCTCTTCTTAGGGGAATGTGCTGTCTGAGCCTCCGCTGACTCCCCGGAAGGTCTGCTGACTCCCCAGAAGGTCTGCTTCTCTTCTCCATCCCTCCTCTGTCTTTCCCCTTCTTTCCATGTATGTAGCAGGCTTCGTGCTCAGCACCGCGGCTCTAACCTAGCCTCCCTGCGCTAGGAGCGGGGGCTCTGAGAATCCAGAGTAAGTCCTTCCTGGTGGATTATGATTGCATGAATAATGTCCCAACTAACAAGATTAGACCTCAGCCAGAGACCCTGTGACTGTGTCGAGGTCCAAACATTAGTCTGTCAAGGCTGCAGGTGAGCATTTGGAAAGCGGCCAGGAACCAAGTTTAACGCTGAACAAAGGACAGAAATGACGAAGCTAGGACTTGGTGTCAGGTGATAGGCGATTCCTGTGGGCAGCAGGGCCCGGAAAGCCCAGTGTCTTTGCCAGGCATATCAGGGAGAGGAGTAAAAACCCAGACTCAGGGTCCCTTGGAGGAAGAAGGAGCTTTGTGGTTGATTTAGCTTCCTAGATTTTGGATGAATTTCGATTTTCAGAGCACTGCATGTAATCTTGTAACAAGACTGAAAGCGGTCGAGGCACTTGAGGTAAGCGCTGGATTGGTCTTGGGCCAAGGTCATGTTTGACCCTAAAGTTATGAGGAAATAAAATGCAGTTTGACTTTGACAAAAGCTCAGTGAAAGCAAACGCTTCAGTGTTTCAGAGATGTCGCCCAGACCTAGAATGAATGAAACAGCCCTCCCTCCTGATCACGCTGTCAGAGGAAAAGGCGGAGCATAAACACAAAACTATTTGGGAATTAATTCGTCTGTTTCTCATGTCAAGTGCACACTGCTTCACTGCGTCTGTTGCTAGCTGACCTCCTGGGACGGATGCATGGGACAAGCTGGACCTTGCACACTGCAGGAGAAACACGCTCGGGGGTGTGCATACCCATGACCCAGCCCCTGGCACACCATGCTGTGAGCCGGTGTGCAGTGGACATTTTATGAGTTTCCAAATAAGCACCCACGACTCAGTGAGGACGCGCTTGGATATGAAGAAAACATTAAGTTTCCACGAGCTACTGGTTCCTTTAAATAAGCTGGGGAAAATGTAGCGAGTGATAGGAATAAATTTTATTTATTTGTTTTACATGTTGCTTGTCAACCAATATTGAAATCAGTCTTAGCTGCTATATTCTGTGTTTAATGGAATAGGCAGTTATTTAAATATAAAATAGTATAATTCAGATTAAATTATTAAAGAATTAAATGTACGTCTGCTCTACTCTGTCCTCGGATATTCAAGGGTATTCAAAATCCCACAGGCACCAACCAGACACTCTTGTCCAAGTGCCCGTCCACTTAGCCTGGGTCTCCAGAGGGTGGCTGGACCCTGGGGAGTGCAGAAGGCCCTGAGTAACACCTGTCCTGGGTGCTGGCCGGGAGTCTTGGGTTCTTAAGGAGGTGAGGGTCTTCTGAGGGTTGATTTGAAAGACACTGAATTGACTGCATGTGAAAAACGTTTGCTTAAAGCAGGATAGAATTCTTTTTTCTCTTTTTCAGTTTGCTACGTAGACTGTTTCAATAATGTGGAAAAACTATGTAAATATTATGCCAAGTTGAGCCTCAGGTTGTTGCTCTTTGCTGCTCGTGGGCCTGGTTCAAAGATGATGAAACCCAGCTCGCCTCAGCCGTTTCTGAGTCCCAGCTTGGCTGGTACCTGGTCAGACTCCAGACTTCTCTGCACCCTCCTTTAGCTGGTGGAGTTTGTAATTAACACAGAGCTATCAATCAATTCAGTACAGCTCCTTTGGGGCAAGCCCCTGCCAGGACAGGAGGCCAGGTATTTGTCCTTCCCAGGGCCCAGGCAGTCTGCACCCCAGGAGGCCGGCCTCCCGTGGTGCTGATGGCAGGTTTCCGCCTCCCCTCCTCCACCAGCAGGAACACGGTGGCCAATGCTCAGTCTCCCCCGGGCGATAAGCTCGGACTTTCCTCGTTCTTGTACATTCCCCACCCACATTCTGTCCTCCCACATTGTCCTGGCCTTTTCCCAAGCCCTGGGAAACTGCTTCTGTGTGTCTGTTGTCCATGGCTTACAAATCCTCAGCTGTCTCAGGACAGCGCAGCCCAGGATGTCACTTGTGGGCACTGCTGTGGACAATGTGTCCATTCTCACCCACCCCAGCTCTCCAGGGAGAGGCAGATCCAGGTTCCTGAGACAGAGGCAAGCTAGAGCATTCATTCACCTGTGAGCCAGCACCTTCCAGAACCTACAAAGCACCGTCGCCAGTGCCCAAGATACAAAATGATCAGCACACTAACCAAGCAGAGAGCTCAGCGGTTTAAAGCTCTAAGTGGTGTGCATTATAAAATTACAGCAGCATTTAATAGTGTTTCTAAGGATTCTAAAAGTCCAACTCTAACTCCACGACCCAGCAGTGCTCTTAGAAAGCCTGACTGCATAGACACTTTCAAGACTCAAGTAGGGCAGGAAAATCAACAATGAAGTGAAATCACCTCATGCAGCCCTCCTTGAGTCATGTTCCTAAAATAACCACCATCTCCAGCTTCCCATTAATCTGGCAGGAAACATGCTTACAGTGAAGATGCCTCACGAGGAGAGTCAGGTCACCCTGCAGACTGTTATATGTACTTGAGTAAACATTCAGTACCTCTTGGACAGCCTACAGCAGAAACACCTAATTTCCAGGTTCTGGACTTTAATTTTCTTTAAATCTCGCATGGCATTTCCTACCAATGTGATCTGGCAGACCTCACCAGCTCCTCCGTGTCTCCATTTCTTCATCCATAAAAAGGGACGCAGATGCCACCTCAAAGGACTGCTGTGAATGGCAATGTGAGTTGTGGTTCAGGAACTCAGAAGCATGTTTCATTGTAATCACTACTAGCACATGATTATGTAGCGTCTGGTAGTCATATCCTCCCCATTCATGAATATGCACTTCAAAAAATTTACCCTGAAATCATAAAGAAGCATGAAAATTATACTATGCTATATTTTGTTTATAGTTCTGCTATCACAAAATGCTACAAAACACACTCACACATATTTACCAATTTTTTATTTCTTTTTTAAATTGATGTATTAAATTGCACGTGTTTGCAGATGGCCTTGGTTCACTAACAAAAAGAAACACAGACAGAGTAGATCAGGAGGTAGGATCCAGTGAGATGCTCTGTATAGGAAATACAATTAACCTGAAAGAGGGCTTATGGACTGAAAGTCAAAGATGAGAAAACAATGCTCTATGTGACAAGGAACCAGAGAGAAATAAGGACAGCTCGTCCAGCAGCTGCAGATAGGTTGGAAAGTCATGACACTTTCGTGTAGTGGAGACCTACTCAGCCATAAGGACGGAAAACCTTGAGGCTTTAGTAGGTAAAGAAATACAGCTCAGATCAAGCTCAGGGGTAAAAAGGTTCAGACCCACTTAAGTAGATAGTGGGTTGCCCCCCCTATCTAAAAACTAAAGGAGTTAGTGGGACCCAAAATATACAAAGCACCCTGAGAAAGGGAAAGGGGAGGAATTATCTAAAAAAGGAAGGCAGAGGACACTGTTAATAGTGTATCAGGATTTGAAAGCCACATTACTCTTATCTCTCTGTGTAGTTTGATTTTATTCTGTTCCGGTCTGTCTACTCGAACCAGATTTGAGGACACAGACAGCTAGCCCAAAAATAGCAGGATATACTATAGTAACTATCCTTAATTTCCTACTGACTTAACCTGAAGCTCTGTATTACTTACACTGTCTTACTGTGACTGATCTTAATTCAATCTGGTTTGTTAGATTGCTGTTTTGTCTTGACAGATTTTATTCGAATTTGGTATGCTTGATAGTATCAAGTCTAAGAACAGTGGCAACTACTCTGAAGATGACAAGATGCAATAGGATACCCATTTTGGTTTGATTACTAACTGCTTTTGAAGTCCTATAATGTCTCCAATATTTTGTTTTTATTAATATTGCTATGTAGTGCTATTATGTTATGGCTGATGATATAGACAATTCTATTGAATAAAGAGACAGCATAGTAACTACTGTAGATCACCTAGTATTGTGGTTGTATATGTCTTTTTCATTTCATGTTTTTCTAGGAATTTGTGTTGCTGTCTTTTTTGATTTGTTTTCCCCTCTAATACAGAAAGGATAGGTATACATTTAGAGATGCACGCATGTGTAGAACTTGTAAACTGCTTACAAGAATAGATTATATCACATAAGATGTAATGAACAGATACTCTGGAGAAATTGACATACTGAGATACCCAGTGTTAATTCCGTAGCGTCATGACATAAAATCTAACAATACTATTATTCTTTGTCCAGAGTGATATTAGTCTGTTTTCTTTTATTTAATTTCAACATACGTAGAGATGCTATTTCGAAGAGAATGAGACACATTATGGCAGCCATTGTTAACTTCCCTATTATCTGGTCTTGAAGACCTAAAGCGCCTTCATCATCCTGTTCTGATCGGTTTAGTACTATTTTGTTCAGTATGAATTCACTATGTGTGAAGATACGGACAACTGTTTGGAAGAAAACAAGAGAAAATGTGATAGAGAGTGAAGATCTCCGGTGGTCTATCTTTGAAATCTGTGTTTCTTAAATTTTTTTCTTATGATCTGTTTTGTTCTGTTTAATTTACCCTCTTTAAAATAAAAAAAAATATTGTACGTGTTTGGTGGGTACATGACATTTTGGCACAAGTACACTTTGTGTGATGTTTAATCAGCGTATATACCTCTGCTTACACACTTACTATTTTTATAGTGTAACATTCAAAGCCCTTTCTTGTAGCTTTCTGTAGTATGTTATGATTATCTCTCAACACCCTGCTGTGCAAGACACGGGAAACCATTCGTGCTGTCTAACTACAGCTGGTGCCGTGGGTCAGCTCTTTCCCATCTCTCCCTCCCACCCAGCCTTGGTGACCTCCGTTCTGTTGTTACCTGTGTATATATGCCAATACCATGCTGTATTAGTTGCAGCAGCTTTGTGATATCATCTCTCTGCTCCACCGACCTGTAAGTCTGCTCTTATGCCAATACCATGCTGTATTAGTTGCAGCAGCTTTGTGATATCATCTTAGTGAGTGCACACAAGTCACACATTTCATTCACCTGCAACAGCTCCAGCAGCCATCTACACAACTGTCCACATCATCGACTGTGGGCGTGGTTTCTCATACTTAACTACACTGAGCAAGACTTGTAGTGTGTCTGTGACTCCCATACATGGAGCACTATGAATGCAACTTTGGATCAAAACAAGTGTTTCCGAAGTTGCTCAACTCTCAGCTGCTCTCACACCAAAGCAGAGACAGTCGAGCGGCTGCCTCTAGACACGTTAAAGCCTCCAGAGTACTAGACAGGTGCTTGTGTGCCAAAAGATCGTGACATGTGTAGTTCTTTTACACAGCTTGTTTTCTTCTTGAAGCTCCTTATTAACGAGTTGAAGACAACAAATTGAGCCTCTGATGGCTGAAGTAAGTCTAGTGTTGTTGACCACATTTATAATCTATATAAATTTATAGCATGTAAACGTAGTCACTATGGAGAGAATATTTTATAACCAGAAGAAGAGCCTTCTATAGGCTCTGTGGTGCAGAAAAAGCTGTAAAGGACCAGAATAATTTCCAAACTTAGATCAGACTGGGTATTGGGGAAGAGATAATATAGAAGTAGTAACCAGTCCCCCGCAAGCTGTCCAAATGGTGAAGGATGCAGATGGCATTTGTCATTAGCAAATGTGAACATCTTTGCATTAGTGTGAAGCAACCCTAAAGCTAATCATGCATACATTGCTTTCTGTGTGTAGCTTATGAAGTCTGGCTTTGTATTAACAATAGAAATATAGATACTACAAGAAACCAAACTGTTTATTAAATTCTCCATTGTTTAATGTTAAGGATTATATAGAAAGCATCTGGAATTTTTTGCCAATAAAGTATATTAAGTTTTTAGTAAAAAAAAATTATACATTTTAATGAAGTATCATGTGGCATCTCAACACATGACTCCATGATGTTTAAATTGGGTTAAGTGTTTCTAGCTCCTCAGATACTTGAAGTCAGTAAAATGCCTCCTTTAGTTTTTCAGGAGTTTTAGAGTGATTCAATAAAAATTTAGGAGTGTTTTCTGATCTGTGAGGGATGTCACTGATGTTTTGCTGAGGACTGTGCTGCCCAAAGATGGATGTGGGGCAGAATCTGTGTGGTGACTGTATTGATTCTTCCAGCCCAAGAACACGAATATCTTCCAATTTGTTTGCCATCTCATTCAGTTTTTCTCACCAATGTTTTATAATTTTATTGAAGATTTATTTGGTCTTCCTGACTTGAAGTTTTCCCAACATGTTTTCTGTAGATACCACAGATGAGACTACCTTCTTGGTTTCTGTTTCAGATAACTTGGGATTAGTGTACAGCATTGCTACTTATTTTTGTGTGGTCATTTTGCATCTTGAAACTTTACTTAATTCATTTGTTACTTCTGATATTTTGAGTCTCTGGTGTGTCATTTGCACACGTGGTAATGTGACTTTTTGCTTTGCAGGTTGCACATCCTTTAGCGTCACCTGATTGCTCTGGTTAGGTCTTCTAGAGCCAAGTTTAATAAAAATTATAAAAATGTGCTTTGTTCCAAATCTTGGAGACAAAGCTTCCAGTTTCTCCCCATTCAGTATGAGGCTAGATGTGAGCTTGTTGTATATGATATGCACTATATAGTGGTACATTCCTCATATAACCAATTTTAGTGTTTTTATCGTGAAAGGATGTTGAGTTTTATTGAATTGTTTTCTGCATCTGATGAGGTGGTCAGATGGGATTGGGTCTTTGTTCTACAAGTGTGATGTGCCACATTTATTGATTTGTGTATGGTGGATCATTCCTTGTATCACTGGGATGAATCTTACTCTTACAGTAAATGGCCTTTTTTAGTGTATAATATTTTTCAGCGTAGAAGTGCTTATAATAAAGACCAAACCCTCAACTGGGATTGTGCATTTCAAACGCTGAATATCGTGTTGCATAGCTAAGTTTCCACATTCGCCTGTTTGTCTTTTTTCTCACTGTGATCATGCTGGAAAATATTTATCAACCAGAAAGGAAAATCAAAATGTTGTCTCTCAACTGTGCTTCTTTGTTACCTAGTCTGTTATAACCAAAAATTTTTGTAAAACATTTCTCTTTATGTCCTTAATATCTTGCTTAAAAAGAACTTCCTGACCCCTACGTAAGTTCTCTTCTACTTTCTTCTGGATTCATTTAACTCATACTTTTAAAAGAATGTGTCACTTGTTATTCATGTTTTAAAATTCACTCAAACAGTTTTGCAAAGTGGTCTCTCAGGAGTCTCTGTTGATCTCGCTGTCTGGGAACTTCTCCTCGATATTAATGTCTAAGTTCGTCTTTCCTGGGGCCTCTGCTGGTTAGAGCTGAAGTGGCCAGCTCTGGTGTGCTGCAATCCCTCTCTCTGTTCCTGGAGGCAGGAAGCTGCCGTCTTCCTGCTCCATCTCCCTGGAAGGCTGTGGTCCAGGAAGGCGCTCAGGCTGTGTGAGCTCAGAGACTTCTCAGCCCTTGCTCTTGCCCCAGAATTCGAGCCTTTCCAACAATTGCCCTCACTGGAGGGAATATCGTGTTTGTGGAAAATAATACAAAAGTCACAAACTGTAATCGTTGGAGAACTGGCCATGGCTCCACCTTGGAAGTGTAACCGTTTTCTCTCTCCTCCTTGTTTCTCCAGTCGGGCTTGATAAGGACGGAGGAGGCTGACTACATCCTAAAGCCACTTCCCCCACACCTGGCAGGGAAGCTGAATGGCTCCGCCCAGGGCGGCCCTGCCTCCCACCTGCTGTACAAGAGATCCACAGATGCCAGGGCTCCGCAGGCCAACGAGGTCCTGATGGTCTCCAGGCGCCGGGAGCTTCCCAGACTGCACCCACATGGTGGCAGCTACAACCCACGGCGGCTCCCACAAAAGCAGCATTTCTGTGGAAGGCGCAAGAAATGTATGTAAGGGCAGTTCTTCTAGTGTTGCATGGTTTGGCCATTATGGAAATGTTTTCGAAGTGAGGGCCTTTGTCTGAATTACCTCACAGATTTCTTCAAAATTCTTTACTTGGTGACAGATTCTAAGTTGCTAAGGTAAGTCTAGGCTGGAGTTGAACTTGTGATCCTCTGGCCTCAGCCTCCCAGGGTGTTGGGATTACAGGCATGCATCATCATGCCAGGCCAATGAGAAATTCTTAGTTTCCTTCAGAAATGTGTCATCATGCAAGGTGATAGTGATTATCACTGTTACACCCAAGCGGTGTGTCCAGAGAGGTCCCTGTCGGCGGTCCGCTGTGAGTCTGCTTTCCTTGGAAGACGGGTCAGAGATCATAGGTGGTTTCCTTTCTTTACACAAATGACTGGGCAGATTAAATGACACTGCGCAGAAGTATAGAATCTTCAAAAGAACCCTGGCTTGTCTGCGTGGTAATTCTATATTTTTGAGGCTTAGATTTATTAAAGCCCACATAGCTTTTCTATTGAAGCAATTTATATTCACATCCATATTTTTATGCTTTATTCCTCCACATCAAAGGACAGACTAAGCACAACGTCATACACCTGCGATTCATCACCAGGGCTCTGTGCATGGCCACGCAGGAGATGACCTCTTATTAATCCAGGAATCCTCTCCGGGCTAAAGAATCAGAGGCTCTGCAATTCCCTTGCTTCCTTGAGCTCTGTCGTCAGGCTCACCTGAGTGACACTTCCCCTTCCGGGTGCCCAGAGAACCTGGGCTCCCCCAGACCACCTTCCTTTGTGTGGTTGGTTTTGAGGGTTGCTGTAGCCAGCAACCTAAAATAAGAGCAAGATTATGGTGGGTACTCAGCAAATCTTGGTGAACAAAGTGAATGAGCCCTCATTTAGCATCCCAACAAAAATGCAGCTGCAGTGCCGCTGACATATCTGTGCCCGAACTCGTTTCACCCAACACGTGGCAGCCACGTGCTGCACACACGTGAGCTTGGAAAACTCACTCACTTGAACCTCCTTAGTGGATTCTGCGTTTTATCTTTGGGGTTTCCCTGGGAGTGGGGGCCAAAGTGCAGGTCTTTGGTCTCTGTGGGGCTCGTACTTACAAAGATTCTTCCCTGGCAGAGAAGGAGTTTACCTCTGTGTTCACTGAAGCATCTGTTATCACAAGTTCAAGCCCAGCCTAGGCATCTTAGTGACTTAGCAATGCTGTCTAAAATAAAAAATGAAGCCGGGCTGGGATATGACTCATGCCAAGACCCCGAGTTCAATCCCCAGTACAGAAAACAAAGCTAACACAGCAGAGAAAAGCAAAGAAAAACTACTCAGAAGCGGCAGGCGCGGTTCCTGCCTGGCAAATGCAAGGTCCTGAATTTGATTTCTGGTGGGGGCGGGGAACAAATTCTATTCTGCATAGAATAATGGGTGAGGCTGGCCCAGGCAGAGGCGGGGTCCTCTGTTTCTTAGCTCCTGGGGTGCTGTTTGCAGGGTTTGGCTGGCACTTGCCTGTCTGGGGATGGTGCTCTAGAGCCTTGCAGAGGGTGTGCAGTTCGCTGCCCGAGTACTGGACATGAGACCACACAGTGCTGCTGGCCCTGCACCCAGCCCCAGGCCTGCGGGTGTCCTGCCCTGTGCTGCAGCCTGGTTTTGTCCTGTGCATGTTGTTTTGCCAGCCATGGAGACCAAGACCAAGTTCTCAGGACTGTGCAGTCCAGACCTGAAACCCTCATGTAGGGAAGGCCCCCCTTCGTAGGGAAGGTTCCCTCTGCCTCAGTGGTCCCACCCGGGGTCCTGCACACATGTGGCCTGGAGGCTGAGTGAGTCACAGAGGCAGTTCCCAGATCACGGCCACCCCCGAAGAGCAGTAATGGCGAGTGACGAGTGGCCTGAGCAGGAGTCCCTGTGACTCCGGTGCCCGTGGTCCCATGATTACCATGCTCCAGAGCTTCATTCAGGTGTGCAGGGGCGGAAGAGTCTGTGAGGGAAACACTGTCCACCAGAACTGTTGCAGATTCAGATTTTCTGCATGTTGAAATCTTTTCATGTGAAATGAAAGATCTTAGGTACGGGCTCCGAAACTTAACATGAAATACATGTTGTCTGGACACCTACCCCACCGCTGGCAGGTGTCTGAGGCAAGACTGTTAGTGCACCTGTGTTCTGCAGGTGACCCATCCCAAAAGGTCAGGGGTAGAATTTTCCACTCATGATGTCCTGTCAGTGCCAAAAGGTTTCGGATTTTAGAGCATGCACTCACCATATTTTTTGGATTAGCAATGCTCAGTATTTTAACAAAAAGAGATAAAATACACCAGGTGAGAGCAGAGACTGGAGGGCGCCATCTGCTCGTAGCTGTGGGTGTGCGTCACCAGGATGTGGCTTCTGCCTGACAGCTTCTTCACTGTGCTGTCTGAGGCATCCGTTAATCTCGGTGTTTTCCTACAATGTGGACTTAATGATTTTAAAGGCCAAAGGTATTTTTAAAGGTGTTACTCAAAGAGGGCAGAGTGAAGTTTGCTTTCTAATTAAGTTAGACAGCTTTGCATGGCCCTTTCTAGGAAATTATACTCTGCAGCAAAACAGAGCTGCCGTGGAGAATCTAGTGTCCACTCCCAACTGTGCAGCAGGGTCAGGTCTCAGGAAACCAGCACAGGCCACGCTCTCTTGGTCATGATACTGCACTGCCTCCTCAGGAACTCTGCCGCAGAGGAGCCCAATGCCCAGATCGTGGGTTTGTAGTCTTCAGAGTCTGCTTCGAGCTCTAGGACTCCTGAGTAGAGAGTCCCCTTTCTTCCTGCTCAAAATCAGGACAGAGTTACGGAGAGAAGCACAGCAGTGATTGCCACAACCCGATAGGGGTGACCAACAGCTACAGTGAACGTTTAAATTAAAAAGATGATCACAGTAAAAGGCACACTGCTCTGAATCCCCTCCAACACTTGCCTCTGCCTTGGACACACCTACTCTGTGGCTCTTGGCACTTTCTGGAAGGGGTCTTTTGTGAGTGTGATAAAACCGGTCGATGACTGCCAATTTCCCGGACATGTGGCTGCATGACTTCTGGCTCATTCCGAGTTGGGATAACCGGGAAAGGGAATCGTTTTAAATCAGTTCTGGGCAAGGCAGCCACAACGGTGCCACTAAGGTATAGGGGACTTGGCAGGCTGAGGGGGTAGGGGGGTGATGGTGAGGGGACCCTGAGGAGGTGTTGGCAGTGTGCTGTCACCTTAATAATTCTGCTCTCTAGACACTCCACACTCCTCATACATTTCACAGACTTTATCTGTGATGTCCTATTTAATACAAATTTTGCATCACAGTGTGTCAGTGCATGCACTTTTATTATGACCATTTGTTTTTTATTTTATGAAAAATAAAACAAATTTTCATAACAAATTAATGAGAATGACAACAGTTAATCCCCTGGGTAACCTTATCTTCAAAGCAGTTACTCAGAGTACAAAAAGCCAAATGAGTCTTACTAAAAGGACACAAATAGATAATAATATAAAACTTTCTTTCCAATGAACAGAGTTATACTAGTTATATAAAGGAAACAAATTAGCATACACACCGAATTACCTTTGAAATAATGGACTATGTGATATTTGGGCTTTTCTCTGCTTATTTATCTCTCTTCTATTTTGCTCTTTATTATTAATAGATAGATGATAGATACATGGTACATAGATAGATAGATAGATAGATGATAGATAGATAGATAGATAGATAGATAGATAGATAGTTTGTCATATAAGAAGACCATGCAGCATCAAGGCCAGCTGGGTGCACTGTGGGTGACACCTCTGGTTGGTGGCATGTGCCTTCTTCTGCTCTTCTCGCCCCGTCCCTGTAGACATGCCGCAGCCCCCCCAGGACGACCTGTTCATCCTGCCTGATGAGTATAAGCCCTGCTCGCGACAGAGGCGCTCCCTGCTCAAGTCCCACAGAAATGAAGAGCTGAATGTGGAGACGCTGGTGGTGGTGGACAAGACCATGATGCAAAGCCATGGACACGAGAACATCACCACCTACGTGCTGACCATCCTCAACATGGTAGGGCTCGCAGCCCCTGGCAGCCGTGGGAGTGACCTGGGAGACAGTGTGCGTGAGTGTGTGTGTGTGTGTGTGTGTGCGCGCGCGCGTGCGCACACGCATGTGTGATTCTCCAGTCTTTACTTGTTGGCTTACACCTCATAAACAAGCAACATTTTATGAGACTGCTCCTCCAGCTTTACTAGGCTCTCATCAAAGGAGGCATTTTTGCAACTTCAGAGAATAAAATAAACAAAAAATAAAAAATAAAAGAACTTGACCCTGCAGCCTGCCAGTCTGGGAGATGTTTCCGGGACACCAGTGTGGCTCTTTCCTGGGAGCTCCTAAGAGGAGGCTGAGACGTTTCCCAGCCTTAAGTCGGTTTTCCAGCGTTCAGTGAGTGATTTTAGAGGGCTGTGTAGAAATGCCCTCCCTTTAGAACCCTGATAATCAGATAACTATAAATCAGTTTGACTATGAAAACTTAAAGCCCTTGAGCTTGCTGAGGATCAGCTCAGATGAAGTTGTCTCAAAGTGGCAGCCGCAGTAATTTTTGAGGAGTTGGGGAGCTGTGCCAAGCTCTAGCACACAAACGTGAATTCTAGGTCACCAAAAATGTGTAGCACCATCGTGTGTTTTTAAGGACAGTCTAGTAAGAGCACTTCAGAAGTGTGTTCTGTGTTCTTCTTCCCCGAGTGAAGCACCCCTAAGTGCTTCCCCTTCCTCGCCCTGTCATGCCAGCATCATTTGTGGAAGATGAAATCAAAGATTGATAATGGAAGAAACAGAGAACGGGAAAGGAGAGCTGCCCAGGCTGGGGAGGAGGAGATGCTCCACAGGAGTCATAGGTCCAGCCTGGCTGATGGATAACAGCTCTGCAGACGCGTCCCGTATTTATTTCTCCACTGTGGTACCCACGGCCCACCCCCACATCAGCCCATGATTGTCACCTGTCCCCGCTTCTATCCCTGAGCGCCCTCCCACTCATCCATTTTTACTTCTGTGTTGCATCCTTTGCATTTTTTTTTTCATCATCTTACCCCATTTTCCCTTCTCTTTCTTGTGTCCTTGTCTTGGTTATTTTACTCATTGTGGAGACAAAATACCCAGCACCCAAATTCAAAGGAGGAATGGTTTATTTGAGCTATGGTTTGTAAAGATTTCAGTCCATAGTAGCTGGCTCCGAGGCAGAGCGGTAGGCCTCCTGCACCCACACGGGGTCCCCCATCACCCACAACCAGAACTGTTCTAAACCAACCAGTGAACTAATCCACTTAGTTTTAGTGCCACACACCCATGAGGTAGCCACCTCCAAAAAACTGCACCTATGAGCGTGTGAGGCTTTGGGGGACATCTAGACTCAAGCCATACCAATCCTCTGAGTCCTCCTTTGAACGTTCCTCTTGTGCTTCTGAAATTTTGTGCCAGGAGAACTTGGGTGTGTGTGGCCTCTGTAGTCATCACTGTGTGCTAGAAAATTGTCTATATTCTAAGAAGGACACTTTCCAACTCAGGGGACCGTAATCCTTCCTCAGGACTCAGTGACGCCAGATGGAATCCTCTCTCCCACCCCAAAGGTCAGCTTTTTACCTCCAGACAGGCACAAGGAGCATTCTGCACTGCTGGTTAGATCTGAGTATGCTACTCAGCGAAGTAAGAACATTGCTTCCCTATTTGGAGCCCAAGCTCCGACAGCTGGGGAGATGTTACCGTTTGGGGCTGACGCAGATTTGCTCTGTGTTCCAGGTGTCTGCATTATTCAAGGATGGAACCATAGGCGGGAACATCAACATTGCTGTTGTTGGCCTCATTCTGCTGGAAGATGAGCAGGTAGTCTATTTTTGGAATCCCCAGTTTTGCTTTTTTTCCAGAAAAATAAATACAAAGCAGTGAGGGTGTTTTTTGTTTGTTTGTTTGTTTTTGATTTAATATAATCATTCTATATATTCCTTTCTTTCTCTTTGGGAAAGAAACATTTATAATTTTCTGTCTAAAACCATGAGTTTCTTTTCACATCTTTTCAATGATTTTTGTGGCTTTTTCTTCACTAATAGTAAGGAAAACACTTTCATAAACTGAGATTAGAAGAAAGTGGACTAGAAGAGCTTGCTTAAATTCACGGGTGGGGAGTGTGCTGGGAAAGGCGGGCAGAACATGGGGGTGCCTGGGGGAATCGTGCCCTTCCTGGTTTTTGCTAGAAGTCTGGCAGCATGGCACAGCCTAGTTGTTAAACAGTGCTGCGTGTCTCTGCTCCTCTCACGCTGGTGTGACCAGGTTTTCAGGTTGGACAGTGCACCTCTCCTGGCCTTCTCCCTTAGATTTTTATTTTGTAAGGATTCTGAGAGCTCACTGCATGCAAATCCATCTTTCCCTGACTGCAGACAAACCCCAAACTTCTCTGGGCTTGGCAGCAGTGGGAAAAAGAATCACCCCACCTGGCCCCAGAGCGCCCTGAGTCACGTGAGCACCTGAGGTGTGGAGAACTGGGACTGGCTTAGCCAGGAAACGTTCCCACGCCTTCCTGCCTGCTGGCCCTCCCGGGCTGAACATGAATTCGGCAAAGAGCATGCCAGGTTCTCCTGTTAGCCACGGTTTTCTTGTGTAAAGCAAAGCATTTATAAGGTGAAATCTGAGCCCATCCATCAGGTCCCAGATCCTCTTTCCCGTGCAGGGCAGGGTGGGGCACGCGTGGAGGGCTGTGTCTAGCTGGACTGCTAGGGAAGACGTAGCCTCGGTGTCCTTTGTGTGCCTGTCTGGAGGAGATGGGTGCGGAGCCAGCTGGGCTTCTCAGGTGACGGGTTAATTATTCCTTGTATTAAAGTGTTTTCACCTTGGAACCTGTCCAAGCTGCAGAAGAATAAGCCAGGTTATCATTTGATCATACACCTGTGCTCATTTTAATTAATGCAGCGTTCCTGGAAGCCACCAGCTGAGGAATGTAAGGCATGCCCCCCACCCCCGGGCTTATGTGCAGTGTTTAGCTAGGTGTAGCTGACTCTCTGAAACTCTGCATGAATGTTTTGGGGGAAACCCTTTGCAGTGACTGCAAATGAGACACAGGTTTCGCAGCATCCCATAAGTGAAAGTGTTTACCCTAAAGGGCACTGACACCGAGGTGCTCATCCTGATGTTTGTCAGGCATCCAGAGGAACACACACCCTGCGTGTGAACGGAGCTTGGATGCCTTAGGGCAGCCTGTGATGACCAGTGTTCCTGCCACGCCCACACCCCTCAGTCCTGAGTGGTCCGAAGTTCTTCACTCTGGAATTTCACTTACTGCATGTGCAACTTGATACCGTGGACAAGGTTCAGTGTCCCCTGGACACTGTGTTTCTCGCTGGAAATGCAGCTTTACCAGCCACCAGACCTCTTGTCATGAACATACCGCCTTTGTTAGACAGTTTTCAGCACTGCAGTGATAAAGAGTAAAAGATGCCTTATTTGGGGACCTGGGATACCATTTGCCCAGCCTAAGAAAGGGGCATATCTCTGGCCAATTGTGCTGTTAGTGTACAAATGTGCAAAGCCGTGTGTGAATGATCATGTCACCACAGGTAACTTTGAAATGGCTTTGAAAAATTTTAAGTGCAGAATCACGTGTGCACAAACAGGTACCTGTGTTACTGAGCCTGCCTTCAGAGTCAGACACATTCCAGTGGTTTATATGTAGAGGGGTAGAAAGTGTTCTCACCAGTCCACCCAGCTTTAGACAGCACACTACCTTTGGGCTTTCAATGCATTTGCTAGTGTTTCATTTGGGTCCAGCTATGGACTTGAAATCTGAGTTGATGACACTTTGCGGTGGTGACAGTGTCCGATAGCATATGCTTTCTTTCCTCCCTCTCCTGCACAGCCAGGGCTGGTGATAAGTCACCATGCGGACCACACCTTAAGCAGTTTCTGCCAGTGGCAGTCTGGGCTGATGGGGAAAGACGGGACCCGCCACGACCACGCGATCTTGCTGACGGGCCTAGACATATGTTCGTGGAAGAATGAGCCGTGTGACACTCTGGGTAAGTCCCTCCAAGGGAGCAGCAGGATTGCGTGTGGGGACCCTGTGGTGGGGCCAGAGGAGGCTCAGTGTTTCTGTGCCTGCCCACGTGCATTAGTCGTAGTGACTGCAGGGGACAGTTGCGAAGGGACTTGCTCTCTGCGTGAACTTTCTGGCTAAACGCAAGAGAATGCTTTGACTTGTCAGGAGTGGTTCTGCCCCTCGCATGTGAGGCCCTGAGTTCATCTGTAGGATGGGATGGGTGCAGCTGGGTTACTAAGGAGCAAAGCAAAGCTCTTCCCGGAGCCAGGCATTTCTGTGTCTTCGGCTATAAAGCAGACCTTCTTCCCTGTGTTTTTCCTTTGGGAATGGGAACAGTAGATGCAGGCGTGTTAAATTCTATGCCGAGAGTAGCCGAAGTTACAAATATTTCCGGAGAGTCTACAGAGGTGTGGTGTTCCCATTTCTCTACCAGTGTCTCTGTTTTAAGCAGTGTTTTAGGTGCTTATGGAGGCAGTACCCTGAGGGCAGCACTCTGGGCACTTCCCAAATGCTCAGTGCAAAGAGAGTGCTACGGGTACTGAAGCTCAGTTACAGAGCCCCTGCCTGCGTGGGGGAGGCTGGTCCTTGGGGAAAGGAGCACCATGGTTACTAGGACTGCTTAGGCAACTTTCCTGTCTTCTCTGTTCCCGAAGTTCAGGGAGGAAGTTGTTTTGTTATAACACTTTCAGTCTGGTCCTGTACTAGACACATTAGCCCCGTAGTTCAGGAAAAGCTACAGCAGCCCTACTGCTCACCCTGACTTCAAGGGTACCTTTGGCGGCTTCAGGGACATAGGCTTTGGGGATGGTTGTCACCTCCCTCCCTTCGTGATAAGAGAAGACCCCTGTGCTTCAACTGTCCAAGTCGTGAGACTTATGCCTACCATCTACTTTGCTTGTGGACCCTGGAGCTTTGGGGTACAGGGGACTGTGGGTGGGCAGTTCTGATGAAGGCTTAGACACTTCGGGTCAGCACCCCTGCACGTGCTGTCCAGCCCCTTGCTTGGGGAAGGTGGCTCACGCAGCGTGAGTTCCTGAGAGGCGAGCCCGCAGCTGCAGCCGGGCTTTCCCAAGCTGCCCCAAGACTCTCCTTGCTGGTTTTCTCTGTATCCTTTTGCCATGTGAAACCATCTCTGTGACAGTCACAGAGAGTTCCTTGTCACGAATGCAAATTGCTGAGCTGAATGTGGAGCTGGTCGTGGGGACCTCCCGACATAGCCATTCTCCAAAGGCTTTTTCCCTCAGGCATTCAAGGACACAGATGCTTATAGAAAGAGGCAGAAATTCTCCTCCCTCTGCAGTAAATTCCTTCTTGTATTTTGGCCCAGTGCTAGCCTGAGCCAGGAGTACCGCATAGATCCATGGATTGTTTGCATGAGAAAAAAGACTCCTAGGACTCCTAGAGACGCTGGGAAAAGATCTCTTTCCCACCGTTCTTTCCCACCTTTTCTATGCATACCCCAGGGTTCCCCCTTCCCATCTCCCCCAGAGAAGATGAGCACCCCTCTCACATCAGTCTCTGTGCTTCCAGGGTTCGCGCCCATCAGCGGGATGTGCAGCAGGTACCGCAGCTGCACCATTAACGAAGACACGGGACTTGGCCTGGCCTTCACCATCGCCCACGAGTCCGGGCACAAGTGAGTCCACTTCCCCGGAGGGGAGCCCAGAGCCTCTCTTAACTGGCCATCAGCACAGGTTAACACCCAGGCACTGGGACGAGTCCATGGAAGGGATTCCCGGACTCCCAGCCACAGAGGCAGTGACCAGACCCTGTCCCCAAGACCCTGACCTTCGGTCACAGTGCCTTGCGTGTGTTAAACCCAGAGCAGTGTGTGTGTGTGTGTGTGTGTGTGTGTGTGTGTGCGTGTGCAGTCACACTTCCGTCTCTGTGACCATCTCAGATGTTCTGCTTGCACGGAGCCTAAGGCTGCGGTCAGTCGTGTCTGTCTCTGTCCCTTTTGCTGTGGTTTGAACCCAGTTCTGTAGATTCATCTCATTCTTCAGTAGGGTGCTATCGGGGTCTCCAAATAAACCAGGACAGTTAACTCCCCTTGCTAACTGCTGTGACTCCCAAGTTTGTGTTTAAGAATTTGCAGGGATATTGTGTTTTGATATGGGCAGGGCGTGGGGAGCCCGGGTGCTGGCAAGATCAGACCCAGAAGGAGCTGGTTTTCCTGCCTGTGTTCCACCCCGTGTCAGCCTTGGTGGCTCTGCGGTGAGGCAGCATCCCCTGTGCCCTGAGCTCAGCCTGGCGGAGAGGGTCTTAGGGTCCCGGGCAGGCAGCGTGCAGAACAGAAGGTGTGACTGTGCTTGATGTCTTTTCTGAATAAGAAAATCGCACATCGATACCCATAACACGAAACCTGCCTGGTCATTTTTCATGGAACCTTATTCATAGATAAAATGTTTCGGCTGATAATTCTGCATGCTGACTTAAACTTGAGGCACTGTTCTTAATGTAATTAAGGGCCCTGTGGCCGCCCAAGCTGCTGCAGACCTCCGGCCATGTGGACACAGGAGGAATGCAAGTACTTGCCAGCCATGCTGACTGTCCATGAAATTTCTAGAATTGTGTACAAATAGGAATCCCAGCTCTCCTGGTTGTTTTGTTTTTTGGTTTTACTTTCAACCTGATTTCACTGGCAACAGGAAAATGAAGGCAGTAGCTGCAATTGTGTTTTTGCAAAGCCGATGTCTCCATTCTCTACTGGACGTTTGACTGAGGTGATAGATCGGATCATCGGTGCATGGATGTGAGTGTGCATGTGCACGCACGTGTGTGCACGTGTGCTTCCATCCACTGAATACCACAGTGAACCTGCGGGCTTTGGCTCTGGGCGAACTGGTGGCCTGAAAAGGAGGCTTTGTGTCCCATTTCTGATCCTTTAGTCATCACAGGTAATGATTGACTATTTCATTGCTTGAAAAATTGTCCTGCACTTTATAAGGCTTTCGGTTAAGTCATGATTAGAGCTTTAATAGTCTGCTAGAGTTAAAACTTCAAAAACTTTCATTATTGTAACGACATGAGGCTTTTGCTGTCCTCTGAACCATACCTGAATTTAATTAAACAATCAAGGCAGAAATATTTCAATCACCCAGCACTGAGCCCATCAGCGCTCGGGGAGCAGCTGAGATGGGGGCCTTGGCAGCGCTGGCCACACAGCCAGTGGACTCAGGTAAACTTCAACTCAATCCACCAGAACCAGACCTGCTCTGAGTCTCGGAGTCAGCCCATGTGAGTGCTGGCATTTGTGTTTCTTAGGAGTCAATTATTAATATTTCTGTTCCTCACCCAGACTAGGTCTGGATGGATAAAGAATTTGCTCCAAATAAGGAAAAGGTATTTTCCCTGAACGTGGGACTGGAGTGGAGGGTAGAGGAAGGGGTGCTGCACACCAAGGGAGGGGAGCCCCTCTCTGGGAGGGAGCACTGGTCTGTGGGGGTCACGAATCCCCTTTGCACCTCTAGTGTGTGAAGGAGCTTGTGCAGCAGGCAGAACAGGGAGCTCTGAAGAGCTGAGTCACCGTAAAATAGTTTCTGATGACACTGAGAATCCAGGAAACATGCGTTCATGTATTTAAAATGAGTGTCACAGCAATACAATATTAATAATCTGGCAATGGTAATAGTAACAATCTTTGTGGCCCACCCTGTGTGTGGTGCATGACACATTTATCCTGGGGAGCTGTGCTGTGCGTGACGCGTCTCAGCTGTCTTTCCATCTCCTGTTTCTCTACCCCTTCCTCTCTCCCAGGCCCCTTCTAATCTGCAGAAGATCTCCGTCCTTCCTATCACTTATTTTTTAATATAAATTGGGCTTGCATCTTTGTGAAGCCTGTGGAGCCTGCAGTGTAGAAATGACCATGATGATCCCTTCCATTGCCTTCCCCATCTGAGGAAGACCAGGCGGTGGGTGTGCCCAGCAGGTGCATCTGCCAGAATGGGGGACGAGTGGGCAGGGCGTGAGCACGTGTGCAAGTACAAATTGAGCTTTCAAGGAAGTTCTCAGATGACAAAGCAGCAGCATACAAGACTCAGGAACTCAATTTCATAAAAGTTTTTAATTGAACTGAGGGCTGCACACCTGGTGAGGTTATTTACTTGTTAGTATTTGTTTTGAAAAAGTATTACTTTTGATGCCTGGTGAAACACCATGACATATACTGCATAGCTTTAGCTTTGGCAGTCAGCTGCAAGGAGTGTCAAACTTTTGATTTCTATAATTTAAGAATTAAGAAAGTGATTTTGTATCTCGTGGCACTTTTACTATGAAAGACCTGTAAAGTGTCCTGCTTTGAAGGTGAAATTTCCTTCTTGAGTTCTGATCACAGGCAGAAGCCACTGTTGGGGTGGAGGCTGCCTCTCCCTCCATGTCACTGCATCTTTGAAGCTTTGAGTCAAAGCAAGGTTTCCGCTAACGTCCCCCCAGTGGGCCTTCTGTTGAGTCCCTTTGTTCCCATCTTAAAATGTCTTGTGCTTCATGCAGAGAGCAATGGTCAGGAGCAAGTGTTTGGATCTGATGCTGGGGCTGGAAGCAAGGTGTGCTTTCTTTTCTCCTTGTGCACTCAGGCCTGAGCCTGGATGGCTCTATTGCCAGCAGCTGAAGGAATTTCCTGCTTACATTAAAGCACTAGACTTGGACATACAGTTGCCCAGTGCAGGTACTGAAGATTTGGCACAGAAATGCCAAGGGCTGAGCCACACATTTCCAAAGTCCGGGCCCGAATCTGTGCGACAGATCCCACTTAAGGGAAGTCATGCTGCGAGCTGAGCAGCCCTGTGGGACTCAGGTTCCCCTGGACTCTGCCTCCCCTCACAGTGTGGAGTGCTGGGCCTGACCCAGGCCGGCCCTTGTGTACATTTTCCATCCATAAAGCTGGCAGACTCCTCAGCGCACTCCTCCCATGCACCACAGCGGGAGCAGAGGTGTTTGAGCTGCACACCTCAGGACCTCCCTGCGTTCTCGCGTCAGACCTCCGAGACACCCCAAAACACATCTGCTGTGCTGTTTCTTGCCTTTCCCTGCCTCTGTGGCACATGACGTCCACTGGGCCCAATTTGCATTCTCTCAGCAAGACACTGTGTAGGCATCTCTTGAAGCCTGGGGATTCACGCCTTCAAAAAGACTGAAGAGAGCAGAGTAGTCACACCAGGGGAGGGATGAAGGGGTGAGGGCTGTGTGGAGCCCACCCCGGGGCAGGCAGCTGAGACTTCTAGAAAGGATCAGAGAGGGCATGGCCCTGGGCTAAGCGGTAGCTCTCTGCAGGTCAGCCATCCTTCCCAGAGTCTCCAGATGCCAGCCACTTTTGACAGTGATGTGTGCGTCTCACAGTGTGTGACTGTGTGCCCTCCATGGGTCAGGGGGGCACTTAGTGACATAAAGTATTCGGAGGGTGCTGGGAAGACCTCTTGCCTAAAACTCCTGTTTGGGATTGTCACACTGCCCTCAGGACTCTAGCACCCGGGCATCTGTTCTAACCATTTGTATTGATTATTGTTATTAAGAGTTCTTGCTGTTTATATGCTCAAAAGTACTTAAAACCGACTGGCCTTGGGCCTTTGAGGAGCCCCCACCCCACCGTGTGTACCGGAATGACTTCCGTGTGCTAAGGGGCAGAAGTTCTGCGTTCCTCTTTACGAAGCACATGGTGCCATGTGCTCTGTGTACCTTATGGAGGAAGTTTTTTTTTTTTTTTTTTTTGTCTTTTTCGTTTTTTGTCGGTACCGGGGATCGAACTCACGACTGCCTGCTTGCAAGGCAGGCGCTTATGCCACTGAGCTAAATCCCCAGCCCCCATGGAGGAAGTTTTATTGCGGCATCTCACACAGGAGGAAAGTGAGGCTTGGTGTAGATAATTTGCCCACTGTCCAGCAGGTCCTGGCTGGGTCTCGCACCCTCCCAGCCCTGTGCTCTCCAGCCAGGGCCCCTCTGGTCTCCTGATTCCCCTCTAGCTGCTGCCTGCATCTCAGTCTCCTGCCTTCCTGGGGGATGAGCTGAGGCCCTCAGGGAGCCTGAGCCAGGGCCGTGGGCATCTCCACCCTCAGTCACCATCCTGGTGGTGCTGGCCCATGGTTCTTCGATGGGTGTCACATTTCCCTAGCCATACAGTCTGAATGGACTGAAATAATTGATTCAGCCTCTGCAGCCACATGACTGAGTGTCTTAGTCACTTTCCTGGTCACTGAGACATAGCATTGACCCCAGTGATTGAAAGGCAGAAAAGCTGTTTGGCTCACAGTTTGCAGAGGATTCAGCCTTTGTGTGGTTGGCTGGCTCCAAGGCACAGAATCATGGTGGAGGAGAGCTGTTCATGGAGGAGAAGTAGCTCATGGCATGGTGACCAAGCAGCAGACACAACAAGAAAGGAGCCAGCCTGGGAGGGAAACAGAGGCTTCCAGGCCTCACCTCAGGGACCCACCTCTTCTGACCAGATCTAGCTCCTAAGGGCAAGTCAACTATAAACACCTCTGACCCAATTGCCTTCCAGAGGCTCACTTATGAATACGTGAGACTCGTGAGGGACATCTAGATAGAAACTATTACATCATCATGGTGGGAATTTTATTAGTAATGAATAAAATACGTGCAGTGTTTGAACTATTCCAAAAGCACTGTGGGGGACTTTAAAAGCATCTATCAATAGATGTAATTATCAGATCCAATATAATCCAAATTTGGGTTTACATTCGAAAAGGCTCGAGTTAATATCATGGCTGAAAGGGTTGCCTTTTATTCAGCCAGCGAGCAGGAGCAGTCGCTGTGGTTGGTCAGTCTTGCTGGGAGGGGCTGCAGGGATGCAAAGGGAAGCCTCAGGCCCTCGGAGACTCACAGATGGCTGAAGGTGGAATGCATTCATTGTTTTATCATATTGGGTGACAGCTATTTTAATAGGGTTTTAGTGCACAAGAACAAAACTCTATCTAGTGTGTGTGTGAAATAAACAGCAATTATATTTCTGGTGGCCAAATACCAAACTTATCTTCAAGATGTGTTCCACTCATTCTTCCATGACTTTGCTGATGTTAACGACTGTTAAATGTGATCCCCAGGGGGTCATTTTGTGCTGAGGTGCCGCCATCTGAGTGGTGGAATAGGTGGAAACACCCCTTGTGGGTCAGTGGTGCCGAGATTTGATAGCTCTAAGAATTCTCGCGGATGAATTAGAATACTGCTGGCTGCCAGATTCTGCCTTAGTTACTTTTCTCACTGTTGAGACAAAATAATCCAATGACCAAAGTTATGGGAGAGCAGGTTTATTTAGTTCATTGTTTGTAGAAGTTTCAGTGCATAATCAGTGGGTTCCAAGGTAGGGTGGCAGAAGGTGATGGCTTGAAGTTAGCAATACAAATAAGAGATTTTAACAGCATCTTTCCGATCATGTTATACTGTATCTTGGATGCCAGGATTAGGGCAGTGCAAGCCAATCAGTGGCCTGATTTCGTAATCACCCACCCTTAATCTTAGCACCTTTAATCCCAGCATTGCACCATGAATCAGTCATGAACTACAAATTCAACCACCTCTGAAAAAGCTCCACCTATGACTGCATGAGGTTTTGTGGGGACATCAAGACACAAGCCATAAAACTAACCCCCCACCTACTACTGTATCAAAAATCTACCAGGGCAGGCTGCAGCTCGCCACACTGCACATGGTATTTCTCAGAGTTGGGTATGCGTAGCAGAGTTTGAGGCCTGATGCTGGGAAAAAATCACAGAAAATACCTTTAATGAAAACATTTAAAAACTGGTATGCACAGACCTGGAGCATTACTATTTTGATTTCCTTGCAAATTTGGGCAGAAATGTTAATAACTTTATCAAGGCCAATTGCTGGATCAATACACATCTTCTTCGTGACCAGGCCGAGGGCCAGCCGGGCCAGAATGGTTTGGAATTTTGTTTCCATGCATTCTCTCCAGGGCAGCTCTCATCTGGGATTTCAGCCCGAATCCTTTTCACAACCATGACACATTTCCTGTACCATATGGATGCCTTGGCGTTGATTAATGGCCTTTAATAGAACTTCAGAGCGTGGGTGGAGGTTAAAATGACCACATCCACATCACCCTCGGTACTGATCAGGAATTTTGCAGAAACTGGACAATATTTGCATGCCAGATCTCCTTGGAGACACCATTCAGTCCTGCTTAGGCTCCGCCACTGCAGGGGACCTGCCTGGCCCTGGCTGCCCAGTGTCCAGGCTCTGGTCTTGCCCATCTGTAGCCCCCAGTCTTGTGATTATCCCTTGCATTGTTCCTCCCTTCTGGGGGTGAAACGTGATTTAAGTTCGAAGACATCACATGCTTAACACCTTGCTGTGAGCAGCGAGTGCTCAGGCGTTCACTAGTACTCACGCATGCTGTGCAGCTCTAAGTAAAGCAGGTAAGGGGGCAAATTCAGCCTCAGCAACACACAGTCTCCTGACCCCTGCTGGAGCCCGCTTCCCCTGCGGGTGTCTTCCTGGCTCCCTGCTTCCCCTCTCCACTCATTCCAGGGCTGTCAGTAGCAAAAGGCCTCAGATCTAGTAACCACCTGTCCTTTTCTTCCTCTCTCACGAGCTTTTCCCTTTCTTGTCTGTCTCCTTAATTCTGGGATCACTCTCAGGCCATTCCTAGACACCAGACATCAGTGGCATGGGTCTCCAGGGACCTGCTCACAAGGCCGCAGGGAGCGCCCATGTCCCACAGGCTTTCCTGCCAAGGTGTCATGTCTCCCCTAGGAGAGCTAACAGTGGCAGCATGGCTCTCCTGTAAACGATGCTTTAGTAAGTTACGCAGCAACACAGGCTTTGGTGAAAAGGGGTCTTAGCCAGGTCACTGTGCATCTGCAGGTGCTGGGCTGCGGTTTTCAGGACGGGGATGCAACTGGCCCTGTGAAATGCAGGCATCTCTAAAAGTCTGTTTTAAAAGCATCTTTATTCAATAAGCCAGGGCTGGAGCCCCAAACTAGGCTGGTTGACAATGAGAAACAGGTGCAGCCTGAGTGCCCAGAGGCGGACCCAGCCGTGCTCACCCATTGGGCTCCTGTGGAGATGTCCCCTCCAGAGGGACAGGGGAGTTCAGGTAAAGAGCTCACAGGGTGCCCAGCTCTCACCGGCTGCAGCACTGCAGACCCAGCAGGAGGCATAGTGTGGGGCTGCGTAGGGCAGTGTTCCAGCTCCAGCCCAGGGCACACAGATGGGGAGCTTATGTGCCGAGCTCAGATGTCTGGTCTCTGTTCTGAGTCAGCAGTGCCTAGCTGAGAACCTGACTTCTGTAGTTTTAATGAACACTGTAGAAAGCTGTGGAGGCCCTCGTTACAGGGGAGCACAGAGGGGAGAAGAGGCACAGAGCACATTAGCTTCAAGATCACAAAAGAGACGCTCTCCCCACCCCACGGGTTTGTACCCAGTATGCTTGCAGACCTTTCCGTGAATGGCCTACTCCCGGGACAGCCCTGGAGCACGTGATCACACACCCTCAACCTTTTGCCACCTTGCCTTCAAGGCTGTGCCAGTCCTCCTGACCTGTACTTGGAAGAGGGCCCTGGAGGCTTCCAGCTCTGCCCTGCTCTGAAGTGACCATTTCTCTCTTTCTCCTGCAGCTTCGGTATGGTCCATGATGGAGAAGGGAACATGTGCAAAAAGTCAGAGGGCAACATCATGTCCCCAACACTGGCAGGACGCAACGGCGTCTTCTCCTGGTCACCCTGCAGCCGCCAGTATCTGCACAAATTTTTGAGGTAGGCATTCCTTCAGCTGGCGTCACTCACTGCGGGCCTCACCTTGGGTGTGCGCTCAGGGTGTGGTTTTCACAGGGGTCCCCTCCAAAGATGGCTTCAAGTGTCCTTGTGATCATGGAGTTCACTACACTCTAGGTGACAGAGAGGCCGCAGGATCAGGTTAATGCTGACCTGTGGACCCAACAGAAGCCCCTGAAGCACTCAAACCAAAGTGTTTGGCACTTACATTAATTTTGGTTTAAATTTTTCACTTTTATACCAACATATAGTTAATTAATTCCAAAGAAAGGAAGGCCTAGTGTGTATATTTCTGGATACAGAATGATCAAGGAGAACTAACCCCCATCTTTTTATGAAAATTCATTTTTCCTTTAATGAGAAACCTTGAGTATATAAATCTTATTCCCAACTCTAAACCTTTAAATTTTACTGAAGGTGTTTTAGAAAGCTTTACTAAAACATATTTCATTTGTATATAGGATACTGGGGATAGAGAAGTTGTCAGGTTTCAATTTAATTAGATTTTAATTTAATTTCAGAGGAAGAAGAGGCTTGGAGAACTATGTGTAGGTCTAGTTAGGTGGGCAGCGCTGTGCATCCCACTGACTGAGTTTAAATGCTGCTTCAGACCTTAAACCAACTTTGATTCTGACCCATGGCATGCTCGGGGCACGCCAGGAAGACCTGTGCTGTGCAGACCAGGTTCTGAGCATCTGGGGCTCCTCCCACGACTAAGAGCTGGCCTTCCCCTGCAGCCAGCAGGGGGTGAGACAGAGTGGGCACAGTGGTGTCCCGCAGGGAGGCTCAGACCATGGCCCCAGAGTGTAGGGACAAAGGAGCTCAGGAGCAGGCAGGTGGGATTGGTAAAGCTGTCTCTGGGCCATCGCCCTTCCCAGATCCTGCTGCAGGGAAGATGCTCAAGCCCAGAGGCAGCAGCCTGGCAAAACAAAACAAACCCCAAGACCCCTGGACTCTGGAACTGACCTCTCTTTACTGACCCCCAAGAACGTGGGAACAGCCAGCATCCTCACAAATTTGTTTCCTTCCAAAATTAAAATTTTCAAGGAAGCTTCTCATCAAACTTGCTGCTAAGGTTTATGTTGCTTGGAAACCCGGGGCACACTGGCCTGCTGCAGAGAGTTAAGCCTTGGTTGCTCACTGGCTTAATGCATCTGAAACTGCCTTGCTGGTCAGCTTCCTGATCTCCAAGTAATCAAAATACTGTTATATCTTCCACCAGTGAAATGGTCATCTGGATATGATCCCAGCCATGAGTAAGAAAGACAGCTAGCTGTAAAGGACGAATCTGCTCTTCTTCATTAGCAGTTCACTGTGTGGCAGATGGAAAAATATGTATAGGAAAGAAGTCAAGTGGCCTGAAATCATCAGCTCAGCTTCTCTCCTTTGGTGGTGGTGCCATGGAGGACTGATGGGCGTATGGGGAACCCACCAGCCCAGCCAGTGATGCTGGGTGTCACTTCCTGTTAGCAAATGCAAACCTAGCACAGCTCCTCACATCTGCATCCAGGAAGTCTGCGACTTAGGGAAAGTTTAGCTCACTGTTTTATATTTCATGGCAACGTGGACTCGTCTTCAATGTGCCTCTCAGACATTGGACTCCGGTCACACAGATCCGTGAATGTGCCTCCTTCCGCCTCATGAGTCTACATGGCTCATTGCCCCAGAAATGTGACCGTCACAGGGAGCTGGAGTCTCAGGGGAGTCTGGGTGCCTTGCTACACTCTGCACCCTTCTGACAGAGAGAAAAGGGTACAGAATGATGGGGGGAAAGCGAGGCGGAGGACTGGCGTGTTGATCACGATCTAGCATTCTCCTCTGGGAAGGCACTGGAGTCAGCAAATAATCTAACCTTTCCTGGGGATTCCCATTTTCCTGCTTGGAAAATGAAGGGGTGCAACTAAATGATGTCCCCAGCTCTAAGGACATATTCAGTGCTTAGAGTGGAAAAGGGTTTTGCAGTGTCATTCTGACCTTGCCTTCCTGCTTCTGTCAGCATTATTTTTGTTTTGGTGTAAGACACATAGAGGAAAGCCCCGAGTGTTAGTGTCACAGTAGCATAACTTGTCCCAGGTCAGGACAGAGCCTGGGGAGCACCTGGCTGTCACCGCCCTTCTCTCTCATGCTTACCACCCTCCCCCATGTGCTCCATCTCTGTTCCACCAGATTTTTAACTTCCTGGGATGCGAGTCATGAGTTACTACTTTGTGATCATCAGATTCCTCCTCATTTATTATTTTATTTTAAAGAGGATAAAACCAAAGAAAATAGAACAAAATAAAACCAATCAAAATAAAGTAGTATAAGTGATATAGGACTTCAAAACCTTACAAAAACAGCAAAAGTTACAATCATGCCTTTTGTTGTATTCGAAGTAGCTGCAGATACCTTCAGACATAGTAAAAATTGAACAGAGCAGAATAGAATAGAAACAATAAAGACAAAACAAGCGGGCAACAAAGGACTTCAAAATAAGCTAAGAGTAAATTCAAAACGGCTATTATAACATGCCTTGCTATGTTTCAAATAGCTGTTCATGCCACCAGATTTGACACAATCAAACAGGGAAGGGAAAGTAGTTCTAGTCTTTTTGTTACAACTCCCAGCTCCATCTTGTAATTGTTTCTTGCTAGAAGTACACGTAAAGGTGTCTGTAACAGGATCTTCTCACATTGAACATCTGGTTGTCATTATTCAGTTTCACTTTCCCACATAATCCTGTAGGAAGAACAAATAGGCTTCTTGGAAAAGGTAAAATATAAACAATTTCAGGAAAAAAGCAGCCCCTGTGTTTGAATACAGTTAAGCCAAAGATTACACTGGACTTCAGGAGAAAAATTTCCCTTCTTCTTATATAAGACATATTGCAGAGTTGCATTAGGACGAGAGGCCTAACTGACTGGTGTCTTTGGGAACACTTTCGGCCATCGCTAGTAACTGCATCTCCTCTGTTTCAGCACTGCGCAAGCCACATGCCTCGCTGACCAGCCCAAGCCCGGCAAGGAGTACAAATACCCTGAGCAGCTGCCGGGAGAGTTATACGACGCTAACACCCAGTGCAAGTGGCAGTTCGGAGAGAAAGCCAAGCTCTGCATGCTGGACTTTAAAAAGGCAAGTGATTATTGGCAGAGGCTCCGTGCAGCAGGATTCACGAGATTGTTTTATTTTGCGGAACTGACATTGATGTATTCTGCAATTGTTGGTTGCCTACCAGATGTCAAACCCCGCATGTTAGGGCCGGTCCTGTGGAACAGGAAACACATGTTTCTCTGGCAGAGAAGATGACGGTAGATACTGCTGTGGGTATCAGCTTTCTTTTGAGAATTAACTTGGCCTGGCAGATTAGACCTTTCTTCCTGATTTATCACATGGGAGCTCAGCAATAACTTTCAGTTGGCGTCAGTTTGCAAATTAATACTCTGCGTGTTTTTTCGAATAGTATTAAAATATAAGCATAATTTACTGTATTAGAAAGCAGCAGCTGACCTGGGACTTCTGAATATTAAATTCCCCAATAAAATATTTATAGCATGGTTTCTCCTGGAAGGTGGTATCTTCTGCATCAACCCCAGGGATGCTCTCCTGTGGCCCCCTCCGGGCGATTTTCTATTTAAAAAGAGACATCTGCTCTTGCTGGACAGGGAAATCAGAGATTTAGAACTTGCTCTGCTGAACCACAAGGAAAGCTACTCATAAATCAAAGAAAGTAACTAGTTTTGAGGCCTCTTCTATTCTACTTTATAATGAAATCAAGCAAATACACACACACACACACACACACACACACACACACGTTCCTCCAGTAAACCCCCAACATTTTGGGGCACACTGAGAGTGTTCCTGACTTAGCCCCAGCAGGTTCACCTTCTTTCTTCTAAACTCAAGTGAGTCTGACCCGAGAGTCAAACTGGGCCCCATGCCAGCAGCACTGATTACCTCTGGGTTGGGTGATCCCCACACAGAGCAAGGATTATGAAGTCGGCCGGCATCTGCATTTTCCTGGTGTTGCTCCTGTAGTGAGCAGAAGATACAAATTCCCTGAGACATTGCTTGGGAGGGTTACTCTTGTGTTCTTTAAGGTAAAGAGGTATAACACTGATGTGTTCTTTTAAAGATGGAATATTCTAGATTGTTGTTCCAGTCCTCAGATTATCTTACTTTGTGCCCATAGACTACACAATTCATGGTATCCTAATATCATTTAGAAAATATAGACAATAAGTCAATTGCAAGATGTCTTTTTATTACTGAAGAAATATTTTTCACACAGTGAAATATTTATGTCTAAAATTTAAATTCTGATAAACATCTGCACCCTTGTCACCAGCATCTCAATGAAGATGTAGCTTATTTCCACAGAGTCGTGGGCACATGGGTGTGAATTCTACAGTGACTCGAGCATTCCGGAAACAACTGTTTCTAATTGCTAATATTTCTTACGTCTCCATGCCCTCTGAAGTGCTTACTGCCTCTGATCTCTTCCACGGAAGCACAAGCTAAAATCTCCTGGACTTTTCCTTCTCTCCCTTTCATTCTACTGTTCTTGTTTTGTGTTTCTGAACCTCCATATACAGGCGCATTCATACTTGGTACTATTATGACCTCCCAACTCTTTTATGGTTATAAAATACTTCTAGTCATGTTGTATTTCTTGAATTCTATTTTACCTGATGTGCGTGCAGCCACATATTTTATTTGGGAACATTATTTGAATGTTTACTTGTAATCTTCTTACTATCGATTTGTGTTCTTATATACAACATTTGTGTTGTGAGCATTCTTTTATTTGATGTTTCTTTTTCTGTTCAACTGAACAATCTCTGATGTTTTAAAAGAATATTTAATCATTTTATATTTAATATGATGGAGTTAAATATGTCATTTTTTTGTTTTGTTTCCATTTTATTTCTTTGTTCACATTTCCTGCTTTTTCCTTCTTTTGAACTTAGTTATTTGTTAGAAATCCTATTGTTTAAATTGTTCTTGCTTTTTAACTTTACCGTGTAGTGCTACATGTTAGCTGCTCAGAGATTACTGCCTCATCCTTAATTTAGAGACTAAAAATCAAGATTTTGCCATCTTTGTGCAATGCAAGATGCAACAAATACTCTGTGTGTCACTTTTCTGTACCTTTTTTCATCATTCTCTGTCTTATTAGTATGCATTGTGGTTCATTTTTAAAATTTTTATTTTTAGAAGTAAGACCTCGATTTTATTTACCCACATGCTTACTATTTAACATTTGTGCCTGTCTATAGATTTCAGTTTGATACTGATATGTTTTCTAGGGCCTGAACAACTTCCTCTAGCATTTCTTGTTGCATTTATCTGCTAGCCATGAGTTATTTCAAATTGTTCTTTTTTAATTGGAAAATGGAGCTAACTCACTCTAGGTCTCGAAGATTATTTTTGCTGGTGTTGTAAACATTTTTTCTTTTTTCTATTATGCATTTGTGCAACCAAGCTCAGTTTTTTCTAGACAGTCACTGTGAATAAAGGAGTTGGTCATTTTTATCTTCCTCCTACCATTTTGATCATGGTTTAGATAAATCAGTGAAAGACACATACAGTTTCCAGTTGCAGAATTGCATTTGGCTTTGTGTTTCTTTCCGGAATGTTCCCTGGTTCACTTTTGTCCACGTTTTCGCTGCTTTGTCTTGAGTGTGTCTCTGAGGCATCACTTTAGAGTAGATGTCTGTGTCCTTGAGATTCGGGCAGCCCCTGAGGCCTTGTTTTACCCACCGTCCTCCTCTCTTCTTCCCTCTGCTCTGGGGCGCCTGCGCCACCGCGGTCCTCGCTGAGCCCCCGCGCTCCCTGGCTCTGTGCTCGGGCGCTCCTTGCTTATGTGCACCAGAGCCCTGTATCTTGCGCTGTGCAACCTCTGTGCCCAGCCCTGAGCAGCCTTGTCCCTCTGCTAAGCTGCACGGTGCCTCATCTTTGCTATGAGCTTTGGCCCCTTAGACAAGGATGTACAGGCAACACTGACACAGGCTCCTGGGCTTCCCTTCCTGCTCCTGTGTCCTGCTGGTTCCATTCCCACAGACTTGACCAGGCCTCGCCTCCCATCTCTGCACCCCCCAGACCCGGAGCCCCAGCAGGATCTGGGGTTCTAGGCCAGCATGGCCAGGGCACGCAGGTGTGTTCCTTTCCCCACAGTGTCACCTCCCCTGCTGTGCTGCCTTTGCCAAAGGCCTGACACAGACGGTGCATGTAAATTTTCCGTATAGCTTTGCGAAATGGGAAAGATTTTTGTTTATGTTTTCAAGTTTTTATTTTTGTTTTGCTGTAAAATGCACTTGGTAGCACATGGTAAGTAGGGAAAGCCTTTTCAAATAGACTCTCAGCCTTGATATCCACAGTTTGGCATCCTTAGATTCAACCAATTGGGGAGAGAAAGTATTTGGGGAAGATTGCATTGGTGCTGATCATGCACCAACTGTTTCTTTCCATGATTCTGGTCCAAACAGATTCCGACAAGAACCAGGTCAAATTTCTCCATGAGGTCAACACTGAACCTAACCATTGAATTTGAATTAGGGCACCTGCCTGGCTTACCAGCTTTTTCTTTGCCTTGATAGTTGTTTCCTCAGTGAAGCTTTAACTCTTTCTAATCAGTATTAGCTAAAAGCTTACTGAGGCCTTTGTCCTATTATTTCTCTTCCTGTCTCCTTCCCCTACATCTACATGATGTGTTTTTCTTTTTCTGTATCAATTTCATTTTTTTTTTTTTTTTTTTTTTTGTACTGGAGATTGAACTCTCAACCTTGAACTTGCCAGGCAAGCACTTACATTGCTGAGCTAAATTCCTGGCCTTTAATCTCTATTTTTATAACCAATATGTATACTATCCCAAATCTCAAAATCAGACATGGTGTGGCAAGCAGAAATTCTTCATTTTGCAAGTAGTTTGAAATATCTTAGAACACTATGAATTTTTAAAATAATTATTGAGATTAACCTCTGCTGAAATTAATTTCAAAGGTATAGATTTTGTAGCAATGAAATGTGATGATCAGAAAGTTTTCCAAAATGGAATATAAAACAATAAATAACCAGCAGATTATGCAGTGTCTGGGCCCATATCCTGGTTCATTAAAGTATCTCAGTAGCACTTTGCTGGCCTGGGTGCAGATGGATGGATGATATGTGAGTAAGAGCAGCCCTTCCTGAAACCCTTGTGATGTTTAATTTGAAAAATCAACACAAGCACAAAGTGCATGAGTCCTTCTCTTGCATAACTGAATGGATCTTTGGTTCTGAGGTCCATCTGCTACCAGTCTCGCACGTATAGTCACACTTGTACCTGCCTGACAGCAGCTTTCTCTGTCCGCTGATACATCGTGATCAAAGCACAGTTAAGATTCATTGTGCATCTGACTGTAACATCATTATCAACTGTTTTCTGAGTTTCCCTTCTGGGAGGTCCAGTGCAGACCATTTGAGGAAGTGAGGTGGGGGCACACACTCTTCCCAGATTTGCAGCATCCTGGATCATCTGGGTGTTGGTTTTAACTGGGGTCATGTTTTGATGCTCAGCCTCAGCAGAGCAGTTTTACAGAAATTGATCTCTGTAAGCAGAACTCTTAAATTACAGGGCGCCCTAGGGTTGAGAGCTTTCACTTAAGACAGCATTCCTCAGCCGCAAAGACAAAAGTGGGCCGCATGCTCTGCACAGGTTTTGGCTTCCTTCCACCCAGTGAAGCATTGATTACCACAAACATTGCATCTTTATCAAGTGCGATTGTGATCCATCAACACTGCTTGGTGGCCTGACCCTGAAGTCTGACACAAAAGAGGCCAGAATCACTTTGAAATTTGATCTCCTCGGGGTCCTGGGTCGTCTGGTTGAGTTGGGAGCTCCGCCCACACCCAGTGAGCCTCAAGTTCCCTGCTCCCTGACTCAAGAATCTTCACTTACCAGGACACTGGCTGCGGTAACATTCTCAAGTTTTGCTGGGGTCATCACGGCGTAAAACAGCGATGGCTGAGCACCACCCTGCACATTGTGTCAGGGAGTTAGTAGTAGGTGAGCTGAAGCTGGACGGTTGTGGACAGGAGATGCTTGGTTCCACTTTATTAGCTAACTTTGAAGATACAAGCGTCTGTAGTGGGCTGTCCTGGACAGAGGGCCTTGTTTTATGCCAGACATTTATATTTAGAGTGTCTCAGGGCTGTCTTATCAGTGGAAGAACACTCTATGGATTGTGTGCTGTGTCAGCTTCCTCCGGCTGCAACATGTCTTCCTGTGTGGAGGGCGTGGGCTGGGGACTGAGCCTGGGCCAAGAGAGGCTGAAAAGCACAGGTGTGGTGAGCCAGGCCACAGGCCAGTGAGGACTCTCGTGCTGCAGAGTGAGCTCCTGCCAGCACCCTTGGCTTGGGGGATTTCTGTTTAGAAAAACGGGGAGCCACAGCCTGTGATGCCTTCTACCCACATTGCTCTATGCTAAATAATGCTCCTGAAAGCTAAAATGTCAGGACCGATACAAAACTTCTCTTGAGTGCTAGCCTGATTATAAAGTTTTATTTCTGTCACTCACTACTTTGCATAGGAACTAGTGTACCGTGTGTACAACTTGTTTGAAGGGCAGATAGGTTTCAACCGTGGTGGCAGATGCTGTTGACAGTAAACTAAGTTAACCTGGGAAAGCACCATTTGCATTGTAAATCCTGCATCAGTTCAGAAAGAGCCTGGAGATTTCATCCTGCACCCTCAGCCCCTGCCCCAGTCACAGCAGCCACAGTGGAGCAGGATCACAGGCTGAGAACTGAGACACAGCCCACACCTCCTCTAGGCTAGAAGAAGGAGAAATGGCCCAGGGCCATCAGGTGCTGGGCCCAAGAGGGGATGTTACCACTTGGCCCCAAGACACAGAGATGATTGGTGCTCACGGTGACATATAGGGTTCCCGTCTGCCCTGCCCCCTCCACACCGGTTCTGCATCCAGAGCTCAAGTACCCAGACTCTCCATGGGACCAGTCACCCCAACATATGAGCAGCTCCCTCTGCTTCATTCATCCCTTTATTCAGTCACTCACCACCCATGTATATACACTCACCTGTCCTCCTGGGTCAGTAGGTTCAGGGGCCCACTCACCCCCTGGACTCTGGGAGCCACTGTTCAGGGCCAAGAATATCTGGTCCTGGTCCCTGGCTCTCCCCACCCTCCACATTTCTACCCAGATATTGAGTCTTGGCCCATCAACTGCAAGTCCCTGATGTTTCCTCCAATTGTCACCTCTGCAAGCAACTCGAGCCGTCCAGGCTTCTCTTTGGAGAGCTATAGACTGATAGAATTGTGGTGCGGCTGAAAAGATAAGAAGTATGAAATATAAATGACCTTTATTTTAAGAATGCAGGGAGAGACCCCCGACCTCTGGGGTCTGGCATTCTCTCCCCGGGGCTGGCGATCTCTCTGTAGGACACGTGGAGTGGGGGCATACATGTAGCTTAGGTTTGGGGTGGAGCCTGAGGTGCATTAGCGATGTGCAGGTAGCCTGTTGGTATTCATTTCGTGCCAGAGACAAATTCCTAGGGGTGGGAAGATAAAGCTCCTTGGTTCTGCCTCCAGGGCTTTACAGTGTCTGGTCTAGGGCAAGTTTCTTTCATAGACACTGAGGCTCCTACTTTTATTTTTTTTAATTTTATTTAAGGAGAAAAAAGAAAAAAAAAACAGAAAAAGGGTACAAGTTATACAGAATTTCAGAAAAAATAAACAGTAGGAAATCACTAGTTAATTACATATTGTCATCTTAGAAATAGTTGTTGAAATTACAAAATTAAAGCATATAGAGGGAACTTTCAAACAGTGAGACTGCAAACAGTTTTGTTCAATAATCCAACAAAACTCAGTAATATGGTTATCTTATACACTTAAATATATATGCAGTTATATCTTTTAGAGAACTTTCTTTTCCTTTCTTTTGTACAATGACAATTATACATTTTGGGATTTATTACTCCCACAGTTCTTATTACTTTTTTTTTTTTTTTTTTGAAGAAAGTAAAACCAAATGCGACATACCAGGACAGAGTCAGTCAAATCAAAAGGATGGACGTATTACATAATGTAAAAACAAAATACAAGGTGATCAACAACGGTTACCATAATGCCTCTTGTTATCTTAAAAAGAATTGCCTATATCATCAGTTATAATAAAATTGAACAAAATAGTAAAGAATAAGACCAATAAAACCAAAACATTGGAAACATTAGAGGACTTCAAAAGAAGATAATAGTCAACCAGAATGGGCGTCATAATGGATCTTATTGTCTTCATAGTTGCCTAGACTTTCAAACTTGGTACTATCTAGCATAACAGAATAGAGGAAAATCAGTCAAAACAAGATGGTGAGAGCAATACAGAGTTTCAAATAAAGTTAATAGGAAATCAAAGTGGCTTACTATAATATATCCTGCTATTTTTTATTTATTTTTCCCTTAATTAAAAGGATAAAAATGAAAAAGTAGATAATAAAAAGGAGATTGAGATAAAAAAGAGGGCATAACAACAAAATAGCGCAGGTCAAAACATAGCCATTTAAGCAAAATAGTGTTTCACCACAAGATAATCTCGACACAATAGTAGTTACCATAGCGTCTCTTCCCTTAAAATCTTTGGGTATAACTCCGTATACTGTAGCATCAAACATATCAAGACAATGTAAAACCAGTCAAAAGAATGACAGTATTACAGGGTATTTAGAATCAACTAACAGAAAATGAACAATGGTTTCTGTATAATCTCCTTGTCTATAAAAGTTTTTGTTTATATTATCACATATAATAAAATCCAATAAGATACAACATGTTAAAACCAATGGAGACAGAAGAACAAAAGCTTGATGGGACTTCAAGAGGATATTAAATCAGCACTACCTATTATGATGTCCTGTTTTCTCCAAAATGGCTGCTCCTACCATCCAACCTTCTCTGCCACATTTCTGTTGAGCTCTTTTTCTGTCACTAGTTGTCAGTTTGTCCTCTTCATTTCGCTTTCTGCTCCATTCACTGTGGCCGCTCTGCCACTGTTTCTGGGATCTTGGTATTTTTCATTTTTAGAATATCCTGCAGTAATCTCTGTAGAGTTGAATTGGTGGTTGCAAATTCCCCTAGTTCCTCTTTATCCTGGAAGCACCTTGTTTTTCCATCAATTTCTAGGGACAGTTGTGCAGGATATATCAATCTTGGCTGGAGGTTATTATCTTTCAAAGCTTGAATTATTTCCCCCCACGCTCTTCGTGATTTGTTGGTTTGTGCCGAGAAGTCTGCTGTAATTCTGATGGGTGTTCCCTTGTAAGTGATCTGTTTCTTGTCTCTGATGGCTTTTAATATTCTGCTCTTATATTGGATTTCTGGAATTTTATTATATGCCTGGGTGTAGCTCTGTTTGGGTTGTAGGTGGCTGGGGTCCTATATGCCTCATATATCTGATTATCTTTACCTTTTGCTAAATTAGGAAAATTCTCCTGGATTATTTCTGTGAGTAGCTTTTGTAGTTCATCTGTTTGAGTCCCTACTTCTTTTATGTTCTTAATTCTTAAGTTATAAATCCTCTTATCATCTTCTAGTCTTTGTATTATTGCTGTTTGTTTTCTTGTTATTTTTAAGAAGTTTTTCATTTCATGCTCCCACCTTACAAATCTGTCCTCCAGTTCTGATAATCTATCCTTAGTTTCTTTCAAGCTGTTATGCCAGCTTTCAGTAGAGTTTTTAGTTTCCTGGTAATCTCTGTGAACCTGCTTCACCTATTCTATGTTATCTCTATTTTCTCCATCAAACAATTCTCCCCTTTTTTTCTGTTCTTCCATTCCACCATCTGTTTTTTCTTGGGCGGTGCTTAGATTTCTCTAACTATTCTACTTATTTCTTGTTTATTTCATTAAATACTTCATTTTTGAACTCGTCTATGAGGCTCCGGAGATACCGTTTTATATCTATAGGTGCCCTGTCTGACATTGCATGTTTTCTGTCTTCATTCTCTTTTGCTTTTACCTTTCCTGGATCAGTGTTCTCAGGATTGGGAACTGAGGACCCTTTCTTGTTGCTCCCTTTTCCCATACTTTTTGTTCCTTACATACAAGCATATGTAGGAGGCCCAGTTTTTTTTTTTTTTTTTTTTTTTTTTTTTTCTCTTTGTCTGTTATAGTTTGTTTGAATCCGCCCGCTAGGTGTTCCCGCCCACTGCAGTGTACTAGGGAGACACAGACCTGGGCAGCCTCTGCTGGGCCTGCCCCTCCAGGTCAACCTACTGAATGCTTCACTGCTAGCGTGCACCGCCAGGCATAGGGACCTGATTTGGGCTAGCCTACAGGATCTTAGTCCACAGTGTCACCAGGCCAAGCGCTCCCCACCACTCCTGCTTGAGAGGGGAATATGTGACTAAAGTCACTGCAAGGCTGTGTTCCGGTTAGTCTGCCCATTCCCAGAATGTCCTCTGTTGGAGCCTCCTAGTTTATGAAAGGGTCCCCATTTCTCTCACTCACTGCAGGTCGATGCAGGGCTCCATGCCAGTCCTGCTCTCAATGCCGTTTGGGCCAATTCCCGCTCTCAGAGCTTTTGCACGCCTCTCTCCCTGCCGTGCGGATTGGGACGCAGTATCGGCAGCAGGAAATTCAAATCACGGCTTCCAATGGCGCGGGATCCAGCTTCCGCAATGAGATTTTATGTGTTCCTGTTATAGCATCAGGATTGCATTTCCAGTTGGTTTCTCTCAGCTTACTTTGTTCCTGGGTCGGCAAGATACATCTCCCCTCACGTAGGACTCCTCACACGGCACCGCTCCTGGTTTCTAAGCTGGTAATATCAGAGAGGCTCCTACTTTTATAGACTCCGCTTAGAGAACTGAAAACATCTTTCTGTCCAGGAACTGAAGTCTCCGCACAATCATTCCATGTACTGAGGACCCGTGTGCAGGAGACCTCAGCCACCATTCCTGGGACAGCGCTAATTGTTCCCTGCCCTAAACATGACACATTGATCCTAGTGGTAGATGCACAAAAAACAGGAAATTTACTGGCACAGCAGCTGCAACCATATGAGTTTATACATGGCTCAGAAGCAAAGCAGTCAGCATTGGAGTTAAACCCCTGCAGGTCTGTGTGTGAAGATTGTAAATTTCCAAAATCTGGTTTATTAGGGAAACTGGAAAAATGAGAGGCTGTGTCCTTAGTCCAGACCTTAATTCTAAACATGAAGTAGATAATTAGCTTTAGGAGATTTTAAAAATTGGTTTAAACTTAAAATGGATCATTAAAAATAAAACCCTCTGTGAGACAATTCACACAATGCAAAAGGCCTCCTATGCATAGTTTTGAGCCAGGCTCTCACCATGTAGCTCGGGGTGGTCTGAGCTCACGGTATAGCTTAAGCTGGCCTGTAATTCTTGGCCCTTCTGCTGCAGCCTCTTGAGTGCTGGATCACAGCTACGCCATCCACATCTGACTCGGAGACTTCCTTCTAGCATTGCTGAAATGAAGCATGAGGTTGCAGGGCCCTCTGTTAAGCAGAACTATGTTGCCTTACTGCAGTTCATTTTCTCTGTGATACGAATTGCCCAGCAGCCATCTCGTTTCTTGGAGAATAGCACAGCATGCATTAAATGCTCCGCAGTGTCCTGCAGATGGTTTAGGAAATGTTTTCATCATCCCCAGCCAAAGCTCCCACTAGCATTCCAGAAGTGTCATGAGGCCCAGGTGCGGACTTTTGCAGGTCACTAAATGTTAATGAAAGTAAACACAATTCCTTCAACCCTGACAGCCTTTGTAGTTTATCAGCGTCAGACTTTGCTTGAGTTTCCTGGCAGACCAGCCCTGGGGGCTTCCCTTGCATAAGCTTTTCCTCCATGGCTCATTCTTCTCCTTGTTTGAGATGATCCCTTTCAGCCTGACAAAGGTCTCTACTCTGGGGCTGCCTTAGGCACCTTTGCTTGTCTGAACCCTTGCCTGAGTGCTCCACGCAGAGCACTTTCTCCCCCAGCAGGCTCCCCCTGCACCCTGTTCTCTCCCATCAGCACCACCCTGGGGCTTTACAGCACATTTCTCCTTTGAACCCTTCGGCCCAAACTCAAGACTGTGAATCCAGTCTATATTCATCGTGGAACCCTTCTCTACCAAGATGTCCTGCATGTTTTAAATTTTCATCCAAGGTTCTAGGAGGATGGATAGATGGATAGATGGAAAGATGGGGATAGATGGAGGTATAGAGGGATGAATGAATAGGTGAATGAGGGGCAAGTAAACCAGTAGTGTCCTCATCATTTTTGTACTTAAACATTAAGATTCAGATTTGGAGAGTTTAGTAGAAGGTTAGCCTGAAAACAGTAAAACATAAAATGTTTAGTTTGGTTTTCTCAACTATAATTTTTTTATAGTTTGTCACAATGTTTGGATTAAATCTATTTTACTGCTTAATTTAGAAAATACAATGCTAAATTTATGAAGAGTAAATATGAGTAAAGCTTCACAGACGAACTAAGCTGGTCTTCCAGTCCCTGTCTACCACGGGCAACTGTGCCTTACATTTGCATCGGTTTCTTTCCCTCGAACTCTCCCGATGTTTGTATTGTGGGGGCCTGGCTCGTTGCAACACTGATCAGCTCTTTTCCCCATTAGGACATCTGCAAAGCCCTGTGGTGCCATCGGATCGGGAGAAAGTGTGAGACGAAGTTCATGCCAGCCGCGGAGGGCACCCAGTGCGGGCCGGACATGGTAAGAAGCGCTGCGGTCTTGCAGAGCATGTGACTGTGCTTCCTGGGATTTTTAACCCAGGATTCCCACACACCTGCGTGCACACCTCTTTTGACACCCATGTGAAGTGCAGTCTTTATTTTATGTTGATAGTCATTGTCACTTTTGTGGGAATATAATTGACCAGAGGTCTGGAGATAACAGATCCAAAAGTTGGGCAGTAGACAGTGAGTGCACTTATTTAGTACGAAGACAGGTCCATGGGTTATAATTGGCTGGTACTACAAGGCCAACGTTAGTACCCTTGGGTTTCCAAGCGCCCGTGTGGTGGACCCCTTTAACCAGTGCATGCCCCTGTTAAAAGAGACAGAATTACATTAGAAGAACAGAAAAAAAAAAAAAACATGTAAGGTAGCAAGTATTCTGTTTGTTTTAGCTTTATTTGCTTTGCAGTTTGGGGATTGAACTCAGGGCCTTTGCACCAAGCTACAGGCCTAGTACTTTTTTATTTTTTGAGACAGGGTCACTAAATGACCCACGTTGGGTTCCAAATTTCCTGTCCTCCCACCTCAACCTGCCAGCGTGCTGGGATTATAGGAGTGTGCTACCATGCTCAACTAAGATAGCAAATTTGTTATTTCACCCTGGTGCAGGGTGAACTCACCATTACAATTTATCAGCACCGGGGAATGTGGCTTAGTGATAGAGAATGCGCCTAGAATTCATAAAGAACTGGATTCCTCACCATCTCTTTAAAAAAAGAATAAATTAGGCTTCTCATGTAAGAGTAATATCTTAATCCATCTGACTAAGCAGTGACCACATTCTCTAGTGAGAATGTAAACATCACTGAGGAGGATGCAAAGGCAAAGTCCTAAAGACCACTGCAGTTATGTTCAGCCTTCGCTACTGTGGTGTCTCCAGTGATATCAATGACCATGAAGACAAATCTCTACCTGTAGCTCTGGGCGACCATGTTTAAACTTCAGACTGGGCCACATCCTAACTGCGTGCATCTCTGCAGACAAAGGGCTTTTCAGTGTTACCAATGCAGCCGTGGCATGACCCAGAAGAAGTGCAGGGTTGAAGCAGCCCTTCCTGGGGCCACCAGGGTGAGATGGATGATGACATTCCAGTAGTGACCTAGGCGGCTGTGTTAATGTATGACAAAAATGCAGCAAGGTTGCTCTTAGTTTCTATAAGGAGAAACCGTGTATGGCGGGGTGTGCAGTGTGGAAGTTCTAATTGTGAGAGGACCCTGGACCACTTGCCAGGGCCCGGAGCAGGATGTCCTGATGTCCCCACTCACGTGTGTCCGCCGTCTGTGCTTCATGCCAGCCGCCTCACCCTGGGAAGGCCCTGGCAACTCCTGCGTCCTTCCTGGTCAAGTGCTGCTTGTTTTTTTGAGTGACATTGCTGTGATGTTCCCCCAAAACAATCCATGGGTTCTTGTTGCATTTCATTTACCTTAAAAACACTGTTAGGTTAACTTCTGAGAGTACTTGAGATAATTTCCCCTGTCAGTTTAAATCTAGCTTTTCCCTCTGCACTGGAAAGACCAGTGTCCGGGGGAGAGGCAGGGACCCTGGACCCCGGGGTCGAAGTGGCTGAGTGCTCTTTGGGAGGTCACAGGGACTGCCAGTGGCCAGTCTCATGCCACCCTCTTTCTACGTTTGCCATGTGTTTTGTGTGTCACTGTGCACTTGTATGCAGGAGGTTGGGACACCTGGACATGGTGAAAAACGTTTTTGTGATAGGGGCTCCACAGAGCCGCCTAAGCCCCTCAAGACACCCGCTCATGGCAGCCACTTGATGAAGACTTAGTTTATGTTTCAGTGCCAGCCTTGGTCTTCACGGTGGCATCCTGAGGGGACCACGTCCGTTTCCACTACTTGTTTGTGCACACACACACACACACACACACACACACTCATACATGCACACGGCATGCCAGACTCAAGTAGGCACTAGCTCTCCCATCACTGTGGATACTTAGTACAGAATTAAACCAGCACTTGGACGAGGGCAGCGCTTAGTGGAAAAGTGCTTGTCTTGCACCCATGTGGCTCTGGGTTCATCCAAAGTACCCCAAAATGAGACAACAAAAATAAATGTAAAAGTGAACCCGCCCTCGCTTTGTGACCACCTCAGCTGCCTTGCTTGACCCTGGGCCCCACCGTCTCTGCACTGCAGGACAGGGCATTGCCAGGTTCTCCTCCCTGACTTGCAGAGGAGGGTGCGGCCGCTCAGAGCACTGTAGGAACCTCCAGGTCATGCAGCTCGTGGACCTGAGACCTGGTGCTGGCTTTGCTCCCCAGTGCTTTGGTGGATGCTCTCACTTGCTTCCCTGTACCCTTGGGGTTCATGTACGGTGTGAGGACTCTGTCAACAGGGTTCAAACCAGAAACAGCCGTGACCCTGTGGTGTCCTCCTGGGAAAGTGCCCACTGCCATGGAGCATCCTGTCCGGCAATGGAATGGGAAGTCACAAGGCGCTCCTCAAAAGGCGCTGGTGTGCGGCTGGAACTCATCCTCACCAGCGGTCCCCGCTTCCTAGATACCAGTCAGCACTGGAGCCAGGAGTGCGTAAAGCCTACCTGAGTCTGTGTGTTTCCTACACACACACACACACACACACACACACACACAGGCACCAAGGTAGGAGTCAGGCATGACAGGAGAGTGACCGCAGCAAGTGGTGGCCGTGCACTAGAACACTTACCGCAGTGCCCTGCAGTGGAGCTCCTGTCATTGTGGCCTCTCTCAGGCATCCCGCAGAACATCATGGCAGCTCATTCCAGAACTCATGAGGACAGCCAAGACCGATGGGGGCTGAAAACCCTTTTTTTTTTTTCCATAAGAAACCAATAATTAGAAAAGCTTCATGAAAGCTCCCCAGAGCTTTCACAATGTGCGGGGCTCCTCTTAGCTGTTTCAGGACTAACAGGAGCCTTGTATTCTCACCTTTCTAACGTCTCTGAGGAGCCCCCATGCTGCACGAAGGACAAGAGAGTGAAGAGAAGTGGGCGGCAGGGCTGCACTGTCCCCCACCTCCCCAGACTACGCAGGGGTCCTTGTCAAGATGACCAGCAAGGTGAGGACGTGAGGAACGGGAGCAGCGGTCCAGCGAGGCTGCACTTCACCCCCAGAGCAGGACGGAACGGACAGGACAGTGCAAGCCTTCACCCTGTGTGCAGAACGGTGCCTGTAAATCATGCATTATTCATTTCCAGAATTTTCTACTTTATATTATCACACCATGGTTGAATTCAGGAAACAAAGACCTCAACAGTCAAAGACAAAAGCAGGAAGGGAAAATTTCTTTGTCAGGTACTGTCACTTGTCAGAGACAAGGAGGCTGAAAGCAAAACCACAATTAGGGGAAATGCTGCTTTGGGATGCAGGGCTGTAAGCCTAACCCAGCTCTGCAAATACCTGTGAACGGCCTGAGGCTGAGTCCAGAAGTATATGTGCACAAGCATGTGTGTGCACTTGCACAGGTACCTAAGCATCCTCTCCTAACCTCATGAGAGAAGACAAAAGTGTTTTGATTCAAATTCTCTGAAAGGGTTTGTTTTTTACTTTTAAGTAGAAAAGTTACTTAAAGAAATGCTGGCACGAGTAACAAAAGATTCATTTCAAGAAAATTTCCTACATCTATGATTATCCAAACAAAGGATTGGAGATGATACAAATGTCCATCAAGAAAAAAACTGGCTCAGAAATAAACAGCACTGGGTAGAGTATTATGTAACTGCAAAAAAGGGAGCTGGAAGACATCCACAGTCTTCTGTGAAATGATCCACAAAGCACAGCATCACACAGAAAAGGGCTGGAAAAAGCTTTCTGCACTCTTCTATCTTTTATCAAAGAAAATGAAATCCTGAACTAGATAATCATTTTCTTATATATTAAAAAATAAAATGATGAGCCAGGGGTGGCAGCACATACCTGTAATCCTAGCATTTTGGGAGGCTGGAGCAGAAGGATTTTAAATTCAAACCCAGTCTGGGAAACTTATCAATTTAGAGATTTTGTCACAAAACAAAAAATGGCGGAGCTGTAGCTCAGTGTGAAGACCTAGGGTTCAATTTCTAGTACTACAGATGAACACATGGATGAACCATGTGTATTGAAAGAGCATGTAAACATTTGCTGTTACCTTAAATTTTGTCACAGTAATCTCTATGAAAAGCAAACTGGAGCAACTTAACTTAAAGGCGTATCGAGTTGCTCTCACCTTGGATCTGAATTCGCCTGGTACAGGTAACTCAGAGGACACAGAACCATGTTTGGAGGTGCCCGGGAGAGGCAGCCATCAGGATCCAGAATATGAGAGACTCTACCAGACAAACAAGTGAACTGATAGGAAAGAGAGGATCAAGAGAAAACATAGACATTGAGAGAGGCTGAAGAACCATCCGCTAATGCAACAGACAGACCTCATTTCAGAGAAAACAGTGAGACAAGTGGAACTCTGAACCTGGACATTTCATGATGTTATGAAGTTATTGTAAGTTTCTAGATATGATAATGAATGGTCTCTATTAAGTCCTTACTTTTAGGGATGAGTAGAGATTCAAGACCGAGGAGAGAAGGCTGAGATGTGATGGGATTTGGAGACCTGGTAAAATGCGGTGCTAGCTCCAAGGATTTCCTAAGACTATTGTATGAATCTTTGAAATCTCCCTTTTAAAAGTGTTTTAAAAAACACACAATGGTGAGCACATACCTGTGATCCAGCACGCTGGAAGGCCAAGGCAGAAGAAATGCGAGTTTGACCTCAGCCAAGGCAACCGAGTGACATACCGAAAGCCTGTCTCAGAATAAAAGATCAAGAGCTGGCGATGTAGCCTCCGTGCAGAGGCCCTAGATTCAATTTCCAGTACACAAAACAAAAGCAAAATCCAAAGTGTGATGCCATTACAGAGCCACTATCCATTTGGGACCTCTGAGCTTTGCCAGGTGTTAACACCACCTGGGTGGTAGCACCATGACCCACAGTGAGACGCCCATGGGTGCCCGGTAAAAACAGATGAAGCCAGCACGCCTCCACACCATGCAGACGAGTACTTTTGAGACAGCCCTGATCCCTTCTACCTACCTGTCCGTTCGGGGAATCCGGGTCTCCTCTGCATCTGCAGACCAACACGGATTCTCCTGCAAGGATTTTCTGAGTCACTGAACTTGTGGATTCTTGTCCTCCTATTTGCTGCCTCCTGGAAAGCGACAACCCAATCTTTTTTTTTTTTTTTTTTTTTAACAGAATGAAACAAAGAGCAGTGACAGCCAGCACACACCTGGCTTCCCCTCCTCCCTGGAGGCTTTGTCCCCAGTGAGCACAGCTGGCTTCGCTCTCCTCCTCCCTCTCTGGCTCTGGAGATGCCTCAGATCCTCCAGGCACCTGGCCCCTCTGCAGGATTCATGGAGCTCAGGGGGCTGCTGGACTTCTGTGTGTCACCTGCAGCAAGGGCAGGTGGTAGTGAAAAAGGCACACCTTCTTATGTTTCCTTTCTTGTTTGTATTTTTTTCTTTTATTCTTGCTTATACAGAAAAACAAAAGAATTGAATGGGCCAGGCTTTCAGAATTACTTCTTTCACGATTTGGTTTTTCTTCCTTAAGTCGTCTTAAGTAGAACCACCTGAGATGGCCTTTGCCGCCTGTCAGCAGTGTTTGCCCACTTTTAGCCTTGTGGACATAGTGTCCTCTTCCCCTTATCTACATGTCCTTTGCCCTCCAGCATAGAGCTGCTGGCTCTATTCTAGGGCTGCAGTGCTGTGACTGCCCTGTCCCCACCCAAAAGCCAGGCTCTGCCTGCCCCATGCAGGCCGCCTTCTGTCCCTCAGCAGGCAGCCTGGACTACCGAGCTCCTCACAGATGGCACCACAGCAGAGGGTCTGGCACCCCTGGGCAGAGGGTGAGACTGTGACAGCACTGGCATGACAGAGGTCAAGGCAGATGAAAATCATGAGTGCATTTTCTGAGAGAGAGACAGAGAGAGAGAGAGAGAGAGAGAGAGAGAGAGAGAGAGAGAGGAGAAGCAATCCTGTCTCCATCCCTGGGGGCCGGATAGAATTCCACAAAGACTGCCTTATCTTCACGGAAAGTGGGGTGACCTTTACCACACCCTCAGGGAAGCAGCTCCAGCTCCAAGTCCAGCTGCTGGGAGCCTCAGTCTTGCAAAGCGTTGTTATAGGAGAGCTCAGTCACACCAGTGTCCGTGTCCATGCTACACAACTCAGTGAACCCGCTCAGCTCCTGCAGCTCAGGTGACTGAAAATAAGTTTTCTCTTCATGCCCTCTGGCAGGGTCGATCAGAAGATATGCTGTATGTTTGAATTTTTTTACACATTACAGAAAAGATGAGTTTTAAAGATTTAAACACTCACTGTGTGTTTCTATCAGCCCTCATCTGTGAGACTTTATAGAACAATGCTACATTGGAGAGCAAAAGAAGCAACACTAAATGCACTTGAACTGGATACCACTTGGGGTGGGGGGACCATGTGCCTGTGTTGCAGCTTCCCCCACTGCGGCAGTGCCGAGGCGAATCCACCTGCGGTCGGTAGCACAAGTAAATGTTTCCTTATTCTTTCATCATTCAGTGGTGCCGCGGAGGACAGTGCGTGAAGTACGGGGACGAAGGTCCCAAGCCCACGCACGGCCACTGGTCGGACTGGTCGCCCTGGTCCCCCTGCTCCAGGACCTGCGGGGGAGGCGTGTCGCACAGGGATCGCCTCTGCTCCAACCCCAGGTAGGTGTGCCCGTGCCTTCCCTGTGTTCTGTCACTCTGCACTTACACCGTGTCACACGAAGCATGAGGAAGGGAGGGCGTTGACTCCAGCGTTTCTTCTCCACTTTAATATACAAGGTGTGATCAAAACACGGTCCACGCTGAGTGCTACCCAAAGAGAAAAGGCCCAGCTGGTAAAACATGATTCTGCATCCCCATCCCCCTTATTCACCAGATCTGGCACCATGTAGCTTCTGTCTCTTCCCCAGAGTCAAAATGAGCATGAAGGGGACATATTTTGAGTCAATTCAAGACATCAAGGGAAGCCACAACAGTGCAACTAAAGACTCTCCTGAAAGAGGACTCCAGGGCTGTTTCTGACGTGGCAGGGACGATGGGAAGGATTTTGAGGGAGGTTAAGGACGATTTTACTGTAACAATTTTTCTTAAAATTGAAAGATGTATTTTGATCTTGTATAACTTCCTGACTCCTGAAAATAAGTAAGCAACCGATATTGAGTGGTGTTCAGGAAGTAGGTGCTAACTACAAACCTCTGAAGAACTAAGGGTCTCCTTAAAGAGCCCCTGGAAGAGCCTATGGAACACAGGCGAGTGGGCATCAGTAAGATCAGTCCTGCTGTGCCAAAGCAAAACTGAAGCTTTTGGTTTTTCAGCCTTGCATTCTGCTTTTCCACCGGGCTTCTGTCCAGGGACAGGACTGTGTGGACCAGTCACCCTCAGGGCCAGGGACGGGGCTCCTCATCTTCCTGGGCTAAGACCTATGTAGTCCTTCCTTGTACTCCCACAGTCCCCCCAGCTCCACCTGTCCACATGTGCTCTTACCTGGGGTGCACGTGAGTTCCACAGGTGAGCAAGTGGCTCCAGGTCTGCCTGACTTGGTCCTGATGTCCTGGCTTTGCCACAGAGAGGCTGGCAGTGGAGAGCTGTGTCACACTCACACAGGAGAATGTCAGTGACTGCTGCCAAGTATGTATTATTTTGAGACAAAGCCTCTCTCTATATGTAGTTTTAGGTGGTCTTCAACCTCCTATGTAGCTCAGGCTGGCCTCAAACTCATGATCCTCCTGCCTCAGCCTCCCAAATGCTGAGATTACAGACATGTGACACCATGCCTGGCTTCCACGTGCACCTCCTTAACTGCCCCCTCTTAGTAAATTGGAGCCCCAGCCCCACCTGCCCTGACTGTGGCCATCCTCAGGAAGAACAGAGTAGCCCCGAACTCTGAAGTTTCTAACCCCAAACATGCATTCCAGACCGTCCCACGGAGGGAAGTTTTGTGAGGGCTCCACGCGTACCCTGAGGCTCTGCAACAGCCGTAAGTGTCCCCAGGACAGTGTGGACTTCCGCGCTGCCCAGTGTGCCGAGCACAACAGCAAGCAGTTCCGCGGGTGGCGCTACAAGTGGAAACCATACACTCAGGTGGAAGGTAAATCCCAGCCCTGCTTCCCAGCGATACCCTGCGCTCTGCCATCTTTGCTTGTTAAGGAATTGTGATTAGCAATGCAACGTTCAGGTAGACCAGTTGCCCTAGTTCTGGGAGTCTCTGCCATATACTGTGTGTACTCTGGGAGTAAGTTTGATCTGGCCTGCCACCCTGCCCTGGCATCTCATCCACCTTTGACCAGTGCATGGTCAGAAGTCCCCAGACCAAGCAGAGAGCAGTGGCATAGTATGAGCGATTTTGTCTAAAAATTCTCTCTCTCTCTCTCTGTCTCTCCTCTCTCTCCTCTTTGTACCAGAAATTGAACTCAGGACCTTGTGCTTGCCCCTGAGCTATATCCCTGGCTAAAAGTCATTTCTTCTTCAGTTTAGCATTGCATGTGTTTTGCCAACTGCATGAAGAAATTCAGTGATGTTTTCATTCCTTTATTATATTCTATTTGTAAGAATTTTGCATATTGCTACAGCACTATAGTGACCTTTTCATTTCTACAGAACAGCAGTGAAATGTAGCAAAGCATTAATGTTGTAGGGAAGCCAACAAATATTTATTGAATGCCTACTATGTGCCAGCCGTTATATAACAGAGATCAGTAAGGAACATAAGAGTTAAAACTAAGAGAATTAAGAGCAAAACATTAAGAGTAATAACAACAAATGTAAAGAAGAAATCACTGAAAATGTCTTTGCAATGTGTTATTTTGTGGGAATTATTTTATGGGGAAAAAGTAGAAAAATCTATCTAAAATTAGAGCAAAAATGATCCGAGCTTAAGTATCTTTCTTATTTGTGTTTGTGTGTGTATTTCTTTTTAAGATCAGGACTTATGCAAACTCTACTGTATCGCAGAAGGATTTGATTTCTTCTTTTCTTTGTCAAATAAAGTGAAAGATGGGACCCCATGCTCGGAGGATAGCCGTAATGTTTGTATAGATGGGATATGTGAGGTAATAACCATCGCTTCTTCATTCAACAAATGTCTCCGGACGGTCTGCTTTGCATCAGGCACTGTGTAGGGCTAGAAAGACCAAACACACAATAGAAGGCCTTCCCCGCAGGTCCCAGGCAGGTGCAGAGGCCCCAGGTGCACGCATTGATGGTGCTGCCCTGCTGCAGTGCATCAGCAGAGGCCGGTCCGCTGCTGTCTTAGCTGTGGGTTTGGGACACTTGAGGGCACCTGGGAGCAAGAAGTATGAGCATCCGAGCTGGGCCTGAAAGCCTGGCTTGGGGAAGCGGAGACGGCAGCACGGTACCCAAAGCCCAGGCTTCTAGGCGCTGACCCAGTCAGCGATGGGCAGGACCAGGGAGGGAAGAGCGGCATTTCCACCACAACCACCACTGCCAGAGGAGGCGTTCAGATTCCTGGGAGAGCAGGCTTAGGGTTAGGCAGGGGGGCCTCAGGATTAGGTGTACTCTCTGAGCATTCAGGCAGGGACAGTTCACTCGTTGCAGCTGTCACTGTGCAGTGGCCCCATCAATGTCTCAGCTGAGTGCCACAGGACAGGGCCGGCCAGGAGGTGAGCACCACACAGAAGAAAGCAATAGGTAGGAAAAACATGAGCGGCCGTAGGGAGCAGCCGGGCATGTAGCTTCAGCATTTGGGAGGCTGAGGCAGGAGGATCACCACGAGGCCAAGGGCAGCCTGGCCTACATAGCAAGACACTGTCTCAAAATAAAAATGCATATGAGGAGCTCATCCCCCTTCATGAAGGGGAGAATTTTATGATGAACAGAGTGAAGGTGCTACCAGATCAGACACACTGCAGGGAACAGCTAGTTTCTCCTTGCACAAGTGAGCTGATGCTCATGTCCCACAGAGTGCAAACCTCAGGTTCAGTGTCCGACTATTGCACATGTGGCTGTGGGACCCTGTGCCCTCCCCCAGCTCCCTGGAGTAGCTCTGTTGCATGTGCGGAGGTCCCGAGATGGTCCATGAGACCTTTTCCTCCGTCAGGTCATTCACAATCCTGATGACCTGTGACTTGTTAAATATATTATTATTATGGATGCCCGCCAGGAGCACTGAACAGTCAGATACCTACAGTGTCACAGTCCCGTGTTTGTAACTCTGAAGTCCAAAACACTGAAGAAAAATTAAAATCCAAAGAGCTGTGAAAGAGCTTTGGGACCTGAACTTGTTCAGTGCCAAAATGTGCCCTGAGCCCACGTGTGACCATCAGTGGGTTTTCTTTACCTCTCTAGCCACAAATCCATAGATACCATGTTCTAGAAACACAGATGTGCCCATTAGAGGGTGGCCAGGGTCCTGCTGGGTCCCTAGAACCACCAAATGTGCATGATACTTGACCTTTCTAGCTCATGTGTCTCTATATGTCCCAAGAATTTCAAGGAAGGGAGATGGTAGGCTGGGTATTTTGGTTCTGAATGGATTTTGTTGTTGTTGTTTTTAAATATAGAACTCATTCTGTGTGGCAGGGCGTATATAAAACAAGCATCACAGAAACCATACAGAGCTCCCGAGTCCTGTCACACTGCCTCTTCTGACTTAGGGACAGTCCCCCTGGTGGCAGCTGCCACATCTCTGCCTTAGCCCCAGGGCACTTGCCACTGTACCACGCTGCTTGTGTCAGTGTGACGTTTACCTGTGTCTCCACCGTGACAGCCCACGGGTTTAACTTGTGGCTCCTGATACTGCAGCTGGGCAGCCGCACTGTAGGCCACAGGCTGTGTATGATGTTTCAAAGCTGCTCAGAGTAGAAGTGTAGTCTCACTGTGCACATATTGGGTATCCAATAAATATTTGTTCATACCCCAATTTGGGGAGACTTTCAGTGAGAGTGGGGAGGAGGTCTCCTGCATGAGGCTGGTGACATTATTGCTTGTGTTGTCCTTTCTTCCATGGATGACATGTGACCTCATGGGTCCTCCAGAGAGTTGGCTGTGACAATATCCTTGGATCTGATGCTGTTGAGGACTCCTGTGGAGTGTGCAGGGGAAATAACTCGGATTGTGTGACTCACAAGGGTGTCTACAGCAAGCCCCACCACACCAACCGTGAGTATCTCAGAACTGCCTGGGGGCTGGGGCTGGAGTGGTGTGATCTGCAGCTCCTCTGTGGGAGCAGCTGGAGAGAGTGTAAACATCAAACACTCAGGCAGTGCAAACCTTCCCTGTCCCTTTCCTGCTGTAGGAGCCCCTTGCTTCTCCAGGCTTTGGTTTGGACAGGAAGTGATCACCAGCTTATTGGAGAGCAGAAATCATCAGAGCTTTGCTCCTGTTGATAAAAATAAGTCATATTTGATTGAGCATAACTGATTGCCCAAATACACCTATCAACTCTTCCAAACATGGATTCCCAAGCTTTGGTTATGGACAAGCTCAATTAAATGAAATTCTGCATTTTCCCCATTTCTTTTATCCAGAGTATTATCACATGGTCTCCATTCCCTCTGGAGCCCGGAGTATTCGCATCTATGAGATGAATGTATCTACTTCTTACATTTCTGTGCGCAATGTCTTCAGAAGGTACTACCTGAACGGACAGTGGACTGTAGATTGGCCAGGATGGTACAAGTTTTCAGGCACTGCTTTTGAGTACAGACGGTCCTATAAGGAGCCCGAGAGCTTAACTTCCACTGGACCGACCAATGAAACGCTCATCGTGGAGGTAGGGTTTCATGGTCTTGATGTTTTGTGGTTTTGTGCCCTTGGACTAATTGCAAGCATGCAAACATGTTAGCAAGACCAAGGGCAGTCTGTCAGTGGGCTGAAAGGGGCAGTGGACTGTTTTCTAGCACCTTGTTTTTCTTGGCATGTGATCTAGTTTGTAGACTTTCCTGTGTCCTCACCATGGGTCTTCACCAGTCCACACTCACTGTGTGCCTCTACTGCAAGCTCAGCTGCTGTAAGCAAGGCCTCAGGGCCTTATCTGTGTCTGTGTTTTGGGAGGGGCCAGCACTGCCCAGTCCCATAGTTACAGGTCCAAAGCAGGCATCCAGAAGCAGCACCTGTGCCGCATGATGACCTGTCAGTGTCAGAGCGTTGACCCCTTGCTGGTCACGGCCACACAGTCTCTTCTGCCCCGGTGCCCTGTGGCTGGTCGTGTCCTGACCCAGGCCCTTCTGCTCTCTGCTCAGAACATGCAGGCTTACTAGTGCAGATGGGTTTCTTACCTGATTTACCCCAAGGCTGGGCAGGCTGCCATGGCAGGCTGAGGAAATGCTAAACCCTTGCCTTATCCTATTTCTGTGCACAATTCAAGAAAAGTCATTTATTCAAAAGTTGCTCTTTCTGACTCACTGGGATGAAAGTGGATGCCAGGATCTCACAGAGACACCCGGGGAGACCCTTGTACCTTTGCGTGGTCACACAGGCATTGAGGATGCATGGAGGAGACACTGCATGTGAGCCCCCATGTCTTCCAAGTGCGCCTGAGTCTAGATGGGGCTGTTCTCCCCACTTGGATAGTCGGCGCATGTTTTGGAAGATGGAGCTTTGTCGTTGGCACCAGCTGCTTTGTTTCTTACTGTTGATGCTTTAGCTCAGTGCAGAAGGCTTTAACTACTGTGTGGTTGTGGATTTCATGTCCATTTGCTTTATTTACTTTTTGTTTGTTTGTTTGTTTTTGGCAGCTTCTGTTCCAGGGCAAGAATCCGGGTGTGGCCTGGGAATTTTCGCTGCCCAGGTCCAGTGCAGAGAAGAAGTCCGCAGCTCAGCCTCGCTACACGTGGGCCATTGTGCGCTCCGCATGCTCCGTGTCCTGTGGAGGGGGTAGGTGCCTTCTCCTGATGCCGTCTGGGGACCACTGCAGGGGGCTTGTCGGGCCTGAAGGAGCTACCCAGGGCTTCTCTGCAAGTTTAGTTGTGACAGTGACTCTGAGTCCCAGTTACTCTCTCCACTAGTGTGGCCTTCAAAATATCACCTAGTGGGCTAGCGTCCCCTGTCGTCTTGTTTAAAATTTATCTTGAGCATGGTCTTGTGACTTGAGATTATTCAAATGGAATTCACTGTAATTACCAGGTGCGTTAACGATGAGCAGTAGAATTGTGTGCATACAGCTCAGTGATACAGAGTAAGGCTTTCATATGCAAATACATTTGGGAAACACGAAAGAAAATTACCTTTGAGTTATATATTTAAATTAACCCAGAAAAGGTGAATTTTATGAAAGTCTCAATGAGAATGGTAAGGAAGAAAGTGATAATCAAAAAGATTATCAGACGATAAGAGCTGGCTTTGTCAATGTCACAAAACTTTTCAGCCCTGGCAGTATTTAATTAAGGCAGTTCACTGAAACAGATAGAGCCATTATGAGCTGTCTGATAAAGAAGGGAACTGAATATTGCAATTTTAGAAAAAAAGTAAATTATATCTGATGAAACATACAAGTTTCCAAGAAGACAAATGGATGTTAACTAAGTACGTTCCAGGTTTTATAATTTAGAATTTAGCTTGTACTATATTTAAGTAAAACAGTACACAATGACAAACTTGCATAATTTAAGAACTCTTAAATGGAGAAAGCAATATCAAAAAGAATCCACGTGGTCTTAATAGGTGACAATAATGAATAGAAAAAACAAAGGAAACTTGAAGGAGTAACTAACCAGCATGCCGGTCTGCAGAGCCAGTGCCAGACCAAACAAACTATTTAAATTCTGGCCGCCAGGGAAGCTACTCATTCAGAAATGCAAGGCTTTCTATGGGGAAATATGCCTGCTTTCTGCACAGACGGGAGAGCGCATAGCCCTCCGGGCCACCAGAGTCAGTGGAGCTTCGGACAGGGACACGGCAGGCTGCCCAGAGGAGCCCTCTTTCTTCTGGAAAAAAAGCTGGGCAAAACTGTAAGATGTGGGCTTCTCTGAGCAACAAGTGGAAGTTGGCGTTTAAGCATCATGCCCTCTTCCCATCCTGACCTCACAGCCAGGCTTTGGTCTTCCTCTCCAGGGCCTTTGAACAAATAGCATTTGATTGGAATACCTAACAGCCCAATCCCAAGGCTTTGCATTTGCATGGGGACATCACAAGCTCCAGAGCACGTTTGCTGCACATTTTGATTCCTGGATCCCATGGAAGCGTCCCTAGGGAGTGGCCAGGTGACACCAGCTCTCTCCACTTTACTGATGTCCCCTGGATTTCTAGTGCTTGTACCCCGAGGGAATGATGCTCCCTCTGGGCTCCTGGAGAAAATCAGCCTAAAGTCCACTCTCCAGTCCCTTCTCTTAAACTTCTCTGAAGAGTCAGTGACAGTGTAGCTTGTTCTCAGTTCTGATGGGAAATCAGGGTTTCTCAGTGCACAAGGAAGTGGAGCGCGGATGGCTGTGTGTCCTCCTCCTGGGGGCTGTGGCCCCTTGCAGAACCTTCTTGGTGGAAACCCACCATCTTCGAGGGGCAGCAGACTGTATCTCTCTGGCTGTGCCCCCCGTCTGGGGCACTCCACTCAGGAAGGGCTGCCATCCACAATGGGTCCCCTACCAGGACCCTGCCTCCGCGTGGGGTTGGCGAGAAATCTCAGCCCACTCTTGTTCTCCCTATGCCCCCTCAGTGTCCCCCAGGTTTTATTCCAGGATCATACACCTTAGTCACCATATGATCAGGTAAAGGAAGCCTTCCGAGCCATTCATGGGGCCCCTGCTCTTTGCTGGTACCATCCTGTCTCAGCAAGGTTCTGGGTATAAAGGGAATGGGCCAGGCAGCATTCAAATCAGGCTTCAGCAGAACCTTGGAAACCGCCTCTTGTGCCCATCAGTGCCAGGGAGCCCTTAGCCCCCCATCTCAGAGGTCTCAGGATTCCTGACCCTCATTCAAGTTCTGCAGAAGTCAGAGGTTTGGAGTCGCCTAAGATAGCCCAGCAGGCACCCTGGAGCCGCCGACCTGCTGACTCCCGGGCATCTGGTCGCCCAGCCTCGTGCACTGGTGCGGGCCAGGGAAGCGTTCTGCGGAGTGCAGCCGCTGCTGCTCCCCCTTCCTGGTGCTGTGCTTACCCACTGAGGGTCCCTCGGAGGAGACCAAAGTGTCGGTGGAGAGGCCACCGCCCCTGTGGGCAGTGCCTGTTTGGTGACCGTGAAGGATTAAGGCAGTGGCCCTGGGGTGTGCTGCTCAGCGTCTCTTTGATCTGTGCTGGTGGACCTGTCTGATGGCCTCCTCTGGCCCTCAGTCACACAGCTGTTCACAGGGTGTTAATTAAAATGATTATTGGAGAGAGACACTTATTTTCCCAGACATTGCCGATTACAAGCAGTTACTCTGACTAAACCGAATTTACTGTCTCTGCTTTCTGAACGCTGGAAATCTCAGGATTTAGTAATAGCTAATGACATGTCTTTTACAATGAACTCTTTAGTTACTGTAAGGCAGTAAAATTTTTCATCAGTTCCCTGGCTGGGGCCTTCTGAGTTCTGCAAGATTGTTTAAATCCTGTGTTATCTGAACATAGCGTGTTTAACTGTGTGACTGAATAGCATCAGAGGGTGAAAACCAGAAATGCCCACCGTTCTTGCTTTTCCACTGTGTGAGAGAAGAACCTCCTCGCAGACTGGCAGGAGGGGCACGGATGACCATCCCTTTTCTTGATGGCCCAGTACGCATCCTTCTCATGTGTCTGCAGATTTATCCTCCTTAGATGTTGGCAGACCCAAACTGTCCAGCGTGCTGGGAAACCCAAAGCAGTGCACATAGAGGTCGCTTCCTTAATTTAGCTGTTTCCACTTTTTTTTCCTGACGACTTTTTTTCCATTCTTTTCTTATTTTTAATTTTTTAATATATAATCACAATTGTATTTTAAGATCCCTGCTCAGTGGAGCCCAGACTGGGCTCCCTGTGAGTCTCTCAGGCATCCTGATGGGACCCCAGATGCCAGCAGGGGCACAGGAAGCCAGGAACCCAGGCAGGAAGCAGCAGAGCCCGCTGTGTCTGTCGCTGGGCTGGGGGTTTTGGTCAAGGTGATGACTTCATTGGGCCCTTGGTTCTCCTTGAAATTATGTAGCTCCTCAAAATTATGTAGCTCTTCTGAGTCAGCACCTGTGGGTCAGTTGGTTCCATGTATTCTGAAGCTGATCCGAAGCCTCTGTGTCCCTGGCAAAGTGAAGCACTGACTGAGTTTGATTTTAGCTGACGTTTCCCACCCTCTAATGTCTGTTGTCCAACTTCCAGGGCCCAGGCTTTTCCTCTGAACCAAGATCTTCTTCTAAGATTCAGATTTCTCAGACAGATCTTAAAGTTGGCTTGTAAACCAACCTCTCTTATTATAATTTTTTCCATAGAGCCTCTTCACCATCTGTAAATATTTCTGGGCTTAAATTTTCATTTCGGGATTAAATTTGAAGACAGGAATGAGCTCATTAACAATCTTCCCCACGTCTTGCTAGTATCATTTCATTCATTCATTCTCTCCTTCAGACAGCAAGTGCTCGGACTCCTACCTCATCCCGGGAGATGTAGGGGACCTGGGCTGAGGCCCTTGTTTCTCCGGAGTGAGCAGCACAGAGCAGTCAGTTGTTGGGTTACGTGAGCTGAGCACTGTTTCCTGATGTCTTAGTCTCACACCTCATGGGCGTCTGTACATCTGACCTGGGAATCCAGTGTCTTGTCCGGCAAGGCTTTCTTGGATGTGTGTGCATTTGGCTGAGTTCTGAGTCTATACAAGAAAAGAAAAAAACAATATATATCCCTGACTCACAGAAGCACATAATCTGGAGGGCATTCTTCCAGAGTGCATGTGTGAAAATGTGGGGTTGTGCACCGAGTCGTGTGCAAGGATCCAGGAGCAGTCAGAATACCTGGTTTGGTGGCACAGGACACAGCACAGCTTGTGTCCTCTCAGGCAGGGCCTGTGTCCCAGCAGAGCAGCTGCACCCAGCTGTCTTTTGCAGAGCAATGGTGCCTTTGTTCCCTGCCACTCAACTAATTAGTGCACTTAACTAGTGCTTTTGCACAGGTGCTGCTTCTGTTTAGGTCACTTCCTTCCTTGTGCAGTGTTCTAGAATGTTCTGAAGCTTGGAGTCAGAGTGCCTCTCCCTGTCTTAGATGGGACCTCGTGGGTGAAGTCACTACTTGCCTGAAATGGACCTGATTCTTTCCTCCTTGCCTTGGCCTCCTTTGACTTGGTCAACTGCAAATGCCTTCTGGGTCCTTATTCAACTGTCTCACGACATTTAAATTACATCTCGATCCCCAATCTTATTTCCTAAAACAAAAAAAAAAAAAAAGCAGAAGAGAAAAGAAACAAATTTTGTCTTGTGAACCTGCACTGTGTGATGTCCACCTGTCCACATCCATGTGTTTCAGGCGAACACAGGAAGCCTACCTTTCCCAGAGCAGGACCCTTCTGGTGAGGTGTCCATGCTGCCCCTCCCTGGGCCATGTGGTCAGGACCAGCTCTCTGGAGGCCTGCATTTGGGGTCCCTGTGCTGTGTACTCTGCTAAGGGAGAACCTCAAAAAGGGGTCCCAGGGCCTACAGCAAGGTGCACTGCGCATCTGTCATTGTTAGAATGTGGCTGGTCCCCCAGAGTCACGGAAGCTGAACCCCCTAACTTACAATAATGGTGGGAAGCAGGAGGAAATCTAAGTCTACCATGGTGTTGAGAGGAGAGCACTGGGGAAGTGACAGGGTTGGATTTGATCATTTCAGTGGGGTCTCATACTTCCATCCTGATGGCTTTATGACAAGAGAGAAACCAGATGTGGTTCCATCATGATGTTTACAGCTGAGGAGGCAGTAGGGTCAGAGTCAGTGTCATCATGCTGCTTGGACATCCAGCCTCTAAAACTGTGAGCTAAACACCTCTCTGCCTTAGGAATTGCATTATAATACTGGAAAAGCTAGCTATTGAAACATCTCTCTGCCAGTTTTGACAGGATAATGCTGTCAGGAAAATTAACAATTGGGCCAGTTTCCTCTTAGGGAGAAACTCTGATCAGACACAGCAAGATGTCACAGCCAACCATCAGTGACTGTTGTCACCACTCTCTGAGCTGTAGTATGGGTTAGATAGATGGTCATTTAAATACACCAGTGTCATTCAGAATCTGAACCCATTCCAGGATCACACTCAGGCTGGCCTCTTGAGCTGTCATCCCTTTCTCTCTCCCAGATTGGAGAAGGCTTCTGACCGCATTCAGTCATGTGCCGACCCTTGCTGTAGAAGTGGGGTGTGCTTCTCAGGAGAGGCACACATTGGTTCATAGAGTGTCTACCAGGGCTCTGTGTATTTCTACATGCAAGCCTGGTTACACTTCTTGGTTTTTCTTTATTAAAAAGTGAAAACAGGAAAAAAAAGGGAGGGGGATAAAGCTTTTGGCTATAGCTGTAATTCATGCTGCCATTATTAAAGACTTAGAAATTCTTTGATAAACTTTTGGTCCTTAAGAATGAATGCTCCTCTTTCAGAATCTTTGGCAAAACATGAAGATTTTTAAGTGATTTCCAAGGTGCAGGCCAGAACTGATTTCTGCAAAGACATGAAAGTCATTTTTTAGCACATTGCTCATTAAGCTCCCAGCTTCTGTGGCCAGGCGTCACCTCGCCAGTTAACGATTGTTCTCTGTGAATTTCTGGCTTTATTCCTTGAATCTTACACCCTTCCCCTGTCTTCTCAATTCATACCAATTTTCTTTAACGCATCGGCCAGCGTGATTCTGGCACCTCCTGGGCAGTATGACTTTTCTTTCTGACAATGGATTGTGAGCAATGGTGAGAAATCATCTCACCAGTGTGCCGCAGTCAGGAAATCAATCCTGAGTGCTACAAATGCTCATCCAGACAGCAAGGAGGCACCTTGTGCACAGCCTGCTGGGAAAGCGGACCAGGGAGGGCACAGCACCATGACACACGTAGCTGCTTCATATATGTCTTCATCCTCTCATAATCGGAGACGTTGGGAAACAGAGAAAGGAGCACTTAAATCCGCTTTTATGTCTATTATTGTTTTTATTGTGTGTTAGAGTTCTCCAGGGAAAATGAACTAAGAGATGTGTACACACACACTAAGGTACATTATCACATATGTGTTTAGATATGTGTATTTATAAAATATAGAAACCATGAAAGTCTGTAGAGTCCCACAGTCTGCTGTCCCCACCCAGAGACCAGGGAACCAATAGTATGGCTCAGTCCAGGGCAGGGGAAGAAGGAAGGGGGAGGACGGAGTGAGTCCCGGAGACACAGGAGCACTGGTATCAAGTGTAAGACCTTAATACTTTTGGTCCAGGTAGGCTTCAAACCCAAGATCTTGAGGGTGCAGATTCCATGCACACTGTGAGAAAAAGCTCCTCATTTAAGGACCCCCCCCCAAAAAAAAACCTCTTGAAAACAAATTGTGCAAGAACTTGACAGTGCTTTCTTTGATTAACTTAGGTCAGGTGGTTGGGTGGTTGGCTCTTGGGTGAGCATGGGGTTTCAGACGCACAATGACAGAAGGAGGGCAGGATCTGGAGGATTGGGAGGGAAGCACTAAGCAGAGCCAGTCTGCCCTGGGGGCCAGGCAGAAACTGTGGGACATGGTCAAGAATGTGCAGATGTGAATGCTGTTGACCAAGCCAGTGACTTAGATCTTCAGGTCTGTAAGTCAAGCAAAGATCATCTTATCTCTTGTGATTCTCTCCATGTGCTTATGTAAAGCACTACCCAAACCTGCACCCTGTGCCCGTACCCCATGAGTGTATTAGTTATGGGGACAATCATGGGATATGAACAACTTCATGGGGAAGAGGTTTATTTCTGGCTCACAGTTTCAGTGGGTTCACATGCAATATACCTGAGCTGGCTGGATTCAAGGCAAAACAGCATGGTGGAACACCCTTGTGGAAGACAGGATCGCCTCATGGCAGCCAAGAAGCAGAGAGAAAAGCGAAGTGGAGGACAGGAATATACCCTTCCAGGTCACCCCAGAGATCCTCCCCTTCTGGCTAGATGCCCTCTATGTGAGACTTCTGGCGGACATTTTACATCTAAGCCATAATTTCAAGAGTTCAGGCATGAATTCGGCTTAGGCTGGAGAGCAGGTCTGGATGTGGTGGTGCCCTGGTGGGGACGGTGGAGTCTAGACCCTGATTTCTGTTTGCCTCATGCCAAGGAGGGTCTTTAAAGGGGCCACCTATCCTGTGTCCTTCCTCAGTTGGCTACCGTGGGCACCTGTGACTCAGGGGGCATCAAGGCCCCTTCTGATTTGATTATAGAGTCTGGGTCAGTCACACACCTAAGATGGATCAAAGGGAGCCAGGCAAAGGCCAGTTCTGCCCCGGCCCCAGGCTAGAACTTCCTTCCTTGCCCCTTAGACAACAGACCACCCAGGGGCAGAAGCCAGGTTGGAGCAGGAGCAGGGGGAGGCTGAGGGCACATGGAGCCTCCTGCCCTTCCTCCTCACTGCCCAAATATTTGGTCTCATTTGCCCAACTGTCACCCAACCCACAAGGTCCCCGTGCTGGCAGTATTTCTCACTGCAAATGTCATATGTAAGGAAATGGTTGGCAGCACAAGTGTTCTCCATAACATCACCCTTGACGTGACCCCACTGTGGGCATCTCAGTGTAGCTACTTTTCCCATGCCCGAGCCCCTGGAGACGGGTGTCCGGGGTGAACATTGCTGCATAAGGTGCCATCCTGCCTTTGCAAAGCGTCCTCCTTCTGGATGCCCAAGAGTCCCCCATTTCTATTGGGCCAGTGCACCTTCATATATTTAATCTCAGGTATATTGCATGTGTTTATATTTAAACAAATTCATTTAAAAGTTATTCACACTTTTAGCAGACTATTAGGAATGCTTCCACAGGGGCTGGGAATTTAGCTCAGCGGCATAAGCTCCTGCCTTGCAAGCAGGCAGTCGTGAGTTCGATCCCTGGTACTGATAAAAAAAAAAAAAAAAAAAAAAAAAAAAAGGAATGCTTCCACACCATGGAAAATTTTCTTAGGAAGGTCATATGTTAGCTCCATTTCGGAAGGAGTATTTCAGAATACTCCTTCCAAAAGTCTAAGGCCTTTTCTTTTGGGAAAACCCTGCCCACATACATGTGTTAGTGTGCATGCATGCACACATGTGCTTGCACATGGAGCCGGATCACTCACAGGCATCCAGTCTGATCAACAGCCCAAAAGCTGAGTGACGGGTTTGTAAGGATTCTCATTTTACTCTCATAAACCTCAGTGCCTGCCTGTTCAAGGTGACTTCATTAGAAATCTTGCAGAAAGAAACTGAGATGCTACTGGCATCATAGGGCATGGGGCCAACAGCAGTGACATCTCTGGGAAATCCCTAAAACTCAGGTGTGGGGGCCACCACCCTGACCTGCTGGATCTATTTGGTGTGAGGCCATCTGTGTTTTTCACAGCTGGGCACTCAAGTTGGAGAAGCCCTGGGACGGGGGTTGCTGTCCACCGTGTTTGCAGTGGGACCTCTCCTCAAAGCCCACTCCCCAGCCCCCTGCCCAGGACTCCAGGCAGCATCCCGGAATTTCTGCAATCTCTGGTGTTCAGGAACCAGGAGAGGAAAACAACTGAGGGACAGAGAGGGGTCAGGGGAAAGCTCAAAGGAATGGTGCTAACTCGGCTGTGCACAGAACCTGACTGTCTTAGCTACTTTTCTCTTTGCCAAGACAAAATGCCTGATACTAAAAGCTAAAGAAGAACAGGTTCATCTTTGCTGACAGTCTACAGAGGTTTAAATTGGCTGGCTCCAAGGCAGGACAGCATGGCGGCGGGGCAGGGTGGAGGAGAAACAGTCCATGGCAGGCAGACAGGAGGCAGCAAAGCTTCCTGCTTCCTGTCTCCTTATATTCCATCCCGGCCACAGCCTGATGATTGGTGCCTCTCACACCCAAGGCAGGGCTTCCATTATCCACACCCAGGACTATGCTAAACCAATTTATTTATCATGCACCCCTACTCCAGGATCAAACTTCCATGGCCCAGCCCCTGCAGAAGTCCCACCTCTGAGCACATGACACTTTGGGGTGATAGATACAAGCCATAACACTGATCTTAAATGGCATGACAGTGAAGTGTCCCCATCCTTCTCTGGAAGGTGAGTGAAGGCAGATTCACAGGCAAACAGGGGTATTGATGATGGGAATTCCCTGGAAAACTCCCCGGACCTCCATAGAGCCTGGGGATCATTAGCAGACTCTGCTCCATGTGATTTTAATCATAGTAATTCTGTAGGAAGAGGGAAAAAGTTCTGTGAGCAGAATCCAAAATACTGCTGATCTTATAGATCACAGTCAGCACTTCTAACGACTCTCAGAAGCACGTCATGGCGAGGGTGGCAGTGAGCTGTGGGACCCGCTGCTCTCCTGTGGCAGGCAGGGTGCACCTGTGTGAGGGTTGCTCCACTGCCCCCATCTGAGGTCCCTGCCCTGGCCTCCCACGTCTCCTCACCCCACGGGGCTGCTTCTCCAAGCCAATGCACCCTCGGGCACCCTCCCGCCCTTGCCCTGGTGCTCTCACCACCAACTCCCCGCCCTCTTTTTTTCCTCTAAATGTGCTCCTCTGTCTGAAAGCCAACCCTCCCTTCCTTTTCCTTTTATTCATTTATTTGTTTACTTATTTTATTTATTTTTGTGTGTGAGACAAGGTCTCGCTGTGTAGTTAGGGCTGGTCTCGAAATCGGAGCAATCCTGCCTCAGCCTTCCAAGCACTGGGGTTACAGGCACCACCGTGCCCAGCTTTTCTTTCTGCTTTCAACTGAAACTTTCCATGAAAGTCAGCTGCACTTCCTGCTTCCTGGTCCCCTTGCTTGGGGACCCTCATCTTTGAGCACCTCCAGGTGAAGACTCCGCCAGATCCAAAGGCTCTTTCTCCCTGTCTCCCTACCACCCACCACACACACAGAAAGTAAGTGCAGGGCATCTTACTGCAGAGAAGGAGGTCCCCGCCCTGTACCCTGACTTTATGCCCCTGACTTGAAGACCTCCTCATCTCCAGAGATGCAGTTGGAGAGTGGATTGGGCCCCTCTTTCCCTGTGTCCTCCCTGGAACTGGCTCCCTTGTGTCTTGTCTCTCCCCGTCCACTAACTAGTGGGGCTGTACCTGTCTTAAGCACCCTAACCCTCTCCAGACCCTCAGTAGCCCCACACCTGAGCAGCAATGACTGTTCCCCCAAGCAACCGTCACAGCCGGTTCACAGCCCCTCAGCAGCAGGGGTCACCTGTTTGCCTCAGAGACCTCATTGAGCTGGGCGCAGTGTGCAACCACAGCACTGAAGCTCTTAATTGTTTATCCCTCTGAAGGCTGAGGCAGGAGGATTGCACATTTGAGCCCCATTTGGACAACTTAGTGACTCTGTGAGACCCTCTGTTCTAAAAGGAAAAACGTAGATGGTCTTAGGAATGTAGGTCAGTGAGAAAACCCTGGGTCCAGTCTCTAACTATACATAAAAGAAATAGACCTCAGTCTGCCCAAATTCAGGCTTGATTTACTTCAACTTACCCGAGAATTTCTAATAATCTGTTTGTTCTGGCTTTTTTTCTCTCACTTCGAACAGTCAGTTAGCAGAGCAAAGTTAGTGACTGTTCTTCAGTTTTCTAGATGTGTAACTGTAACATGCTAATGTTTCCCTTCTCGTAATTTTCATATCACTTTTAATCTCTTTCTATATCCAACTGTGCAAACTACTGTCCTCAAGAGAGTCTTAACTGATACAATCTTTTCTTATCCTTCACCTTAATGAAAATATTTCTAATATCTGCCCAAATACTGGCTACTAAGCTTATATTAACATATGAATATCCTTGTAAATAAGCATGTAGAGACAGATATAAATCTACTCAGCTCCACATACTAACTTATGCAAATGTACAAATATAAGATGTGAGAAGATTCATCTGTTACGCTTCATGATTATTTTTATCAAAAAGTGGAAGTTGAATGTATCTCATTAAAAGTTCAAGCTTGTGTTTCGATTCATCCAATGGCAAAATACAATAACAACTCAAGTCTGAAACATTCTTTGGTTCTTGCTATGAATCATTCTCTGGTTTCATCATCTGTTTATGTTTTGTTTCGTTTCATTTTGGCGTGCTACTCGATCCTACTCCGTCTTAATTTATTTAATATTTTTCACATTAACACTCCTACATATTATCTAGCTGTGGTTTTCTTTCATGTACTAAAACTTACCAAATTTCTTTCTTTCAGGGTCTTTCTTTTCCTTTCCCTTTTTTATGAAGTGCAATTTAAATAGCTTTATTGTTACCTGTTTTTAACATTCGGTAGAATGTATAGTTACGGATCCATTGCCTTCTCAGAAGTTAAGTTCAGGAAATGTTTCTTTATGGATGATAACTGGGCTCTGTGAGTTTGTTTATCCCTTCTGGAGTTAGTTTTTCTAATTAAGAAAACTGTTTTTCCATGGATGCAAAATTTTATCATTATGTATTTGAACTTAGTACTTCATTAGATTATGTTTATGTATTAAGCCAAGTACCTCATTAGTTTATTTCCTTTGTCCTATCTCTAGATTTTTAAATTATCCTTTCTTATCTAGCACATTTAAGCTTTTTACTTATCTTCTATAAGTCTATATGTCCCTTATGATTGGGGTCTGAAATGCCCCAAAGACCAGCTGATGAATTCGCGAGGGCACCAGACATCTTAGTGCCTTGATGCACTGCAGAGTCTGTAGCCAATGCAGCTGATGGGAGGTCCATCTGTCCGTAGTACAGGATTCCCAGGACAGGACCTTAGCGACCGTCTCTTGCACTGGCCTGTTCCTCTCTGCCTGCCTGTTTCCTGGCTACCAGGAGGTGAGCAGATTTCCTCCTTCACTCCTTTGTACCATCGTGTTTCGGCCCTACCATGTGCCTCGGCCATGGAGCCAGCTGAGCTGACCATGGAGTGAACCTTTCCAAACCATAAGCCAAAAAATAAAACCCTTTCCTCTTAAAGATTTTTGTCTTAGGAACTTTGTCAAACTGGATAAGTTTTTTTTCAGTTCTGAGGATGGAACACAGGACCTCAGGAATAACAGACAAGAGCTCTACCCCTGAGCTAAAACAACAGCTTTGTCAGACTTATCAGTGCTGTATCAGTGACGGTTCAGATTCCAACAGGAAGTATTCAAATAGGAAGTTACTTAATTTGGGGAAATGTTTGCTTTTTAAATAGAAGATGCAAAACTTACAGACAGACTCCGGTAACTCTGAGAGTCATTCTGGCTTTTACAGAGCCAAAAAATCATGAAAAATTCTAGGAATGAATCACAATCCAGGCTAAGCCTCATAGGGCAGTGACATGAACCTTCCTCTCTGCAGCCCACACCTGTGTTCCACGGCACAGATGTGGGGATGTCGCTTCTCACTGCCTTCTGTGTTCCCCCCGGTCTTGTGCTCTCCCTTCCCATGGCAGGACCTACGTGAATAACTCAGAGAGAAGGGATTTACAAAATGCAGTGCCAACTTCCTTTTTAAAAATATTTTTTCATCCTCTGAAACTTTTTTTGTTTTTGTCAAAGGGAAAAATTATAGCAAATTCACATTCTCCAGTTGGCTTTTATTTGCAGTTTGTGAATTGGGGCAGCACCTCCTCTGGACATTTATCTTCTTTCTTTTATAACGGTACATGTTTGAGAGACACACGGACTACCTGGATCCTGAGGAGCTGGTCCAGGTGCGGATCATATTGTAATGCTTTATCCCCGGGCCCTTTGTGTCCTGCATCCCTTCATCCACTTTTCGTCCTGTGACACAGGGCAGAGCGTGACAGACGTGAGTGCCCAGGACGTATGATGTTCATTTTCTCATATGTCCACGTCTGCTGCTAATGCACTGATTTCTGATTCTTTACCCCCTGCCTTGTTCTGCTCCATGGAACCTTTTATAAAAATAGTATCCTAATTATATATGTGCTTCAGTTATTCCCACGTAGTTATCTACCCTGATACTCAGAACCCTGCACTGTCTTCTGAAGTTTGCTTTAGCTTTGACCCATCAATTCTTCCACAGCATTGCCATTTTCTTAAGAAACGTTGGCTTTGAACCCACTAACCTCCCCCGTTTCTTGTTCTGTTTCCTCTCAGTGCTCAGCCTGTCCAGGTACACTTCACATCGCATGTGACTTTCCTAATCTTAGACATTTTGCTTACCCTGCCCAGGGTCTCATAGTGTCCCAGCTGCAGATTGCACTGTCCCCCGGCAGGGGCCCTGGGAATCCCGTAAAGACCTTTAGCTGTCAGGTGTAGGGCTGGGATCCAGAAGTGCTGAAATCCTGCAGTGTGAGCAGATACACTGCACAGCACAGATGGGTGTAGCCTGAGATGCCAGGAGAATCCTATAAAACAGTGGAAGTCTTCCGAATATGTTCCTCATTTAAACTGAGTCTTTATGTTTACTAACTTAAGGGAATCCCTACGATTCTCTGCAGAACAATTTGAAACAGACGTTTATTTCTTAAGACTTAAAAGTCTCTCATTCCTAGTTAGCAAGTAGAAAAGTGAACTTATTAAACACAGTTCAAATAGCATCTTGGTATTAATACATAAGTTTATCAGGGGAAAGGGTGACTCATTTACCCTGTTGTGATCAAAGAAAGATTACACCCCTACCTGGATGAGCTTCTGGCTGTTTGTTAACTCCTGTTAATTTGTATGACCTTAGAAGTTAATAAACATTTAAAAACTTAGTCAAGGCTCACAGAGAACTCAGAGAATAAACCATTCAAGATACTGAAATTGCAAAATTGTGTACTGTGTATTATATACCATCCACCCTCCAGAAATGTATTTGGTAGATGCACATCCATTAACCAGACTACCTTGATTACTTTTCTCTCATTGTTGAGACAAAATATCTGACACCCAAAATGAAGGCAGGAAATGTTTATTTAGCTCACAGTTTGTGGAGGTTTCAGTCCATACTCAGCTGGCTCCAAGGCAGGGTGGTGCCCGGGCAACACTTCAAGGCAGCAGCCATAGTAAAATGAAGGGGAACAAACCTCTTCTCCCTTATATTGTATGCAGGCCACATACTCCCGACCCACTAGAGCAGAGGTAGCCCTGACAAAATCTCTGTGCCCTCCTTTGCACAGGCTGAGGATGTTTACAAAGTAAGGACCCTGGCTCCCTGCTGAGTCTCTCAGTTAGACTTCTAAACTTCTCAAGTTGACACAATGTACCATCATAATGCCAGACTCACTCTAACAGTAAACAGGTGGCGCTTTGCCCACACTGTGTGCTTTGAGGGAGAAAGGTGCCCCTCTGATCGTTTTTCTGGGACAGCAGAGATCAGTCTGTGCTCACGCGATGTCAAATGTTTTACTTACATCACTTCCGGTTAGCAGTGCTAACAGATTCTCCACCTCTCTGGTCACCAGCTGGATGGCCTGTATTTTGGTCCAGTTGACACTGGCTACCAAGGTCAGCCTCAGACACCATGGGTTTAGGGCTTAGTCCCCGTACACTGCCCCTGCTGCAGGTGACGGTCCTAAGGCTTGGGTCCCCAGATCTCTCCTCCTTCTCTTCCCAGACTCCACTGAACCCTGATAGCCTCCAGAGATCCCAGTTTCAGATAATACAGTCCATCTTCGGACAGGGATTCAGTTTTAATGTGAGCATTGATGCAAGCGCTCAGACCGAGTGGCCAAGGTGGTCACACTTCTGCCTGCCGCAGCTGTGAAGTCAGAGGTTTTACACCTGTCACCTCTGAGCTTCCAGGGTTCACAGGTTTGCACGAGTTGCTCATGGGATTCAGGAGTCCTGTGTTTCCTGTCACAGGTCTATTTAAAAGGATAAAAATGCATGGCCAGATGAACAGGTACCTGGGGCTCCAGGTCCGTGAGGGCCCCTGGACAGCGCCTTCTGTCCCCCTGGAGTGGGGGTGGGGTGCCCTCCTGGGTCATGGGTGTTTCACCAGGAGAAAGCTGTGTGTCTTGCAGGAGTCTGTACAGAGATGTAATGACAGAGGCAGGACTGGCCATGGTATGGGTCATCAGTGACTCTCTCCTGCCTGCTCAGGTTTGAGGACCAGTGAGAAAAGAGATGCAGAAAAGCAAGTGCTGGGGTTACTTGGAGGCTGAAAAACTATCAGATTACCTGAAGGCACAAGAGTGGATGACCACAGGTGGACAGCCAGGAGTCAGAGGACAAACAGGGGCTCAGGACAGAGCCACAGTGTCACACATGAGAGGAACGGAATAGTTCAGAGGACCAGAGTCCCAGCAAGGAAAACAGACTTGTGGGAGTACCAGGAATGCATGTGTGTGCACGTGTGAGCTGTGCATTCATGTGTGCATGCACAAGTGTGCAAGTGTATGTTTAAAGGGAAGTTTCCTTTTAAAAGGGTGTCTAGCTGGCGCAGTGTGGTGTGTGCATGCCCATGAGCCCAGCACTCTAGCAGGCCGAGGCATTAAAGTCCCAGGTTCAAGCCCAGCTTGGGCAACTCAGCATTTAGTGAGACCCTATCTCAAAATTTTAAAAACTCCAGGAGAATGTAGGCTAATCTAGATGAGAACCATGCACTTGCCTCCAGAGGGGGCAGATCTGGTGAAGGACTCAGATATTGTAGGCGTTCCACCCCCTCCTGTCAGGATCCATGCTGTGTGACACAGAAGATTCCTCCGCCAACTCCCCTCTGTCCTCATGTCACTGAGGGGAACAGATTGATGGGTGACACCTTGTGTCACAGTGACTGGGCTACCGCCCGATCTGCCCAAATCGGTGGAGCCCAGTGCTGGAACCCACTGAGCTGATTTGACCTCTGAACCCTCTTGTGTCCAGCCACTCCTGAGCTCTGATGGTCTGTCTGGGGAGGGTGGCAGCTGGATGGCTCAGCAGCTGGGCAGTAGGGTGAGGCAGGCGGACAATTTGCCGGGCAAGCCACACACCTCCTAAGTCTATATCTCTAAGCACAGCGACAAAATCCTCTATCTTAATGTGTTGGATTTTGCCCATTTTAAATTTGTGCTAGTTTGGTTCCTTTCTTCCATTTTTCTTTCCGCATTGTGGAAAGAACTCTGTCTTCCTTCAAAGGTGAACCTGGTAATTAGTATGGTGTTCTACATTGTGGAAACACACACACAATGTGAAAGTTACGGTTTCATCCCTTTTAAGTGTTCAGTTCTGTGGCACTGGCACATTTGTATGGTTACCCATCACCTTCACCAGTCACCAGAACCTTTCCCTTGCCGCGAACTCTCAGTATTCCTTAACCAGTGACTTTAGATTCCCTTCCCCAGCCCCCGGCACATGGCAGTCTGATTTCTGTCTCTGTGGATTTGACTATTTCTGGTATTCCATAGAATACCTCTCTAGGGATAAAGTTAATTGACTGACAAATCAAACAAATGGGATGACATTCACAAAGCTTTAAATAGCCCTCTTGCTATGTGGAGAGGGAGGCTGACAGTCAAGCAGCCTCATTTCCCTTCAGCTCACCGGATACAACTCCTAAATCATGACTGGGAAGAGCTGGCTGTTCAGATTATCTGCCTTGACAAGAGTTAGAACTATGAATTCTCTAGCAGTAAAATTATGGTCACTTTGTTGTTTTTATTTCATGCTGATTTATTGCTAATTGTTTCCTTTTATCAATTCTCAAATGCTGAATGAGACAATGGAGTACATATTTAACACTGGAGCTACTTTTGAAACATGTCTAGTGTCCCCAGGGGTAGAAAAGAACTGGTGGGTTTGTGTATTTCATCAAGTAGACAATAATGTCATTTAAATGCTGTTAAAATGTAGGCAGAAGCATGTGCATCCTAGATTGAGGGAATTCACCAATCAAAAAAAAAGATAGCCAGGGATTTAGCTCAGCGAAATAAGTGCCTGCCTGGCAAGTGCACAGTCATGAGTTCGATCCCTGGGGCAAAAAAAAATTTTTTTTTGCTAAGTCAGAGAAATAGAATATCAGTAACTGGCCAAGATGGATGTGGTGATGCCTGGACCTCTATCATCTCAGCACTCAGGAAGTTGAGGCAGGAAGATTGCTGTGAATTCAAGATACACATGGGCTAGGGGCTGGGGATTTAGCTCAGTGGCATAAGCACCTGCCTTGTAAGTGCAAGGTCATGAGTTTGATCCCCAGTACAAAAAAAAAAAAAAAATATATATATATATATATATATATATATATATATATATATATTAGCAAATATATATATATATATTTTAAAAATATATATATATAAAATATATATATATATAATATATATAAAAATATATGTATTTTTTTTTTAAAGACACATGGGCTACATAGTGAGTTCCAGGTCAGTCTGAACTATACAGTGAGAGACCTTATCTCAAAAGGTGAAAAAGAGCTGGCCAATTGGATATGCAAGGGGCATGCGGGTCTTCCAGAAGAGTTTGCTACTCTGTCTCAGCGCAGTGCTTGACTGTGAACGTGTCGCACGTCTCTCCCTGCACAGGGCACATGATCACAAAGGGAGGCTGCTACCGAGACCTGAGTTTCCAAGTGAACACTTCCTTCTGCAACCCCAGGACCCGGCCGGCCACAGGACTGGTGCCCTGCAGAGTGTCCGCCTGTCCTCCCAGGTAACGAGAGCCACGTGTCTTAACAAGTGCACAGTTTGCAGAGGAATTCAGTGCAGCCTTGCAGCCCCTAGGCTGGAGAAGGGGTGCTGGCTCCCATTATCTGACCATAGTGAAAAGAGCCGTCTAAACAAGCAATGCCTGACCATGGGCTCTAAACATGAGTCTGGGAAAAACGTGGTCTGGGGTCTCTTGTGTCTGCGTGGGGACAGTTCTTCCCAGAGCACCGCCCATGAGGCCTTGCTCTGTCGAAGCCTCACTGTGCCCCTTTACCTGGAGACCTGTCACTGAGGATGGTAGACATCACTTGAAGTAACTTGCATACAACAAAATTCTAGCATCACCTAGACTGCCTGAGGTGCCAAACACTGGGAACCTCCCTGGGGCTCCCCTAGTCTCCAGGGCTCTTGGGTTGTGATGTTCCCCACCATCTGTGATCTCGGCCCCAGAGAGCTGCTGCCGGCTTCCCCAGCCTGGCCATCTGTGGGCCAGGCTGGGCTGGATGGCAGGAGCACAGCTTAGCGGTGCTCAGCCTGAACCTCAAGTGTCTACCAACAGTGCACTCCAGGCTGCTGAGGAACTGAAATCTGGCCAGCTGAGGCAGGACTAAATAAGCCACCTCTGTTTGCCAAAGGAATTTCCTGTTTTCAGGAAATAGGGGTCATACATAAACAAGACTGGACCCCAGCTAAAGTGGCCAAGCCAGATGTTGATCAAGGATAACTGCCATAGTAGGAAAGAGCTCACTAGGACAGGAGCTCAGCTTTCCCTTTGTGGGGGACTGGGTGTCCCAGAGGAACAGAAGAGCAGAACAATTGACTACAGGTCGCAGGTGTCAGGGAAGGGAAAGGAGTTCAAAGCCTAGAAGGGGTGGATCATGGACTGATCAGGCCCACAACCTCCTCAATGAGTAGACACTAAGCAGGTGAAAACTATTTACTAAACAGTTTCACTAAACAGTGAAAAAGACCAGTAGTATGGTTTTGGGGCATCCAGGAAGCTCAGAACTCTGTTTCTCTCTCTCTCTCTCTCTCTCTCTCTCTCTCTCTCTCTCTCTCTCTCTCTCTGAGAAAGGGCAAAGGGCTCTACTAGACGGCTTGTATTTATTTAGTTTTCCAACAATAGAAGGGAATACTGTGGCAAGCAAGAACTGAGCAGAACATTGGGAAGTTAGTCCAAAGCAGTAGATTTTGCTCCAAGCAGTAGATTTTGCCAGCTAAGAGGACTCTTTGGTCTGTAAGGTCAGTAGCTTTATTGCTCTGGAGTAGGGAGTGTCAGCAGCCCAAGTCCTCGGTGCCTCTGCTGCAGTGTCATCTTGACTCCAGAGCACTATGAGAGAGCTATTCCAACACAGCCTGAGGGCCCTGTGATAGATCTTAATCCTGTACAGCACAGCCTGCAGCAGGGACTGGTCCTTGGAAGGCCCCAGCCTGTCTGCTAACTTGCCTGTGGTACACAGTCTCCTCCCTTGCAGGGGACAGGGACCCTGGCACTGAACAGGCAGGAAATTCTTTGCTGGCCTTGGTCATCTCCAGCAGGTGCCCACTGGGCCCTGGGCTGTCTAGGGATCTTTCCTTGACTGTGGTTGAAGTGAGTGTAAGAAGAGGGCTCAGAGGAGCCCTGCTGAAGTTTGGAAATCACAGCATCTGTGTCATTCATTGCAGCCCCTGCAGAACTGGGCCGGCACCTGCGGGCCAGAGGACGGTAAATTCTAGCTCTGTTATACTCAGCGTCCTATATGAAGTGCCTTGAGGAGCAGCCCATCCTTGTGCAGCACATCTGGGTTGGTGCATGTGTTGCTGCATTGCCATTCACCATGAATACTGCTGCTTTGTCCCTGTGGTCTCCTCTGCCTCTGCCTTTGCGGCATAGAGAGATCCACAGCCAGCGCCACCTCTGAATTCTTCTATGTGCTGTGTTCTGTATTTAACTCACCCAGGGCAGTGTAGTGAATCAGTTAATTCTGTTGTGAGCAGAAATGTCACAGTGCACTGACTGCAAGATCAGTCCGGGCGTTGGACGGTTCCAGAAAACACCTAGAAAACCCTGGACTGCAGCAGTTCCACATTCACCTGGGAAGTGTCCAGTGACCCCTGCCCTGCCCGCCTTGCCCATGCATGCATCTGTATCCATGCTGTCCACTGCAGGAGAGACAGAGGAACAGCCTTACTGCTGCCCTGGAGTCCCAGGTTCCTGCCTCAGGGTTCTTAGGATTTGGAGCAGGTTGGGGGTGGGGCTGCATGATTTCAGCTTTACCTGGGGAACAACAAGCCCACCTCTCCTACCTGGAGCTCTCTGCCAAAGTTAGCACTGCTAGGCCTCGAGGACGGTTGCTTCTGTGCCTGTGCCTCAACCGTCCCCCACATCACATCCAGTCTAGTCACAGCAACCCCTGTCCTTTAGGGTAAGGCGAGGATTTGTTGAGATAACCTTCCTGAAGACTTTGCGATGAGAACAACACTAAGTTTTGGCTATTTTGTTTTCGCTGTCAAAAGAAGGGTACATCCATTGTTTTTTACTCTGTGAAGCAGAATTTTCAAAGACAAAACACAGAAAAGCAAAGCACGTTATAGGTTAACCCTTCTGGATTATCACTTTATTTTAGTTATGGGGTTGGGAAAATAGATTTTAATTCAAAGTGCTCTTTTGGTTTTCCTCTGAAATGTCAGCAACTTCTCTCCTGTCCAGGACACTGACAGTGTTTTATTTCTGACCAAATAGGCAGGAGGCCCAGGACTGTTTTTCTTCTGGTGGAGGCAGTGTCCTCCTTTCTGTCTCCTGGGCAGCCCGAGTCCTCTGAAGCTGCTGTTCCTTGGGAACTCAGTTGCTGGCCCCCCTCATGTGTGCTCTGGCTGACGCTGAGCTGCAGGGTGAGAGTTGGCTCCTCCTGTCTGACTTGAAGGCAGACCTCCCAAAGAGTGGGGAATGCAAACCTTCAAACAGCCTTTAAACTACTCTTCCTTAACTCAAGTGACAAGGGAAACCAGCATGCTGGTCAGATCCCCCAACCCAGGTCACAACTGGAGAGCTGTCTGGCCTTGAGGACCCATCCCCCCAAGTCATCAGTTTGCACACCAGAGGCTGCTGGGAGTTGGGGTCCCACCTGGGGAGAGATGATGTTAGCAGGTCAGCTGAGCATCACAGCTCATTCACGGGGCTCAGTTACAGGGTGTCAGCTGTTCAGGGCCTCTCCTCAGGGGTAGGAGGGCAATAGCCCCCCATTTCTCCTCTTAGCCCTGCTTCTGCAACAGACAAGCAGCTCACTGTCCTCCCTTGGCTCCCCCACCACTGACTTCATGCTAAGCCAGGGATTTCTATCACTTGCCTTTGAAGCAGGAGTTACAAATTGCACTGCCATCCATAACCTTCATGCCTGGGGGTTTATCGAAGTGGAGTGGCTCATGCCATTTATCCTAACGCGAGTTTTCCGAGCACTAGCACCAAGAGTAGACCTTCCCTGGTGGAGGGAAGGTTGTAAAGAAAATATTTTCCAAATGACTAATAAGACACACTCCCCCTGATCAGCATTCTGGAAGAGCAGGACAGGAGTTTCAGTAGATCCTGGGGTCCACACTTCTTTTCTTGAGAATCTGGACACATCGACCGCGTCTATCCCTGGTGTGTGGTGGATCAACCAGTTTCTGCCTGTGGTTCTGACTTTACAGACCCTCTAGCACAGTTGCTTATTTAGCAACCCAGGTAGGGAGGTTGGAATCTGTCTGCTTGGCTGTGTGTACGCTGGAGAAATGCAAGGTGAGGCCCAGCAGGGTAATCTTATCCCTGATGCTCCCCTACAGCGGCACCTACAACTGCACAACAGAGGAGGAAGTGACCCTTCCCTCCTCCTTCTCTACCACTTATCTTTTTCAAACATGAGCCACGCAAATGCTAACTACTCAGTCACTCGGGGAATGTATTGGTTACCATGGAAATAAAGGAAACTGGACCACCTGGTGGCATCTGTACAGGAGCATGCACAGCTCCCAGCGGCGCCGCCAGCAGGATCTGTGTGGATCTTTCCATCATCTCGGTAGCTGAGATTTCACAGAGGTGAATCTACTTTCTGAGGCTGGACCCGTTCTGTCTCCCAGGGCCTGCACTCCATGGCTTCCAGGGCTTGGTTTTCTTCTCTGGTGCTGCTGACCGAATTCAGAGTGACTTTTAAACAAGCGACCTACCTGCTGTTTTTCAGCCAGATCACAAATAACAAACTGGGTCCTGCCCAGAACTCTGCTTTCATGTCACTGTTAGTTCCGGGACCATCCAGGAATAGTGACAGAATGTCTCTCTGCTTTACATGTTCGTGACTCAGGAGGCTGCCGGGGAGCTGCTCTGTAGGGACAGCGGGTCACAGCCTCCCTTAGAGCTGGGGTTGGGGTACGGGTTATGGTTGGGGTTGCGGTCTGGGTTTGAGATTGGAGTTAGGGTTTGGGCTGGGACTGGCATTAGGGCTGAGGTTAGGGTTAGGACTGGGGTTGGTGTTGGGGTTAGGTGTGGGTTGGGGTTAGATTCGTTGTTGTTTGATGTTGGGGTTACGGTTGGGGTTCAGGCAAGTGGTAGATGGGTGACTCCTGCTGGCAGCTGTCTTGTGTGACATCCTTTCCCTTTGATAGGATGAGGATGGTTTGTAGGCAAGAGATGGCTTATATAGTGCCACGTGAGGATCATCTGGAGGTGCAACTCTGCCCTGGGGTCCCCATGCCCCCTGTCTCGTCAAAAGACAGGTTCCCAGGAAGAGGACTTCCAGGCTCTCTAGAGAAGCCGCTCTCAGGAGACCATTCTCAGGTGACTCATTCCCCACCTCTGCACTGTTCGGAAGACAGCCAAGCCTCAGGATGACCAGAAGCTGGGTGTGGGCTCCATATCCACACCTGTGGGCCCTCCAGTGAGGCCCAGAGTTGAGGCTGAGGCAGGAGCTTCAGACTTGAAACTGCATGGTCCCCAGCAGTGACAATTCCACCACGGGCAAGTGGCATCTTTCTGCCTCTCTCAGGAACGATGCCACTTCCCAAGGGAGCAAAGAGTCTGACTGGCTCACACCAGTTTGCAGCTAGCCTTGTGGAAAGTCAGACCACAAACAGGGACCAACAGAGCTAGCCGGAAGCCAGGCTTCTTTGTTTTGCAGCCAGGCGGAGCTACTTGGGCAGCAGTGAGAACAAAACCACTAACTTTCTAGATCTGGATGCTGCTTCGCTCCTAGGAATCTGCTTGACACAGTTCTGTGAAACACTCTGCACCTTGAGTTTTTTCGCTTACTTGTTTTTTTCTGTTCTATTTTGGCATATGTTTTCATATTTATTCTTAAAGACTTTTTGGCAATAGTCTAGGTTCACAGAAAAGCTGAGGGCAGAGGCAGAAATTCCCACAGGGTCCTGCACAGCAGTGTCCCCGGTGCCAGTGCCCCAGCCAGGGCGTGCTCCTCTCTGCCCAGGAGCCTGCCAGGGAGGTGCAGCAAAAACGCTGGGTGTGGAAACCGCATGTTATGATTGGTTATTTTTCCATATTTCTCATTAATGTTACTTTATAGTTGTCTTACTTGCTCACCACCGGGACAAAATTCCTTTTTAAAAGACAGATGTTTAGAAGACCGGCTTCCTCGCTTTTCCTCTCCCTTCCTTCTTTCTTTCCTTCCTTCTCTCCTGCCCTCTCTTCCTCTTTCCCTACCCGTCTCCCTCCCTCCTTTCTTCTGTGCATCTGCGACTTACAAGGCTACAGAGCTGGGCATTCCGCTGCAGTGTGGAGGGCTCCCGCCTCCAGCTGCCGTGGAACTCAGAGCTGGCAGGCAGGCGGGCTGGCCGGCCTTCTGGTCCTTCTTCTGGGCCACAGAGCAGCGCATCTGAATTGAGGGCCTGAGTGCGGGGTTGTGCAGAGGATGGAAGGGGCTCCTCTTCTGCCTTGTGCATCCCCAGCCTTTCTCAGCCGCCTGCCCGCACCCATTTCTGCAGCTGCATGTGCCCAGGGGCGGGCTGTGACTCACAGAGTCTGGGAAAGTTCACTGGGGATTTAGACCAAATTAGCAAGGGGCGGCCAGCAGCGCTCCATGGAGCTGCACTTTCGTGGTTTTTCTCTGAAAAGCTGTTTGAGTCATCTTAGAAAAAAAGCATCATTTTTCTTTATATCACCATCCCATCTACTCCATCTCTTCCACCATGAAATGAAAAGTTTCACCAAATTACTTTTTTAAAAAAATCACTGACCTTACACAGTTCGAAAAACCAGTTAATAGTACAGTGAACTCATGAGACTTGAACAAGTTCTATCTTAAGAGCAAAATTTAAACCACATTAAAGGATCTTAGAATTGATATAGGAATTTAGTAACTTATATTTAAATTTACATTAGCATTTGCTGAAGACTCCAAGTTACATTTTATTGACTTGTTGACATCGTTCCAAATCCCCGGTAAATCATGCCTTGAGATTTTTCGGAGGCAGGAACAAGATTACTGAGTCTCTGATTTTCCTCTCCCTTCTTCATTTCTTCTTCAGTTTCTAGTCAAGCAGTTCCTATTTTACTTGTAAAGTTTCCAATAAATAACATATAATCTGATTGCATTTGTAGAAGCAGGCCTAGAGCTTTATTCTCACAATCAAAGAGACCGTGAAGTGACTTCTGCGCGGATAAGTTCACTTTCAGTTCAGCACGGCTTCCCAGAAGCCTTCACTGCATGGAAGATGCAGGGTCACAGGGTGAGGGAGAGGACCATGGGCGGCAGAGTTCCGAGATCTCCCTCAGCTGCTCCCCCCGGGCTCCAGGGCCAGTGCAGGGCAGACAGCGGATTCCTGCTGTGCTCCTGGCTTTATGGCTTTTCTGTTTTAGTTTATCAGGATATTTTGGTAGCACATTTTAGATGACCCTAAACGCTATGGGGATATAGATGGGAGTGAAGAGGAGGAGCAGGCAGGTAGTGGTGTGGACCTCGTTGTGAACATGCGGTCTGCACCAGGACCAGGGTGTGAGGAGGTGGGCTGCTCCATGCTGTCGAGCTCCTCAGAGACAGAGATGCTCAGATCCTGTCCCTGTCACTCTCCCCGTGCCCGGGCTCTCCTTCCCCAAGCTGCTGGTGGCTCCGGAGGGGCCCATGTGTCCCCGCTGTGTCAGCCCTCCCTCTTCTTGGCTGTCAGGCCGCCGTCTCTTGGGTTTACATCACTGCATCTAGGAACCTCGGCCTCTGCCTTCTGCCGCAGGCTGCTCCAGGGTAGCTGAGTTCTGTGAGTGCTCAAAGGTGACACAGTTTGAGGACGCAGTGCAGGCTGGATCGGCTGTGCCTGGCACTGCAGGCCTGGGGTCCCTGCCCCATCGTCCCCATGCCCCTGTGCTCTTCCTCTGGCCCCGCCCCTTACCTGTCACTGTCTCTTGCATTTCCCTCTCTGCTCTGCTCCCTGCACTTTCCCATCTTTGTTCCCGTGCCTCCCACATGCGTTAGTTACTGTGTTTCTGGCTTCTCTCCCTTGTCCACTTGCTGCATCCCAGTTCTCTCCATGTGTGAAAACATTTTAATGCTGTTTCTTGTTTCATATTCTTGTCTTCCGAGCTCTCACACAGCAGACTGGTGTGTGCTGTTTGTATGTTTTCTTTCTCTTTTACTGAGACACAGCATTTGTGTGTCTTTATCGGGTATAGCGCAGTGTGCAGTACCTGTATAGAATGTGTAATAATCAAGAGTATTAAACACCTCCGTGTGTTCAAACATTAAATTATCTCTGCGGATTAGGAATTTCTTACTGTCCTTTCCTGGCCAGTTGGAAGGGTATCATAGGTCATTTTAGCCAGCAGGCCCCTCCATGCCGGTGTAGGGGTACCCGCTCTGTGTCGGATGCCCCTGTGGGCCTCCTTGTTCCCTGTCCCTCTGCTTCCCCAGTCTCTAGGGACCTCCATCCACTCTGTTCTTTTGCAAGGCTGACTTACGGGTCTCCACCAGAAGACAGTATGAGGTACTTGTTTTTCTGTGTCTGGACTGTATCACCTCACATAATGAGTTGTTTTTTTAATTGCTGTCTCTTTGTCATTCTGTCTTAGATTTCTATGGCTTTATCCTGCAGGTTTTCTGCTGTCTTTGCCTTAGTTGGTTGCTTAGTGACTTCACACCTGAATGTCCTTCTTTATATTTTCCGATACTGTACTCTTTCATGTTTTGGTCTTTGACTTTTTCTTCTCTTCTAAAGCAACCTGCTCTACTCTTTTCTTCCTAAGGACATGGCAGCTGCTTGTTCGTTCTTTCGTCCCTTGTCTGTGGATGTTTGTCCTTCCACATCTGTCCAGTGGTCAGACAGTGGGCTTCGCTCTTTGTCCTGTTGATGGCTTCCACCGACATCTAGCAGTCTTCACCTCCAGCCACGTTGACACTGCATCACCAAGGTCACATGGAGAAGACATCCTCATGCAGAGACAGGCTGCAGCTGCGGGGCAGCTGGGCAGGACCAGGTTTTATTCTTGCTCTGTCCCCTCCAGAATCCATTCTGCAAGGGTCCTCTGTTTCCATAGAGAAGTGTCTTGTGTTGGAGTGAATGGTCCTGGAGATGTACAGATGTGTGTGGCCGGTGTGTGTGTTCCCGATGCGCTCAGGGTTCTCAGAGCTTCCTCTCTGATGTCTCTTCCTGAAGTCATCAAGGCTGCTGCTGCATTGGGAGCATCCTTCCTGGCCTTCATTGGAGCCTAGTTAAGCCATGGTGACCAGCATGTTTCTGAGCCACCGCAGTTAACTGCAAGATCTCTATTGCTGTGCTCAGATCAACAGTTAAATGCTGGGAGAGAGTGAAAGATGGGCATTGCAGGCTCGTCCACTACAGTAATCAGCAGTAGTAAGTGGGGACGAACACAATGCAGACGTGGAGACAGATGACTGGGAACCCATATCAAGTAAATAAGTTAAGTCTATTGGCCAGAAGAGAAAGTGAACTACCCTGGAGGACCACCTCACCCCAGATTTCTTGGTTTTCAAACTGGACTTTATGTGTCTGGCCATTTCCCTTAGCCCCTGAACAGTTGGTCATCTTGCCCTTGCCTCCATGTTTCTTATTTAAGATTACTAAACTATGGCATGCAATGGCATTCCAGCCGTTTCTCTTCCAGCCAGTGGTGTTTGCCATTTGGATCCTAATGAATGAATACTTTTTGATTCAGAATTAGCAATTGTCCATGGGATGCACATAATATGTCAGGGGTAAAGTGTTTATAGCTGGGGGTATGGGGACACAGCATGAAATCACTGAAGCTGAAACTGAATTTTCTAAATTTCATAATACTGTCATCACTGGGGGTGACCATAAAGTATAGGAGCTTCACACCCCATAAAACCTGACCTCCTCTAAACAATGCATTAATAATAAAATTAGTGCTTGCTTTGCCGGCACATATAATAATAATAAAATTATAAATTTCAGCCTTAATCTAATGTTGCCAAGATGAGGGATGATTAACTCACTAGAAAGTCACAGTTACCCCATTAGATAGATACTGTGATTGTCGCTAGGGTACAGATAAGGAGACAGAGGTAGATGGGCACTGGAGACAGTGTGGTGAACAAAATATCATGGAGAAACTTCAGTTACCATAGTATACGGCTCCATAGGTTTGTATAAATCCACATGGAAAAATCTTCACAGCTTTCTATACTATCTCCTTCATTTTCAACGGCATATAAGGAAATTGTATGTGTGCTATACATGTGTGTGACAGAATTAAGTAACATTGCCCATGAGTACATAAAATACAGCGGCAGGAAGTGCAGAGATTAAGGGAGATGCTTGGGGTTCTCAGCTCCATGGTGCTTAGGTTTGCCTTTACCCCGCTGTTGGATGCTGGCCTCCCTCCTTCTACAGTGTCCGCGTGGTTGATACACGGTGGGGTTCCTCAGCCCACATCCCTGTCTTTGGTGGCCATTCATGGCAGTTTGTTGTGCCTCTTGTCGGGTACATCGTGGTACTGTCACATAATAGTTTTGTCATGCAATGAGGTTTTGTATTCTCTTTTAACAGATTCTTTTTTATCCAGCAAACTTTCAAAGTTTTTATATTCTAATATTCTAAAATAATTACTTATACTCTTAAAACATTGTTATTGCTTAATGATTGGGCTGTGATCAAAATGTATTATATTTTGATTTAAAGAATGAAGAGCAGGGCCGGGGATTTACCTCAGTGGTGGAAGTACCTGACTGGCAAGCACGAGGTTGTGAGTTCAATCCCCAGTACAGAAAAAAAGAATGAAAAGCTCTGTTGTCTGATTTTCTTCCAACATGAATGGCCTGTGCAGCACCATGTAGTGGACCCCATGTCTTCCGCACTGACGTGAGGGCCAGTTTGCCACAGCTTAAATGCACCCGCGTGTGCCTGGGCATCCCTGTGCTCAGCCCTGGCTTTCTAATGCGCCCTCCTGTTCACTCTCACTCCTCGCTGCTGCAGGATTTTAGGGTGCTTGCTCCCTGGGGGTAAAGTTCACCTCTTACCAAATGTGCCTCTCAAAATGTTCTGGGCTTTTTTATGGTGTTTGTTTTTCCAGATTACTTTTATATTCACAAGAGCAGTAAACTGGGACTCCTTATTCATGGGATGTTGGCTGTGGGTTTGTCATACAAAGCCTCTGTCATGCTCAGGTGTAAACTTATACCTAATCGTCTGGGACTTTCACCAGAAGGTATTGAACAATTTATCAAATGCATCTTTTGCAGTATCAAGATGACCATAGGGTTTGTGTCCTCATTCTCCTGAGGTGCTGTCTTAGTTTATGGATTTCACTCACTGAGCCATCCTTGCATGCCTAGGACAATGCAAGGACCAGGCAGAATCATCTTCTGATGTGCTGCTGAGTTGGACTTACCAATATTTTATGAAGACGTAGGAATCTGTGTTCCCCAGGTTGTGATCCTGGGCAGTTTTTCCTTGGTGTGTCCTCTCCTGGTTTGGGTAATTGGGTGATGCTGTCCTTATAGAATAAGTCTGGAAGGGCCCTCCCTTCCAATTCTTTCACATAGTCTGAGAAGAATTAACTTTCATTCCGAAGCTTGGTAAAATTTAGAAATGAAGCCATCCTGCTCTGGGGTTATATTCTGAAGCTTTGATGAGGATTTACATTATATTATTAGGTTAATTTAGGCAAAACTAAAATCTTGAAAACATGGAAAACACCTATAAAAAGTATTGTTTCCTTCTTTATTAGTTTCTTGGTCATTGGGTCCTTTGTTTCTCATAGATTCACCCAGTGTAAGTAAATAAGAATCTTTATAACTTGTTCTAAATATTTTATACTTGTCACTTTTCTTAATGAAATTTTATACTACTGTATTTTAATTAGTTTTTATGCTTGTGGTATAAGACATTAATTTTGTAACCAGATGCTATAATTTTATTATCCAGTTGCTTTTAATGCGCACTGCTATGTCTAAAATTTTAAATTATCCAATTATTTTCAGTCACTACCGTTAACACTTTTAATCTCTTAGAGCAGCAGTGATAAATCCTTCTCCAGTGTTTATGCGTCTTCTCTGCCCCAGTCCTATCTCAACTGCAGCAATAAACTCTTCTCCAGAAATGGCTTAAGTGGATCTTTCCTGTTCCAGATCGACTTAGAATGTTTGCTTTGTCACAATGCAGTGCTGGCTCTTGGTTTGACAAAATCGACCTTTGCATTTTGATTTGTTTACCTCGCTAGAGACACATCTTCTTCTGCTTCTCAGGAGTGACTGCATTTTAGTTAGTGACTCTTCTGCAGTCCACTGGGAGAGAGCCTGAGGAAAGAAGTTGACAGACCTGTGTATGAAAGCCCGTGAGGTTCTGCACAGCACACGGGTAGAGACTGTGGCCACTGAGCACTTGTTGGGCCCTGACATGCAGTACACGCGTGTAGTCCTCCTGTCAGCCTTGCCAGCCTTCTTCAGGAGAGCCTTTCAGATAGTTCATAACCCCACTTCCAGCTCCCGGGGGCTCCCCGGCCAGTCGGTGCTGATGCAATTCTCATATGGGCACTTGTGCCAGTGTAGACCAGACGTCACAGGGCAGGGAGAGAGACCTCACAGTTGGCCCGGGCTGCCCAGACATTTCCACGTTCCACGTAGGACACTAAGGAATGAGTGGTCCTAACTGCTGTGCCAGTTGGCTGCCATTGCAATCTGAGTCATTTGAAGCAGCTCAGCTACGGGATGAGGTCGAGAAATATGAAATTTCTCTGCCCTGACTCGCTGAAGGCATAGCAAGCATCTGGGAACCCACTTAACTCTAAGAGGATATTCTGATGTCACTCCATGTTTATAAGGTGCATACCGCTGAGTTAGTGGACTCCCTGTAACACAGACAGACTGTAATTCACACCAATTATAGAACAGCAAATGGGAAAGGGGTGGAGGGTGGAAGACAGGAGGAGAAGGAAAGGGGGAGGTGCTGGGTACCTGTGCCACTCCTGTGAGGAAGGTAACCACCATGCACCACAGTACCTGTGCCACTCCTGTGAGGAAGGTAACCACCATGCATCGAGGTATCTGTGCCACTCCTGTGAGGAAGGTAACCACCATGCACCACAGTACCTGTGCCACTCCTGTGAGGAAGGTAACCACCATGCATCGAGGTATCTGTGCCACTCCTGTGAGGAAGGTAACCACCATGCACCGCGGTACCTGTGCCACTCCTGTGAGGAAGGTAACCACCATGCATCGAGGTATCTGTGCCACTCCTGTGAGGAAGGTAACCACCATGCACCGCGGTACCTGTGCCACTCCTGTGAGGAAGGTAACCACCATGCACCGCGGTACCTGTGCCACTCCTGTGAGGAAGGTAACCACCATGCACCGCGGTACCTGTGCCACTCCTGTGAGGAAGGTAACCACCATGCACCGCGGTACCTGTGCCACTCCTGTGAGGAAGGTAACCACCATGCACCGCGGTACCTGTGCCACTCCTGTGAGGAAGGTAACCACCATGCACCGCGGTACCTGTGCAACTCCTGTGAGGAAGGTAACCACCATGCATCGAGGTACCTGTGCCACTCCTGTGAGGAAGGTAACCACCATGCACCTCGGTACCTGTGCCACTCCTGTGAGGAAGGTAACCACCATGCACCACGTACATGAAAGTTAAAGCAGTGATTCAGCTAACGGCATAAATGACCCATCAGCATGGTGCCTCCCTCCTCGTGTTCCTGTAGTTTTCTGACCATGTTTTAAGAACAATAACAAAGACAACATTTGCAGCAGCACACAGTGGATCACTTCTGCCGTGTAACAAACCCAGGCTTTCCATTAGGAAGCTGATTACAAAGGACAACGTAGTAAGTGCATCCTGACTACTTAGACAAATACTTAAAATATTACCTAAATATTTCAATGAGTCCTTATCACCTTACAGTATCTACTAAAACATGAGACTGACTTGATAGAAAAACTCAGCCTGTGGCACCTAGGACTCAGTAAGGATAGTAACTAATGTCCAGGTGCACTAAGGGAGAGTGAGGCACAGGAGGACATCATTACACGGGTCTGGAGACCAGGAGATTACATCAGTATTGCTCCCTGAGCTTTGTGTGTTAATTTCCTGGACCAGTAAGTCCCCTCCAGGGGCCACAGTGGGCAGCGGGGGATGGAATTGTCCAGCCCTGCTGTCAAGTGTCACCCACGTGTCCTTGGCAGACACTGGCTAACCACTCTGACCGGCTGTCGAAACCATCCCCAGCACACGCTGCCGTCACACTGGACCTCACCAGGGTGACTGTGAATGCTTCCAAGGTAAAGCATATTCTCAGGAATCTGTAAAAATTCAAATCCTTGTAGAAACCCACAGCAAATATCCATGGGCTCTTGGTCTTCTCTGCCTCGCTCCTTTGAATTCTCTGCCTGGACCCAGAGGTGGACATGCATGATGCCCAGGGCCCATCATTCAGGCATCATTGGCTCTAATACGTTTTAAAAACAAAAGTGCAAAGGTTTGAAACTGCCAGTTTTGTTCATTTTTAGCAACTAACTTTCAAAATGCAACACGGGCATGCGTGGATCTGCAGCTGTCGGGCGATCTGACCATCTCTCTCCGTCACTGACAGCAGAGAATGCGTCTGAGGTCTGGCACAGGACAGAAACTGATTCCACATGCCATCAGTTTGCTTGAAGATTGATCTGTGTGAAATATGGACTCAGTCCCCTTCTTTGCTTTCTGAAAATCCACTGGATTTATGGCCATTCCTGGGATCCAGTCACCACAGACTATAACATAAAGCTTGCCTGCCAGCTTTCTGCCAGGTCCTGCCTGCCCAGACCCCACAGCACCCACCACTGATGGTGCCCTGAAACCCAGGAGCTGACCTGGGCTATGGTCTTCACCCAAGCCTGCCAGACAAGGCTCCTGGAAGCATTCCTAGGAGATCAGCTCAGGAAGGCGGAGAGATGCTTTGTAGGAATCTATCAGCACAGACCACACAGGGTCTGCTGGGGGAAAGGCCGAGCCTGAGCTGCAGGAAGGGTGAGTCACCTTTGCCTTAGCAAGAAGAAGCCACAGTGGGGAAGCCAAGCATCTGTGACAGAACGGGAATGCCCAGGAGAGCCCTGTTAGTGAATCCAGCAGGACCTAAGATGCCCGTGTCACCTGGAGAGGCTAGTGAAGCCGTCTCCTGCATTCATTTCAGAAGCCAGAAAGAGGCTGAGTCTGCATGGGGTGTTTGAATTCATATCAGGCAGAGGCCAGCTTTCCCCAGAGCATGATATACTGTGCCCCCTAAAGGGGAAGGAAAAATTTCAGGGGAGAGAGGAAACCAGGACTTCCCGACTGCACAGTCTCTCTCTCTCTCTCTCTCTCTCTCTCTCTCTCTAATAATTACTGCATTTTTTATTTAAAGAGAAAAAAGAAAGGAAATAAAAAACAAAGCAGTAAAAAGGTACAAGTAATACAGAATTTCAAGAAAAAAAATATATAGTAAGAAATCACTACTTAATAGGTTACATATTGTCATCTTAGAAACAGTTGTCCAAATTATAAAATTAAAGCATATAAAGTGGACATTCATACAGTGAGACTGCAGACAGTTCCCTTCAATGATCCAACAAAAGCTCAGTAGTATGGTTTTCCATCCTACACAATGAAACATACGTGCAGTTATATCCCTTAGACCACCTTCCTTTCCTCTCTTTTTTATAATAACAATTACACTTTTTGGTTTTTTTTTTACTCCCACAGCTCTTATTACTTTTTTTTGAAGAGAATAAACCCAAACATGACTAAACAAAACAGAGTCGGTTAGAACAGAAGGATGGGCATAGTACATGATGCAAAAATAGAATACTAGGTGATCAAAAATGATTACCATTGTGCCACTTGCTATTTTTAAAAAGAGTTGCCTATATCATCAAGTATAATAGAATTGATCAAAACAGTACAAGACCAATAAAACCTACACTGGGACCTTACACGACTTCAAAAGAAGATAATAGTCAAACCATAATGGACATCATAGTAAATCTTATTGCCTTCAAAGTGGTTGCCTATACCCTCAAACTTGATACTATCAAACAAAATGGAATATAGTAAAATCAGACAGAACAAGATGGGGAGAGCAATGCTGGGGTTCAAAATGAGGTTAATAGGAAAACAAATAGTTACTATAATTATCCTGCTATTTTTTAATTTAGTTTTCCCTTAATTGAAAAAAATAAGAAAAAATAGATTAACTTTAAAAAGGGGGGAGATGGAAATAAAAGAGGATATTGTAACAGAACAACACAGGTCAGAACTGAAAAATTTAAGCATCATTGTGTTTCACCACCAGATAATCTAACATAATGGTAGTCACCATAGTGCCTCTTTCCTTGAATTATTTGAGCATAACTTCGTATGCTATTGCATCAAGCATATCAACACAGTGTGAAGCCATTCAAGAGAATGAAAGAATTACAGGATATTTAAAACCAGCTAACATAAAACGAACAAACTTTTATATATTATCTCTTTGCCTATAAAAAATTTTGTTTATACTATGACATATAGTAAAATATAGTAAGATACAACATGTTAAAACCAGTGGAAACGGATGTACAATAGCTTGATGGGACTTCAAAACAAGATGATATTAAATCAGCACTAGCTTTTATGATGTGTTGTTTTCTTCAAAATAGCTATTCATGCTATCATAGATACTAAAATCGAACAACCCAGGTTAAAACCATTGCAATTAATGAGTGAAAACATTATATGGCTTCAAACCAATATGACTGGAAATCATGATTACCACATACTTTTATGTATTATCATTTCTTACACTAGGGAAACTATTCGTTATTTATACATGTGAGTTTGATTTATTTCACTTATGAGTATGGTCTCAAGCTGCGTACATTTATTTATAAATATCTCAATGTGATCATTCTTTATAGCTGAGTAGTACTCCATTGTATAAAAATACCACAACTTTTTTATCCATTCCTCAGTTGATGGACACTTAGGTTGTTTCCAAGATCTGGCTTTTACAAATTGTGCTGCTATAAACATGGGTGCACATATATCACTGTTGTATGATGCTTTCAGTTCTTCTGGAAATATGCCTAGAAGTGGAATAGCTGGGTCAAATGGTGCTTCCAGTCCCAGCTTTCTGAGAAATCTCCAGACTGACCTCCACAATGGTTGCACCAGTCTACACTCCCACCAACAGTGCAGGAGAGTTCCTTTTTCCCCACAGTGTCTCCAGCATTTGTTGTTGGTGGTTTTCTTGATCTTGGCCATTCTTTCAGGAGTGAGATGAAATTTCAGTGTGGTTTTAATTTGCATTTCTCTAATGACTAATGATGATGAACATTTTCTCATATATTTATTTGCCATTTGTATTTCTTCATCTGACAATTGTTTATTCATCTCAGGTGCCCATTTTTGGATTTGGTCTTTGAATTTTGGGAGTCTGATTTTTTTAATTCTTTATATGTTTTAGACAGAAATCCTTTATCTGAAGGAGAGTTCACTAAGATTTTTTCCCAGTTTGTGGGTTTTCTTTTCATTATGCTGGAGATTTCTTTTGATGTGCAGAAACTTTTTAATAAGAGGTGATCCCAATTATTGAATCTGGGAAATATTTCCCGTGCAGTTTGAGTCCTGTTCACGAATTCTCTACCTACTCCTATGTCTTCAAGGTTTTTACCCAATTTGTCTTCCAATAGATTTAGTGTTTCTGTTTTAATATTTAGATCTCCGATCCATTTAGATTTTATTTTAGTACACGATGATAGGCATGGGTCTAGTTTTAGTTTTCAGCATATGGAGAGCCAGTTTTTCCAACACCATTTATTAAGAGACTGTCGTTCTTCCAGTGAACATGTTTGGCCCCCTTATCAAAGATAAGGTGGTTGAGTGTGTTTATAGTTGAGGTTGTATCATCTAATCTATTCCACTGATCTTCGGCTCTGTTTTGGTTCCAGTACCATGTTGATTTTACTACAGTTGCTTTGTAGTATAACTTCAAGTCTGGGATTGTGATACCTCCTGCCTTGCCTTTGCTGCTTAGAACTGTCCTTGCTATTCTAGGTCTCTTCTCACTTCAGATGAATTTTAGGAGTGATTTCTCGAGTTCTATGAGGTATATTGATGGTATTTTTATTGGGGTTGCATTGAATCTGTATAACGGTTTTGGGAGAATGGTCATTTTTACAATATTTATTCTTTCTATCCATGAGCAAGGGATGTCTTTCCATTTTCTGAGATCATCTTCAATTTCATTTTTCATTGAATTATAATTTTCCCTGTATAGGTCTTTTACTTCTTTTGTGAGAATAATTCCTAAATATTTCATTTTTTTTGGTTTCTAGTGTCAAGGGTGTGGCTTCTCTTATTTCTCTCTCTGTGGTTTTGTTGTTAGTCTATAGAAATGCTATTCATTTTTGTGTATTGATTTTATATCCAGCTACATTGCTGAATTTGTTTATTGTATCTAGGAGTCTTTCAATGGAGTTTTGAGGAGTTTCTATGTAGAGTATCATATCATCTGCAAATAATGATAATTTAACTTCTTCTTTTCCTATCTTTACCCCTTTTATTCTTCTTTCTTGTCTAATTGCGCTGGCTAGTATTTCCAGTACTATGTTGAATAGGAACATTGATAAAGGACATCCTTGTCTTGTGCCTGATTTTAAGGGAAAGTCCTTCAATTTTTGGCCATTTGGTATGTTGCTGGGTGTTTGTTTGTCATAGACAGCCTTTATTATATTGAGGTAAAGACCATCTATTCTGATTTTCTGCAAGGTTCTTGTCACAAATGAATGTTGGGCCTATCAAAAGCTTTTTCTGCATCTATAGAAATGATCATGTGATTCTAACTTTTGTCTCTATTGATATGGTATATTACATTTATTGATTTACATATATTGAACCATCCCTGCATGCCTGGGATGAATCCCACTTGGTCATGGTGTATGATATTCTTGATGATTTGCTGCATCCTATTTGCCAATATTTTATTGAGGATTTTTGCATCTGTGTTCATTAGGGAGATTGGTCTGTAGTTATCTTTTTCAGTTGGATTCTTCTCAGGTTTTGGAACTAGAGTAATATTTACTTCTAGGAATGATTTAGGAAGGATTGCTTCCCTTTCAATTTCATTGAAGAGCTTGAGGAGTGTTGGCATTAGGTCTTCTTTGTAATTCTTGTAGAATTCTGCAGTGAATCCGTCTGGGCCTGGGCTCTTCTTTGTAGGTAAAGATTTAATTATGTTTCCAATTTCATTAATAGAAATTGGGTTATTCAGCAGTTTTACATCTTCATGACCTAGCTTTGGTACTTCGTATGCTTCTAGGAATCTGTCTATTTCTTCTGTGTTATCAAACCTTTGAGAGTAGAGGTTTTCAAAATAGGTGTTGATGATCTTCTGTATTTCTATAGGGTCTGTATTGATTTTGCCTCTTTCATTCCTTATTGCATGAATTTGAGCTTTTTCTTCCCTTTTTTAAATAAGGTTGGCTAGGGGCTTGTCGATTTTATTTATTCTTTCAAAGCACCAACTCTTTGATTCATTGATTTTTTGATTTTTTTTTTGTCTCTAATGCATTGATCTCTGCTCTGATTTTTATAATTTCTTTTCTTCTTTTGGCTTTGGGCTTGACTTGCTCTTCTTTTTCTAGATGTTTGAGTTGTAACATCAGGTTATTTATTTGTATTCATTCTGTTTTCCTGATGTGGGAACTCAGTGCAATAAATTTTCCTCTGAGGACAGCTTTCATTGCATCCCACAGATTCCAGTAAGTTGTATTTGTGTTTTCATTTGTTTGTAGGTATTGTTTAATTTCTTCTTTAATTTCCTCTGTGACCCACTGATTACTCAAGAGTGTGTTATTCAGTTTCCATGTGTTTGTGGGATTTTTGCAGTATCTTTTACTATTAATTTCTAATTTCATAGTGCTATGGTCCGATAGCATGCGAGGGATAATTTCAACCCTTTTGCATTTATTTAAATATGTTCTGTGAATTAATATATGGTCTGTTTTAGAGAATGACCCATGTACTGCTGAGAAGAATGTGTATTCTGTTGTTGTTGGGTGGAATACTCTGTATATATCTATTAAGTCCATTTGTTCACAGGTGCTATTCAGTTCTTTTATTTCTTTGCTGATTTTCTGTCTGGTTGATCTGTTCATTGGTGTCAATGGTGTGTTAAGATTTCCTGTTAGAATTGTGTTACTGCTAATTTGGTTTTTCATTTCTGTTAGTACTTGCTTTATATAACTGGGTGCTATGGAATTTGGTGCATATATATTTAAGATAGTTATCTCTTCCTCTTGGAGTTTTCCCCTAACCAGTATATAGTGACCTTCTTTATCCCTTCTGATCATTATTGGCTTGAAATTCACATTGTCTGCAAACACAATAGCTACCCCCACTTTTGGGGGGGTTCCTGTTGCATAAAGTATTGTTTTCCATCCTTTGACTTTTAGTCTGTGAGTATCCTTTTGGGTTAGATGGGTTTCTTGTAGACAGCATATGGTTGGATTTTGTCTCTTGATCCATTCTGCCAGTCTGTTTCTTTTAATTGGTGCATTGAGACCATTTACATTAATGGTTATAACTGTTATATATTGGCTTATTGTTGAAATGTTATCTCTCTGCTGTTGCATCTTTATCTTTCTGTTCTGTTTAATTGTCTGCTTTGTTTAGTGGTTTTTTCCTAAATGTATCTAGGCTGTTTTTCAGTATTCTTTTCAGGGTTGGCTTGGTGATCATGAAGTTTTTCAGCTGCTCTTTTTCATGGAAGTATCTTATTTCTCCATCGATTTTGAAGGACAGTGTTTCAGGGTATATCAGTCTAGGTTGGAAATCATTTTTCTTTAGGATCTGAAATACTTCACTCCATGCTCTTTTTGACTGTATTGTTTGTGCTGAGAAGTCTGCTGTGATTCTGATAGGTTTTCCTTTATAGGTGATCTGTCTTTTCTCTCTGACAACTTTTAATATTCTATTCTTTTGTTCAGTTTCTGGGATGGCCATTATATGTCTGGGTGTAGTTTTATTTTGGTTATGGGTATTTGGAGTTCTATATGCTTCATTGATCTTGATGTCAGTTTCCAATCTCATGTTTGGGAAATTTTCAGCTATTACTTCTCTAAATATCCTCTTGACATCCTTCATGTTATCCCCTTCTTTTTCATTTATCCCTATCAACCTTATGTTGTTCCTCTTTGTGTCATGTTGCAGGTGTTATTTCCTGATTCCTTGTTATTTTTAAAAGATCTTTCCTTTTCTGTTCACTGGCTGCAATCTTGTCTTCAAGGTCTAAAATTCTATCTTCACATTCATTGAGGCGGTTTTTACAACTTTCAATGGAGTTTTTAATTTCCTGTATATCTCTTTGCATCTGCTTTATGTATTCTGTTTGTTTCTTATATTGTTCATCCAGGGATTCTATCTTTTTGTTTAGTTCCTCCAACTTTTTAACTGTCTTCTTTAGATATGTTCAGCATCTCCTTCATTTCTTTTATCATTTCTTCTTTTACCTGAGAGATTATTTCTAGTTTGAATTCCTTTAAGGCTTCCCAAAGTTGCTTCTTTATTTCAGTTACTATTATTTCAGGTATTTCAGGTATGTGGCATGTATTTTCTTCTATACCCATGGCTCCTAGGCTTTCTTGGGATGGGCTGGATGTTTGAGATTGCATTTTGGTCTTTCGTTTTGTCATTTTCCTATATTTTCGAGCTTCAAGTGTTTTTCCAAGAGAGGGAGAGAGGTCTGCCAGACTGGGACGGGGTTCCATGCCTCAGCCTGACTCACTGGTCCTGAGAGGAAGACGCGGCCTGGCCCCCAGGCAAGGGAGAGAGGTCTCCCAGGCTAGGACGGGGTTCCGCGGCTCTGCCCAACTCACCGGTCCTGGCCGTAAGCTGAGCACAGTTGTCTTTGGAAAGAGCACGGCCCTGTGGATTGTGATACTGGTTCAGAACGGAATCCTTAAGAAATCTCCAAAGCACTGTGCCATGTGGATAACCAGCCACAAGTGAGAAGCACACAGCTTTTACCCAGAATAGTGAATCCTGCACTTACTGGTGTAAGAAACAGGCTCATTGACAATACATACAGCTATGCAATGCAGACATGTGGGCCCATGTGATTGCTAAAGGCTTGCATTGTTTCTCCAGGACATTTTAGACCAGAACAGTGTTAAGTGACTGGCTTGTGCTAGAATTTTCCTTGTGGAGTTCTTATTTCTGTGCAGCTATGAATACAGCAGAGTGACTAGGAACACAGGCTTCTTGGTCTTCTGGCTGCTCCGTCAATGCCAGCCACGTGAACTCTACCATGAAGGAACCTGGTGGCTGAGGCCAAGGTTCTGAGCATCTCTGGGCTGCAGTTTCCCCCTCTGTGAAATGGGAATTCATTGACCTCTCCCCTTTGGGTTCTTGAATGGGTCATCGGTCTAAGTAAACACAGGTGCTATGTACATCAAGAACTTCCACCCATGGTTTAAAGCTCACGATTTCAAGCCTGCCCTGGACTAGGTACGGCACAATTCCGAGCTTCACTTTCAGAAATGATTTCATTTACCTCCTTGGCTTATGGCAGGGAGTCAGCAGCACCCAGAGCTCTAGCTGGCATGTGAGGTGTCCGTAGAGGTACCGACTTGGCTTGGCGATGACTATGTTCAATCACTTCCTACTGACAAGCTGCCAGTCTACTTCCTCTCTGGCTTCAATATCTGAAGGCGTCTGAAAAAGCCTCCTCTCATCCCTATAAGGTTTGCAGGCAGGCCCGAGTCCTGGTGTGTGCAGCTCCCTGTGGCTGGCTGTTGCTGCTGTTAGAGCAGTTTGGCTGCTTGTTCTGTCTCAGCGCCTCCCTGTCACTCACCCCAGTTCCTAGTTTCTGCACATACAGGCGCTCTATCCTCATATTCACTGGTGAAACTGGTTAAATAGGGGGGAGACACTGTGCTCCCTAGCCACATGAGGCCAGCCTGTCCTGTCAGTCTGGGGGGTCACAGCCGTGCACACAGGTGTGGGTGTGAATCCCGCTTCTCCTCACCTCCGCAGCTAGACTGAGTCCTGGCAGCGGTGATCACATGGCCAGCAGCCAGAGGGCCACCAGCTGGCCACTTGGTAGGAAACCTGCCAGTCCGGGGAGGGTGGAGCTTCCTGGCTGGCGGCCGTTTTGAGATGAACCCCCCTGCTCAGCTGAGGAGGGTGAGGTGCCGCCTGAGCGTCCCATGCCGCCCTGAGCTTGCAGCCACCAGCTCCCCTTTCCTCTGCCGCTCCTCTCACTGTGTGCTCTGAGGGAGAAATGGGTGGGCGAGGATACTGCTGCTGGCCAGCCTCCCCTCTCCCTCCTGCTGCTTCGGGTGCCCACAGAGGGTGTCTGTCTTTTGTTGCCAAAGTGAGGTCCCTGTCACACCTCGATTCTGCCCTCCTGGAACTTTGTGAGCCCCTCTGAGCCCCGTGAGGAAGGACTGGGGGGCAGAGGACACGGGGCTGGCGGTAGGAGCCCAGAAGCACCTGGACCATGCGATGCCCGAGGTTTGACAGCAGGCTTCTCCAGGGCCTGTGAAGACTGAGCCCATTTGACCCTTCCCACTGTGTGACCTCTGGCTCTGCCTGAAGGAAGTGAGGATGCGTCCCTAAGCTGCCTAGGCAGGCTGGGACAGAACTTACCATCCCCAGCATGAGCCAAGTATCTGGATACTGTGTCTGCAAAGAACTGAATCACAAAACGAGCCACCCAGGCTTGGAGTCAGCTGCTGGGAGGGTAGGTTGGGCAGGCAGGAGTAGCAGCTTGGGACTGGGTGGAAAGTTGGAGGCCAGAGGCAGAGTACCCACATGAGCCCCGCTAGGGTGCAGGTGCCTGGAAGGGCAGAGGGAGCCGAGATGCGATGCGGCCTGCTGAGTTTGTTGATATGGGCCCATTAAGCAGAGAGTCTGAACTTAATATCACGGCTCATGTTAATAGTTTGTGTTAATAGTTTGTCTGGCTGACTGGCAGAAGTGTGGCTCAAAAGACGGCCCGCATAATGACAAATGTCCCAGAGCCTGCAGAAATAAAGGTGTGGGTCTCTCCACCAGGGAAAGAACCCAGACCTGCTGAGGTGCTCACTGAAGGCCAAGGGAACACAGAATGGGTAGTGGACGAAGTTAGCTCTAAATGCCCACTACAACCCCGTGATCACCTACAGAAAAGAGGATTGTAATTACTATTTCTCCTCTAGTACAGTTCTAATATAATACAGTATTGATAGACTTAGTACTGGTTTCTTAAGGATTGGTAAACCTATGCTATAATGTTGAAGTTATGAAATTATAATAGTAAGCATCAACCAAAGAAAACTTGCCTTCTACTCTGGTGAGGGAATTAGTGCATTTCCATTTGAATACAGGATAGTTATATGTTAGGTGCAATTATATGTATCTATTTGTATCTAAAGACTGATTTAAAGAATGTGTCTGGTTTCCAACTTGACAAGGGGTAGATTGTGGTGGTTGATTGTGTCAACTTGAGAAACTGAGAAGCTTAACTAAATCATCTTAGCAATTCTGCACTCTGGGGTGTAGAGGACCCATCCTAGGGTCACTCATAGCCTGGATGGTGTAAAGGGAATGAGGAAGGTGGACAGGGTTCCATTCTTCAGGGCTTCAGTCTTCACCTTCAACTTGGCCATCTCCTCTCCTGGCTTCCAGCACAGCCTCTCAGGCTTCTGCCTTGCATCTTCAGCCTTGTGGTGTAGACTCGTTAGCCTTCTGTCACAGTCCCATCAGCCTCCTACTACAGATATGTACGGGACCCTGCAGTGCACCCCAGACCGGGATTGAAACCTTCAGCCTCTAGTGTACAGACAGCCCCTGCATGCTTCCTTATCTGACTCTGTGGCTGACCATCATGAGCCAATCTTGTAATTTCTTACAGATTTGTATATCTTGTGTTAGATCTGTTTCTCTACTAAAACTCTAGTGAGCTGATTCCTTGTAATGATCTGCAATTAAGAGATAAATGTAGAGCACGAATTGGCCTGGTTGGATTTGGCAAGATGGCAGAGACAGAAGGCTTAGTGAGGTGATGTAGGAAGCCTGCAACTCCCAGGAGGTATTTGGCGGCCCCAGTGTGGACACACCAATTAACATTTTCCAGGCTGCAGGATGCAGAGCACAAATGTACAAACACAGGGGTAAACAAACACAACCGAAAGCACTTATAGCTGAGGAAGAGCCACCCAGCGTCCCAGCTGCAGATTCTTTACAGCCGGGCTTGCGGAATGAGAATGTGTCACTGAGCTGGTTTAACATGAAATGAATACTCATCTTGTAATCATTGATTATTTGAAGTGTTTTCACAGCTGACATGGAACAGTCTCTAGAACCCTGACCTTTTCTTGTCGTGTGTAGAAAAATTTGCATTACAGTGTTTTTTATGATTTTGCATGAATTTTTCTGATTTTCTTAAAACCATAATGAAATTTTTTTCAGAGAAAATAGTTGGTATAAAACAACCCAAGGCTGTTTCCCCAGACAAAAGTAAATGAGGAGTTTCTCCTGGTACCAGTGGGTCTGAGGGCTGCCATCCATGTGTCATGGTCACCAGGGTCTGGGTGCCCTGACTACTTCCCACCCAAAAGTGCCACCAATGCCACTCCCTTTCCAGGCTCCACTGCCCAAATCACCCTCAGGACTTGCAAAGGAGACCAAAACCTTTCAAATTGCTGGACCCCTTTTGAGAAGTTAGGGTTGGTTTTGTTCACAAAGCAAATCCTTTCACTGGACTGGGAAAGACCACAGAGATTTGATTCGAACCATCCACAAGTCCCCGCAGTTTGGGGTCCTGTTCTTCATGCCTTCATTCCCATGTCTGTATATTTTGGTCTCAGTATGAAATATCTGCGATATGGAAAACACATTAACAAAGGCTCCGATGTGTAGGGAAAACGTGCAATTTAAACATCAGATTTTATTATTCACTTATCTTGGTACCAGGGCCTCCCCACTGAGCTGGAGTGCCGGCCCCTCACCGCTTCTGAGACAGTGTCTTGCTGAGTTGCTAAGGTGTAGGCTGGGCTGAAACCTGCAATCCTCCTGCCTCAGCATCCCAGAAGGTGTATGACATCATGCCCTGCTTAAATGTCGGATTTTTAAAATGCTGAAAAAAGTTTCAAACAGTATGTCTCCTCAGCCCTATTGAAATGTATTTATATCCATGCAGACACACACAGAGAAAGCACAAGAAGCCAGTGTAAAGAAATATTGGCAGGGGCTGCCGCTGGCAGGAGGGATTCCACACGGGTTTCCTGTGTCCTGTGTTACTCTCTGAAGCCTGGATCCTCACACTGCACTGTGCCCCATCCCTCCTGTTGCTCCGGGTGTCTCCCAGGCACCACCTCACCCCTAACAGGCTGGCTTGACGGCTGCCTTGGCTCCTCAACCCATGCGACTGGGAGGTGATGGGGCAGAGATCCAAAAGCCAGAAGCTACATTTGGGAGCTATGAAAACCTCAGGATGCGGGAGGATGCCAGTGTCACTCTCCTCATTGTTCCGGAGTCCTGTGGAAGCAGGGCCAGCAGGGGCCTGCTCTGGGAAGCTCCCTGCTCTGCTGTCCCTGAGCATCACCGTCCCTGTCATAACCTGCACTGGACACTGAGTCCAGCAGGAAGCTGCTCCTCTGTGCTACCAGCCCCTGTGACTCCCTGTGGGAGTCACCCCACCCCTTCCCTGCAGTGCTGTGTACCTGTATCCCAGGGTGACCCCAAGTCTTCCACAAGGTCTCCAGTCTGGGGAGGTCTCCCCACCTTCTGCTATGGCCCAGAGTGGGCGGAGCCAGAAGATAAGTAGCTGTGAAAATCAAGTCTTCTTGGAGCCCACCTGGCCAGCTGCTGGAGAGACCTCCAGGTTGCCAGCCAGAGTGCATCTGCAGATGGACTGGCATAGACATGGCCAGGTTCATTGCAGACCCAACAAGCATGCCCTTGGGCTACCCTTGGACTCACCTCCATCCGCACTCCATCACCCACCAGCGACCTATTGACAAGGAACTCTTTTATAACTGGAAGAGACAAACAGAAGTGTGACTTTGGGAAAAATCATTGTCAACCATCAACAGCTGGCAGTGGACTGAAAGCTGCTGAGCTGCCGTGGACCTCCTGCTGGGAGAGTAATTACCCCTAATGAAACAGTCATGTACAACAAATCAGATCCAAATTGAATGAAGCCTCTAGAAGCCTCTAGATCCAGCTGCTAATTGCTAGGAATGATTGAGGGCAGAGGAGCACATTAAAATCACCAGAGATGCAGTTCTCAAAATCCTGCAATTGGAAGAAAACCTGGGGAGGCTCTGGTGAAGAACAGCAGGATCCTGACCGAAGCGGGGAGAAGGGAGTGGAACTGGGCTCAGCCCGGAGCTCTGGGCAGAAACGGCCTCTTGGCTGAAGATAATGCCGTCTGTGTGGACGGTAGCTCGGAAGCTACCCTGGCTGCTGCCCCTGCAGCTTCTCCTCTTTTCCAGCCAGGACACCGTCCCTTTCTTACTGCAGGCGCTTTTTCTTTCATGGTCACTTGTGCTGATTTCTTTCTTTTTCAGTTTCTAAAATCTTTGCAGCGCCCTTTTGCAGTACTTGGTGTTGGATTTGTGGTGGGGGCTGGTGCCTATGTATAACACCCCTTTAGACTCTTTCCGTCCCTCCTCTCCCTCCGTTTCTTGGTCCCCTTCCCATGTGCAAAGGCTCTGTCTCTCTGTTGCCATTTATCTCCCTTTTATTTTGTTACTTTATTCATACTCTGGGTTTGTCAGTGAGAGAAACCGTGTGGTATTTAAGCTTGCGAGTGTGATTATTTCACGTCAGGGTCTCAAGTGCATGCATTTTCCCACAAACGACTCGGCTTTATCCTTCTCTGTGGCACAGTCATACCACGTTCCGTATTGTTAGGAAGTAGGGCTGCTTCACAGGTTTGTGCTTTGTCCCCTTCCAGCTGGACTGTGGGGAACTGGAGCGCCTGCAGCCGGACGTGCGGCGGGGGCACTCAGAGCCGGCAAGTGCAGTGCACCCGCCGGGCACGCTACGACTTGCAGCCAGTGGTGGCCAGCCTGTGTCCACAGCCTGCGCCCCCCAGCCAGCAGGCCTGCAACCCCCAGGGCTGCCCACCTGCATGGAGCACGGGGCCGTGGGCAGAGGTAAGTGGGCAGTTGCCAGCAGGCAGGGCCTGGGCCCACTGGCTGGGACAAAAGGCCCGAGCGTTTGCTCTGTGTGCAGTGCTCCCGGACCTGTGGCAAGGGCTGGAGGAAGAGGACCCTGGTCTGCAAGAGCACCAACCCCTCAGCCCGCGCCCAGCTGCTGCCCGAAGCCATGTGCGTGGCAGAGCCCAAGCCCAGGACACACGAGGCCTGCCTGCTCCAGCGCTGCCACAAACACAAGAAGCTGCAGTGGCTGGTGTCCGCCTGGTCCCAGGTGGGTCACCCTGGGGACTGTCTCAGGTGCCCTGCCTCCTGCTACCCCCTCCAGTCTCCTTGCAACCCCTGAGTTCTTGGTCCCCATGCCCCAATTTCACCCAACCCTCTGAGCTGCAGCCAAGCCGCTGCAGCTTTCCTAGTGGCTTTTCTGTCCCCCGTAGTCAGGTGCCACAGAGGATGAGCTGGGTGTATGAGGATGGGGTTCCCACCCAGCAGAGGCAGTGGGTCTTGGGATGCCCCCCTTACTCCAGGACAGTGAAAAGCATTTCCAGGCTGCAGGCATCCAGCACAGAGCAGGAAGAAGCCGGGTTCCTGGACAGAGAAGTGGGCCCATTCTGAGACCAGCTTCATGGGTAGCATGGGCATCTGCAGGGGCCTCCTGTGCTGCCCCCTGGAACCCAGGCCCCGGATGATGTGTGGTCACTGCCCAGGGCTGCCAGCCCCACTATTGCAGGACCTAGGGTGGAAGTTTGAAGAGTAGCTTGGGGAAGGTGAAGGTTCCCTGACTAGGTGTGGCCCAAGAGAGCCCAGAAGGACTCCAGAACCTCCCAGCGCACAGCGCCTAGCTGGGTGTGCACGGTCTACACGAAGTTTCCAGGCCTCCGCATCCCCAGGTGGTACTGTGCACGTCACCGCAGTCCCAGGAGAAAGCCCCAGCTGTCCTCGCCCCATACCTCTCAGGACACTGATGTTCCGGATGCAGTTTGCCAAGCAGGGCATTTCGTCAGTTGACACAGTGTTTGCCACTTCGAAATAAAAACACCGCTGCTCCCTGAAGTCAGCTTGCCTCTGCCAAGGAAGAACCTGAGCCCTGTCTCCAGGGCGCAGGAAACTGTGAAGCCCCATCTGCAGTACAGACCCCTGCAGCCAAGCATGCAAACGCTTCCCCTCAAATGTAACATAGGTACACAAACACATGACACACACACGCTTACGCACCAGGGCTGCTCTCTGAGGCTTGACTGAATAAGTGACCTCTCGTCAGTCTCTCTCAACATCAGGTAAGGACAGCACACCTGGAAGGGCAGGGATAGGAAGGTGAGCTCAGAGAGGCTGGTGCAGCTGCCTGGGCCCTCCACTTAGGTGGACTGCAGGCCATTGGTCCAGGGATCTTGGGTGACTTGAGTACCTGCCACTGTCCCTGGAACAAGGACCAGTCCTATCCCCGGACCTCCATATTCTGCTCTCCTGCAGCAGGGCATAGCTCTCAGGTGTCGCCCTGCTGGATGGGTGGCTGCAGCTGGGTTTCCCCGGGTCTCCCTGCTCATGCAGGGCCCAGCACTGGGGCAGCTCAGGCTGGCACACATCTTGGAGGCCCAGCCATGCGTGCTCCCTTCTCTAGTGTGGTGCTCACACTTCACCGAGAGATCTGTGCGCCCGGGCTGCTCCTGCCAGTCTCTGGTTTCTGGGCTGCATCTGGCGTGCAGTTGTGTGAAGGAAACCACTCAGTGAAGGCTACTGTGTCCTCCTGTAGGCCATGTCTTGGGTTCTCAGATCAGGGACAGCCCGGTTTCATTCTCCAGTAGATTTGGAATTGCTCTCCTGGCGACCTCTGACTGCCCTGCCCTGCTTAGGCCCAGGATGCCTAAACGGCCATGCCCCTCAGTGTCACCCAGGGTCTGCCTTTCCCTAAACGTCCAGGCTGCTGTCCCCAGGAGACAACCTGAGTCCTGGCTGTGCAGAAACCACACCCTTCCTCCTCTCACTTCCAGTGCTCCGTCACGTGCGGAAGCGGAACCCAGAGACGGTTCCTAAAATGTGCCGAAAAGTACGCTTCGGGGAAGTACCGCGAGCTGGCCTCCAAGAAGTGCTCGCGTTTGCCGCAGCCCGACCTGGAGCTGGAGCGCACCTGCACCCCGTTTCCGTGCCCGCCGCGGTCCTCGCACACAGCCTCGGGCCCCCCAGGGAGTGGCTGGTTCGTCTCTCCCTGGTCTCAGGTAAGAACCTCAAGTTTCCTCCAGGACCAGCGGCTGGTTTGCAGGGGCCTCTGCAGGCAACCGTGCACTCCAGAGTGGGCGGGCCCTGCTCGGTGTGGGCGTGGCCTTCGGGGACAGGCTCCGCCCCTTACTGAGTCTTACCGCTCGTTCAGAGTCACTGGAAATTTTTATCCGAAATGTCTAGGGGGAATATGTCAGTAAAATCGAGGCAGAATTCCTCAGAGATGAGTGTGAATAGGAAGGAACAGGGGACCCGGGACACGGCGGGTCAGTTTGTAGGTTAGCCTTGTGCCTGTGGAAGTCAGAAGGGAGTTGTCACCCCAAAACTGCTGAGCTCTGCCTGGACCCACAGAGCCCCGTGCTCCTCCTGGGCGGTTCCCACTCCAGGCCTCCTTTCTCACGTCCTTTGCCCTCCGGGGCCTTCTGCAGTGAGCATCCAGACCCTGGGTCCTCCTGGGCTGCTTCCTCTTGGGGTGTGCGGCCTCAGCCCTCAAGGTCGAAGGTCCTGGGCTCCCCAACCCCGGCTCTGTGCCTGTGTCCTCTGCTGCCTGCTGCAGGGCAGGAGGACGGAGACCCAAGGCCCTGGCGTGCACCTGACCCCTGCCCGCATCCCTCTCTGGGCCTGGTGGCCTCTCCCGTGCTCACCACCACCTCCTGCCTGGGGCCCCGGCCATGTGATTCTGCCCAGTAAGCAAGGAAGTGAGCCAGGAAGGCAGAAGGAAATGGGCAGAGGGAGATGAGGGGCAGCCCTGCATCCCTGTCCAGGGGTCCTTGCACACCCTTTCCTGGAAGGGTCCCTGGAGCCCAGCTGTGTGTCACACGGTGAGCACAGGAACAGCACGGGGACCAGAGCCCGACATCAGCTCCCGCCCCAGAGGCTGCTCTTAGGGGACTCTTGGCCCTTGCAGCCCTCGGAGGGCGGAAACCTTGTCAGAACCACCACACATAGGAGGAAACTGAGCCAGTGAGGGGCAGAAGGGAGCCACCGCGTGGGGCACATGCATCCTGAGGGTAATCTCTGTGGCCTTGGCCTCCTCAACGTGAGCCGCAGTGACAAGGCCGTGGGCACCCTCCAGGGCTTTGGGTTCTGCTCCCGCAAGCACCTCACCCAGGGGCTGGGTTCATAGCCTTGTCGGGGGCCATTTGCTCTGAGTTTATCTGTGAGTAGGGCATCAGGCCACCGATTTACCTGACAGGGACTTCCCTGTGCCCACAAGGCCCACAGAGAGCCTTGATTTCAAGGACTGACCATGCACCCTTCACTGTCTGTCTCCAGTATGTCTGCTGGGTGGCTTCTGCCCTATGAATGACCCAGTGAGCAGAGCAGCCAGGGCCTGCACCTCTTGTCCCCCACCTGCCACCCAGGGGTCCTTGCCTGACCAAGTACCTGCCCTCCGCATTTGTCCCTTCCTTTCCTCCCCATACCAGCCTCTCCTGGAGGCTACGTCTGACCTTTCAGCATTGGCCACCATCCCGGGGGTAAGGCATCCCCCCCCCCCCACAGATTCCTGAACAGAGGGAGATAGGGAAGGGAGTCCCGCCCAGAGACCCAGCCCAGGGGGGCCTGGAGCCCGGTGAGGCCATGGTGGGTCCAGGCTGCTGTGGCCCAAAGGTGATCATTCTTGACTGCTGAACCTGGTCCTCGCCCAGGACTGTGCAGAGGGCCTCGCTCGTGTGTTCTATGTGATGACACAGGAGGGGTGGCAGAAATACACAGTTCTTTTTATTTTAAAGATAATAAAACACAACAAAAAAACCAGAATGAAGTCAATAAAACCAAAGCAGTGAAATTGGTTCAGGACTTCAAAGCAAGATATGAGGAAAATAACAATGTCACTATAGTGTGTCTCCTTGTCTTCACAATAGTTGTACATTCTATCAGGAATAGCAAAATCAAACCAAAACAAAACAGAAAAAAACAATCAAAATGGAATACTGAATAAAACAAAGCAATCAGAACAAACCAAAACAGTGAGAACAGTATTGGATTGCAAAGACAAGATAGAAGGAAATCCTCCATATTTGCTGTATTGCATGTTGTCCACTTCCCAAGAGATGCTCAGGCCACTGGCCCCAGGCCTACAGAGTCACTGAACAGTACAAGCACTCAGGTGCTTTTTGTACCACAGTTGCTATCACCTCGGCCTCTCCTGTCCTCTGAGCCAGCTGGCTGCTCACAGTGGCAAGTGGGGCTGGGAGCTGGTTTATAAGCTCACAGGAGATGCTCTCTGACTTTCCTCTTTCTGGGCCCTGCATGTTTAAATTGTAAAAATCGCAGTAAGAGATGCCCACCAGGAGTCCCTGTGCGAACCCTTCCCTGCCCTGAAACATTCCCAGCTCCTGGATCTCACCTCTGCAGCCCGGCTGGAAGTGATCTTCCCTGAGCGCCTGCAGGAAGTGCGATTAACAGTAGCACAGAAGCCACTGCCCAGTGTCAGCAGTGGAAAGGCGGCGACAGGGAAGGACGCTGTGTCCTTAGTCACTGATTCTGACTCCTGGCTCTTCCCCAGTCAGAAAAGTTAACGCTTTGAATAGATTCAGGACTTCGAGGCAGCTGGGACAGTGCCACTAAAGACACTTGGGAAAGAGGACTTCAGAGCCACTGCAGAAAGTGGGGAGCATAATGGGATTAGTCTGTTGCAAGCAGAGGGCAGATTCATAGCCATGTGTGTTTTGCTGTAATATGCCGTAAATTTAAACACACGCTGTATTTTCAGCTCACCCCTTGTATGTATATCTGCACACATCTGCAGGTGCACACACACATGTGCATACTTACCATGTGCTGTAGTATGCTGACTACGGCCCCAACCCATTTTGAAGGAGTCCTTACCTGCATGGTGAATGTCAAGGAGAAAGCTCAGGTAGAGAGTCATAGCAGCTCCGCACGGTCTGGTCCTTGTTCAGAGAGCTTGCTTCTCATGGGCACAGTGCGTCCTGGCCTTGGATCCCCTTGGCATCATCCAACTGAGTTGTGTGCTCTGCCAAGAAGCCCGATAAAGTGAGTGCCTCATCTCAGAAGCCAAAAGGCCACTCTAGCTCTCCAGCCCCCTGCATCCTCTGATTCCCAGGAAAGAAACATGCCCAGCACACAGGGCTGGCATTCTGCAGGCAGGAGGAAAGTGCTGAGGGCAGGTGGGACGTCCAGGCTCTGCCCCGCATGCGAGCCCAAGTGGTCAGATAAGGGACAGAGCCCTTAGAAACACTGACTCAACTGTGGCCAGACAGGATGGGATGGTCAGGAATCTCCTGCAGTTCCCACATCCCCCAAATCCTCATGCACTCCAAGGTGAGGCTTTGGGGAGGTGATTGGATCTTAGGGGTGTGATGCTCATGAGTGGTCCACTGATGGTTTCATAGCTAGATGAGGTGGAGCGTGGAAGAGGTGGTCACTGGGGGCATAGCCTGGATGGAGGAAGTGGCTCGCTGGGGTATGGCCTGAAGGGCCACTCCTTCCCCGGCTCCTCCCTTGATCTCACTCTGCTGCCTGTCCCATGCCACCAGCTATTTCTCCTCTGCTCTGCCTGTCTGCCTTGGAGCCAGCCAGCTATGCACTGAAACCTCTACAGGCTGTGAGGCAAAATTAACCTCTCCTCCCTTCAACTGTGGGTATCAGATACTGCGTGTCAGTAGCAAGAACGTGGTTAGACACTGTCTTGGTCAGGTGGCCATGTCCCCACTCACAGACAGTACTAGCTTATTTGATGTGAGTGAATTCAAATGAAAACCTTGGAAACAATTTAAAGTCACAGGTCAGGGCCATGTGAACGCTGGGCTTTCTGAGCATTTCTAGTTGTAAGTGTCAGCAGCCACCAGCGTTCCCTCGCCTCGTTTTTCCTAGAGCAGTCTTTCCAGCAAGGCAGGCAGCTGATGGTACAGGAGGCTCAGTGGAGCCATTTTTGGGGGAAGAGCTACTTCCCTCCCCTGCGAATTGGGCGGAGTCAGGAGGAAACTGAGGCTCGGTCGGGAATTCCATCCCCGACTCTGGCTCTGAGGCGGTGCTCACGCTCTGTGCCAAGCGTGAAGGGGAACTTAGAGAACTTAGGCTCTCCCTGTGGGTTCCCAACCCTAAACCTGGAGTTCCTCTCTGGGAGCTTCTGCTGCTCTGGAACACCCACTCGCACTGTTCACTCCATCACTTTGTCAGAGGCTGGCTGAAACCCTCATTCGTCACGAGGTGGGAATGTGACCTTTGCTGGAGGGGCAGCGACTCTCCAGGCTGGGTTTGCCCTGAGCACGCTGTCCCCATGTCTGCCCACACTGTGGGGAGCAGGGGTGGTGATGGACCGTCTATGCCTGGCTGAAGTTTGCCAGCGGACAGGTTTATTCTTCAGACAGTTAAAGGTCGTTATTCCTGTGATTTGTTCTGCAGGATGCCTGTGGATTTAAGTGGCTTTGCTTATTATCACGGTTCATGGCGCTCTGTGGTATGAGCTTAGTAGCAGGTGGTTCTCACAATATTTGGTCTGAGAGTGGCTTTAGTATCATCATGTGTTGGACTCTTGGTCTCTGTGTTACTTTTCTCTCATTGCTGGGACAAAATACTTGGCACCCAAAATTAGGGGAGGAAAGGTTTATTTAGCTCACAGTTTATGAAGGTTTCAGTCCATCATCAGCTGGCTCCAAGGCAGGGTGACATGGCACAGGGGCAGCACTTCAGGGCAGCAGAAGACAGCAAACAGGAGGCAGCAAGCCTCTTCTCCTCCCTCACATTGTAAGCAGGCTCCACCCCCAGGGCAGGCGCGGCACTCACACCTTCTCCTTGTGCTGGCAGAGGGCATTTACAAAGTAAGGACCCAGGCTCCCCGCTGAGTGGCTTAAACTCTGAAACTTCTTAAGGTGGCAGCTGTGTACCAATCATTACAATCTCCCTCCCCCGAGGGATGCATGGCAGTGTGGAACTGCTCACCAGGACCATGCAAAGTTAGGCTGCAAAACCCTGGGGCACAAGGCAAGAAGCCATGCCACAGATGACTCACTTGGCCTTTCACTGTGGCCGAGAAGACCCCACTGCTGTCTGGAAAGCACACACACACACACACACACACACACACACAGATTCTTGCCCTACACCTTACACACCGCTGCCTACACTAATAATTACTCTCATCTTCTTTTGCCACCATTGGTGGGTAAAGCCACCACTCACCCCCTTAACGTTGAGGGTGTTTGTGTTTGAAACTAATCAAAGAGGTGCAAAGATTAACAGCCCCATTCATCTTGTCACAGAAGTTGTCTTTCTAAGACCACGGAGGTTTGTGCAGTCCCCTCTAAACTGATCAGACCTCTGACTTCCGGGACAGTGGGAAGGTTATGGTGGGAGCACACACCAGGCCACAGGAAGATGATAAATAAAAGGGGAAACCTAATGGAGACTCTTGGCAAAGGGCTTCCAGTGGGAAAAGAGAGCGGGAACCATTGTGCTCGGGAACTGGGGCACACTGTCTTTATCATCCTCTGTGTTCTCTGATGAACTCTGCATTGTGAAAAGCCCCGTGGATCCCAAAACACCAGCCATCACTCAGAGGCTGGAGCCACCTTGTTCTGCCAGCATTTCTCCACAGAGACCAGTGAAAAGAGGAACCCTCTAATTAAACTGAGGAAAGCTCTTCAAGGCAAACATTGTTTTCATGCATCTCTTTGTTTTTTCTGATGGCCAGAAGTGATCGTCTTCTCTGTTCACCTCTAGTGTTTGCAGAGCCTCTCTAAGAACACTAAGGCTGACAGCTGTCACTCTGCAGGGGGAAGAACATCCCCACAGTTGATCCCTGAACACTGCTGCCGTTCTCCAGGAAAGTCAGTCCTGGGAGGAGAGGCTGCCGACCTGTACCTGCTGGCACTGCAGACCTGCTGTGACCACAGGCAGAGGCCACAGGGTCCTGTTTAGGCTGAGACAGGGTCAGAGTGAGAAGCAGACCATCTAGACCGAGGGACAATGGTGTCTTTGGAGAGGGACAGGCTTCTTTGGAGCCCAGTGTCAGTCACTACAAGAGTTTCAACCTAGGCCACGTTGACTTTGTATACCATTCCTGCTGGAATTACATGCAGCTGATATCTGTTGTGAAAACTAAAAAAGAAAAGTATCTGACAGTCTGGTGAGGTGATTCTCTATGTGGCCCTGAGCTCAGCAAGCAGGATCTCAGGCTCCACACAAACTGGCTACAGCTTGGGCATGTGGCCTGGGGCCTCTGGGGATCCCATAGGTGACTCATGCAAGTTAGATGAGAGGTCCAGGACCTGGAGGTGGGTCAGTGCACAGGAGTCTGCAGGGCTGGCTGCAGCAGGTGGGCTGGGCAGGGGCAGGTCAGTGTGGGGATGGGGCAGCACAGAGGTCGGTCTGTCCAGGAGGAGGCTCAGGCTACATCCCAGGAAGCTGGAAGAAGCCAGAAGCCTGGACTTTCAGACCCAAGCTCCAGACTCTTCAGCGAGCACTGTTTCCCAGCCTGCTCTTGTCCTAGGAGCTGCCCACCAAATGCAGCTTCCTGTCCCCTCTCTACCCTCCTGTCCGCCCCTGCCCCAGGCTCCAGTCTGTCTCTGCCTGGCTGTCCAGGACCCCAGGTGCTTCTTAGCATCAGCTGGCTGAAAAACCGCAGATCCCACAGAAAGTCTGGAATGTGAGTTCTAAACACCAAGCTGTCCCACGCCATCGTGCTGTGTGACTGAGGACCAGCTAGCATTTCCTTCTCCCCTTCTGCAAAGAGAAGTAAATAAGTAATTTTCAGGTTTCATCTTTTCCTTCCATGTCTTTGTCTGTCACTAATTTTCATTCATTCGGAATAGTTTCAGAGTTTGGGGCTGAATATCTTCATTCTTTCGGTATCCTTGAAAAATGCAAATTGTGAGACATTTGGAGGTTGTTTTCCCACAATATTTCTTTTTCCCATGGGAAACTGTCAAACTCTCCAGTGCAACATTTTTCAACCCCCGCCCCCAGCGCCCCTAGCGTCATGGGCGCGGTACAGAGTCTGAGGCAGCGGTGATGTGGGAGAGGGGGCAGTGCAGGGGCCAGGACCACACTGAGCAGCGCATTGTGTGGGCTCCCTGGGGTAAGGTCCGAGTCACCCAGGATTATCACTGAGTGTCTAGTGCTTGGATGCAAAATACCCAGACTGTAAGGCCTCAATTCCTGAATGCCTCTGTTCCTGAACTATGTGGTTCCTGAACAGAAGCCTTTGGCAGAATTTTGCTTCTGCTCACAAACTCTGCATTGAGTGACAGCCAAGACCATGGCCATCTTCCCCGTAACTGTGCAAATTCAATTCATGAAACAAGGCACCAGGAAGGATGAGAGATTCCTAGTCACCGACTAAGAAAATCAATGATAAAGAAATGTCAGGCTGAGTGTTCATTACATGGGGATAAATGAAAAACTCTAGTGAGAGCTTATTTTTTCTAATGGTGACAAATGTCCTTGGTGGGGGTAGAAATCTCCCCTAGTTGCCGAGCACAGGAGAGCTTGGCCTGGGGTGGAGACATTGTGAGTGCTGACGGGAACCCACCCTGGAGCAGCCGTCTCAGAGCTATCATCCATGACCCCAAAGTGCTCAGTGCATCTGTGAGCCCAGAGGGAGCCTGGCACACAGAGGGCAAAGAACAGGGGCAGGACTGGGTTCTGTGGACCTTCAGGGTTCTGTGACTCTCAGGGGAAACATTGGGCTGTGTCCTTTGGAACCCTGATCATTCAGAAACTGGCAGGAATCTGCCCTCCGAGTTATTTTTCCTGGCTGCCACAGTCAGCTATGGAAAGGACGCTGTCCATGCCTCCCTGCTGAAACTGGTTTGGAAGTGAGAGGTCAGCAGCTCGGCAGTGCACCCAGTGGACACAGGTGCAGGCCCTGAGCAGCCTTCATCCAAACAGGAAAAAGAGAAAGAAGAAAGTTCCTTTGGCTTGGGATTCCCACATTCTATTCCCAACCCCTTCCCTCTCCAGGGGGACAGGCAGGGGTCAGACTTGCTCCTCACCTGGTCCCTGTTCCAGGGGCCTTGAGGTCACTTTGGAAGCTCTGACGGCAGCAGGTTCTGGAGTGAAGCCAGGCTCATCTCTCACCTCTGCATCTGTGTGCCATTCCTCTCCAGGCGGGACAGGCTGTCGAGAGCCAGCTGCTGTGTCTCCCTGTGTGACCTGCTGTCACTTTGGGCAAGCAACATGAACCATGTGCGTCCCCAGCCTTGCATAGAGTCATTCCTGCAGGAGAAGCAAGTGCTCAGCTCCTCTGCCACACACCAGGACATCCATACTGCATCTGACTTGCCTTCCTGCAGGTGTCTCTTGGGCGTGCTGACCCTCTTAGCCTGTAGCCACAGTGGAGCGCAAGATACATAATTTAGTCTAGACTTGTGCAGGTCTCTCCTTCTGGTGGATTCATTGTCTGGCTCAGATCCCGCTGCCTCTCCAGTTGTTTATCCCCTGATTCTTTGCCTGTGGTGGATCCCAGATGGGTCCTGCTCGTTTTGGGCTGTGTGCCCTGCCACATAGTGAAAGACGACCTCCCCTCGCCCTGGGCTCATTTCTTCTTGGCTAGGAAGCCCAGAGCGCAGCTGGTTGGAGCCTGGACCTGGAGTTTAGAAGGGGCTTGGCGCCCTTCAGCCTCTGTGGGGATTGAGTGTCCCAGGAGGGCCAGCCACCCTGCTTCCTGTGCTGAGGTTCCTATGCTCAGCGCTGACCAGAAGAAGCCACTCGCTTTGGTAAAAATGAAAAGAGATTCTCTCAAGCCTGGCTCTGAGGAGGTGGAGAGGCCAGCTTCTCTCCAGTGCCCATCTCATGCAGCAAGGAACAGCTCAGGGAGGGGTACAGTAAAACAGCAGACACACTCAGTCCCCACCCTTCCTGGACTGGAACCTCTGCTCCCCTGCCCGCAGGGGTGCACTTGGACTTGACCTGAAGGTGCCAGTGGCTGCAGGCTCTGTCTATTCATCCACACTGAGGAGAGGCAGAGGCCACTGTTTGTGATCCAGACCCGAGGAAATCTGGAGAAGCCACTTGTGTTTAAATGAAAAAAAAATTTACTTTTCAAGCTCCATTTTACCATGCCAGTTACAAGGGCATTGCCCAAAGGCACTGTCCACCCTTGGGACTCACAGGGTAACCCTGGAATCCCATATGTCTGCTTCCTCTGGCTACCAGACTCCCTGACAACACTAAACCTCCCGGGATGCCTTCCTGTGGTCCACACTCTGCTACTCCAGGGGTGATCGGCAACCAGAGGCTGAGAGCCACTACCTTGAGGCGTCTGGACAAGAGGAGACCCCTGCAAAGGGGCTGAGGAGGAAATGGGGCTGCCGCAGCCAGCAGAGAGCAGGGCTGACCCAGGCCATGGTTCAAGGAGAACCTAGTGTAGGTTAGAAAGTACCTCGCCTTGGTCTTGGATATAACATCAGCAACCTTGTGCTCTCAGAGACTTCAAATAGAAACAAAAACAGGAGGCTTTTCTTCCTTTTTATATTTAGAAGAATGACTTGGGCCAACTTTATTGTGCATAGAATCTAATGTTTATCTGTACTACCAATATTCTGAGGAGATAATATATTCATCCATGTGTGTGTGTGTGTGTGTGTGTGTGTGTGTGTGTGTTGTGTGTACTCACCTTTTTAGTGCACATACTCTTCCCCAGGGCCCCTGAGGGCTGAGAACCTGTCCAGGATGTCTTTAGCATTAGGTCACAACCATTCTCAGCAAGTGCTGGCCCCACCCTGGATCCTACCTGAGCCCTTGGAAGGGTGAGAGCCATGTCACAGGCTGGTTCCGAATTCCAGGTAGGGGGCCAGCTCTGCCCAGTATACACTGTCAGTGGGGTGTACAGGGGCTGCTCCATCTGCACCCTGGCTGGGCATTATTGCCCTGCCTTTTGTCACCTCCATCCCTGGAAGAAACTGTGGCCTGCAGTGCTGTGCCCTCCGCTGCTGGGCATGCTCCTGGCAGGGAGCCTAGCAGCCTGGTAAGTGCTGTCTCCTCCTCCTCAGTGCACAGCCAGCTGTGGAGGTGGTGTGCAGAGGAGGACCGTGCAGTGCCTGGCAGGGGCCCGGCCAGCCTCTGACTGCCCCCCGCACCAGAAGCCTGAAGCCTCCCTGGCCTGCAATACCCACTTCTGCCCCATCACAGAGAAGAAAGGTGAGCTCAGGGCCTCTTGGCTGGGCCTGGGAATTTGGGTGGGAGCCTGGAGGCTTGGGAGAATTCCTGGAAGGGTGGAGGAATGGGGTGCCAGCTACCTGGTGAACCCGAGAGTTGGGGCCGCGTGTCTGACACACTCCCTTCCCCCCCTCACATCCTTCAGTTTTCTAATGACAGTCACAAAGCAGAGCCTGCCATCCTCATGCTGCCCAAGAAAGGACAGGTGGGTTGTGGCATAAATCCAGCCTTATAAACACATGATTTCCATCTTTTGTGAGTGCTATTTGGGGTACCTAAAGAACAGAATGTGAACCACGCACCTTTTCCCACTGCATTAGACAAAAGCCTTCCTTTATCTGTCTGCCTGTTGGGTGTCCTTAGCACAAGAAGGTTCTAGTCTTACAGGAACCTTCCAAGAATGGTCTTGGGAAAGGCATAAGTTCTCCAGGCCCCACCCAGTTAAAGCCAGATAGCCGCCCTCCTGCAGCAGCTCTGAGGCAATGATGAGTTTGCTTTTGTGTGCGAAACAGAGCTCCTGGTGAGCAGCATCTGCCAAACTCCGGAGCACTTGACTGACGTGGAACGTGCTCGTTTTCAGGCACCTTCTGCAAAGACGCCTTCCCCTGGTGCAACCTGGTGCCGCAGCACGGCATGTGCAGCCACAGATTCTATGGCAAGCAGTGCTGCAGGGCTTGCTCCAAGTCCAACCTGTGAGTTGGGTCACTGCCACAGCAGAGAGGAGGCACGTGAGCTGGAAATATCAGCGTGAAGGGGCCGGGCAGTGCGCACTGGAGCACATCCAGCAAAGAGCAGAGCCGGAAGAGGAGAAACTGTGCTTGGCTCTTTGGCCCGAAGAGTGTGTGTTTGTGCATGGGGAGAGGCAGACGGGTGGCTGTGCCCTTGCTGGCACACACTGTCCTGTCCCATGGAAGCGTGGATCATGCCTGCTCAAGTGTAGAGAAGGAGCGCTATACTGCAGAGCACAAACAGCCACACACAGCCAGGTTCATGGTTCATCCACACCAAGCCCAAAGGACAGCAGAGGTGGACTTGCTAATTGCTAAATGTCTGGTGCTTTGTAAAAAGGAAAAGCCACAAGATTAGGAAAACGTCTGAAATAGCTGTCACTAAGTAGACCATCCTCCCTCCCAAAAGCCTCAGAGGCTCCCACCATTGGGGTGGGGGAGGTGAGGGGTTTGGGGAGCCCCTGGATGCTTTTCCAGGCTCTGCCATAAGAGCCCAGGTCCTTCTCATTTAGGACTTTGCATATGCAGCCTGGGAAGTAAAGTCCCTGGTGAGGTGCTTCCTGCCCTTAGAGCTTACATGCCAGGGGAGATTTTACAGTTAATGTTTTATCTTTCCAGTTACTGACCAGTGAGAGTTCCTATTTAAACCTGCTCCCCATGCTTTTCTGCTTTAAATTGTGGTTCAGATTTCAGGTTACATAACTTTCACCCAGACAGCGTCTAGGCTACCCAGTTGCTGACGGGATCATAGCCGCATGTCCTGGGTTTTGTTGTTGCTGTCTAGAGGGGTTCTTAACTCTAGTCTGTAACTTTGGTGGAGAGGGAAAGCCAGCAGCCTCCCCAGAGGGCCTCCCACTCCTCCCTGGCATCATGGGTGCTTATTTCTGGTCTCCCTGTCTGGCATGTGACACCTCTGTAGACAGGTACCCGGATATTTATATTTGCTGAATTTTATAATAAATTTTATATTGTATGATGTGCTTCTGAGCTGTGTGCTGCTCCTTCCCAAGGTTCACTTCTGCTACAGAGGGCTGGCACCAGACACCAGACGATGAGTTTCAAAGAGGGTGAAACGGGGCTGGAATGTCACAGAAAGAGCTAGAACTAGATTAGGAGGAAGCAGTCCCCAGGGGGAGGAGGGTGCAAGGAGGGCAGCTGCGGATGGGGTCATGATGGATTTGTGCCACATTCAGTGAAAAGGAGGCTACTCTGCTGGGGCCACTGGCACACGCCTGGGATCCCAGCACCCAGGAGGAGGGCTTCTGTGGGTTTAAGCCAGCCTGAACTATCTAGTGAGACTCTGTGGAAAGACGGAAGGAAGGAAGAAGGAAGGAAGGAAGGAAGGAAGGAAGGAAGGAAGGAAGGAAGGAAGGAAGGAAAGAAGGAAGGAAGGAAGGGAAAAAGGAAGGAAGGGAGGGACGGAGGGAGGAAAGGAAGAAGAGAAGCAGGAAGGGACAGAGGGAGGGACACACGTGGTCTTGCAGTCCCTGCTGGTGTCAGGGTTCTCCAGAGGAGCAGAACCAGCAGGGCATGAGAGAGGAAGTTGGGTATTTAAGGAACAACCTCACTAGACTGTGAAGACAGACAAATGTGACATCTGTAGAAAGAAACTCACGGAAGAGTTGACGCTGCCATCTTGGACCTGAATTCCACGGGACAGTAGGCTGGAAATTCAGTAAGTTCCCACATCACCCACTTGAGGCAGAATTGCTTCTCCTCAGGGAGCCTCAGGATGGCCCTCAGGACCTCATCTGGTGGACTGAGACCCACCCACCTCCCTTCCCTACAGCCACTAATCAAATGTTAGCACATCCACAGAATCCCTGCTCACATCTGACCTGATGTCAGTCACGTGGCCTGACCAGGCTGAGAAGTGAGATTCAGTGAAGTGCCACCCCTGGATCAGATTCAGCCAGCTGTAACCAGATCCCTGTGGGAAACCACCACTGCCCTCAAAATTGAAGTGGATCCTACACCACAGAACACCAGCTCCCGGAAAGTCACCTCCCTGTTCATCACTTCCTTCTGACTGGGACGCACTCTCACATCCATGACTTACAGGAGCAGAGGCTCGATTTTGCTCACAATTTTGGTCCCCATGGGTGGACCCCAAGGCAGGAAGGTTGTTGTGGAAGGACCTGAGTGGAGGAAAGCAGCTCACATCATGGTGGCCAGGAAGTGGAGAGAGAAAGGAGGAGGCAAGGAGCGGTAGCCGTCCCCTCTAGGTCACGTCCCCCGTGACCTGCCTCTAACCAGTCCCTATGTTTAAACACCAAACTGAGCTATGGTCTCATGAGTAGATGAATCCACTGATGAGTATAGCACCCCACGATGCTACCACCTTCCAAAATTCCCACCATGCGCACATGAGACTTTGGGGGTGGGGACCCATTCCAGTTCTAAGCCCTAACAAGTTCTAGGATGGTTAGCCTGGCTTGTAGGTGACCCTGGCACAGCACCACAGCCTCATGGAAGGTGTCTATGTAAGGAGGGAAGCCTCATCCAGTGGACAGAAAGCCTTCATAGTTTGCCCTGCAATCACAACCAGGAAAAGGAATTATGTAGGATTCTGGGGGACTTCAGGCAACAAATTCCAAGGCACAGATTCACAGGGCTCTTTGGTCCACAAAGAGACCAGCGCAACTCAAAGCTTCTGTGCATAGACAGGACCTGTTCTTTGCTTAACTCTGCAGCAGACACCTGCCGTGCTGGTCTGCCAAGGAGCCATTGATGGTTGGAACGGGGTCCCACCACAAAGCCTGTATGCTCCTTCAAGGAGTCAATGTCCGGTGGCAAACCAATGTAGCACCAGGGCAGCGGGCCCCAAGGACCAGGCCAGGAGGAGGGAGAGATTCCCTTCTGTTCACAGGGAGATGGCTGTGGGAGAGGGGCTGCCTTCCAGCTGGCATCTGAGTGGGGAGAAAACTGCGAGCCCAAGGAGAGTGATAGAGGGCCACATCCTGTGCTCTGGGAGGATGCTGATCCCAGTGGAACCGTGTCTGCCCAACCCAGCCGCAGGCCAGCCTCTCTCCCCAACCGTTACCCCCACACCTTCTCCTCCAGTGAGCCTCACGCCTGGCAAAGGGGCTGCAGGGTCCTGGCTCGGGTGATACAGGCCAGGCCATAGCCTTTATCTGGGGCCCATGGCCAGGGCTGCCCACCACACTGGCTGGGGGCTGCATCCTCTTGACTGTGTTTAGCACTCATGTGCTCAGCACTGAGATGAGTACCCTGGATGGACAGTCCCACTGGCCCCTGCAGGTGTCCCTCCAGGCAGGCTGTCACTTTATCCCCTAGAGGAGGAGCCTGAAGTACAGCCGACACCCAGACAGGCCAGATGGATGGGGAGCAGGTGCTAGGCGCCAGGCGGCTGTCCCTCACTCCCACTGTCAGGCACGCCCTCCTCCTCCTCTGCTCTTCCTCTTCTCGCTGTCCTCCTGTCCTCCACATCACTGCAGTCTGCACCTCTGCTGGTGCTGCTGTGCACTGGCAACCCATTGGACCCTGTGCAGCCCCAGACCTCCCGGCTTCTCCAGGCGCAGCAGACCTGCCTGTGCCCACTGCCTCCAGGGAGCTCCTTGAGGGCACACACCGCACCTGCTGGCCCTGCCTTATCTTTCCCGCTGGCCTCCCGGGTCTGGAGACATCCAAGTAGCAAGTGTCTAGCTTCCTCAGGATGGATCCTGCATGTATGGAAGATGCTACACCGCTCCCCTGGAATAAAATCTCTGGAATTCCCAGCGTCATGGGGCTCACAGAGATCGCTCTGCACCCCACTTTTCTTAGGGCCCTTCTCTCATTCACAGCTGTGCACACACTCGGTCTGCAGCTACTTGAAAGTAGCTCTGCTTATAAGACTGAGGGCTTTGGTGACCTGCTCTCTGAGTTACAGAGCGCTGTGTCCAGAGGGGGCAGAGACACCTTGGGACCAGCCCAGCTCCCTGCTGACTGTGTGTAAGCACCTGACTGCACGCTGGCTTTGAGACCCAGCCTTCACCTCATCACAAGGGAATTCATGGGGGTTTTCTCTGCTGCCTTCAGAGGCCACCGCAGAGCCACAGACAGTGATGTGCCCCTCTCCTTGGCCTCCCAGGAAGCCCGCCAGGTGCTGTTCTGCGGAACCAGGGAGCAGAGCAGGGAATCTCCATGTTGTATGTATCAGAAGCCACAGCAGTCTGGGAGGAATTCAGCCCCCAGGAATTCCAGGCTGGCAAGGGAGTCAGACAAAACAAAGCTGTGGCGAGGAGGAGCTGGAGGGTCGGCACCGCCCTGCCTCCTCCTGGTCTGCCTGCTGCCTCCAGCACCCACAGAACTCCCTTGGGTGACTGCACTTCACCCCCAGCTTAGCCCAGCAGCCAGGCAAGGGAAGTGGCAGAGCACTTTAGAGAGTGAGGGCACCCCAAGCCCCCTCAAATGCCCTGTGTACCTTTCCCAGGACAAAGGCTCAAACACCCCAGCCCAGCCCCAGGGTGTTGCTCTCTCTGGTTCTAAGCAGCAGGTAGGGACCCTGTGCTTCGCGTCTGCCTGGGACGCTCTGCCATGGCTGCTGGGCTCTGGTGCTCTCCCTTTCACTACAGCCCACACCTGTCCTCCACAAATGGCTTTTATTTTCTAACAGAGCTGAAAAATCCAGCTCATGCTGTAAAGATTCCCTCTGGAAGGCTGTCCTCTGGGAGGTTCTGAGTCCTTCAGCCCCAAGTTCTTCTGGCTTCCGGCAGTGGTCCCTGGGAGTCCTGAGATGTTGGTTGGCAGCTGCTCTTCCACCTCGGAGGAGGACTTCTTCAAGGATGGAGACTTTGCTTCCAGCCAGCCATGTACTTCCTGGGGTTTGTAAGACACTAAGAGGCAGGGGGAAACAAGACAGCATGGGTTCAGTTCCTCGGGACCAGACCAGGCACTCTCGGTAATGCTATACCTGCTTTGAAGGCACAGTCCAACGTGAACTGCTTGAACCGGAAAGAATCCTAGAGATGCCATAGCCCAGAGTCTGGCTTGATAGAGAAGGATCCCGAAGCCCTGGAAGACCAGTGCCTTCGTGAAGATTTCGCAGCTCCCTACAAGCCCTCACTCTGCACGTAGGTTAGTTTCCCAACTCTAAATCTCCGAAGGAAACGCAGCTCACTGTCATTCAAGAGGACAAAGAAGAGGGCTGCGGTAGACAGTGCCCGAAGGTTCTGTGGAAAACTGAAACAAAACGCTGCACAGAACCCTGCAGCTCTCCATTCAGACTCCTCCACTGTGCCTTTGCTGGCATCCCTGTGTGAACTGAGACGGTGCGGTATCAGGTCTTCCCCTGCAAATGTTTCAGTCACCTCAAGCACATTTCCCCCTCCCCTAACCTGTGAATTCATAGCTGAAAAGAGAAAGTGACCTGTGTTTTCCATGACTACTGGCACCTAGAAGGACTCAAAGAGCACTGTGGGGGACTCTACATTTCCCTGGCCAGTTTCTAGAACTGATTACCACTTCATCCCAAGTTCAAGGCTACAAAATTCATTCCCCGCCCCCTTCCCTCACCTGTGGAAGATTCTACTTTAACAGGTAACTTCCATGAGGAAGCATACAGTGTTACCGCAGCCCTACAGCGGTGTCAGAAATTCTCTTCTACCTGAAAAACTGCTTCTTTAGAGCAGAAGCAGCCTGAACACAAGACCATGCAGTGGGGAAACCAATATGGAGGGGTCATCGAGGATAGATGGCCACCAGGTCAGGGGGTCAGCAAAGATCAGTGTCCATCTAGCCATGAACCTTTCTCCTTGCAATGGTGAGAAGAGTCATCCTTTATTAAAGGATGCTGGATCTCTGGGTGTGTCCATGAAGCTGCATCTGGAGTGATGGACATTGGAATCAGCAGACTGGGCAAAGGCCCACTTCCCCAGGATGGGTGGGCAACATGCAATTCATCAGAGGCCCTCATAGAACAAAAATGCTGCAAAAGCTCAAATTGTCTTTCTCTGCTTGAGTTGGGATGCCTCTGCCCTCTGGCTCTGGACCTTGGAGCTCCCTGGCCTCCTGACTTGGACTAGGTTCTACCACCAGCTGTCCTGGGCTCCAGTTTGCTGATGGCTTACACAGGGATTTTTCAGCCTCTACAAGCATTTTAGCCTGTTTTCTTGCTAAATCACCTCCTGTCTGTCTGTCTGTCTATCTATCAATGATCTACCTGTTTATCTCCATCTACTTACTTATCTGCCTATGTTTCCCACTGGTGCTGTTTGTCTGGAGAACCCACTCCCTGGACACCCCTCTTGGTCTGCTTGTGTGGCTCAGAAACTGTCATCCCAGCCTTTATCATGAACCTGCCTTAAAGTCAGCTGGGTCTGCTAGAAAGCCACGTAGTAATGGCCCAGCACAAAAACTCAGATTTGCCCTGAAATTAAAAACAGGCCTGGCTTGGTCACTTAGTGCTGAGATGAGGGACTGGGAAGGGAAATGTGCAAATCCAGGGTCCTGCCTCATTTCTCCCACTCACTCAGATGTACAAATGTGTTATCGTAAGTCATAAGGGTGCATTTGAAATGAGTAATTTTGGTATCAATTGATTTTAATTATCCTCACCCAAACATTTTGCTTAGTCTTCAGCTTGTCTTTTTTCTACCCTCCAGTGTGTAGTTTCCAGTTTGTAGTTGGGTTGGGGCCATCCCTAGAGTGACCTCATCTTCATGATCCAAATCAGATCACTCCTGAGATCAGAGAGGACACATTACATGTCCAGCACAGGACAGGAGAGAGAGACACACCATTTACCAGCACAAACCCATCTGCCCAGAAAGACTTTCAGTCTCCAGATGACACCATGGCTTTACCTATCAGATACCTGGGCACCAACAGATGTGGCTGCAAGGGGACCTCATGTCCTCTATTGAGGCTGCTTGTGGGCACAGCTGTGCAAGCAGGTCCTATTTGCTGGTCCTACCAGCTCCCCTGGCCAGCATCACAATAATGCTGTGTGTCTCACCTGGTCCTGATTCAAATTCCTCTAACGCAGCCTCATTAAACACACACAGCCATCTTGTACAAGTGGTGGCCCAATATGCAGATGAATGCATGGTACTAGCAGGCACTGATGGCATCCAGAACTTACCTCACTGATCCAGCGTCCTCCCCCGAACCACTGCCTCAACTCGGCCACTGAGTAGCCAACTTCAGATCTCAGGGGTGCACGGTGACAGTGCATTTCAGGGTCCCAGCCTGTTCGGGGCGTGCTTCACAGACCTGTGAAAGCCCCATGTTGTCTGTGCTATTCTTCAGTCTTGAGTCCCAGCTCAAGAAGAGCTCCTGCCCAGGACACACTGTCCCATAGCACCTAACAAGGCCAGAGGAGCCTCTGAACACACTGCTGGCTGTCACTGCTCGTGCACAGCATGGACATGCTGTCACCTACATGCACATGCACTGGGCAGAGCAGGTTTGCAGGAGGCAGGGCAGAGACCACCTGCAGGGAGCCCTGAAAGAGTAATGCCTGGGAGAGGTCTGTCACACGCTGACACAGAAGGGGAAGGCGCACACAAACCACAGTGCCATGGAATGCACCTGCCATGTGCCTGCCCCTTGCCTTAGGGCCCAGGGTAACGGGCAGTTTGCATGAACCACTGTGTGACTGGAGCAAGTCATTTCCCCGCTGTGGCTGTGGGTTTATTATCTACAAAACAAAACAACTCAACCCCTTCAGTCCCTCAAAGATTCTGAGCACCTGAATTTCCCATTTCACATGTGACTACTAAATGTATTCTCTGCATAAAGTCACACACTGACCTTCCCCTCAACAGCAGGGTCTCAACTCACAGGCCAGCTGGTGGAGAGGCGATGCTGCTCGGTGCTAACGGCCAGCTGCAGGGTGCTCAAGGCCAGCTGCAGGATGCTCTGTGGGGACCTCTCTTGTTGTTGGTACCAGTGATTGAACTCACTACCTCAAGCTTGCCAGGCAGGAACTTACGCCACTGAGCTAAATCCCTGGCCCTGCTCTCTTTTTTGGGTTTTTAAGGATCATTAGGATGACACTGTTGAATCCTTCACTAACACTCAGACCAGGTCAGAAGCAGAGGAGAAACCCCTGCAAGCCACAAAGAGGCCAGATAGAGTCCAGGTCAGGGCCCAGGGTTACCTGCGCCTAGCAAGGGAGGAGACCAGAGGCAGCTCTGAGAGCCTCCTGCCTGTGTTCTTACATCCCAAGCCTGCCAGACTCACCCCACGGCAACCTGGCTCCCTCTGGGTTCTGGATGCCTGGTTAGTGCCTCAGGGCTCCCACAAGGTGCCAGTGTCTGGACTGTGAGTCACAGTGACGTGACAGAGATTTACTCCTCTGACCTTGGGATTTTGGATAACTGGCCCAGGCAGCTCACTCCCCAGCTGGAGGCTGGAAACCACAAAGAATTCATGGTGAGTTTTCAAATCCTCGGAGCTAATCTGCAGTCTGGAAAGAGAGACAGCAACACCCATGTGCCCTGTGGCTAAAAGTGGTGAGAGCTGAACCCCAACAAACCCTACCAGGCACAGAGCCCAGAGTGCGTGGGGAGAGCAGGAGGGGCCTGTGTGCTTGGTGTCCCCTTCTGGTTGTCGCCAGGCTCCCTTCCAAGTGGAGGAAGGCAGGCCGATCTCCCTGGGAAACCTGAGTGCAGAGCTGTGGGGTAAACAGAAGCCATGCCGGTTTTCCTCTCTGGTTCCCCTGGAGGTGCCCTCAGCTCCTGATCCTCACTCCTGATGAAGTCTGTGCCTTCCCCTGGAGCGTTTGATGGTGGCAGAGTCGTCCTCTCTGGGAGGTTTCTACCAATGCAGAGGGTCCCCTGGTTCTGCTGGCCTTCTGCAGTGGGGCACAGTGAACATCCCCATGATCACCTGGCCACCAGGGCCCAAGAGAAGATGGACCAAAGGCTTGCTCAGCGTCAGCCTCACCCCTGGTCTGAGTGAGCCCCGCCCTGTGCATCACCTCTACACCCCTTCCCAGCACAGCGGCTGCGCTGAAGAGGAGTGGGACCCTCCAGTTCCCCATGTGGAGACCCCAGCTTTACAAGGAGGCTAAGGTTAAGTGAGACTGCAAGGCGGTGTCCAGCAGAACTGGTGTCCTTGTGAGGAGAGGACGGGACACCAAAGAGCAGAACTTTCTCCCTCACACCCCAAAAAAGCCCTGAGAGCACACACTTAGAAGGTGGTCCTGACCAGGCAAGAAAGGAGCCCTCGTCCCAGCCCAGCCCTGCTGGCATCTTCACCCTGGATGTCTCTCCCCTAGAACCATGAAAAGATAAAGTTTCACTCCATCCATATCACAGGTGTGCGTGTGTGTGTGTGTGTGTGTGTGTGTGTGTGTTTCTCTCTCATCAAAGAACGTCCTTACTCTTCGTTCTGCTTTTATTTTGAAACAACTGATATGTGTTCATTTCGGCCTCTGTCAGTTCTTGGGAAATGTAGGTGAAGGAGAGAGATGAAAGAGAGAGAGGAAGGGAAGGAAAAGCCTGCTGCAGATCTTAGATTCAAGGTCCCGCAGGTCACAAGGCCCCAGCTCGGCACAGCTATTTCCGGTTACCAGTGTCGCTGCGGCAGAGGAAGCTGCATGCACCAAACACGGGCCGAGGCCTAGTTTCACTGCTGTTTGTCTGAGGGCACCGCCCCTGCAGGTGGCCTAGGACGGGTGGCTTCTCCTCCATTTGGACCTCACAGATCCACAGTCAGTGAAGGCAGAGGACGCCCCGGCCTCACGGTTTCTTCTCTGCTGCCCTCCCAGCAGAAGAACACCTCCGAGACTGTGGGAGCTATTTCTGCACCGGTCACCTGACTATCTGCATGTGGATGTCAGCAGCCTCTGTCCCTGGGGTGTGGTGACTCCCTCATGAGTGTCCATCTCGGACCTTGTTCCACTCATCCACTTTCCTGTGACCCCCGCCACTCATGGCTGCAGGAGGAAGCTCTGTTCAGAGGACCATGGAATTGAGATGAAGATCAGCAATACCAGGTGTGGACAGTGTGGCCCCTGTGGTGGTTGGTTATCGGTTCTGTCCTAGATCCCTGATCTCCCAAACAAGTGTACAGCGGAGGTTAAATAAAAAGAGAGAAATTGTATGACTTTTAGGGCTCCAGGAGGGTCAAAACCCTTTAATTAAGCTTGAGGCTTCAAGGGTAAAGACAATGTATTCTCTGGATCAGTCCACTGATATTAGGACCAAGGACAAAGGGCGGAGAAACTGAGGAAAGTGCAGGCAATGAGCAGGACCTTGGGAGTCACGTCAAGGACATCTCCAAGTATTGAATCAAGTCAATTCAGTAGCACTGTCTTATCATAAAGACATGGTAGAAGTGAGACTGTAGGAGTAATCTTTGCAGCTGCAGTCTCTACCTTGTTAATCAGGGTTGGAGCCAGAGGGTCCACAGCTGTGGCCTTATCTTGCCCTTTGAGGTATCTCTGGCCTCACAAGCCACTACAGGCCTCAGCCAGGACCCGTGATTCATAGAGGTTCACTTTCTATGAATCAGCTCCCGTCGCCAGGCAAGGGGCATAGGCCTAGGACAAACTCACAGATAAACATAAAAAGCCAATGAGTAAAATTTAAATCCTGCTCAGAGCCGCTTTGTAATGGTCTCCAACAGGTGGTCATGGTGCTGAGAGGCTTCTTGGGGCTTCACAAAGTGGACATTCATGGCCTGGGCAGCTTTCAGGGTCTAAGTGGAGGCTGAGGTCCCTTCCTGGCCTCGGTACTAAGGATGATCTTTCCACCTTGTGCCCTGATTATTGCTTTGCTTATTTGTTGTGGTACCAGGAATCAATCTCACGACCTCTTGCTTGTCAGGCAGGTGCTTACACTGCTGAGCTAAATCCATGACCCCTCACCCCCTTTTTTGCCCCTGATTCTCATGTAACCTAATTTCCAAGTTTTCATCACATTCACAGGGTGATCTTAGAAGGGAGGCCTGGCTCGCCTTAACATTTTTGCCTGCTTTAGAACCAACTGAGACAGAGATTACAAGCACAAAATGCCTGTTCTCACCCTGTGGTTCCTACTGAGGGTCCCCCCTCCACTGCTTGGCAGTGGGTCTACCCCAGCCCAGCTTCCTGGGCAGCCTTGGCCATTCTCGATGCTCTCCATGTCCACATGGCTGCCACCTCGGTGACTCTCCCCCTGACTCTCCCCCTCCATTTCTTTTCTTTCAGGTGGCCCCGGGGACCCGCTTCCCTGGTGTCAGCAGAGTCTCCATCCTCATGTCCTGATCTGTCAGTGGCTCCCTCTCAAACCCACTGCTACTCTGAGCACTGTATCTGCTGCCATCCTTCCCGCCTCCCACCACCCCGTGTACACCGAGGCCCCCAAACACACTCCTTATCCCTCCTCTGGCCACACAAGAACAACCTAACTGGAGCCTTCAGTCTGAATACGCTTCTGTCCGATTGCCTTTCCTCTCGGGTGACTGAATGGGCGCTCACTTACCAGGGGAAGTGGCTTGGTTGTGGGGGGATCCCTTGTGTCCCCATGGTACTGGTCCCCAGGAACCAGGCTCTGAGACCAGATAGAAAGCACAGCTGTGCTACAGCCTGGCAGGGGCCTTTCAGACTTGGGAGAGGGGCAGCAATGCGTGTGCTGGAGGACCCCAGTAATCCTGCCGGCCCAGCCTTTCTCCTTGAGTTACTGGAAAGAAACGGAAAACTGAGGGTCCAGCCTAGGAAAGTGGGGTGGGGAATAAAGGGGTCTCTGGAGTCTGCTCAGGAGAGGGTGGCCCTGCACAGCCCATGGCCTCATGCACTCCAAACCCCTTGCGCAATCTGTTCATCAAAACGAATAAAAGGTTGAGAAACATCCTCAATTTTTACATGAGCTTTGCAAGTGGATTCATACAGAGAGTGGAACACCCCGGATGATCCTCAGGGGTCCTCCTTTCCTTGGAAACTAGTTTGGTGGGAGAAGACATCAGGGATTACCGAAGGATGAACACACACGTGTTTGAGTCAGATTGCTTCGACAGTGATAAAACAATTGTAAAAGTGATTAACCAGTGTGAAAATTTCAGTAAAGAGTGTTTGAGAGTAAATCACTCAATTAAATATCTGTGCAAACAAACGCAGTAAGGGAGTAGGACACAGACACAGGAACCACCCTGCTAATCCAGCCTCCTCTTGGAAACTAAATAGATAGAAGGCATGAAGACACTTGCAAAAGTTGAAGAGCTGTAAAATTATAGCATCTTGTTATTCTGTGCCAGGGTCCTCTGGCACAGTGGTGTCTAATTACCTTTTGTAAACAATCCCATACACCGGAATCTCCGATCCCTGCTCTGTAGTGACAAAGGAGAACACAAGGAATCCTGAGAGAGACCGTTTCTCTTCTGTCCTCGTCTACAGTGTACTGCAGGCCAGGGGCAGCCACAGGGAAGACCTGAGTTGTATTCTCCCCTAGCACAGGCCAGGACTGCGAGACAGAAGTAAACTGCTCTCCCTGGCACTTGCTGGTGGCTTGCGGGTGCCCGGAATCCCGTCCCAGAGGTCGCGCCTTGGTTTTAATCACAGGAGACATTCTTGGTGAATGCGCTCAGCCCACAGCCTTGAGAGCCAAGTGCCTACACATTCCTCAGGGCTCAGCAGTTCTGTCCTCAATGTCAGGGCCACAGAACTTGTGGTTTCCAGGGTCCCAAGCCCAAGATTTTTGCATTCCAGAAACCTCTCTGGGAATCTCTTCCAATCCCTCCTTTCCTTTGTTTCTCTCCCTCTCACCCAGCGCTACCTTCCCGATGGCATTTGAAGTGGTACAACCTTCAAAGCCCTAGTAAGGCTATAAGGCTAGGCAGTGTTCCCAGTGAGAAACATTAGAGATGAGTAACCATTTAGCTAAACCCATCCAACCCCGCCCATCGATAACGCATCTGCTCCTGTTGTATGTGTAGCAAGCTGCTAAGAAGGCTGCAGGACCAAAAGTGTAAGGCCCAAGTCCCTCCTTGGACTGTTTCACATGTACTGTGGAAATGAGTTTTGTAAATGTGAAGGAAGGGGCGTGTAACAAAAAAGCATGCCTGTATAAACATGGAAAGGAATGTGCAGAGGTAAAAGTGCCGTGTGCAAGTGTGTGCATGTGTGTGTGTGTGTGCGTGCATGCATGTGTGCGTGTGTGTGTGTGTGTGTGTGTGTGTGCGTGCATGCATGTGTGCGTGTGTGTGTGTGTGTGTGCGTGCATGCATGTGTGCGTGTGTGCATGTGTGTGTGTGTGTGCGTGCATGCATGTGTGCGTGCATGCATGTGTGCGTGTGTGCGTGTGTGTGTGTGTGTGCTGAGCTCTGGGTGAGGACCGGAAGAGGAGCCCCTTCTCAGATTTGTTGCAGTAGGCAAGTGTTTGCAGAGAGAGGACAGATGTGACTCCATGAGAAAAGGCCGAGGTCAGCAGTTCACAGGTCACATGACCTTCACATGCCTCTAGATGCAGAGGACTGGGGAGATAGCAGAGAGCCCAATGGGGTGCGCTGCAGTGGGGGGAACAAAAGCCAGGTGATTCAGGAAGCCGAGACCCACTCTGTGAGTAGGATGCGCGCTGAGATGAGGGGTACGGGTTCAGTGATCCAAAGATCAAAAGTGACAAGGAAAGAGCAACAGGCAGGGAAACGGGCGGAACACAGCCGGCTGAGAAGACGCCAAGTTGGGCTGATGAGCTCCTGCCTGAGCAGCCCAGTCAGGATTCCAGGGAGGCAGAGACGGGAGGAGGGGACAGGCAGAGGGACAGAGAGCGGTGCTCCCCTCCATAAAGGACAGAGGACTGCAGTGGGCCTGCCACACAGCTGGCTCTGTTCCTTCTAGAACCCAGTACTTCTGCACAGATTATCAGACTGACACATTCCGAAAAATTATTAGAGCAAATGTTGGGTATTTTTCTTAAAGCCAGTAACAAGTTTTCCTTTAGAGGTCAGTTTCCTGGGGTAACCCCCACTCTGTAGGAGGCAGAATAATCCTTTTCTATAAGTGGTCATTCTGCCTATTTGCGGTAGTTAGTGCTATGTGACCCTGATTCTAAACAATAGGATCACAACCTCCAATAGCACCTCAGTCATCCTCATGCTCCCTAGGAAGGGACAAGGGCTGAGGGACAGTCACTGCCAGGACACTCTACAGAGATACACACATTACTAACCTCAGCCTGCCATTAAACCCAACATGCCTCACTTCTACCCAATGGCTTGATTTTTATCTTTTGAGATAAAAAGAGAGAAGAAAGGAATCTAACTTAGTGACAATTTAAGGAAAGCAAAACTACTAACAGAAGCATGTGCAATGCCAAATCCAAAAGCTCAGTAAGCACTTGGGTTAAGCCAAGTGGTAGAAGATGACCCAAGGGCTTCCAGGTGTAGAACAAATGCATCTTTTTGCAGAGTGCTCACTCGGTGGTGTCTCCACACTTAGTGTTTGTCTATTTTAAAACAATTTTGAGCATGGTAGTTAAAATTCAACAAAACTACTCAGTGATACTGTCCGGCAGAAACATACAGAATTAAATCTAAAGAAATGATGAAATTAAACCAAAAAAGTTGGATAATAAATTTTAGTTACTATAAAAGGTGATCAAGACAATTCAAAAAGAATCGTCTTTTCAACAAATAGTGCTGAGCCAACTGCAAAATAGTGGAGCTGGATTCCTGCCTCACACCATTCTCAAAAGCAACTCAAAAGGCAATGAAGTTGCCAATGTCAGAGCTGAAACTGTCCACTGTTTTCAAGTGGAAATCTGTGTGGTCTTGGATTGATACATTTCTTACTGTGGAACTGAAAATACAAGTGACAACAGTAAGTGATCAAATTGGCTTTGTCATGAATACAAACTTCAGTGCATCAAAGGACAGGGAAACTGAAGACATGGGACAAAATGGGAGAAATTATCTTTAGCTCAATTATCTGATAAGAGTTAGCTGTGATCAGGATGTTTATGTTCCCTCAAAATTCATACCTTAGAACGTAATGCCCAAAATGGTAGGATTAAGAGCTGGTTGGCCTTGAATTTCTTAGCTTCCAGCTGTGAGCAGTAACTTTCTGCAATTTATAATCACCAAGCCTAAGATAAGACTGTCTTGGTTACTTTTCTCTTGATGCTAAGACAAAATACCTGACACTCAAAATGAAGGAAGGAAATTAGCTCATAGTCTATGGAGGTTTTGGTCCATAATCAGCTCGCTCTGAGGCAGAGTGGCACATGGAAGAGGGCAACAGTTTATGGCAGTGGAAAACAACACAGCAAAAGGAGAGGAGCACAGAGAGAAGGCACTTTTGGTCCCTTATATTGCAGGTAGGCCACATCCATTTGGGTGCGGCACTCACATCTGTAATCCTAACACTGGACCATGAGTCATTCACAAACTCTAGAAGCCTGCCTCCATGACTGCATGAGGCTTTGGGGGACATCCAGACCCAAACCATAACATTCCTCCATTGGGCCCCCGAAGACTCATGCACATCCTTTATTGCAAAAGACATTTAGTCCATCTCCAAGAGTTTCCAAAGTCCTAACAGTTTCAGCATTGCTGAAAGGTCCAAATCCAAAATTCTTATAAGATCTAAGGCAAATTCTTAGCTGTGAGCCCCTGTAGAAATGAAAAGTTAAATACTTCCAATATTCAGTGGTACATACAAGATAAACATTACCATTTCATATGGTACAAATAGGGCAATACAAAGAAAAGATATCAAAGGAAGTTCAAAATCCAGCAGGGCACTCAGTGTCTGAAGCAATCTAGTTGTGAGCTCCAAAAGGCTGGAGTGACTCCATCCTCACAGCACTTCTGGTGGTTGTAGCTCCCCTGGCTTTCTCTTGGGCTGGCTTTGATCCCTCCTTACAGATAATCCATGCTCCTGGCTTTTCCAGACTTCTGGGTTCTCCACTGCACTTTTGGCCTCACACACTGACTTCTCAGAGGAAGACTGACCAAGCTCCCAAGTCTTCTGAAATTAGAGTGGGAACTTTTGAACCTCAGAACTCTTGCAGTCTGTATGCACCTAAAACCGGCATCACACAGATGATACCAAGGTCTGCTGCCAGTTGGGATAGTAGCTAGGCTTTCCTCTTTCTTGGTTGTAACAGTCGAGCTCTCTGAACCTCATTCTGAGGAACAGATTCTCCATGCCACTGCCATTCTGGAATCTGGTGCAACTGTCACCATTTTGGAACCTCGTGTAGCCTCTGCCACCATTCTGGAACATAGCCTTCTGCTGCTTTCTCTGCAAAGCAAAGTCTTTCACTTTTCCAGTTCTGGGGTTCAAAGGATGGCTGTCTGCTGCTGCTATTTATTATGCCCTCAGGCCATCTTTTATATTCTGTAGTTTGCTCTTGATTGACAAAATAAATCTGATAAAACCCCAGCAAGAACCATTGATGTACACTAGCAAAAAGAGCTTCGTCATCCTATATTATGTTTGCCAATGCCCAAGTTATATGACCAAATTACTTGTTAATTCCTTTTGCAAATGCAACTATTTTCTACAACCGGACACCCTGGGGCACCAACCACATTGTTATAAAATAGCTGTAGCGCCATCATACTGTTCTGTATGCGCCATCTTCCTGGGTAACCTGATTGATATATTAACCACTGTTCCCCTCTGCAAAGGACAGATGTTATCTAAAATTAAGTGCTGAAATTAGCTGACAATTGACTGTAAGTTCCTGCAAAATTTCTCTGTCCTCAAGCAAAGGGAAACAAAGGTCTTTTTAATTGTACTTTCTATAAAAGTCTGTCAAAATTTTAAGCGAGACACACAGCCTTGCAAACTCCAACTGCACTGTGTCACTGGAGCTAGGTTAAATAAAAAGTGCTCCTTTTTCTTTAAAAAAAAAACATGTTTTGCCCCATTTTTGGACTCCATTTTGGGGGCTCATTTTTGGGGTACAACACCATACCACTACCTCAACCTTAGACTGCCTTTCTTCTGCCAGATTAGTTAGTCCACTACCTTTAATCTCAGTCTCAGGCAAAATCCCTAGACAGGAATAAAATGCAAACTTTCTACCAACCCATAACACACATCATCTGGAGTCCAGCAGCCAATGCAGTCCTTCTTCTCAGCACAAACATCCCCAGCCTGGTGTTTACTGGTTTTCTGGTCTTCTGAGCTCTGACCAGAATCTCCCATACAGAACAGCCTGAGAAGTTCAAGCTCTATGTTTTCAGGCAACATCTCCAAACCTTTCCAAACTCTTCCCATAAGCCAGTCCCAAAGGCTCCTGAACCACATGGCCAGGTATAGTCACAGCAATAATCTCACTTCTCTGGTACCAAATGTTGTCTTAGTCAGGGATTTACTAGAGAAAACAGATACAACACAAAACACACAAATGTATAAGGAATTACAAGATGAGCTTACAACGGTCAGCCACAGAGTTGGATGGGGGAGCATGCAGAGGGTGTCTGCCTGCCAGAGGCCAAAGCATTCAATCTAAGGTCTGGACTGCAGTGTTCCATGCAAGTCTGCACTGGTAGGTGGATGGGTCTGTGGTGGAAGGCTGAAGAATCTATGCCAGAAATCTGAAGGATCCACGACAGAAGTCAGAGTCTGCTTTAGAAGCCATGAGACGACATCCAAGCTGAAGATGAAGACTGGAGCTTCCCTTAAGAACAAATCCCTGTCTGTCCTTCTTCACTTCCCTTTTATACCAACCAGGCAACAAGCCACCCTAGGGTGTAGAATTGCTAAGCCAATTTACTTAAACTTCTAAATGTTTCAAGTTGACATAGTCAATCAACTGCTACATAGACAAACTCTACAATGGTCCATTTAGGGTGGTGTAAAAATGTACCCATGCAATCATTCTGATTTTAGCCTTCAGGGTAGCATTCTATAAAGTCCATGAGATTCTCGGCTTCTTGTAAAACAGGCTCCGTGCTAGGTGATTTTGTCCACTTCTATGCTAACATAAGTGCTCTGAGTATATTTCAGGTCAGCAGTCAGGTTAGTTTAACATTTAACATTTAACATTTTAAATGCATTTTCAACTTATTATGCTTTCAGTTTAATGAGTTTACCAGGACATACATCACTTTACCCCAAATCATACAGTATCTGTATTTTGTTGTAACAGTTCAAATGCACCAAGACAGGATACAATATACCAATTTTATTGTTGAGTTCTTACAACTCAACAATAAAAAGACAAATAAACCAAATTTTATAGTCAAAGAATTTTTTAAACATTTCTCCAAAGAAGATATACAAATGGCCAATGAGAATATGGAAAGATTCTAAATATTATTAGTCATTAGGGAGCTACAAATCAAAACCAAGTGAAATGCATAGCTGTGATGATGATGATGATGATGATGATGATGATACTTTAAAATGTATAAAGCCATGTTGAGAATGCAGGATGTAGCAGCCTCTATGGGAAACAGCAGTTTGACAGCTAAACACAGAGAACTATATCAGACAGCAACTACCTTCTTAGGTATAAACTCAAGAAAATTGAAAACATGTTCACTGAAAAACTTATGAATATGTATTGGGCTATGATTCATAGCAGTCAAGCTCAGACCTAAGGTAAGTGACACCCTGGACTTTCTGACAGTGAATGTATCTACTGAAGAACAATCCTTGCTCTTTTCCAAGAAATCGAAGAAAGTCAGTTCCATCTGGGAGAGAAGCCCTTATGCTTCGGGCCAGCACAGACCATGGACATAGCACCCTGGGTGGGTACCACTTGAGATGGTGCCAGCACAGCGCTCCCCACCCACGTCTGTGCCACTCTGGGTGTCATTTACAGTGGCAGCACAAGGTCTACTGTGGGGCACTGTGAATCCCCTTCCTTCCTTCCTGCATTCAGCAGACAGACACAGGACGTGGATGAACAAGTTCAAGCATTCCCCTCGCTTCTCCTGGAACTTTCCACAGTCAGTCTAGAACTCACAGGCGAACCTGCTACCATGTGTTTCTTTTCTTCTCAAACATATGGGGCTCCCTTTTTGTTTTAACTACTACGTCTTGTGATGAATCCCAATTGCTCACATCGCCTCCAAAAGTATGAAACAATCTTCACTGCGATGGTCTGATTTGGTGCCTGTGATCTGTGGATAGGTGGAGAGTTTGGCAGCATTATCTCGTCTCCCTCTTCCCTACTGGAGTATGCAGGTCCCCACAGAGCCAAGTCCTGGAGGAAGGAGGTAAGGGCAGAGAGTGGAACTTCTAAAATGAATCACTGAAGAAAGCAATTAATCTACCAAACCATTTAGACAAAATCAGCTATGATGATGCCGGAAAGAGGAGGCTTAGCACACTTCCCCGACCGCCCACCGTCTTCACTGTGTCCCACCAGGCCCAGGCCGTCCCACTGTCCTCCTGCTGGCGGTGTCTCCCCGGCATTCATTTGTCTTAGCATCACTCCACTCAGCTCCTCAGCTTTCACAGGGTGCCTCACACTCCCAAGTCTGACAATCCTCCCTTTTCTGGCTTTTCCTCTTAATAGATCCTGATTGGTTTATGTCTTAAGTGTCTGAGAAATATGCTGCAGAAGAAACTGTATAGCCTTGTACCTGCTTTTCCTCTGCACAGCTCCCAAAGTCTCCCAGAGTTCTGCAAACCCTGGTGCTCAGAAGCGGCCTGTGACTTGGTTCGGGGAAACAAAATCTTCCCTCCATTCACATCACCCATGTATCAAGCCCTGAACAGTGATGGCAGAGTTTATTTGGAGGCAGACTGACAATTCAAAAGAATTGAAAGCTGAATTTAAAATCACAGAGCAAATTTGTGAAGCAATGGGCCAGCCAGCCTGGACAGGACAAAGGTGGAGATGTCGCTCCAGCACTGCCCCACCATGTTCATGACAGTGAAGGGACACCTGGAAGGAGCCTGGCTCTGAGCACCAGTGCTGGGGAGGAGAAAGCACTGGCCACATGTCCTTGGTTTCTGTGCTCTGAATTCTTCGGTGTTTGCAGCCTCCTGGACTGGGAAAGGTTGTGTTGGTGGGGGAGAGCGTCAATTCTTAGAGATTAGTAAAGGCTCCCCTTGGGACAAAACAGCCACTTCTGTAGCTCAAGTGCCACACCGTGTCTTCCAGGCCTGGAATCACCAGGGGCCAACTGTGGGCAGCCAGGAAACATGGGTGGCCTGGGCCCTGGAGTTAATGGAAGTGGCCAGTCCTGAGTGCTTCCCCCGTGGAAACTCAACAAAAGCTCCTGTCAGCCTCTGCCCCCGCGCCCTGCTTTTGGAGGACTCTGGTGCTGCCAGGGGCGGCCCTGTGCGGCTTGGCAGGACCGCTCTTCTGGGAAGTCGGAGTAATATAAACTGCCTTCTGTGGCATTTGCTGTCTTTTTCCTCCTTTGCCTTCTAAAAGCCTGGGGACACGTTCTGCCGTCCACTCACCCAGCTCCTGGTTATAGCGTGATCCACTGAGTTTGACTGGAGGTGCTACGGGAGCTCCACCAACAGCTGCGTCTGCTGCTCCAGCTGGGTGAGGTAGCACTCTGTGGTCCTGGGTCTGCCCTCCCCCAGACAGTTTGGCGGCTAACTCAAGAAAGCCCTGAAAAGTCTGAACTGTGTCGCACCGGGACCCTTGCAGACACGCTTCTGTAGTTGACAGCAGAGATGTTTGAGGGTTGAGCCACAGCCTTGCTCCCTAGAAACAACTGCCATGGGCCAATTTACAGATGGCTTGTGGCCTTGATCCTTTTGGCTTATGACTTTCAGTTTTTAATTCAAACATAACCCGCATGTAAAATTCACCCTCTTAAAATGCAAAATTCAGTAGTTTTCTTGATATACTCACCGTTTTGCAATACACACCATTATCTAATTCCAGAACATTTATATCATCCCATAAACAAACTCCACAATTTCACAGTCAGATCTGAAGATGCTGGTAACCACTAATTTACTTCAGTCTTTCTGACTTTGTCTACTCTGGACATTTCATGGAAGTGGGGTCATCCAACATATGGCCGTTGTATAGGACTTTTTCCACTTAGCACAGTAGGAGGATGGACCTTTCTTATTGCACACAGTGAAGCACCACACTGTGTCTACCCATTCAGTACGTAATGGACATTTTCTGTGTTTTAGCTGTTATACACAACGCAGCTCTGCACAGTGATGTACCTTTCCTGTGGTACCTGTGGTTGAGGGAACATGTTTTAGGTTCTCTTGGGAGTATAACAAGGAGCAGAATTGCTGCTCCACGAAGTCGCTGTTTAACATTTTGAAGAACTGCTTCTGAGAGTCCTGCACTGCTTCTCACATGCCTTCCAGCAGTGTGAATGTCCCCCTCCCTTACACCTTCACCAGCACTTGTTATCATGCAGCTTTTTATCAAAGTTATCCCAGTGGGCACCAAGTGGTATCTCATTATGGCTTTGATTTACATTCCCTAAAAGCTAATGATATTTAACATCTTGTATATTCCACGGAGACATTTGTACATTTTATCTGGATAAGTGTCTACTCCCATCCTTTGCCAGCTTTTCAGCTGGACATATGTACCTTTTCAAGGCTGAGTGGCAAGGACCCTTATGTTTTATCATACAATTTTGTTCCTTTCTGTGCTTTTTTCACTTTTTTGATAGTGACCTTCGTCCTTTTGGATAAAATCTAGTTTATGTTTCTTTGTTTTCTTTTGTTGCTTGTGATTTTGGAGTCCTTTCTATAAAATTATTACCTAATCCAAGGTTATGAAGGTTTAGGGTTGTGTTTTCTTCTAAGAATTTAATCCTCTCATGCTTTTGATGAATCCAGCAATGATCTACCTTCTTCAGGTAAGACCAGGAGAGAAGGAACAGGATTACTGAAAAAGGAGTCTATTGGACTCATACTTTTTAGTAATCCTGAGACACTTGCTTGACGTGATGGAGAGGGCTAAGTGGGAGTGTTTTGAGGCAGATTTGGGGGAAGCTCTTGCTCTTTCCACAGGTGCCTGGTCTGCACACCGTCAGTGCTCTTAGGATGAGCCTGGGGATGTGGTTTAAGGCGGCCCCTCCATGAATACAGAGCATTTGCTGCAACATGGGTTAAATCCAGTCTTATTTTTATATACTGACACATACAGAGCCAGCTGTGGCACACAAGGCCAGCTGAAGTACTGATGCATGATTTTGAAGTCAACCTGAAGTGTCCTGGTTCCTCGCATAGTGCTGTCTGTAAAACATCTGAGCACAGTGGGATGACAGAGCCACTCAGCTCCAGGAATGTCACCTGGGTACGAGCTTCAAAGTAAGAGGTTGCGAGTCCCCCTGGTACAAAATTTTACAAATTGGAAACTGAAGCAATGGCCTCCTAAATTCTTTCATGTGTTAGCCCAATCAAGTTAACCAGACTGGTCTCTCTGCTTATCTCTTTGTGTATTGCAAAGATGCTTTTCTCCCTCCTGATTTTCCAACTCAAGTAACTCCCCATGCTCACTGTCACTCATCCCCTTCTTCATGAGGCCTTAGATCATGGCCTTTGCTCACATATCCTCATTTGGATCGGGCTTAGGATCCCTTGGCTACCCATAACTTTGAGTATGTCTTGGTGTCTTTTCTCTTGCCATGGACTGCATTGGAGGTGGTGGATTAGAATTAACTTGCCAGGATTCCAATAATGTCTCAATGGGATTACAAATACAACTTTTTGGCTTGTGAGGAGGACTGGAAAAAGAATAACAATATTGATATTGGGATTGTAGTAAACGCTGGCTGGAGTAGGAGGCTCCATGAGGCCTTCCAACATCTGTAGCCCTCCAATCACTCTTCAGCAACAGAACATTCCTCTCCCTTTCCTTCTCCATGACCCTGCCTGGTGCCTGTGCCCCTGCCTCGTGCCCATGCCCCCAGAAGCATGACCCCTCGCACTGGCTATTTTCAAGGTGAGCTCGAGGAGACCTCAGAGGGTGCAGGTCTCAGGATCAGGTCAGCCCTCAGCAGTCATTTCTGTGCACCCTGCCACACTGGAAACACTTTATAAGACTCAATCAGCTTTTCACGGCCACGTGTAAGTCACTGCACATCCACACTTTGCTCCCAGGCCCATCCTTTCTTGAATGTGCTGTGCAAATATTTTTTAAAAATCTTGAATTTTCATGATTTGTACTGAAAAAGAGGCTTCAACTGAAATCCAGCACTGGGTGCAGACGGAAGAATTTTCCAGCCACCCGGACCTACCTGTCACAGTGTCCAGATCCTCTGCATGGAACGACCTGCCCTTTTCTCTTTCCCACGCTCTCTTCCCCGAAGTGGGGTTCACGAAGCTGCACCCTGATCTTCCCACCTCTGCTGTCTGCAGTTCCCGGAGTGGGGCGGGCCTGAACTGTAGCTCGCCCCTCACCCCAGGCCTTTGAGACTCACAACTGCTTCTTATATACTCAGGAAATTAAGACAAAATAAAATAAAAAGTCATTCAACCCACACATCCTGCCCAGAAAAAATCCATCCATTGTTCTTTCCTAGGCAACGTCTTTAAAGCTCCATGTTTTCTCCGATTTTATCACAGCTGCCCCTGGAGGCTGGCTGGGATTTCTCCTTAGGACACAGTGATTCCTGGACTGTGTTTGGTTTGGTTTTCTGCTGCCAAGCTTCAGGGGGTGGCAGTGAAAGCCAATTGCTGGCATTTAATTACATTGTGCATTTTACCCATCTGTGCTCCACGCCCTTTACCAACTCACTTTTGCTGGGAAAGAGGAGAAACAGTTAACGCACACCCACAACGTGTGCAGCGTGCTGTGTTGCATCTCAATGCAACCAGTCACCCGCTTGGAGATTATAATCATGAGGGGCGCTAACTTGCAAATGTTGTGTATTTACTGTCAAATGATTAGACAGCCCTCGCCTGGCAGAGCTCCCTCCAGAGTCTGCTCCCTGTTTGTCCATGGGCCGTTCCATGCCCAGTGCTCCCAGGTTATCCTAACAGATTGGTGATCTCACAGACAAAACTGCTCTGTGCCCAAATTCTTCACACTTTGACCAAAACCAATCCAGCAATTCGAAAGTGAGAGCACTGGGCGACCCCTGGAGAGGTAGAGAGTAGTCCAGAAGTTTGCTCAGAATGTGCACATGGAAAACAGCAAAAGTACCCAGATTCTCAAGGGGACAAAAAGTCCCCAGTTCCTCTAGAAAATTTTTAAAAATAGAAAAAATAAGAGAAATGATCATACAAATATTTTTCTCTAGCTTGGACAATAGTCATTGGATCAATTTGATATTTGGGGTACATTAACTAGCTGAGGAATTTTAGATTGCCTACATTGAGGGCCATTCTATGTAATTTGGGGGGGAGGTCGTTGCATAATTAAATTGTGATGCAGGCTTGTCCAAGGCCTGGAATCTTGCCATGCCAGCATGCTATGGTGTGGGAACATCACTCCATGTGCCTCTGGTCACAGCTGAGGCCTTGAGGGGCCTGGGTGCTGTGATGCCCCAGGGCAAGATTACAGCTACGGAATGCATCCTGGGTCCCTGAGAACCCAGTAGTAATAGAAAAAGGGTTTCACCTTGGGGAGAGAACAAACCTCTTTCTATCCTGCCATCCCTCCCCACCATCCTCATCAACATAAGGTCCTCATTAGCATAAGACCATTGCCACCCTCGGTATCCCCATTTTCCTTGACATAAATGTGATCAGTAAATACTGAGGTTCTGGTGCTTTGTGGCCTTTTGTTCCCTGTGACCAACTGGTCCTTCCAGATCCCCTTCCAGATCCCCTGCATCGCCATTTTGTCTCTGCTCTTTCTTTTCACCATGCACCATATCACTATATCACTTGGCAGGAAGCTGGGGGCCCACGGCAGGGCTCCCTGATAATGCTATGGATTAAAAGTATACCACTGACTACAAGCCAGACAAAATGCCCAAGTGTTTACAAGTAGATATCCAAAACTCAGAAAGTAGCTTACTACTACTTAGTACCTTAATTTATAGCACAATAAAACTAAATTAAAAAATCTCCAGTAACTGACCTGAAGCAAATAGGAAGCAGAAGCTCAATGACACAAGCAAGCCCATCCGCACTTCCAAAGCCAAGCTTGTGCTCAACAGAAAGGGTCTCAGAGTCAGAGGTCCTGCTGACAACCAAGTGATTATCTATAAATCTGCAATTTGCCCCTCGAGGACAGATGCTCCAGGAAGACAGAAAGCCTGGGCTTTGGAGTCACTGACGCATACTCAGTCCCAAGGACAGGGCTGCTTCACTTGACAGTCACCTTTGCAGTTTCCAGGGGCGACACTACCCGCCTGGCTGTGTCCTCCAGAAGCCTGGGACTGTCCTCATGGTGGGTTCTTTTTCCCTTTGTGCCCAGGCTCTGGCTTGCAGATCTTGTAAACTTTCCCAGGCACTGTGTGCTAAGAGCCTAGCGACAAGCTGCCCTGATTGTTTGGACAAGTGATAAGTCGATGCACCAGGCTGACACGGAGCTTGTAAATCAGCACTAAATATTGTCTGGGCTGCAAACACCAGGTCTTTTTCATCTCATGGGGCAGTGTAAATAGCACTTGTGAACCTGTCTGACCTCTCAACTCTGCTCACCCTGGGCACCGTGCGCATGGGGCAGGAGGGGAGGACAGCCCAGAACAACGCCATTCTTTGCTGCTACCCATGGCATTGCCCTGTGGTTCATCTCTTCCGGGAGCCCAGGGCAGGATGTTCACGCTGGGTGACAAAACCTCCTCTTTCCTGGGGGACCAGCGCCCCTGTCGAGCCTATGGCACTCATTACACAGAATTCCTGAGTGGCCAGCGAGCTTGCCTACTTACACTGTAGCTGTGCTCATCTCCATGGTGGGACAAGCACTCTCTGGTTCTATCTGTCATGGGACATTAGGCCGTGTATTCCCCTTTTCTCCCACAGGGATCCCTCTGAAGGGAACCTTCTGACAGAATTAAGCAGGAAGCAAGTCCCTACCCAAAATCCACCCGTGACTTCTAAACTTTTCTCTAACTGCTAACCTGGTCCAAAAGGTCTTTCCCATAGCAGTCAAGCCCAGGGCTTTTCCCTGGGATGTCCTGTCTGTACTGGGCCTGTGAGTCCCCTCACCTCTCCTGCCCTGGATCTGTCACCACTGCCAGCCACAGACACTCCCTGCCCTTGGTCACTGCCATTTACCCTGCTCCTGCTTTTGCTCTGTCTCCCTGATTTCTATTCCTGGATGTGAGATACTTTGATCCCTGTGTCAGAAACACTGCTCAGCAGGCCTTGTGAGTGTCCTGCTGTGCACATTGTGTGTATCTTAGTGGGGGAACAGTGGACCCTCATTCTGCTCTCTCCAGGTCCCCACAGGGGTGAGAATCACCTGCCCCAACAGCTGCAGCACAAGCTCCCATCACAGTCCCTATGCAGGTCACCTGCTGGTCCCCACAGCCCTGCTAAGAGTACAGGGCCACAGACCTTCATCCACTTCTGCTGACCCAACAGAAGTCCAAAGGCACAGTAGGCCAGGGCCCGTGCCTAAAAATCGAGATCCTTCACTCAGAATCTAAATCTCTCCCCACACCACCGTCTCTCCCCAGAGGGGGCCTGGAACACCCTCCTGGGACTCCGCCTACTGTGCCCTCTGACCCCACTCCCAGGGCAGCCTATGACACCGGAAGAGACTGCATGGAGCTCTCCTCACTTCAGTTTTAGCTCGCAATTCACAAATCATTCTTTTCTGATGCTCTCCAAATAGGATCACAGACCCTGACCTTGCCCGGCAGAGCTGAGCAAACCCCTTTCCTCCCAGCAGTGAGTGGAGTCCTCTCCTGTTTCCAGCCGCAGGTGTCTGTCTAACAGGGACAGCTCAGCAAGCGGCACCAGCTGTGGACAGCGGATTTCCACTGGCAGCCTGGCCGCTGGGTCCCCCACCTCACTGGTCACCAGGGTGCTCTGCGGGGTCCTCCCAGGGTTCCTGCCCCAGGCTCTCTCTTCCTCCACACTGCATCTGACTGTGGTCTGCCCAGGTTGACCCCAGCTCCAACGCTGGCCCCGCAGAGTGAGCTCCCCACAGGAAGACGAGAGCTCAGGTTCCTTACGCTTCACACACAGCTTTCAGGTGAATCTGCAAGCCGGAGCAATGAGGGGAGACGGTGGGGGAGGTTTGTGTAAAGATGCACAGAAATCCTGACAGCAGATGTGATGGGCGTCCTCGGGCGGAGTGTGTGTATGTGTGTGTACCTGCACACACTCGTGTATTCCCCTCTAGCTTGGCTCAACTCTCTCAATTTTTTGCATTTGCTTATATTTCTCTCTGCATATTTTGCTTATTCTCTCTAACAAACTTCTGCAGATGTAAACCAGAATTTGAGTTCCATGAAAATTATGGTCCCTAATCCGTCAGTCATAACAAATTGGTGGTTTCAAAACAAGCCCATTGGCAGAGCTTACGTGTGTGTGTGTGTGTGTGTGTGTGTGTGTGTGTGTGTGTGTGTGAAAGAGACACCGAGCAGACTGTGTGCAGTACAGTATTATATTGTGTGGGTATTGTGTGAATAAGTGAGGAGGAGGAGGAAGATGAGGGGACCTCAGAATGCACCCATGCACCCCCAGCTCAATGCTAACCCACAGGCACCGCCTTGACACCCTTGACCACGGTCCCTCAGCTCAAGACAGTACTATTCCAGGGGAACCTGGATGCCATCAGTCCCAGGCTTCATCCCCCCCCCACAATGGTTATGCTGATATCAGGAGGCCCATCTGGTGCCCTGGTATGAAGGGCAGAGCTAACAGCTTGTTTCCACATCTGCTGCACCATGCCGCAGTTTTCCAGTGCAAGCTCAGAAGTGTGCCTGTCCCCAAAGCCTCACGCAGCCCTTCCCAGGGAGCTCCCTCCCCTCCAGCACCCACGGAAGCACAGCTGTGTCGCTGCTGTGAGCTGTGCCATCACTGTGAGCTGTGCCAGTTCTCATACTTTATAAATATGGAAGTATGGAACACACATGTTTTTTAATTAGTGCATATTAATTACACAGAACCCCAGGCTTTGTTCTGCAAATGTACATGAATATAACATACTTTGATCATTGTTACCTTCTTATTCCCCCTGTTGCCATTAACTCCGCTCTCCTGGTCCCCTTCTTCTCCTCTAACAGTCTCCCTCCTGTCTTCCATCTGGTTCTGCTCACCCAGGACAACGTCCCAGAGAGGCCTCCCCAGAACAGGGAGCGGTGGTAGCACATTCCTTCCTGCAGTAATCCATGCCACTAGTTTACTTCTGTTCTTAGAGAAAACATCAGGAATAATGGAATTCCCAACAACTATTTTGCCCTCAAAATAACACAACTCAGGGCAAAGTTGGTAAAATAGTACAAACTTGCTGAGACAAGAGGATCACAAGCTCAAACCCAGATTGGGTAACTTAACAACAGGGACACCCTGTCTGAAAACTTTAAAAAATTAAAACACAGATGGGCTGTAAGCCAGTGCAAAAGCCCCAGCACAGGGAAAAGAAAAAAATACAAACTTCGGTGTAGATCCGAGGAAGAAGCTCAAGAAAGCCAGGGCACAGCTCGCTGCCTGCATGGGGGAGCTGTGTTCAGGGTGCTTGAAAACTGCTCAGGGAGGGACGAGTGTTCTCAGCACCAAAGGGGAAAGCACGTGTACGCATGTGGGGTTGATTGAGCCACTCCACGAGGCGTGCAAAAACCAAAACATTATGGTGTACACCTAAGTATATGTCATTTTTGTCAACTGAAAATAAATAACCAGGACAGCAATGAACACACCTGTGTGTTTCTTCCCCAGACAGTGAGAAGACGTCTCCATTGGAGACGCTGTCACTAGGCCTGCAGCGATGCTAAGGGAGTGTCCCCGGAGAGCCTGCCACAGTAGAAATTTTGATCCTAAGCAATATGGATAAAATACGAAGGTTCTTCAGGACCCCAGCCCTGTGGAACAGGCTTTATGCATAACATGCAGGAATATGGGAATAACAAATCTCCTCATGGAAATGAGCTGGCAGAACCAGGAAAAAACAGAGAAGGAGAGGAAGGGAAATCAGTTTCTTCAAGCTGTGCCCTCCCCACTTAGACTTCAGTCCCCGGCTACCAGAGGTGCAGCATATGTGACAGCCATCTGAGGGGAGCACAGTCTTGCTGGGAAGACACGAGCTCTTTGCCCACGGGGTACTCCCTCCATTAGTCAGCTTTCTGATACTATAACAACTTACCTGAGGTAATCAGCTCCACAGAGGAAAAGCTTATTTGGGCTCCATTTCAGAGATTTCAGTTCATGCTCATTGCTTTGGAGCTTGTGGTGCAGCAGAGCATCACACTGGGAGCCCATGAAGGGCCATGCTGCTTGCCTTGTGGGGACCTGGACACGAAGAAAGAGACAGGAAGTGACAGGGTCTCAGTTTCCTCTCCAGACGTGCCTCCAGTGATGTCACTTCCTCCCACTGGCCCTACCTTCTACAGGTTCCCCACCTCCCACGGGAGCCAGGAGCTGGGAACCACACCTGGAGCACGTGGCCTTTGGGGAGCACTTCAAATGCGACTGCCACAGAGAGCGTCTCAACTGAAGCAAGTCACAGGGCCGCAGTTGGTGTTGGAGAGCTCAGAAGTGGGGCCGGCAAAGGTATCACGCTTTTGTTGTCAGCAGGGAAAGCTCACAGTGCTTCTGCCTGGAAAGGGTGCGGGACCCTGCCTACCACTGGCAGATGCTTTTCTGGGAGCTGACACCACTCAAAGTCTCAGACAGAAAGGGAATGTCATTGTCACACACACCTATGCATTGGGTTGCACATTCTATGGAACTGAAACCATCTAAAATGTGTCTATTCACCAGACACTGACAGTCAGTAGGTTTATCGCAAATCTATGACTATGTTCTCAATCCTAGGAGGTAACAAGTTATCTGCGATCTTTGTATTTTGTAAAAATCAAAGCAGAAGTCACACTGTTTTACAACCCATCTGATCTGTTAGATGATAGATAGACACCAGACAGACAGATAGATGATAGATAGAGATGATGTTGATGGGTGAGTGCATAGGGTTTTTTTTCCCCAGACAGAGGGAAAACAAGCTGACTTAAAATGAAGTGGGTGAGAACACATGTGAGCACACTTGCCCTAGGAGGCTCCCTCACCAGGAGCTCTGCACCGGCCCACTGCCCTGTGCCCTGCCAGTCCCCCTGGAGCACACCTCCAAAGCACACAGTCCTGGGAGAGAGTGCCGGCAGCCAAACACTGCTAAAGGCTGTTCACTGCTCACTGTCCGCCGGCAGCGAAGGCTCCTTCAAGCATCCTCAGGATGCAGGATCACAACGTCCTCCCGGCCCTCCAGGGTGGCAGGGATCATAGCTGTCTGCAGGGCCATTGCTGGGTCAAGTGACGTGAACTTGAGTGCATCCATAGGAAGTTAGGCTCAGCCCGCTGAGTCCACCAACGGGCTCTGTTGCCAGGGATGCATACCATGGGACTCTGCACCTAACAAGCAGGATTGTGACATCTCAGGAAGGGCTGAACTGGCAGCAAAAACTCTCAGTGCTCAGGGACGTGAACATGTAGAACTCTCCTCCTTCTCCATAAGTGTGTGCACACACTCATAGCATGAACACACACACACACACACACACACACACACACACACACAACTAGTACAATACCTACATAAAAACCGCCTCCTCCAGAAATAATTGTTCCTCAAACGTCTTAGTCAGCAAAGTGAAGAATTGATTTTTCATGCCACAGAGAGCCAGCGTTACAGTCATCGTCCTTGAAGACATTTCCCTTGGATACCAATTAAGAAAATGGTTCCTTAGAGAATTTTTAATGCAAGAGGATGATCTGTTTGGAGCAGGGCTGAGCCATAATTAGAAGCCACAATCCCACAGAGAGGCATCCTCCCGTGCAGCCTGCCAGCCCACTGCGGCCAGCCTCGGGCTCTGACAGCCCTCCAGGACAGAGCTCTGTCTGCAACCTGCTCAGACTGCCCTAATACGAAATTATTATGTTCTTGCTCACTGTGGATGAAAATGGAAAGAGGAGGAAAAAGAGAGACAGAGACAGAAACAAACAGAAACAGGAAGGAAAGAAAGCAAAGAGGAAAGGAGGGAAGGAGGGGGAAGGGAAGAAAAGAAAGGAAGAGAAAGTCTTTGCTGCTTTACCAGCTGGAAATAACCACGATGAGCCATTTTTGTGCGTTTCCTTCCAGCCTTTGATAAAATGCTTTGGGACAGTGGCTTCTAAGCAAGTGGACTAGCAGGAGAGGCACCCGGAACCTCCCAGCAAAGGGTGGGAGGCAGCGGTCTTCCAGCAGGCTCTGCTTGATGTGGCAGCTGCTGGGAAGCAGGCTGCTCTGGCTCCCTAAGACGTCCCTCGTGTGTGTGTGTGTATCTGTAAAACAGGATTCTCACAGGAGAACTAAAGACACTCGTGGGGTTTCCCTCCCATGAGAACCTAGAATTGTGAATCAGTCAGTGGATAAACAGGAGAGAAGAGAGGAAACAGAAACAGACTCGTGGAGATGTGGGAGGGGATCCGAGGGAGGCAGAGGTGAAGACGTGTGTTCGGTCCCCAGTGAGCACCACTGTCCTGTACTGCAATCGCACACTGGCCTAACTTTTAAATGGTAGGAAGGAGAGAGCCGTTGGGAAGGCAGTATCCTTGCTGGGAAGTAGAAGCTCTTAACAGAGCTGCGGGAAGAGAATTCTGAACCAGCCAGTGAACCTCCTGGGGCAGCAGAAGGAGAAGCTGGGGGCAGTCCAGCAAGGCTGCCTGTGCTGTGAGCATTCCCCACCCTGCGCCATCAGTCCCGTGCTCATGACTGTCTGAGATTCGAGAAGAGTACCATTTCCCCAAAATTAATTTACCAGCAAGAGGAGGAACTTCCTCCATGCTGAGGAGCCGTTGCCTGGGGACCCACCCTGTCAGCCCAGGCCCTGGGTGGGGACACCGTGAGGACAGCAAGAAGGTGTCTGGCATGGAAGGTTAAAGGTAGCATTTTAAGGGCTCTACTGTGGCGCGGGGCTCATTTACTTAATGTGCAAATCCTTGCTCAGCCCTGGCTTTGCTAACATTTCCCCTTCTCTGCAGCTTGGCTCTGTCTGTTGACATCGTTTTTCTGAAAGCAGAACTTTGTAAATGTGATGGGGTCTGATTGATTGATCAGTTTTTTATTTAATGAGTGGTGCTTTTGGAGTAACTGAAAGGTCTCTGCTTAGCCAAAGCTCGTGGATTAGTTTCCTCTCTTATCTTGAAGAGGTTTTATGTACTTGGGTAATAAACAGAGGCCCAGAATCCATTCCTGTTACATTTTATGTAAGACATCAGGGTCATGTTCTCACGTGGAGATGTCCACTTGCTGAAGTAAGTGTTCTATTTTTCATGCTTCCTGTGACAGCCACACCCTTCAGGACAGGATACCTTGTGTGACACCCTCACCTCATCTTCACACAACCCTGTAAGGAGCGTAATGGAACGTCACCTCCATCTATGATAGACAGGGAAACTGAGGCAGGCAGTGTATGATCACTTTCCCAAGAGCAATTATGGTTTATTTGTAGATGTCTCCCAGGGGCCTCATGCCCTTGGAGTTGGGGCCGTGAGAAGGACACTGGATTACAGAAGCCCTGTGGCCCACTGGCCTTCAGGAGTCAGGGTGTGATGGCAGCAGGTGAGTCTCTGTGGGTGTGACAGGGGACATTTATCTCCTTCCATCCTGTGTTTCCTGCCCACCCTACTGGGAGCAGGCCTTCTCCCGCATACCCCTCCATGGAGCTGTCCTGCCTTGCAGCCTGTCAATGATGGACTGAAAAGTGAACCATAATAAACCTCTCCTCCCTTAAATTTTGGTCGTCAGGCATTTTGTCCCTGCAGTGAGGGAAATGACTAAGATAACCACCTAAGCACCAAGTGGCAGGATGAGACCAGAACGGTGTGGATCTCAACCTAGAGGAAGAATGAACAGTGACCAGTGTTTTTGGCCACTAGCAGAAATAGCCCCAAGGTCCAGCATCATCAGGGAAGACCTGATAAGACAAATTGTGGAGCTAACAGGAGTCAGCATCTCAGGGTGTGCTCATCCTATGGAGCCCCCCCATCACAGCAGGCATTATGACCCTTCCTCCATGCCCTGGAGGCCACTCAGGCCCTGGGCCAATGGGCAGGAAGGGCAAGGGTCACAGGCTCCTCATTAGAGTTCAGGAAAGATTTGATAGGAAGCAAAGGCATGGGTGGAGACCAAGAGAGAGGTGACCACAGACGGCTTCCCTTTCAAAAGAAAGAAAACGTGGCCCCGCCCCACACTGATGTCTGAGTCTGGTCCACTCTCATACCAACATCTTAATGAAGCAGCCTGGGACTTGTGTTTTGTTATATGTGGGGCTTCCTTTATCCCATTCTAAACATTGGTTTTGGATAGCACGCTAAAGCCCCACTCCTGTTTGATCTAATCCTCTGTAAGATCATGACCATCCCAGTGGTCTTGTGCTTCTTTCAAGTTTTCAGTGAATAAACAGAGTCTGGCAGAGCTGCCCCAGGTGGTGGGATGTACCACTGCCCGAAAATCTGTCGTCAACCCCAGGATGGGGAAACGCCACTGATGTGAAACCGGCTTTGTAATTCTGCTTGTGTCTGATACTTCTTTATTTCAGAAAACCGTGGACTCAGCTATTTAAAAAGCATTTTTCATCTAAAGAAACGGTTCCCCGATGAATCATAGAAACCTGTGAGGCCCTTAATTTGTGATATTTGATTGGGAAAGAAGAAACAATAGCTAACACTCACCACAAAGATTACCACCTGTAGGGTAAAAGTATGTGTAATTTTGAATTTGTCCCATGGATCGTTTTAGCTTGTTTTGTTTTGCTTTGCTTTTTGCTTGGGAAAACAAACTGCCTTGTCTGACCACGTCAGTTGGGCAATCGCGTAGACAGGGCAGTTTTTTAATCTGCTCTCTATTGTGACTTCAACCATACCCAGGAGCATTTGGTTACTTGTGTCTTTCCCATTCTGCCTCACTATCAATAGGATGGGTTTCTCCCTGGAAACTCCAGAGCTTCACGCCAGTGTGGGTTGGCCTCATCATCCCTTGTGCTCAGGCAGAGGAGGAAACAGCCGACAGTCTGGCCAGAGTCTCCCCATCTTTCCAGGTTGTATTCCAACTCCCAGAGATCCATATCTAGGAGCTCAGTTTCTCTCCCTGCTTAGACACCTCCTTTCATGGGGGCTTCAAAGTCTTGCCCCAAGGCGGGACAGTGGCTCAGGAATTCCCTCAGGTCCCCAATTCTTGTGATTCTACATGGTTTTCAAAGTCTCCAAAGTGAGTTAACTTTGACTTTAGTGAAGGAAGGAAAGTGAAGTGTATGAGACACATCTCTGACCAGGCGGCTCTCTGTTATTTCCCACAACAGAATGAAAGTCCGATTTGCTGAAAGGAGACTACAAAATCATGAATGGAGGAGGGAATGAATGAATGGGCGAGTGCTGGAGAGACGGAAGGATGAGTGAATAGCTGACTCTATCTGCAAAACTTGGTATTACTAGAAAACCAGTTTTATTTTAATATGGCCAAAATATTTGGAGGTTAAGGTCACAGAAGTTTAAATTATTCAATAAGAAATTTGAAGCCAAAATCATGGCATCAAAATCCAGAATCATTCCTATAATGATAAGTTCAGAGTTACTAAACTGTAGAAAATATGCCAATGCTCAGGCACTGTATATTATTTGAAATGTCTGGATTGGTTGGGGATTTTTAAAATAAAAATACAATTCTTCAATAACAAAATCGGAACCACACTCATAAATATACGTGTGTGTGTGTGTGTGTGTGTGTGTGTGTGTGTTTCTACAGTCATTTTTGAAGTAAATCAAGGCCACAACATTCTGTTGAATCTTTGTAGAATACAAAATAAGATCAACTCTCAGCTACACTCATCCTGTACACTTGAACCTTTACCTTTAAAAAGATGAATTCTTTGCTAGTTTAAATTGACTGCATCCCAGGAATGTCCCCAAAGATAAACTTTTGGATATTTCTTAAGCTGGGGACTTTGAGGACAAAGAGCATGGCATTTTTGAGGAACTAGAGTGAACTACACTCACTAAAATTCTTTAAAATGTAAACAGTCTGTGATGACTGAACAGCTTTCAGACAAGGACTTCTGCACTCCTCAAAGCAAAGTGAGCCTGCCCCGGGATATAGACGCAGAGTGAGGTGTGACCAGGGAAGCACAGGAGGGCTCCTTGCCCTCTGCAATCTCATCTGCAGATCATCAAAGGAAGAGATGAGATCATGACTTTATCTGCAGTGAGGCCCTTATCTGTGCATGGAGGGTTAAGCAGCTGAAGGATCCCAGGAAGGGTCTGTATTCCTGCAAAGAAAAGAAGAGTCTGGACAGTCCTGCAGCCCAGACCGCAGGAAATGTTTTGATCATTTTAGCTAATGAAGGAATTTCTTCAAAGACACAGTAGGGTGGAGTGCCCACATTATCTAGCTTTCCTGAGCAGAGACAAATGCAGCATAAGCTACAGTACAAGTAGTCCAGACAGTCCAATGCCTTCAGCTGACTTCATGAACACTGAGGGGACTCACCAAGTTAGTGGTGGCAGTCGAGTTACTTTGTGTGCTGAGTTGCAAAGGTCACAGTGAGTGTCCTTACACAATTCCTTCTTGCAGAGAGACGTCTGCCCACAGTCACAGTGAGTGAACGGAGTGGTAGCCACAGTGCAGGACAAGCATAGAGACCCTCATCATCCTCCTGCTGTGCAAGATGCAGGGTTCAGGACGGCAGGTGTATGTGGTCAGTTATCTTGGTCTTTGGGCTATGTAAGTCCAGTCCTTCCTGCAGGTACTGCAAAGGAATCTATAGGCTATGAAACCACAGGTGCTGTTTGGAAGTTTTAGTTCAGAGAAGAAACTGTCTGGACAACCTGCAGGTGGGGAGGAGTGACTTGGCCTCTGTCTGAAAGAGCACAGAGCCCAATTTTCAGTCTGTGCTCATTTGAGTCTTCAGCACTGTCCCCTGTTTACTTTCAAGAATGTCTAAACTAGCTTAGCATGGTGATGCACACATGTAACCCTAGAACTTTGGAGGCTGGAGCAGGAAAATCCCCATGAGTTTGAGGCCAACCTATGCTCCATAGCAAGATCCTGACTCAAAAAATAAAAAAAAGGTTGTGTAAGTTGTTTTATTTTTTCTGACATTAGGTAGCAATATAATTCAGAACAAGCATAAAATGATAATAAGATTCATAGCACTGCATCTGGCCTTAGCTTTTTTGGGGGGTGTTGAGGGTACTCCTTTTATTTATCAAAACATAGGTATTTAAGGCATTGATGATATGGGCCTCAAAACACATGGAGCAATCAAGCCCTCCTAAGCAAGTTTACAGCCTTTCTACACAGAAAAATTAATATGACTGACAGGAGAAAATGCTCCCATGCTAGTAAATGTGCTGTCTTCACAAATATATTTCTCATTCTGTGAGGATTCCCTGTCTTAGTTACTCTTATCTTTGCTGAGATAAAATATCTATCAGGAGATGGTCAGGATCTTGATCTTATGGACAAGCTTACAGAATTGCATCAAATAAAGACAAAGGTAATTATGGTTTGTGGGGTCCAGGAGGGCCCAAACTCTCTCTAGGTGCTCAGACAAAGACTTCTCTCGAGCACTTATATTTGTTGGGTTTCCAGAAATTCAGGGAGTGTAGGAAGTGGAGGGCACAGCCGAGGCAAAAGAAAGCAAAAATGAGCAAGGCTTTGAGAAACAAAAGGCAGTAAATCTAAAGTTGGCACTTTATTGCCCTTAAATCCTTTGAGTAAGATTCAGCAGCCACAGCTGCAGCATTATCTGGTCTTCAGAGACTGGTCAGCAACTTATTCCTTATACAGCTCAGTCCCCAGTATCTAACACCCCAAGTTAGAGTGGGAAAAGTTTATTGTAGCACACAGTTTGTTGGGGTTTCAGTTCATAGTTGGCTGGTTCCAAGCCAGGACAGCATGGCAGAGGAGAAACAGTTCATGGTGGGCAGAAGGCAGAAGGCACCAAGCGCTGAAGGACTGAAGCAGGAAGTGACGACAGCAAGCCTCTGCTCTGTTCCGTATAGTCTGTGCAGCCCACCAGCCTTAGGGTAGGTTACAGATAGCATTCACATCCAGTGAGGGCCTTCTCATTGTCCTTCAAATTATGTCACCCCTATCAGTGAACTAATTTAGAAAGCACACGCTTAATCCCAGTGTCACACACTCTTGATCCAGCCACTCTGAAAAGCCACACCTGTGACCATGAGGCTTTGCAGGGGACATCTAGACACAGACCATAACATTCTGCTCCTGGGACCCCAAATACTCATGCACATCTCTTTATGTGAAAGGTATTTCTCTTCTGCAAGAGTTGCCAAAGTCCTAACAGTTTCAGCATCACAGAAATGTCCAAGTCCAAAATGTCCTCTGAGATTTAAGGCAAACTGTTAGCTGCAAGCCCCTGCACAAATGAAAAGATAACTGAATACTTCCAACGTTCAGTGGCACAAGATAAGCATTTCCATCCCAACAATTACAAACAGGGAGGATACAAAGGAACATGACAAAAGCAAGTTCCAAATCCAGCAGGGCAAACATTAAGTCTTTAGTTCCACATGAGGCAGTCTGTGTCAAACTGTGATCTACAAGGGGCTTGCATGGCTCCCCACCCATGACGATTTCTGTAGCAGTAGCTCCCAGGGTTTCTCTCTTAGGCTTGCTTTGCTCCCTCCTTGTAGGTTTCCCTAGATAATCTGCATTCCTGGTTTTTCCAAACTTCTGGACTCTCCACTGCATGTTTAGTGTCACACATTGCCCTGTCAGGGTCATTTGCCAAGACTCCCAAGCTTTCTTTTGAAATCTCAGTAGAAGTCTTTTGATACAACGAAACCAAACAAAACAATCTTACATTTCAAAAACAAGACAGCAGGAAATCGACAATAGTTGCTGTATTGCACATTGTTATCTTCTAAATATCTCTAAGTGCTCAGACTACCAGATAGAGGCATGTAAAGTTAATCAAACAATGTACATCCTAAGTTGTTTCTTTGCTTCATTGCTATCATTTCAGAAATTTCAGGTGTGTGGCTGCTAATTTCTTTTGTGACTACGTCTCCTGGACTTGTTTTGGGTGGGCTGGAAGTCTGAGATTGCACCTTGCTCCTTCGTCTTGACATTTTCTGTGTTCCTCTGAATCAGCCAGTTGCTGAGTTCTAAGTGCTTCATGCATTGGCTGTGCATCCCCATTCCATAAAGAGAATTGGGCCAGACCCCTCAGTTCCTCCAGTCCAAGGTTCCAGGGCTGGTGGAAAGTCGTGGGGTGGTGGCTCACTGTTGTTCCACCAATGGTGGTGGGGCCTCAGGGCATGGCCCCTCTCCTCCAGGCCAACAGCCAGACCACTAAAGGTGTGGCTCTTTCTCCTCTGAGCCCCAGTGGTAGGCTCACTGGAGAGCAAGTCTCTTTCCTAGCAGCCTGTTTACCCTCGGAGCTCTTGCACTCTGCATACACCTAAAACCAGCACCAAGTGAAGGATGCTATGGCCTGCTGCCAGGTGGAGTAGTAGCCAGGCATTCTTCTCTCTTGGTTGTAGGAGTTGGGCACCTACATATATGGGATCTATGAACCTGATTCTGAGGAACAAGTTCTTTATGTTGTTGCCATTCTGGAACCAGTATGGCCTCCATCATTCTGGAATATAATGTGGCTGCCTTCATTCTAGAACATGGTGCTGTGCAGCTTTCTCCTCAAAATAGCATTTCACTTTTGCAGTTTTGAGGCTACAAAGGGTAAGTACTTGCTGTTTTCTCGTGATGCCCTCAGGTAATCTTTTGTATTCTCCTGTTCCTTCTCAGCAATAGAAATAGACTGCTGTATCTTGGCAGTCCATCCTTACTGGAGCTTCCATTCTGGCCAAACTCAACATTTTAAATCATTCTGCTAAGCTTTCTTCTCTTGATTCTCAATGTAAATCTGACTTAAAACCCTAACAATAGCCATGCCACAGAATTAACATTTGACTGCCTTGAAATTTCTTCTGCCAGTTTAATTTGTCTACTGTGCTTTATCTCAATCTCAGGCAGATTCTCTGGACATGAACAAAATGCATACACACTTTCTGCCAAGCCGTAACACACACTGTCTTGAGACCAGCAGCCAATGCATTCTTTCTTCCCAGCAGAAGCCTCCCAAACTTGGTCTTTACCAGCAGGATTTTTATCAGCTTCCTTGTCTTCTGAGTTCTGCCCAGAAGCTCCCACACAGAGCAAACTAACGTGTTCCTGCACTGTACATTCATCTCCAAACCTTTCCAAAGTCTTCCCACAAGTCATTCTGAAAGACTCTTGAACCACATGGTCAGGTATAGTGACAGCAACAACTGCTCTTTTCTGGTGCCAAATTCTGTGTTAGTCACTTTTCTCTCACTTCTGAGACAAAATACATGATGCCAAAAATTAGGAAAGGAAAGACTTGTTTAGTTCACAGTTCATGAATGCTTCAGTCTATAATCAGCTGGCTCCAAGGCAGGGTGATGCAGCAGAGGAGCAACAGCTCATGGCACCTGGAAGACAGCAAAAGCAGCAAAACAAAAAAAAAGTGGAGCTCAAGAGAAGACTCTTTCCGTCCCTTATATTAAATGTAGGCTACCAACCCTAGGATGGGTGTAGCAATCCCACTCATAATTCCAGCATTGGGCCATGAATCAACCTCAAATTCTAGAAACCTGCCCCCATGACTACATAAGGCTTTGGGGGGACATCCAGACACAAACCATGACCACTGTGAACCCTGCTGCTCTTGGTCAGGTCACCTGTGCCTTGTCTGGTGGTGCTCCCACCACCAGCCTGTGGTGGGCAGCAGTCCATTCTGCTGCTGTCCCTCAGAGGCACAACCTTAAGTGCACCCTGATGTGAATCCCCGATACAGCCGTCACTGCCTCTCACACTCTCTGTGAGTGGATTTCAGTCGTTTGTTTATTGCACTGAAACCAGGAGGTCATGGAGAGGTCCGTGTCAGTAGCATCCTGGGCCAGATACCAATAACCTGGGCTTAGCCTTGTCTCCTGATGCCTCAGCCTTAAACTCCTAGTGATGTATGCCACATCCATGTGAAGGAAACAGCTCATTTCTTACTCATCTGTTTTTCTGGAACCATTGCTGAACTTTGCCCTGAATAGTGCTATTGTCTTATGATCATTTTGAAGTCAGTCCTGAGTCACTAAGTCTTGTAAACTTTTGCTGGACTTTCTTTGCTTATTGTAAATAAATACTAATAATAAATAAATAAATAATAAATTTACTTGTTTCCATCTAATCTGGTGTTCTTCTCAACACAGATGCCCTCCAGGTATGAAGCTCCATCCCTGTAACATTTGGATTTGACTCTAGGCCCAGTGGGCTCCTTCACAGAGTGATCTTCTGAAGTAATGGAGCTCACGGACACTATTTTGGTTGAGGGGACAGAGGCAGAATCTCTCCCCCGCAAAGACCACTGTGCATCCCTGTGTGCGCAGCAGGTAGAACTATGGACAGAGAAAGAAGGAAAAGAGCAAAGCAGGAAGTGAGAAAGGCCCCTTCTCTCCATGAATAACCCAGTTTTCCTCCCTGAGGTGTCTCACTGGCAGGGCTAGAGCAAAAGTGATGTTGGAATGGGAACCGGACCTTTTAATAGCAACCACCTTCGGTGATGGCAGCTTCTGGAGTCTGTGGATGACAAAGTATGCAGAGGGGTCTGAGTGGACTGGGAACAGCCACAGAAAGAAAGGGTTGACCCTGTGAACCAGAGAGGGCAGACAGCACCATGTGCAAATGGTTAGTCCAGGGCTAAAAGTCAACCAAGCCTGCTTTGCTGTGCTTTGGTATTTTAGAGTTGAACACGGGGAAATCTGCCTTCTAATTCTGCATATTCTTGCCTACAAAATGCTGCTTTCATAAATACACCCAGAAAGCATCATAAGTTCCGTGAGGCCATGTGGAAAGCTGGAGAGTCCTGGAGAGGTCAGAGGTGACCATATGGAAGAGTCTGTCAGGATGGGTGGACATGTGACTTTCAGGACTTCAGCTTAAGGGACACTGTTGTGTTTGACAGAAAACAGCTATTGTAAACCCAAATAATGCATTCAGCCATCCAAGTATTGTAATCCTCTCTCTAGTCTTCCTCACAGTCCAAGAAGACATATTTATAAGCCTGTTGAGATGTTATTGGAATCCCAGCAAATTAATTCCAATCTACCATCACCAATGCAATCCTCGGAGAGAATAAAGACACAAAGGCATATTCTAAGATAAGGGCAGGCAAGGGGTCCTAAGTGCAATCCTTGTGAGGACATGAGATCAAAGCCCTCCCAGCATTTATTATCCTGTGAAGAAAGGGAGTGGCTCAGGGATGAGTGACAGTGAGGACGGCAGGAATTACATGAGTAACTTGAGCTCCTAGCCAGGTAAGATAAGCAGAAGGATCAGTTTACAGAATCCAATTAAGGTAGCAGTGGAGTTGTTTTGGGGGGCTACTGCTTGAATTTCTGATATGCAAACTCTTGTACCCTGAGGAGTCCTAGTATCTTTATCTTGAGGCTCTACCCAGTTGACATTCCTGGAGCTATTTTCTCTAACATCTCTGTGTGCTCAATCTTGTACATGGAGAACACTATGGGAGGAGGAAACAGGACTTTCTATTGGCTATAAAGATTGCATATTAGCACCTTGGCTAGCCTTATTTGCAATGCTTAGACCCAATTGGAGAAAGAAATACCCTAGCCAGTCTTTTATATCACTATAAAGAAATGAGTCTCCAAATAATTAAGGTCACAGTAATTGTTTTGGATTCAAAGGGAGTCACTGGAGTTGTCTCTCACAACAGCAAATGGAATAATCAACCATGTGACAACAACCATACCACACGCCAAAGCTTCATGTGGCATTTTGCTCAGACATAATCTTAAGGTTCAGAAGTTTAAAACATAACTTCTTAAATCAATGTTTCCTTTGGTTTTGATATAGGCAAAAGAAACTCTTAACCTACTAGATGTCCAGTGAGAGTTTGCCTTCTCTAAAATTAGAGAATGAATTTTAGGAACTATGGAGATTAAAGGCACAGTGCATTTATTGAGAGAAAGAAAGGTTCTGTCCTAGAGAGAGAAACAGAAGTGGTCCTGAGTGAGGCAGATCTAAGGTGGGAAAAACATGGGAACTCGCAAGATAGGGATGAGGTGGGACAGAACTATGGTCTACCAATAAGATTAATTGCTCAGGTAAAATTGATTAAGTAGGAGACAAATGGGGAAGCAAATCACTTAGCAAGTGGGCGTGCATAAGGAGCAGGGGTTATTCCTGTAGGGGATTGGGTTAGTGGCTCCTGGCTCCCTCAGGGTGAGAAAGGCCTGTTTAGAATATCAATCCCTGATGTTTATCCTCAGGGTGTAGGTGTGTTTAGTTTATGTTTTGTCTTGAGGCTTGGCACACAGCAGAGTTATCTGTCTCCCCCACAGTTGCAAGGTATCTGGTTTTCTGCACTGGCTCCTTGAGGGTCCAGCCCTGTCTGATTGCCTGTAATATTTCTATCTGACTCAGCTGCCTGTAACAGTTTTGCCTAAACCAAGAAAGAAACACTTGTACAGATTCAGGAAGTTAAATGCAACATCAGGCAAAATCTTCACCTCATCAAGCTGAAGAAACAGGAAGTGTTGGTTTTAACTCATTAACTTCCATGAACTCTGAATATCGGAGGCTCAGTGTCCAGGAGCCATGGCAACTGGTGGCCTCAGAGTGCCCACCTGCTGACCTGTTCTCTGGCTCTTTCAGGGTATGCAGGAGCCAAAGCATCACCAGGGACACCGATGGGAGAGTAAACAGAGCCAGAGAGCACCCCAGGGCAGCTCTGAGAGCCCCACTGCTTGACCCTGCCACTTGGATTAGGAACAATGTCTCCAGTTGGGAGGTCATTTGGAAAACAGTTCGGGGCGGGGTTGGCAAGAAAGCGTCCTCATGCCTGTGATTTGTCACTACTGAATGAAGGACAGAGCCAGTCCTGGAACCTAAAGGAGTGCGGTGGGGAGAGGAGCCCTTTGGGTTAAGAATTCACAAAGCGCAGCCTCAATAGGAGAGCTCGGTAACCCTGGCTGCTGAAGCTGAGACGCTCTGTCACCGACTTCACTAAAATTCTGACAAATGTTAGTCAGCTCATTTTGGTGTCCCATGGTTTGACTCTGCTTTAAAATCTTTATTTTTCTGTAATACTCTGGGGTGATGACTGTTCACAGCAGCCAAAGAAAAAACAATCCCCCAATTATCCTTTAAATAACAAAAGAAGGTATAAATGACCAGTCTGCTATAGCTACTCTCTTTTTGTGAGCATACTATTAGGCTCTTCAGTTAAGTTTTGCCTGAAAAAGCAGTACGGTTTTATGTTCTACACCTACACCACAGTGAAGCGGATTTATTTTAGGACCTTTTTACATAATGCTGAGTGAAGTGGTCAAGGTCTCCTTCCTCAGACCAGACACAGTCTGGGGAACTGTGGTTTCAGCTTTGCTTTTTCTAATCACATGTCCTTTCTGAGGTGCACACACAATAATAAATGAAAGTTGTTTCATATGCAAAATCAGTGCAAAGATATAACAGATGCTTTGTTCTTGGAGGAACTAGACAGATTCAATCATTTGCCTCATTAGGATATTCCCATTTTGGCAGTAGTTAGTTTGAGTCAGGTTTTTGCCTACTGCAAATGAATAGTTTTATCTGACACAAAATATTTGAGGCCAGCAGGATTTAATCATACCTCCCAAGCAGTCACCATGCAGGCAGTTCCTTCTGTCTTCCCCTAGCCTTCGCTCCAGGGAGTTGCTCTTGGCTGCAGCTGGTGGGTGGGTGTACAGAGCAGTGGGCTTTCGAGTTGAGACCAGGGTTCTGATCACTCTGCTTCTTACACCTCGGTATGCCTGAGGCACAGGCTGCTCCTTCAGTGTGGAGTGGCTCCAAGGTGTGAGTGGCCGCTCTTTGGCTGTCATCGATCTCAACAGGCCCCAAGTGCAGTTCCCTCCTGATATCCTCACTGACAGGAGTGTTTCCTGGTTCACTTGTGTTGAAAGTGATGGTTTTGGACCCAGAGTCCAGAGGGACGCTGTGGTTCGGACTTCCCAATTCCACCAAAACTGGGTACCCTGGGAGATCTGTGGAGAGCCTGTGGTGAGAATTTAATGCCATGGCGCATCAAGAGGCTAGAGCTTTATTCTTTAATAGTGAAGAAGGCTATTTGGGGAAGGGAGGATCAACTGAGGATCACTGCTTCATTTTCATTTTTAATGTCACTTATTTAACTTTTTGGGGTAAAATTCACACATCATAAAATTATCATTTTACTCATTTTCAAGCATGCTGTTTGGTGGGCTGTAAAACAGTCACAAATTGACTTTAGTTTAAGACCCTGCTCTAAATTATACAATAACTTGTGGTTTTATTTCAAAATCAACTATCGAATTTGGATATAAGCAAAGTCCTAGCCTTTATATTTGAATCAGAATGCCCATGAAAGAAATAGTAAATTCTGGTATGTGGGCTTAGAACTTTCTCTGCATGGGTTCTTTGTGAGTGAGTGAACACTTTCTTCTTACAGAGAAACAAACAATAAAAGGACAAAGCTTTCTTTTCAATGGACAGAAGAAACTAGTAGATAAAAGAAATCAATTACCATTTATCTTAAAATGTTTTGAAACAACAGATCGGGTAATTTAGGGAGTTATTTGCACTTCTCCCCACTTCCTCGCTTCCTAGTTTTCTATCTTCTTCCTCTCCCCCCCCTCATCTGTCACGTAAGTGACACTGTGCAATATGTCATGATTTTACTCACCATTATGTTCTCAAGGTGCATTTATTTGTATTTTAGTTGTTTCCCATTGCTGAGACCCAATACCCAACACCCACAAGTTAACGGAGGGCAGGTTTATTTCAGGTCACACTTTGTAGGGGTTTCAGTCCATAGTTGGCCAGCTCCAAGGCAGGGCAGCATGGCAGAGAGGCAATGCAGAGGAGCAACAGCCCATGGCAGGGTAGACAGGAAACATCAAAGTAGCAGCAGAAGCAACAGCCAAGCAAGACTCCCTTTCCATTTTGTTTCATCCAGGGTACAAACCTTTTGAGTGGTACCATCCACACCTAAGGTGGACTGTCCCATTATCTACACCCTGAAATATGCTAATTGCATATTTAGTAATTTAGAAAACCCTTAATACCAGTATCCCATACCCTAGATCCAGCCAGCTCCCAAAAAGCTCCATCTGTGAGTGCATGAGTCTTTGGAGGGACATCCAGATACAAGCAATATCAATTTGTCTACAGATATCTCCAGTTTATCTTTCTTTTTTTTTTTTAATCTTTCTTTATGGCACAGCAGGACTCCATCATATATCAATACCACATTTTCCTTATCCATTCATGCGGTGATGGGCGTACATGCTATTTTCAAGATGTAATATTGTGAGTTACGCTGCTATGAACATGGGTGTGCATGGATCCCTACAATATGATGGCTTGAACTCTTTTGGAAAGACACCAAGAAAGGGTAGGAGGGTCAACTAGAATTTCTATTTTTAAAATTTTGAGGAATCTCCAAGCTGGTTGTATTAATTTATATTTCCATCAACAATGTAGAAGAGCTCCTTTTTTTCTCCTGCATTTTTACTGGAATTTATTGTTATTTGGGATTTGATGAAAGCCATTCTTTCTGGGTTAAGATTAATCTCAATGTACAAGTGATAGAGGAATGATATCAAACCTCCAAATGATATAGGGAAAACAACATGCTAGACATCAGATCTATCAAGTTTGTGTTTCCCAAAATGGAAGAATGAATTCTAAGGAACAATGGAGGTAAAGAGTAGGACATATTTACTGAGAGAAAACTTGAGAGAAAGAAGACCCTGGTGGGCTTCCAACAAGCCCACTTCTCAAAGGAAGCTTTACAGAGCAAAATCATGAGGTGAGTGTGGGACAAAACTATGATCAACCAATAAGGTCACTGTGGCACTCGATGGGTGAGGCCATTCCCAGCAGGCATAGCCAGAAACCGTAGAATAAAAACAAAGCTATGTCCATCGACACCATCCATCCTGAGAAACGACCACACTAGTATCTGCACAGCCCATGTGGGGAGCACAACCACACCCTCTCCATCCTGAATTCCTCCAGGCAGCAACTCCTTCCCTTCTCTTTAAATCCTTTGTTCTACCCTTGCTTCCTGCTGATTCTGCTCTCCAAATCAGCCCTCTCCCATGGGAGTGAGTAGACAGCCAAGGTTGCTTATAGATCTTTCTCAAGTGGTCTTGCTCCCCTCTCCACTTTTAACATGTATGTGCCACAAGCCAGGACAGGGCACCCCTTTTAGAGGGACTTCAAGCCCTATCTTGAACCCCTATGTTTTCCCTGTGACTTGAACTTCTCAGACCATGCCCCAGACATCCCAAAGCTTCAAACTGAGTAAGACTTCTCCCCTCTTCTTTCCTGTAAATCTTTTCCCTCTGCTATGGATTAAAAACTGGTAGTCAACTTAACACCAACTGAACTAAGTCAGTATGATGCTAAGCGTAGATGGCCCACATGAGGAAAGTTGCCAGCATAAACTGAGATGTGGAGAAGAGTGAGGCATTGTGGGTGAGTTCTCCTAAGTGTTGTTGTTTGAGCCATTGGTTCTCCTGGAGGAGCTCATGTTGGCTTCCCCAATATGAATTCAGCTATTTTCATCTGAGGAGTCGGGACCTTGTTGCTGAGAGTGGCTGCGGTTCAGTTTGGGGGAGCACTGGTTTTGTGTTGAGCACTGTTTGCTGGTTCTGGCACGGAGGATGTGTGCTGCTTAATCTCCAGAAGTTCTAATGCTGGCTTCCTGATGTGTAGTCGACTTCTTATCATCAGAGGACCGTGGAACCTCCATGTCGCTGAGGATGGCTGTGGTACTTTTCATGGGAGCCTGGTCCTTATTTTGAGTGTCACTTCTTGGTCCCAGTGTAGAATCCTCAACCTACTGGCACAGCTTCTTCACCCCACTGAAATAGCAGCTTCCACTGCTGACCGCTGAGCCTTCTCAGTGCAGATTCATAAAACAGATTTGCCTGAGTCTTTGTTGTGGGCCATAGATCTCCAGCTGGATTCATGGGAGGTATTGTCATAGGCTTTAGGTCTTCATCTGGACTCATGCAGGGCATTGCTGCAGGATCCAGGCCCTCAGCTAAAAATTCTAGGTCTTTAGTACTATGGACAGATTTCCTGTACTTTTTTTGTATTTAACTCCAGGTAACCATCATAAAATAATAATATAAGTTTTGTGTCCAGTATATAATTGTTCTCCTTGGAACTCCTGACTACAATACCCTCTGCCTCTGGCTCCCCACTCCCTTCCCATTGTAACCTCTGCCCCAGTGTGTGGAGCCCAGTGCAAGCCCAGGTCGCACACTGCTGCCTTACCTCTCCCTCCTCCTGGCCACACGCTTCACATGGAGGCTAAACCCCAACCACCCTCCCTGTGCACCCATCCTGGGCCAAAGGATGCAACTGGCATGCCTCATCCTCCCCACTCAGAGCTCACTAACTGCCCTCCCAGCCCTGGCAGCATGGCACAGTCGGCACACAAAGTCACCATAGAAGCCAATGTTCAACCTGCACTGTGTCCACACTGGAACCACAGCATCTGTATTTACACCTCCCCACCATACAAACATGCCTGACCCTAGCACAGATAAGGAAAACTTAGGCCTGTGTCCTCCCCATCCCTCCTTGCACCACCCGCATTGTGCCCCTGACTGGCCCATGCCACACTGTCTTCCTTCTCCCTGCTGTTTTCACATTATGGATGCCTGCTTCCATGAGTTGGCTGGTCTGTGCCCACCAGGAGCCCATTCAGGGCTCCATATTGAAGGCCTGCCTTGGCCCAGGCTGTGGGACTTGGGTGCACGCTGCTTACTTACCCTCTGCAATGTGTTCTCTAACCCCTGCTCTGCACACACCCAGCCCAGACTACTTACTCCCTGGCCCTCTGCCCTTCTATACCCTCTCTACAAAGTGGTAAGAATGAAGCACATAGTTCGCTCTGTAGGACCTCTCCTAGGTCCGAGAGCATCTGAACTCTTTCTCTTGAGATTCATAAAACCCAAGTTATTCTCCAGTTTACAAAAATTAACTTTAATTCTTTGAATAGAGACCACACTTTCCTTCAGGAAGTTAAATTAACAAACCTTAAAATAGCTGTTGTTAGGGAATAACTGCTATCAAAATCAGTTTATACTTATCCTTTACATATGCTGACTGATATAACTGATTTTCTCTTCTTGGTGTTCAATAATTGCAGTTTAGAACAAGAGACACAACTTTGCTAAAAACAGCCAATATTTTGGCTCTGGCAGTCCTCCAAGGTCTGTGGAGACCCAGGACATGAGACAACCTTTTCTGTAGGATCTCACAACTTTGATGAGCAATGTTCTGAGCAAGGAAACTGCTGTCCCTCAGAAGACAGTGTACCAAAGGAGAATCACTAAGAGAGAACAGTCTCCCACACTTTCACAGAAAGTGACATGGTCAACCAAGACTATGACTCATCCTGGAAACTAACACTGGGAAATGAGTTGAGAGGTCCCAAAAGGAATCACTGAAGAGGGTACCTGACCTTGACAGCAAGAGATCGATTTTGATTAACACAGGTCTCATTTTAACCTAGTCTTAAACACCCAACAGAAAACTAAAATCAGAAGAGATAAACATTGTTATCTTAAAAATAGTCCCTCAGTTTACAAGATACGGACATATAAAACAGATCAAACAATATGAGCAATCAGTTTCCTGAATTAGTAGGATCAATGGTATTGTTAGTTTCTGATCAGTTTGTTTTGAAATCCTGTATTGTTCTGTTGTTTTGTTTTCTTTTAATCTCTTTAAAAGGAAAAAAGAGATAAATAAATTTTTGTCATCTTTCTAGGTGCCTCCAAAGGAACAGTGATCTACTGTACAGGATACCAAAGCAAAGCTGACAAAGTGTCTCAAAGTTCATCTTAAAAAGAAACATACACAGTGACCTATCAGCTCCATCAGTTGTCAGGGTAGCAAGCCTGGACTCCTGGATGCACCATGCCCTGGGAGCTAGAGACTGAGGCTGAGTGTGAAATACACAGAATCATTGCAGCAAATGTCTTGTGAGATATGAGGCTCCCTTTGCCCACACTCAATGAACCTTAAACATTCCTTACCTGGTTTGTCTCTCTCCTAAATGAAAAACATGACATAAAACTAATGGCACAAGCTATCCTCCAAAATTGTAAGACCTTAGATATCTTGACAGCAACACAGAGGATACTTGTGCAATTATAAAGGCTAAACGTTGTGTGTACATTCCTGTTACTTTTGCTAATATCTCAAAGACTATCCAAGACATAACAGACGGATTCTAAACTATATATTAGACTCTAACCTACCTGGACCTTCTCCTTACCTTCTTTGTGGGAAGCTATTACTGACTCTTGTTGGTAAAAATGTTTTTTTTTTTATTATAGTCATAATAACCTTTTTGATTTTATTGTCAGACCCAGACTTACTTATCGGTTTCTTTAGCCTTGTCTCCTCCAGACTACTAGCTATATGCCTCCTCTGGATGAAAGCTCCTGACATCTATTGAGGACCTTTGCATAGACCCTCTGCAGAACGTCTCCATCTGCAATCACAACTATGGCCCCCTTCAGCCCGAGCAGCCAGAGAGGTCATTGCCCTCTGCCTCTTCATGGCAGTCAAGATACTTCTTTAGAAGGTGAAATATTATAAACAGCTAAGTTAGGTAAAAATATTATACACAGTCAGGTAGGACTGGACCTTCCAAAAATGAAGACAAAAGGTAAAACCCACCATGACTGTGACCAGAGACACATCAGTTACAGGTGAAGTCTCAAGATAATAACAAAAAGACCAGGCCTTCATTCTCACCAAGGGATGACCTAAACATTTTAGTTTTGCAGGTAGGGTCTTACCATCCTGCTTTATATGTGCTGCATTAAGACTCACTTAAAAATGCCATCTGGTGGACTTTGATGTTAATTACAGGCTAGGCTTAGAAAATGCTGTAAAGTGGGTCTTCTTAATAAATCTAGTGTCATGGTTTATGTTGGTGGCCCCCAGGCTTCATGCACTTGCATTTGTGATTGGCTCATTGTCCAGAGCTTGGATTGATGCTGTCAGTGCTACACCCACCTAGGGGTGGAGCCAGCATACAATGTAATGGCAGGAAGGTGTGTATCTCTCTCTTGCTGGTTTCTGCTTGCTGTTTGCAGATGCCATGAACTTCAGCCCTGCCATGCCACCCTGCCTTGGAGCCAACTAAATATAGACCAAAAACTGTAAAAAAAAATAAACCTTTCCTTTCCCAACTTTGGACATCAAGTATTTTGTCTCAGTGATGAATAAAAAATAACTAAGACAGAATTTGGTACCAGGAGTGAGTCATTGTTGTGACTATACATGACCATTTTTTTCAAGAGACTTTGGAAATGGCTTGTGGAAAGGTTTGGACATGTCGCCTGCATGCATAGAGCTGGAGCAGCTTAGGCTGTTCTGTAGAGGAGAATCTGGTCAGAACCCAGGAGACCAGAATGCTGATAGAAAGCCTCATCGTAAAGACCAGGCTTGGGAGTTTCTGCTGGGAAAAAGGACTGCATTGATTGTTGGACTCCCCACGATGTGTGTTATGGCTTGGCAGGAAGTTTGTCTGCATTTGGTCAGGCCCAGAGACTTTGCATAAAACTGAGACTAAGGGCAATAAACTGATTAATCTAGCAAAGAAAATTTCAAGGCAGTCAAATGTTGAGGCTGTGGCATGGCCATTGTTGGGGGCTTTTAGCCAGCTTTATGTTGCAAATCAAGAGCAAAGAGACCAGCAGGATAATTTACAATGCTGTGAATTTGGCCAACAAAACAAAACAAAACAAAAAACTCCAGGAAAGCTGTAGATTGTAAAAATGGAGTTGAGATTTTGATTGCTGAAAAAAAAAAAAAAACACAGATTAAAAAAAAAAATGGTGATTGGGCATCCTAGGAAGCAGCAGGTATCCACATTTTACAGCCTCAAAACTGCAAAAGTAAAAAAAAAAAAAAAAAAAACTTGCTCAGAAAAAAAAAAGCTACAAAACACCATGCTCCAAAGTGGTGACAGAGGCACGTGAGGTTCCAAAATGGGAACATAAAAAAGCTTTTCCTCACAATCAGGTAAACAGAGCCCAGCAATACAAGCACTAAACCCCTACAGAAAAAAAAAAAAAAGCCTGGCTACTGCTGACTTTAGGTGCAAAAAAATGTGCAAATTCTGAGGATAAAACAGCTTCCATCTCGATTACAAAGGGCCTGGGAGGCCAAGCAGTGTGCCCCTGAGAGGGCAATTTATAAAGATATAAAGATAAAGCCATAGATGCAGTAGAGACCCCAAAAGTTTAAAAAAGTCAAAAACATGGATCATCCAAGAAAAGCTGCAAAAAGTGAGCAGAGAGGATTTTTTAAAAGCTGTGGTAGCTGAAATCCCTGGAAGTGCCATGGGGGTGGAATCACCCAAGTCTTTTAGAGCTTACAACCAGATTGCTTCAGATGCTGAGCATGGAACTCAATGTTCATCCTGCTGGATGTTGGACTTGCTTTGTTTCCAATGCTTTATATTCCCCTGCTTGTAATTTTTGAAATGGTAATGTTTATCCTGCGCCTTTACATTTCAAAAATGTTTAACCTTGTTTCATTTGTGCAAGGGGTTACAGTTAAGAGTTTGCCACAGATCTTAAAAGAGATTTAAGAGTTAAACTTTTCAGAAATGCTAAAACTATTAGGACTTTAACAACTCTTAGAGATAGACTAAATGTCTTTTATATAAAAGATATACATGAGTCCTAGAGGCCAGGGGTGGAATGTCATGATTTACGTTGGTGGCCCCCAGGCCTCATGTGCTTGCACTGTGCATTTGTGATTGGTTCATTGTCTAGCACTTGGATTGAGGGTGTCAGTGCTACACCTACCTAGGGGTGGAGCTAGCATACAATGGCAAGAAGAAGGCGTGTCTCTCTCTTGCCAGTTTCTGTTTGCAGCCACCATAAAGTGCACCCCCGCCATGCCACCCTGCCTTAGAGCCAACTGCGTATGGACTGAAACACCAAAAGCTGTAAGAAATAAACCTTTCCTTTCCTAACTTTGAGTATCAGGTATTTTGTCTCAGCAACAAATAAAAAATAACTAAGAGATCTAGTTTATATTCAGAGAATATACATGCTTATTAATAAATCACAGGACCTCTTCCATCAGGTCAGCCTTTCTTTCATGTGCATGTAAAAACTGGTGGATGTGCCTTTACTGACTTGTAAAGTGTGGTTTCTAGGCAATAAGGTCAACCTGTGAGCTTCAGAGACACAGAAATTTTACAGCAGATTTTGTGGCCTTCTCTCCCTGTTTTAGAGGTTGCCCAGGTAGTTGGACAGATAACACAGATGTCTTGGAGGCTTCTTTGTCCTAAGGCCCAGGCAGGAATTCCTCCAACACATTTGCTTGCTTCTATTTCTTTTACAGGGTAAAAAGTGCTCCACTACTTCCAACACACTCTTTCATATTTTCTCATTGTCTCTCAAAAAATTTAAACAACAATGGTTTAGATCACTCAAACATGTCTTGCTACCAATGCATCCTTCTTTAAACATGCCTGTTACAGCTCAAATCAATTGTAACTTATGCTGGTGCTTCCAGAGGACCCCAACTGGCTCCTTCCCAGACCTTCTTGGCGTGGGCACTGAAGCCTGAAGCTGCCCAAGGGCTTCAGAGTTACCCTGGAACAGCTCAGATGCCAAACTCTGGGCAACCCTTAGTTTGTGTCTAGATGCTCCACCAAGCCTCATGCAGTCATGGAAAGGGTCTTTACAGAGGTAGCTGAATCTAGAGTTTTTGATGTTGGGATTAAGTATGTGTGATCAGTTCACTGACTGGTTTGGCCTCACCCTAATCCCAACATCCTAGGTAAATTACAAAAAGGGCAGAAAGACACTGCTAAGGTTCCACTGTTGATTTTGTTTTCTTCCATTGTCATGAACAGTTCCACCTCTACTGTGTGCCTCTCTGCCCCGAAGGCAGCTGATTAAGAACTAAAACCTCTACAAACTGTGATGCAACTAAGCCTTTCCCCTTTTACCTTTGGGTGCTGGTTACTTTGTCTTGGCAATGAAAGAAGTAACTAACAGAATTTGGTAGCAGAGAGATGGGATTCTTGTGAGCATGCCTCACCATGTGATTCAAGAGCCTTTGGGAATGGCTCATGGGAAGAGTTTGGGATGATTTACAGATGTTAGCTGAAAAAGGAATGCATTAGGCTGTACTGTATGGGAGATTCTTATCAGAGCTCAGAAGACCAGAAGGCTGATAGAAATCCTGCCAGTAAAGACCAAGCTCCAAATGTTTCTGCTGGGAAGAAGAACTGCCTCATCTGTTGACTCCAGACAGTCTGTGTTATGCCTTGACAGAAAGTTTTTCTAAGGTGAGCATTTTGAGCATTTTGCTCATGTCTAGAGACTTTTCCCAAGACTAAGATTAAGGATGGCAGACTAATTAATCTGGCAGAAGAAATTTCATGACAGTCTAATGTTGGAGTAATGGCATAGCTCCTGTTGGGGACTTTTAGCCAGATTTATGTTGATAATCAAGAGCAAAGAGTCCAGCAGAGTGATTTAAATTGCTGTGAGTTTGACCAGAAAGGAAATTCTAGTAAAGTTGTAGATTATAAAGATAGAGCAGAGCTGATTGCTGAGAAGGGACAGGGGAATATAAATGATGATCTGAGGAGATCATAAGAAGCCTCATGACTCCACCTTAGAAAAGAGTCCCAGAGCACCATGTTCCATAATGGTGACAGCCTAGAGAATTCGTTCCTTGCAATTAGATTCCAAGTGTTCAGTGGTGCAAGCACATGAACTCTAGAGCCCAGAAAGAGGAAAGCTGGCTACTGCTGCAGCTGGCAGCAGACTTTGGCATCATCCACATGGTGATAGTTTTAGGTGTGTACAGAATGAAACACTTATGGGGGCAGGAAGGCTTCCACCCAATTTTCAGAAGGCCTGGGAGGCCAGAGGGTGTTCCCCCTGAGAGAGCAGTGTGGGACACTGTGAGTGTGAAGCCAAAAGTTCAGTGAAGACTCCAGAAGTTTGGAGAAGCCAAGAACATAGATTGTCTGAGGAAACCTACAAAGAACAAGCAGAGTGGGCCCAGGAGAGAAGCTGTAAAGGCAGAGCCACCCAAGACCTTGCAGGTCACATCCTGCCACTGATTGGCTCAGATGCCATGCATGGAGCTATAGGACTCAATGTTTGCTTTGCTGTATGTCAGACTTGCTTTGGTCCCAGTCCTTTATATCCCCCTCTTTAAAACTTTTGGAATGAAAACATCTGTCTTTTGCCATTGAATGTTGGAAGTGTTTAACTTTCTTTTCATTTGTACAGGAGCTCACAGCTAAGAGTTTGCCTTAAATCTCAGAGGAGACTTTGGGCTTGGACTTGGCTGTGGATCTGGTTACCATTCTCATTCTGACATGCCAGGTGGGACAATTGCCTCTCTGCTCTCCTTAGGAAACCCTACTTTTACTCCCTCATCCTTTCCCCTAGCTTGTGACCGCAAAAACCCAAAACCTCCCCACATCTGCCCCGATTTGCTGAGATCTCTACACTCAGGCATTCTTTACACTCTATAAAGTTCCCACCCAGTGCTCCTCCTGAGACTTCTCTCCAGTCTTTCTGCTTTCCTTCCCACCTGCCCTCCCTCGGGGCAATGCTGACTTCTCCCTGATGATAAATCCAACTGACCTCACCACCCTCAAGAAGCCCTCTGCCAAGCCTCCTGTCACGGCTGCCACAGCCACTTCTCCCTCCCCCAGAGCCTCCTGCCAATCAGGTACCATCTCCTACCTCTAATCCGTTTCCTACATCAAGAGCGAGGCTTTTCTCCAAATCAGTGCTGTAAAATTGATTTCATCTACACCCCACAGTTCAAAATCTAGAATACTCCTGGTCTGAGTCAGTGCCTTTACTGTATGGATCTTTATCTTTCCCACTATCCCTTAGAAAAGCCTCAGCTATTGTCAATTCTAGGTGATATTATCCCTGTTTGACCTCCCCACCGCTATTCCATCAGACAATAGCTCAGCTTTCAAATTTGTCAAATTATCTAGGAGGTGTCCAAATTGCTTAGTGTCCAATAAAACCTCCACACCCCTTACTGGCCTCAATCATCAAAAAGATAAAGAGAGATCACAGTCCCCTCAAGGCCCACCTCCCTAAGCTCACATTCCAGCTCCACAGGTACTGGACTTCTCTGCTCCTGACTGGTGTCCTTTATATCTGAGCCACCCTCTGGGAACCTACAAGATGCGGTCCATTTGAGCTTTATGGCTGCATCACTCTGCTCAGGTCAAACCTCCGCCAGGGGGCAGCCCCCACAAAGACCATCTACCAGCTCTGCAACAAGCCCCAAAAGAGACATGAGGTGCTGCCGACCTTTTCCTGCTTTCTCCCAACATCCAGCCTTATGAAGGTAGCCTGGCTAACAAATCTGCCCTAATTAGAGCTTTAGATCCCCAGCCCCACAGCCTAAGTAGACAGGACCCTTCCTGGTCACCTACAGCACCCAAATGCCTTTCTGTCTACGAGCCCGCCCCCCAGTGGGTACCTCACTCCCAGACTGATAACTCACCGGACTCCTTCTTGGGAAGATTCTAAGTAATCCTTGCTTCCCTCAGGGTGACCCAGACTCCAGAAGATGCCTGCATGCCCTGCCCCTGCCTATCCTAACACTTTACCCATGTCCTTCACTCAGTGAACCTTGATCTTTCTTGACTTCACCTTTGGGCTCCCGCTATGAGATATTCCTCGTGTGGATAAAAGTTCTCCTCTTTCACTGCGTTCTGTGTGACTTCATCCCAAAAGGGGTCACACTGTCCTCCTCCTCTGTACTCGCTTGTCTGGCTGGCTCTCCCCTTCCTTTTGCCATGGTCCAGGTTGCACCTCTGCTCTTCCCAGCAGTCCTGACACCTCTACAGGACCCAGCAGTTACCCCACTCCCTGACCAACTGGTCCAACCCTTCCTTAGCCGAGATCACCAGCTTCCTGTCTCCGGATCTTCGGCCACTCCACTTTCTCCCCAGGTCCGGGTCCTTGCTAACCTCACCTGCCACCCTTCTGCCATCACATTCTCCAGAATTCTCTCTCAATTCAGGAGTCCATGCTGCCCACATGGCCTGCATCAGTGAGAAACAGTGCCCACCTCCCTGACTCTTTTCTTCTTTATAAGAACAAAGAAACAAGAATGTCGTGTCTGACAGGTGAGGCCAGGACTGGCAGGCACAGTGGGAAACCACAGAAGAGCAAAGCCATGTCCATCTGCACTGTGGTCCTGAGAAACACGGCCACACCCTCTCTGTGCCCAGCTTCCTCAGGCAGACACTCCTCCCCTTCCCTTTAAATACTTTGTTGTAACTCGCTTCCTGCTGCTGTGCTCTCTGAACTCAGCTCACTCCAGAGGGATGAATTAACACCTGCTCCCTTATCCAGAACTTTCCCAGGTGGTCTCTATCCGCTCTGTGCCTTTAACAGTTGTTAGTATAGCTGCTGAGGCCGCATTGATCCAGTGGCACCCTAAATCACCTAGCAAGTGTACACAGAAAGAGCAAAGAACTTTGGAGGAAAGGGTCGGCCCCAGGGTCTTAGGGTGACTGATGTCTGTCTAGACTTTACTGGACCAGGTATTGCCCCTTATCCTGTGGGAAGGCAGTAGGCCAGCTCATTCTGTCTTTATCTTGCAGCCTGGCCTCCCACAGCCGTGCTTCTGCCACAGTAACACTGGCTCTTGTCTTTTGTATTGACTCTCAAGAGCCCAGCCCATCTGACAGCCTCTAATAGTTGCACCCAGTCTGGCTTTTGTCATATACCCGCTCTATGGAAAGTCACTGGGCTTCCCTGCAGGTGTAAATGGGGGATTCCAAACAACACGTTGCTGAGTGGTCCTGCAAACAGCACCAGATTCAAATGGGGGAGCGGTGAAAATGTCCCCTTCTGATTGGTTCCACACATAGTACTTGGGAGCCAGAGTCATTTTGGCTTTGTACGCCGCTCATGTCCTTTGGAGTTTCACAACCCTGGCCATCTTCCGCCCAGTTGCTTTCCCCAGCCCTAGTCTAGTGGAAATGAGGTGTTCTCTGCGGTTCTTAGACTGCTGAGAAGAACAAATCACCCTCCAGTGCTTAGAAAGCGGTGGCGCCCAGGTGCGGGGCTGCATGTGGCCCCATGATTCGGGTGCTGACCTGCAGCATGGGTTCCCTGCGGTGAGCACCCGTTTCATCCTCACACTGCTTCAGCCTGGCCAGGAGGCTGCTGCGCAGCCCCTGCGCTCTGAAGGTTGCGACTGCGAAAGGAAATGACAGGCAGGGAGGACTGGCCTGCCGATCCTCACGGGCGCGTGGACGTTCCCACCGATGCGGATCTCGCCCCTCAGTTACAATGCAGTTCATTCAAGTCTCAGCATCAGATTTTTATAAAGCTCTTCCTCCTTAGTTTGGAGCCTGGTTCCCATCTTGGTCTCTTCCCTGTGGATGGCTGCTAACACTGGGCATGATTACCTCCTGGAAGTCATTCTTGGAGACCTCTGCGATATTTAAAATAACTTCTGTTCCCCACATCCCAGAGCGTTTAGATCACCCTTTTCCACATCAAATAAAAACCCTGTGCTTTGTTTATTTTCAGTTCTTCTGAGGTCACAGGAGAGCCCGGCTCTATTGTTGAACATTTCTCCTTCTGCTACCTGGAGGGTAAGTGTCATAAATGTCCAGAAAAAGAGAAAGAAACCAAAGAGCAGGAAAGGCTGAAGAGTGTGCACTGCCGGGCGGTCTGCTGCACCGCCCAGGAATAACAGAATGGCACAAACCGGGAAGCCAGAGAGCATCACGGGGACGGCCAGGACCAGGACTCGGCTCACTAATCAAGGAACCTGTGCTTTGGGACTATAGTGAGTCTGCCCAGGCAAAACCAAAGCCGGGCAGCCCCATTCTGGGCAGCGGAGGCAGGGAGCTGTCGATCACCAGCTCTCTGGCATGTGGCTGTAGAACCCCTGAACCGGGCTGCACGCACCCCCACCCTGGTGTGACCTGACCTTGGAAGCATCCTTGACCTCTGCTGAAGTCACTTCCATGCAAAGGAGTCCCTCCCGGCACACTCCCCTGGGGCGGAGTGTGGACCTGCCCCTCCTTCCAGACAGCTTGACTTTTGCTAGCACGAAGCATAATTTCTGACTGATGGGTGGTGCGGTTTCCAGCTCACATGTGGCTTTGTCTCCAGACGTGTGGAGGAGTTTCCTCGGGGCAGAGATGTGGCAGAGCCTCAACTCGCCCTCCCCGTGGAAGAAGCTGTAAGTCTGCCAGCATCTGCCGCAGAGAAAGAATCTTCAAGACACACCAGTGCCAGTCATAGGAGGTTAAAGGGCAGAAGAGAGCACAGAATACTCGATCAGAGTGGGGGGCACACATCGCAGCCCCGAGCTGGGCGTGTTTGTGGGTTCTCAGGGGGCACCAGGCTGTGTCTTCCCATCTGCCTGGTGACCCATCTGGGCCTCTGCTACAGTGAGAGCCACGCAGGTGTGTTTGAAGCTGAGACACGCTGACCCTGCAGAACAGCATCTGTGTTAGGGTACAGGTATATGTGAGGGGTTCAGGCACGGGCATAGGTTCATTGTGAAAGTCTAGAAATTTCTTTTCTCTTTCTTTCTGTCTTTTTTTTTTTTTTGGAGGGGGGTAATTTTCCTAGAAGGGGAAAGACTTCACTGATTTGTCTCCTGAAATTGTAATTTTCGTAGTTTTTCTTAAAGGTATAATTTTAGAATTCAACTTTCCATGCCTCCTGTTCACCTATCTCCATTTTTTTCTACCCTACCTCAGTTTAAATCCGCAAATACAGAAAAACCCTGTAACACTTTAGAGCACAAATTCCAGATGGCTTGAACCTCCATTTCCCTTGATTTCAGTCCTGGTTTTACAGTTGGCTAAGTTAGGTGATAGTACAGGCAATCACACAGGGCTGGGCCCTCCGGCAGTCAGATGGAGAGTGACAACACTAGGACCATGGCAGGAGACTCATCTGTTGGAGGCCAGGCCTCAAAATAAAGAAGGAATGGCCAGCCCTACATGCCCCTCCAGGGCACAGGATAACTGATATCGCCTGGTCCAATGAAGTCTAGGTAGACACCAGTCACCTAGGTGGATGCCCAGGACCTCTTGATACAGCCCTCCGGGAAAAGTTCTTGGTTCTTCCATGTACACTTGCTACATGACTTGGTTCCCCACTGGCTCAATATTACCTCGGCAGCTATACTTGTAATCTTACTGATTTATCATAATGCTTTATATACACTGCTGAAAGCAGCGCTGGTTGACCATGGTTTTGACCCACCTTTTGATTTTGTATACACCTCGTGATTTTGCTCTCTAAGACTTCCTTTGGGAAGTGGGCTCATTGGAAACCCACTTTCGGGGCTCCCCGCCTCTCGGGAGCTATCTGTCTCTGTAAACTTTTCCTACTCCTGAGCTGCGCTGTTCCTTAGAATTCCCTCCTTGATCTCATGGGCCATGAACTCAATGTGTCTGACATCTAGTAGGTTGGGATTATATTATTTCTTCTCTATCACTAATTAGCTCCAGATAAATATAAACTTTTTCTTGTCCACTAGGTTGACTTTGTTCTAGGTCAACACATTGCTTTTGTTGATGCTGTGTATTTTATTTGGTCACCATTAGAGTAAAAGTTGAAGACAGAATTAGAGGACTATTTATCTTTTACTCAGAATTGATTAGTGTTCCCTGTTCCTATTTGCTTTTTCATGGGTAAAAAGATAATAGTATTAAGTGCTCTGTATGGGTTTTGCAATATGATATAGGAACAGAAGCCCACAGACGAACAATCCCCCTCATCAATGGGGACTTGTTCCAAGTGAATGCCCAGAAAGCCTGGTGAGTGCCTGGAGCCTCCATGTAGTATACACTGAGCATACACAAGTCCCATATATACCAGCATTTTACTATACATGCATAATTATGAGATTAACAAAAATAACATCATAAAACCGGGCAGGTGTAACAATGTACTGAAGGCTCCGTGAATATCACAGTCCTGAAAGAGTCAAGACAAACAGCACTTTCACACCATGGCTGAACACAGGAAACTAAAGATGAGCAAGGTAAAACTAAAGATGGCCATACACGTGAGTGCATGTGTACAAGTGTGGCTATGGGTAGATACGTGAGTGTGCATGTGAGGTGTGTGTGTGTATTCCAAGACATTTGGAAACAGCTTGGACACATCATACCTCTTTACTCCTAAAAACAGGTGTTCTTTTGACATAACCACATATAGTCACCAACATCAGTACATTTGGCATGAGTACAGTGTGTCTAGTAGCCCACCATCGTGTTCTGGTTATGCCAAGTACCCCATCTATCAAGGCCTTGGTAGCATCCCTCCCTCTCCCCGCAAAGTGTCTGGGCCACATCACACCTTCAGTTCTGGCATTCTTTGATCTCTGATACATCCTCATCTTCTCAGTGACTGCTCAGCTTCCTCCACCCAGGAGTTCCTGCTCACCCCACCGGGAAGAGATTCTCAGTTTCTCAGCTTAGACCAGGTTCCCATCCCTGGATTAACCAGGGATTGGGCTCGGTAAAGAACAGAACAAAGTTCCTGGCCCTGCCACGTAGAAGGCAGAGGAGGAAGCTGAGGGAGAGGGGGGCCGGGGGACTTGGGCAGGCCATCCTGAGCCAGTCTGCTCCAGACAGAGCAGGGGCTTGTTGACTTCTTGCACACTCTTCCCAGATGCTGCAAATGAGTTATGTTTTCCTCTAAGCAATGCTGGAATGTAAAGTTTACAGCAACCATAAAACCACGCTATGTGCATGGCAACATTTCACGGGTAAAGCAGCGAAGTTTTTGAAATGTGACTCAGCAGTGTCTCACCATCTCACTTTTCCCTGCTGCACTGTGGCCGATAGGCGGGGTGGGGGGACTTGGGGAGGGTCCTAACGCTCTGTGACCTCAGGTAGCTGACTCAGACTTCCGGGTCCTAGACTGGCTTGCAGGACACTTTTTTGTCCCATCAGCCCATGTGTGTGAGGCCTGTGTTCCTGCAGACTTACTATTTCTACAGTTTGCCTTGTCTTCACATAGCCCTCGGCCAGCCCATCCCTGCTGGAGACTACAGCCGACTGACAGCCCAGCTGTGGGCCAGCCGTTTTCCCACCCTGTTACCTAATTCCCAGCTCCCATCTGGCAGCCTTGACATTCTTCTGGTTTGGACCCAGTCTGGTGTGTGTGGGGGGGGTCATGTGTCACCCATCAGATTCCACATTCAGTTTGTCAATTGACACAGCAAGGAGTCACCCCAAGGGCTCCTCAGCCACAATGTCCCAGCCCAGGCCCTCACCATACAAGCCAAACAACCCCATGTCCACAGACCTCACCATCACCAGCCATAGTGGCCCTGGCAGCAGCCACACCCACCACCCACTGGAAGGGAGAAGATGACCAGGGGGCTCCGCCAAGCTGGATGGAGCCGACAGATCAGGATAGGTGAAGTGGGTGCTGGGTGGCAGTGCGGGGAGACGCCTGTTTGACTTCATTACAAATGTGTCATGTTTTTAGGGGCACAAGCGTGCCTGGAAAGTGAATTTGAGGCTCAGTTTTGGGTTCCACCGTGAAGGACCGGATTAGTGGTTCCAGGGCCCTGCCAGAAGCACAGCTGTGTAGACAAGGCTGTGTGACATCACCTCCCTGGCTATGAGCTTGTGCGTCCAGCTGGGATGGGAAATGCATGCTCCTGGGCAAGAGGAAGCCAGGGTGAGTCGAGGAGGCCTCCAATTCCTGTGGACTCTAGAGGGCACCAGTGTGCCTTGCTCTAAGGGAGACAGAAAGGGGTGTATCAGGAGCGACACCAGGAGTAGCTGAGAATACTCCTGACCACAAGAAGAGCAGAAAAGGAAGTGGTGAAGGACTGAGACTTTAGCAACATGGAAAGAAAGCAGAGCCCAAGAGAAACAAAAACGCAGCAGTAAAGGGATAGACCACTTCGGTCCAAAGGAAGTGAGTCATGTTCCCTTTCCAGAAGAGTGCCGGACAAAAAGAAATCGAAGTAGAAACGCTCAGTCTTGAAATATGTGGTTATTTTCGAAAAGGGATTACAGAGAAGTGGAGTGTCCTCTTAACCAAATTTTTCCTGGAAGTGAGTGTGGACGTGCTCACCCCCTTCTCCACCCTGTGATTCCTAAAGACTTCTTGAGTCACATGCGAAGTGGTGGGGAGGGATTTCTGCCACTCACAGGCTCAGGCTCCGGGACTCGTCCTTCCACTGGTAAAATCACACTGTGCGCCCAGCTGATGCCACGTTTTCCTCTCCATGTTTCCTTTCCTCCCTTCCTCCCATCACTCTGGTGTCTCCTGAACAAACTTATAGAATGGAATCTAAAAGTAAGTAAAGTTTATCCACTACTTGAGGCCTTTTAAACTGGCTTTTCTACTTATTTTTGGACAATAGAAAATCAATAGGGAAGTATTAGAAGAGAAGAATGTTGTTTCCAATTTTTTTTGAGACCAAAATTTTAAATGATATTCCAAGAAAAGTATGCAAATGAAATTTTTAGAGAATAAACTACAAACAATTATGTTTTGTGGAAACTAATAGAAGACAGAAAAAGTCCTCAAAGTAGAAGAGGACCAATTAGGGCAGAGAAAAATGTCCAGGAGAGGAAAAGAGGGGAGAACAAAGGAAGAGAAGGTCAGGAGAAGACAGGATGAAAGCACAGATGTGTGTATGGAAATGTCCCGTGAGACCCATTATTTCACACAACGTGCAGTAAAAGTTGTAATAAAAATCAATTAACCGACTATCAGTTACTCTAAATAAAAACATTTCAATTAAAATAGACACCACAAGAATCTGTGAAACGAATTGTGATACTTTTAGGTTTAAAAAGTCTAAAATTTGGTCTAAAAGCTGCAAACTAACCCCTCTAAAATTAACATATTTTGCACAAAATGTAACTCAGCAAATAGCCCAGGGTCCATCTATTCTCCTGTGGACATCGTTCACCCTCTCCTCTCTTTTTGGGCCCATGCCACACGCAAGGTATTATAGGGCAAGGGATGGGAAGTCACAGTAACCTAGATGAAGTGTGTGGCTGTTACCCTGACCTCTGAACTTCTGTCTGAGCTCCTTCCTCGGGTGGGAGGCAATGGGGGGACTTGTGGGATGGATTTGGCTCATAGTCTGCCGTCTCAGAGAAAGGGTGGTACCTAGCTCTGTGCACCTTGCTAAGGTCTTGAGCCATAAGGAAATAAGCTGGGATTTCTGGTTTGGACCCAGTCTGGGGGTCATGTGTCACCCATCAGATTCCACATTAGGTTTGTCAATTGCTGAAGCAAAGTGTCACCCCAAGGCTGCAGGGCTCCTCAGCCCGGGCCCTCACCACCTTAGGATCCCTCCCACTGTATGTGCCAACCAACCCCATGTCCAGACCTCACCATCACCAGCCATCACCATCACCAGACCAAATCCCAGAGGAAACAGCAAAGGCCCTTGGAGACTGCTGGCAAGAGCAAGTGGTCTGCGGCCTCTGGTCAGTGTACACATTTACAGTCCCCTAAGCGTGCATGCCCAAGGTGCACTGCCCTCCACAACATGTGAGGCTCAGGGGTACAGAGCACCGCACAGAGGACGTAGATTTACACGCAGGACTGGTTTGGATTTTCCTCACTGTCTGTGTCAGTGCCACACGGGCTCCCACAGCTGTTCCATTCTCGGCTTCTCCCACCTTCCCAGGAGCTAAACTACTTCACAGTCTCAGAAAGTAGATTCATGCTCATTTCACACTCAGTAAGTAGCATTTTCCTGTATGTTTCCATAAAAACAAAGCTAAGTCCAGTGGACTTGGGCGAGGTGGAGAAAATTATATTTTATTTTATTTTAAAGAACAAGACAGAACAAAGCCAACTGAGACAATGCAGTGAAACTGGCACAGAACTTCACAGCAGGACACTGGGATAACAATAATAGATACCATAGTATATCTCATTACCTTCACAGTAGTCTAGCCAGTTAGGTACAGCGATCAAACTAAAGACAGAACATAAAACCAATTGAAAGAGAATGTTGAATAGAGTAAAACAAGTAATCATAACAAAACAAAACAGTGAAAATAACCTTTGTCTTCAAACAGAAGACAGAAAGAGATCTCCTCTATCTGCTATTTGCATATGGTCATCCTCCCAAGAGACGCTCAGAGCTCAGATCTCTGCCCCTGGTTGCTAACAGGGCAGTGGGGAGGGGGTTAGGATGTTTCAGCCACACACCCGTAGGCTCACTGGGAGCCGCTCACTGCTTCTCCTCCTGGCTCGCGCAGGGCACTTACCAAGAGGGCCGGCAAATTGCTTTCTTGGTCTGCCACCTAAATTCCACCATGGCCAGATCTTGGGAGCCACTGACTTGAGGTGAAGAACATTATTGAGAAAAATCATTCGCTCCTGCTGCTCAGTGAAAACTCTTTGAGCATCTGGACATCTTCCTTAGCTCTGTTATCGTCCCCTTGTAACTCAGTGCTGAGTACCTTCACCCTCTGTTGTGGGGAAATCTGAGCACAACTAACCCCTAAATACATTATATTTCTCCATATATACATATGGGATTTACTGTCTTTCCATCCGAGCAAAGAACTTGACACTACGTGATCGTCCCTTGCTATCTGAAAGCAACACTAACATGAATTTCATTTCTGCTTCTTCACAGTTGCATGGATAAAAGATTGATTCTCACCACAAACCTAAGGATTTTTTTTTTCTTTCCTTGTTCAGAATTTTCACCTTTTCACTGAAAGAAGGCCCCGCAACTTCTCCTCAGCAGATCAGAATCGCCATCACGGCAGCACTTGTGCTTTGAGCCTGTGTGAAGTAAGACAGGGTACGTGGAATCCAAGCCCTGCAGTCCTGGTGAGCTCCTCCGCTAGCGCCAGGACTGCTAAATGACTAGCAGGCAGGTAATGAAGAATATAGATGTGCCGGACAGAGGGACGAGTTGTGTCCCTGGTGTGACGATGAAGGGTGACACAGGTCTCATCATGACACTCAGAATGGTGGGCTGGGGATTTAGCTCAGCGGCATAAGCACCTGGCTTGCAAGCAGGCAGTCGTGACTTCGATCCCTGGTACTGATAAAAAGGAAAACGACAACAACAACAAAAACCAATGCATTGTTTACTTCTGGAATTTTCTCTCTCAACATTTTTGGGTGTGATGGCCACAGGTGACCAGAGCCTTGGCGAGTGGGCTGTGGTTGAGGGAGGACAACTCTGCTTGCTGAGCTGAGCCTCTGGTGGGACCCTGAATAACCCAAGGTGGCGACATGGGGCTTGGGCACACCAAGAGAACGCAGATGGCGCTGCAGATGGTCAGGGCCCTCGGATCTTTTCTGTTTCTTCACAGTGGGGTGGATAGAGGATTCTCACCACAGATTTCCCAGCCCCAGAATAAAGTAAAAAGCAGTCCTGTCTCCTATCGGTCTTTCTCACCCAAGCCAGAACAAGCCAGAGGTATTTGAAGGACACATATGGAGAAGGCTGAGGGCCAGGCTGCCACCTCTGCTCAAGGTGGAGAGCTGAGGGCAAGGCAGGCTGATTCCTGCTGGAATTCTGTCACATAGCCCCAACGAGTGCTGCCTGCAGAGCAAGAGCCACGCAGAGAAGGTCACGGGGCAGCTTTCCCTGGTTTTGCTCTTAGCTTGCCTCCTAGCTAAGGATCTTGTAGGGCAGAAGGCAGATTTAAGGGCAAAGATGAGAATGTTCGTCCATGGTGAGACCCAGTCTGCAGCTGGCTCCTGCTCAGTCACCCGAATCCATGCAGAGACTACACAGAATCTCACACTGAACCGACTCGGGCTGCTGACTCCTTCTCTTGATTTTCCCCACCACAGCTTGGGGTCTTAGGGAGGATCCAAATTCAATAAGGACAGAAATTTAAGAAAAAATCTCATTTGACTTAGAAGTTCATTTCATTAAACTCAAGGAATTTGTCTCGAGTTGGTCTGGTGACTCGAGGTTTCAGCTTGGCCTCCTCTGAGGGCCTCGGGAAGGCTTGCGTGCCCCCAGAGGACACAGCTGATAAAACAGAGACAGCCGGGAAAGCCGCTTATCCCAACATCCACAGCCACTCTGGGCTGACACAGATGTAATTGAAATGCCCCATTTGCAAGGAGTTCGCCAGCGCAGGAGAACAGTGGAGAAGCATCAGCCTCGCCCCGGGTTATAAGCTGCGCCCTACGTTTGATCAGCTACATCTCAGGACTATTTCTAAATCTGAGCAAAGCGGCTGGCCACCAACTCATGCAGCTTTCATTTCATCTCAATATCCACCCTGCAGACAGATAATGAAAACCAGCATCACAGTGGACATCAGAGATCACCAGAAGAGAGCGACCTGCAGCAGAAGGTGAGGTCTCCACACAGAAAAGAAGACCTCCCTGCAGGGGCATCCCCGCCCCTTCCTCCTTGTGCCCAAAGCCACTCAGGCGTGCTGAGGACCTCAGATTTGTCTGGCCGCTGTGCATTAGTAATCACCAGGAGAAACACGTCCCCCACGACAAGCTCCACACTGTCACATATTTGCACAGGGATGAAGTGCAGATGTTGGGTCTTGTATGAAATGTTTTACAATGGGTTCGCTTATTGAAATTTTTTGTCATCTTTAAATACATACATCATCCCTGAGGAACATGTATTCCTCTTTTCAACTCATAAAGTGTGGGGTGATGCCTGGATTAGAGGGACCATATGCCTCTGTATGATAGGGCAAAAACTAATTTTTTCCTAAAAATCACTCAATAGTTTGGTATCCTAGGGACTGGGAATCATTTTATTACAAAATTTACTGTGAAGCAAGATAAAGCTCTTAGGCAAACACACACACACAGGGCACACACATATCCATGCCTGCAATTATTCACAATTAGCTAGGAGAGTGATTTTCCTCAGAAGAGCTTAGTGGAGAGATTTGCTGGTGGTTGAGCGTTTCCCCCTTGGAGGAACTAGAAATATCATAGTAGTAATGCAGTGATTAGCAACACCTCTATCCGAGGCTCAGAAAGTGTTGACACAGATGTTTGGCTAATCATTCATAGCAAATAGCTATTCCCATAAAGACTAAGATTAGTCGGAATTGGCATGCATTTCTTTCTTCTGCGAGCCTTGTTTGATTATAAACCATGTTTTGTTAGAGTGTATCCATGCAACCTCACAGATGATGTAAAACAGAAGAAAAACACAGACTCTCTGCCAAGACCAAATTAAATACACATCAGAAAAATCTGAGCTTGATCCGGGCTCAGGTACCAGGGCACTTGCCTCGGTCTGTTGTTAAAACGGGAAGAAATCTATACAGAGTGAGGCTGACTGTACTTTCACACAGCTGCGGTTGCCGATGCAGACACATGTGCAGCATGAGTTGTGCAGGCAGCGCCAGGTCCTGGGCGGCCGTGAGGAGTGGCTGGAGGCTGCCCAGCACCTAGGTGCACTGCTGTGGTCACCACGGTGATCACAGAGGTGTTGGCAGAGGAGGTGGCTGCGCCTCAGCTTTGCTTTCTGGGGAAGCCATGCAGAGACTCATCAGTGTCCGTTTGCCCTTCTCTGTCTGGTCATCCTCTGGCCCCATGAGATGCACTCAGTATGCTAGTTCTTCCTCTCTCCTCTCCTGCACCACCCTTCTCACAAGATCCCCGGAAATCGGCGTACAGTTACCATCAGGTTGCCTCTGAGCTTCTCCAGGAATGCGGAAGTCCTCTATCCTGGGAAGCCAATGGGGGGTTCAGCAGAGCAAGGACACCTCCAAAGCTGAGCACCAGAGCCTCAGGAGATTTTGTGTCTGGCTTGCACTCTAAAAGGAGCATACCTGCGTGTTCAGCGCCTGCTACTGGGAGGAAATAACCAAAGACATGGGTATGAAATGGTAGCATAAACTTCCCTACTCAGCCCAGGAATTGACTTCCAGACACCAGGAAACAAAGGCACAAAAGTTATGGATGCGAGCCCATATCCACTTATCCTGGCAAGAAAGCAGCTGGCATCGGGTGCGTGGGAGAGAAAGCCAGCCTTCCCGCTCTGAGGAGGAAGGCTGAACGCTGACCTCATGCACATGGAGCACCAGGTTCCTGGCTGAGCTGTTGGAAGGAAATCTACCCTCTTCGGAAGTACACTTCCTCGGCAGAAGGGGCAGCCTCCAGCTGACCTTGCAAGAGGTTTTCAGGACAATAAAGCAAGAACCTGTTGTAGGTTAAGCTGTTCCCTGCAAAATTCTGGCAGAACTTAATCCCTGTCAGGGTCTACCAAGAAGCGAAGCATTTGGGAAAATGACTGAGTCCCGTGAAAGATTACCGCCTTCCAAAAGGGCTGGAGGGAAGTAGCCTGGGTCAACGTTTCCCCTTTCATCCTGTCCACCATTTTCGGCCACAGCTTGCCTCTGCTACCCAGGATGAAGGGACAGGGACCATCTTGGAAGCACCTGACAGAGAGCTTTTGGGCTCACCAGCCTCTGACACCAGAGAAGTAGGCTTGTGCTCCTCTGGAGTTACTGTGACTGTGATATTGTGTGACAGCAGCTCAGTAGGACTAAGGGCACCTTGGGCAGCTTCCGCAAGCGATCTCCACCCCACTCATTCTGATGAAGCTGCTCACACACACACACACACACACACACACACACACACACATACCCCGCACCTTGGCCTAGCACTTTTACTGTGGTATCGCATTACAGATGCCAGCCTTCCAAGGGATGAAAGGGACACGCTTGTCCTCCTAAAGTGTGGAAGGAAGAGAAGACAGAAGAACGGGCAAGCAGGCACCCTCTTCATTGACTTCTTTTTTAAAAAGGAAAAAGTTTGAAAGTTCAAAAGAAGAGACAGGTACTAAGTTTGGAGCCGGATTATGTGGCTTTATATCTCTCTTTAAGGTCTCCTCAATTCGTATTTATTCTCAAGACTAGTGTGCTGGTGTTGGCCCCCAATTTCAGTGTAAGGCTGCTGAAGCAAGCGAGGGTTGGTCCTTGACTTCACAGGCACCCTCTTTTCCTGATAACTGGTGGCTGCAGGACCAGCAACCTCAAGGTGCCCCTGGCCTCTGGACCTCCTTACACCTCTCCGTACTGCTGCTGGGCTGGTCCTCTCTGCGGCTGGGAACTCCTTAGAGAGGGCAATGAGCCTTTGGCCCAAGGCTTCCTAACACTTCTGTGTAAAATGCCAATGACAGGGCTTTAGGCAGTGCCCAAAGTGCACATCCGGAAGACGCTCGAGGCAGCCACCAGCCACATGGGGCTCCATAGGGAGCACTCGCCATGTGCGGGGCGTGATGCAGGAGGTGCACATTGTAGTTGTGATTTATTTTAATTAATGTGTATCTCAGTGGCCACATAGCTAGGAGCTAGCGTATGGGCAGCACAGTTCTGTAAACTCCTGCACTGCCTAGCAGAGAGCATCTGGTAAACCACTATCGAAATAAACTGAACTTAGAAGCTCAAACCTACCTTAGTTCTTGGTTTAATTGGTTAAAGCTTCTGAAATAGTAGGGGAGTTGCTCATTCTTCCATTTATTCATTCAGTTTTCGAACATGGGAGAAGCTGTCCTTCACCAGTGCCCAGTGGACTTGACAACTGCTTGCCTTCAGGATTTCTTGCCCTGATCTCTGCGGTCCCACTGGGCTCCATTGCTGCCACCACTCTGGAGACAGCGTTTCTGCAGAGATCCATTCACGGAGCAGCAACCTGGAAGGAGCATCCTTCCCGCCACCAGGCCCAGGCCCAGCAAGGCCTCTGGCCCACTCACTCATTAACAAGGACAGCCGTGCTCTGCCTGGCACCAGTGGAAGGGGCAGCATTGGAGAAAGCAGGGCTCCGAGCAGGCTGCACGCTGACGCTGTCAGCACAGCAGAGGCCATTGTGCAGGGGTGTGGGCTGATGCCCCTCAGGCTTCTGGTGCTCTGGCCCCTGGGTATTAGTGGCAAGGAGGCTCGGCGGGTGTCCAGCACCCATAGATCTACGGAAAGAAGTAGCCTGGCCAGAATGAGGGTGGCGGAGAATGTTTAAGCTGTCCAAGAGATGCCTAAAGGGGAATCCAAATATACAGTGAATGTTCAAGCTAAAAATAATACAGGAAAAGACATCAACCTTCTTCACTTCAAACACTCACGTCCTGTGGTTCCTGCCACTTCTGGAAGCAGCTCTGGAAGTCCTCCTTCAGGAGTGTCACTGCATGGCAAATAAAAGTACAGACAGTACTGCTGCAGGCGTCACCCAACAGGGACGCAGCTCACCAAAACACGATGCTGTGTCCTCACCCACATTAGTCACCAGATCTGTCACTGGGAGACTCCTGGCTCCTCTCCACAGTCACAATGACCGTGAGAAGTAAAGGCTTGGAATTGCTTCAGGACATGCAGGCAGCCAGGACAGCTGAAGAAACCGAAGTCACCCATGAGAAAGGACCTCCAGGACTGCTTCAGAAAGTGGCAGGGCCTCGGGATAAGAGCGTTTGAAGCAAGGCGAGGTATTTTAAGAGCAGTCCGTGGTGATTTGTCCTTTTCTGTAACAAATGCTTTTTAAATTTCAGTGCTCACCATATGCGTGCGTCATACCTTGTATGTGGGTGGCATGCGGAGTGAGGCGGGCAGGCAGAGCATGGCAGAGCAGCTCGCAGCAGCCGCTGCCTTTTGATTGGGGTTTCAGGTCTGGCGACAGAGGTCGGCACTGCCATCACAGCAGAGCAGAAGCAAGTGGGCCTGCTGTCATCAGAGAATTGTAGGAGTCCCGGCCACTGGCTAGCTGGCACCCTGCAGCCCAAGTAGGGCTGGCATGCTGGCTGGGATGCACAGGAGGGACCACCAAAGCACATTAAGTCACCCCACACTCTATCTCCTGCATGCCGAACTGTTAGACAAAATTGTCGAGAAAGACTGGAATCCCCCCAGCTTCCTAGATTTTATTTCTCACAGCAGACCGTCAGCAGTGAGATAAATTTAGATTCCCTGTTAAGCCATCCCATGGTAATTGCACAAATATGCTGTTTTAAATACACTTTTATTATCTTTCCATTCTTTTCCAGCTTCTAATCCTTCTTTCTCAACACTTTCCAGTTGTTCCTGATCTGCAGCCCCTCCTCCTCCTTCCCCTCCCCCTCCTTCTCCTCCTCCTCCCTCTTCTCTTCCCCCCTCCTCCTCCCCTCCCCCTCCTTCTCCTACTCTTCACCCTCCTCCTCCTCCTCCTCCTCCTCCTCCTCCTCCTCCTCATCGCAGGACAGTCATTAAGCTGCTCCAGTCCTCAGCAAGTGGTGGAAAGAATGAACGTGTTTGGCGCAGGAGCTCCTGAAGAGACAGCTGGGAAGAGGTTGAAAATTAAAACCAGGCAGCTTAATGAAATTAATACGGCCTGTCCGAGAGAATGTGCCTCGGCCCTGTGGCCCTGGACTTGGTTTTATCTATGACATCAGAGTTCGGAGGGGACGGCTGGGCAGGGGAGACAGTTGGTGACCAGCTAAGGCAGGAGACACCGCAGTGGGTGTCTTCTCTTCCACCCCAGAGAAGCTTGGGAAATTTCAGCTTGCTGGGTCCCGAGGCTCCCTGAGAGTTGGGTGGAGGCTAAAGGGGTTTGTTTTCTGCCCCTGTCCAGCACTTTTCCCCAGCGCTGTCTGAAGAGAGAGCTGCATCCAGCCAACCAGGCCCCGCAGAGTCTGGTTTGGCTGGTAGTCGTCACTGGCTAGGAGTAAAACTTCAAGAACCAAGTGACTTTACAGACTTGCACTTAAGAGTTCAGAAGTGAGACCAAGCTTCGCCTGCGAAGTGCAATGGTAGGGCGGTGTGAGGAAGCCACGTTCACATCAGAACCTCTCCCTCCAGGAGCTCGTGGCAGGTGGGTTCTTGTGGAAAGGTGAACAACATTAATAAAGGAAAGCAGTGCCACCCACAGTTGTCAGTCACTGAACTGCATTCAGTGTGTGGAGCATTGTTTAAACAATCACAGTGGTGAACCTTGCAGTGGGCTCTTTAAACCACGTGTGAAATGCTGATCTTTGAACACCACGCAGTCTCTAAAACCCTGCAGTAGAGGGGCCAGACAATGAGCAGAGCTTTCTTGCCAGGCCTGGAAAAGACTCCCCAGGTCGTCGGCACGGGGTTCTGTGGTTCATCTCAGAGCTTCTGATGCCTCCCACTGGCTCAAGCCAAGGTCAAGAAATCCTGTGTGGACTATTGCAAGAGCACAGATAAGGCTGAGACAGGCGCAACCCCAGTGCTGCAAGCAGGAGGAAGCGCTTATGGCAGGCAGAGCTCTGATGTGACTCCCCAATTTCCCACTTCCCTCTCCTCCATGGACACGGACTGTCTACCAGCTATGCAGTCAAACACTGTGTGGGCATGCTGGCATGCCAGCACTCTGGGAGGCCGAGGCAGGAGGCTCAGAAACTTGAACTCAGTGTGATGACTTAGCAATGAAGGAATATCCTGTTATCTTCATTGTCACTTTATTGTCTTGGGGGCAAAATACCGAACTCCTGGAACTTGAAGGCGGAGAGGTTTATTTATGGCTCACGGTTTCAGTGAATCCGACCCACGGTCAGGTGGGGCTAAGCAGAAGTGGTGTTGTGATGTGGCCTGGTGGAAGACAGCTGCATGTGTCATGGTGGTCAGGAAGCAGAGAGAGGAGGGAGGAGCCAGGGAGAGACCCCAAACCCTTCCAGGTCCTGACCCTAGTGACCCTCCCCTTCCAACCAGGCTCTACCTCCAAATGTCAGACTTTGGGGGACATTGTAAGCCTAAACCATAACATTGTCATGAAAAAACAAGTTTGGGGATGCAGCACAGTGCAAAAGCCCTGAGTTCAATGCCCCAGTACCACAAAAGCAAAATGGAACACCGTCTCGGGGCTGCTGTGAAGGAATCTTATAGAAGGGACAAGGCACAAAATGACTCAGGGTAGAGAGGTTATCCGAGCCTGACCTCATCATCAAGTCCCTTGTGGGGCTCCTTGAGAAGAGCGAGATGGGGTGGGAGGAGGTTCAGGGGGAGGGAACTCGGGAGGGAGACTCTACATCCTGGTGTGAAGGAGGAGGACGGACCTGCAACAAACCAAGAGGAAGTGAATTCTGTTGACCCCCGTGTGAGGGGGAGGTGGCTTCTTCCTCTCAGTTTCCAGCGAGGAAGAAGCCTGGCCTGCACGCTGAATTCACTGTGTGGTAGCTGAGCAGAGGACTCCTCCTCTCTGTGCCCTGACGTCTCATCTGTAGGCTGTGGAGGAGCTCATCGGTGGCTATTGCAGCTGGAAAATTCATGGGCGTTTTACACAGCAAAGGAACATGAACAAATCTGTTTTGGAGTCAGCAGTTGTAGGTTCTCGTAAGTCCTACCTTCCCACAGCTGCAGGGTGGCCCCTTCTCAGCTCGGGTACCCTGCTTTCTACCAGAGGGGACTGTGGCAAGCACTGCTGAGGGAACACACAGAGCTCCCATACAACCCTGGAAACCTCAGTCAGAGACAGTCAGCTCTCTGGAGAGAATCATCAATTACAGCTGTTTTTATCTGCACCATTTCATTGGTATCCCGGTCATATGGATGTGGCCTTTCCCAGGTTGCAGGGTTTGCGGAGGGGCTGACTGTCATTCCCTGGAGGAAAGCACCACCATCCCACAGTCCCCACAGGCTCACAGGTGCGGAGTGGGGGTCCCCTTCGAGGCCCTGGGCAGGCCTGCTGTGGCAGCGCTCAGCAAGTCCAACCCTTCGTCCCCCAAACGCCTCCCTCCTGCCAATCTGCTAACCCGCGGGACTGGACAGGTCCATGGAGTCCATCTGGGGAAAGCTGGTTCACAGCTAACAAAGCTGTCCTCCTCTGATACCGCAGGACACAGGATGCGGGAGTTGCGGCAGCCTATCTGGGCTGCAGGGCTTTCAGCCAGCTGTGACCACTGCATCCCCCAGCCTTGGGCCCAGGCATCCCCAGCTGCTTGGAGCAAGCCAAGTGAGCCATGTTAAGAATACTTCAGACAGCTCGCACCGCTTTTGACCATAGAGCACACAGTTCAGAGCGAGACATGTTCACCAAGAGGCGAAAACATCTTGAGTGGGAAAATACTTAACCTTACACGAGAATGAAAACTCACTGTCCTAAGACAACAGAAGCAAAGCCTTTGCACGTCTGTGGAGTCTATGAAAGTAAAGTCTATCCATTTTGCGAGCAAAAGACATTAAAACAAGAACCCCTTCTGCCAAGTGAAGGAGTGAATTACAAATCAGTAATAACTTCTATGTGGGCCTCGAGCCAAAACCACAGGGACATCCAGGGAGCAGGACAGAGGGTTCGGACCTAGCTCTTCACATACAAGAACTTTGCATGTAATAATGTGACTCAGAGACTTCACATAGGAGAAATATGACAGAAAAGATGAATAATTCAACAATTGGAATCAAGAAAACTGAATGACTCTCTGAGGGAAGACTTATATCACTAGCCTGCATCTTATTTAGAAATGAATCTCAACTAGAGCATGCATTGAAATATAAAATAACTTCTAAGTACACTAGAAGAAAGTGGAGGTAAATGTTGAACCCTACGGTTAAGAAAGAACATTTCTACATAATCCCGGGAGTGAAAACATAAAGAAAACTATTGATGGCTTCATGCATTTATACTATGTAGTGCTTTCTATCTTTAAGGGAAACAAGTTTTAAAAGGCAAAGCGAACTTGAGTAAAAGTTTGTCTTTTTATATGCTCTTGCAACATATGAAAGAAAAATTATTTTTATTGCTACATGAATGAACAATAGGTCCTTGAAAGGAAAACAGGCAGAGGACACACATAGGCGAGAAGAATTAGAATGCAATGTTCAGTGACGGTGTGAAAGCATGTTTGCCTCACACATGATGAAGTAGCTCAAAGCACAGTCATGAGATGTCTGCTGGTGAAGCGTAGTGAACGCAGTGGTAATCTTCATGCCAATTTGGTCTGAAGGGCTGGGTCCATTAAAGGAAGGTAAAGTCTAGAAATTTTCAGTGTAATAGAAAAAAACCCTGAAGATAGGCAAGAGGATATCTATGTCTTTTCAGCTCCTCTGTGGAGGTAATTTGTCATTTTTTTTGCAGCATACAATGAAGACACTCCTTGTGTGGAGCTCGTACGTGTACATAGCACATTCTGATTCTTTCTTAAATTCCCTTCCCTTCCCAGCCCTTCCTTCCGCTCTGCACAGGCTCTTGGCCCCTTCTCTTCTGCAAAGGCTCTCCTCGTTCCTATGGTCTACCTTTTACGATGGTCTATAATTTAGGTATTCTTTGGGTTCTCCATATAAGAGAAACCATGTGACACAAAGGCTTGCATGCCTGATTTTTTTCTCTTGTCATTCTGACCTCAATGTGTGTCCATTTTTCCTTGATGACTCCTGACCTGAGTTATTATTTCTGCTGACCAGGATGGGCCTGAACCTCATCAGAGTCATGTTACCATCTATAAACCAGACAGCCACAGAACTTCCCCAAGCCTGGTGGCCCTGGGAGAGGACCCTGCCTGCAGATGCAGAGCACAGGACGTGCCCAGGGAGCGTGGTGTGGCTTATGGGCCCTTCAGGTTGTGCAACGCTGTCCACCTATGACACTGAGTCAGCGCCATCCTGCTGCTGTCTCCCGCAGGAGATAGATAAGTCTCTGAGTCACGCTCACTGTGTGTCCATGACTGGTGTTTTTCACTTTTAAAAAATGACACTTTGACAGAAACTTGGCAAAAGCACAACGAACGCCTCACATGGATGCACCCTCTCTGCCATGTCACCCACCCTCCAGCAGTGACGGGGGAGACAGCCGTGAGGAAACCCAGGCAGCTGTGCATCATGATATTTTAAAAGGAGGAAAGTGACTTTGGGGGTTTCTAACCTAGAGTGATTTAGGGGCACAGTTTATATTGGGAGGCAGCCCTCACTTTCACAGCTAGGGGAGCAGCACAGTGGCCACAGCCAAGATGCTGACAACAAACTACAGTGTTTGGGACAGTGCTCCCAATAGACAATGACCTGGGCCCCATAGATGGTGACCTGGACCCCAGAGACGGTGACCTGGACCCCATGGACACTGACCTGGACCCAAAGACGGTGACCTGGACCCCATAAACAGTGACCTGAACCCCATGGATGGTGACCTGGACCTCCATAGATGGTGACCTGGACCCCATGGACGGTGACCTGGACTTCCATAGATGGTGACCCGGACCCCCTTACACAGTGACCCGGACCCCAGAGACGGTGACCTGGATCCCATGGACGGTGACCTGGGCCCCATAGACAGTGACCTGGACCCCATAGACGGTGATCCAAACCCCATAGACAGTGACCTGGGCCCTGTAGATGGTGACCTGGACCCCGTAGATGGTGATGTGGGCCCCAAAGACAGTGACCTGGACCTCATAGATGGTGACCTGGACCCCGTAGATGGTGATCTGGACCCCAGAGACAGTGACCTATTTTTCTCACCCCTTGCAGCTTTCCTTAGAGATCCACGTTCCTGACTTTTCCCTACTTCAGGGGAACCACTGCACCTTGGACTTCAGACTCACAGCTTCACACACTGCCCTCTCAGGGATACACTGCCCATACTCCAAGGCCTTCTGAAATCAGGGTGGAAAGCTTTTCATCCTCAGAACGCACCAATTGTCTTCTATAAGGTTTTATTTTTGTCCCAAAGAAAAAGAGAAGGAATCTGCCCCTAAAAACTCTCTTCCTTTCTAAGACAGATCACTGGACAAGATCCTTCCCTTTCTGGATGTCCCACAACATCCCGCGTCTTTGGCATCCAATGCCTTCCCAGCATTGATAATCCCCCCAAATCCACCCAGTGGCTGGGTTTCCCCAAACACCCATCTCCACCTGCACGCTAGCCATATGCAAATATTTATCTACTCTCAACTATCCTGGTTGAGCTAGCATTGTATGCCAGGCACCTTTGCCAAAACCGTGTCACCCTAACGGCTATCATCTTGGCAGAATTCTTTGCTAGCGTCTGACACGGTGGAACATCTCTGGACATCTGGTGGAAACTCTGACCGAGCTGTGCCTCTCTGGTTTTCTGCCCAGGAGTGGGACATCACACCTGTGTGGGACTCACCTTGCCAGGGGACAAATATCTAGAAGAGGGGCCGGCACTCTTTCCACCTTCATGTTTCCAGCAGGGCCTGATCAGAATACATGTGCTTGCTCAGTGAGTAATGATTCTACATTAAACCCTTCTGAGGAGATGCTTGGAGGAGGAAATCATGTGCCGAATCCAATTCAGTAGTTAGGTTCTGTGTTGAACCTTTTCGGAAATGTGATTTAGTTCTCATCCAGTTCGGTTTGCAACCAGAATCATGAAGAGAATTGAGTTCATGAATCATGGTACCATTGAATTTCACTTCTACAGCATGTAGGAGCTTCGTGAAATCTAGAAAGAATTTGAAGACTGTGGGGGAAGAGACCAAGAAGTCACCAAGAAGCAACCCCTCCCTGTGAATCAGTGCCATGCATGAGCCACTGAGGGGAGAGCCAGATGCCAGCCCCTTGCAGCGTATAGGCTGGGAAACAAGAAGAGCCCACTCTCTTCACCCCATAAATGACCAGCTGATGTGGAGAAACACAGGCTGCAATGACAACTATGGAGGTGAAGCACAGTTTAATGGTGGTAGTACTTAGGGTTTCACTGACCTTGCAGGTCTAGAGCCAGTGGTCTGGTCATCTGTTCAGAGGATAACTGTACACAGTGTGGCATCTATGGCATCTCCTTGTTAATAACCTATTTTCTTGTTTTGAAGTCTGTATCATTCTCATTGTTTTATTGGGTTGCATTTTATTCTGTTTTGTTTTGTTTGATTTTATTATATCTAATGGCATAGGCAGCTATTTCAAAGATAGGGGGATATATTATGGTAGCCATTTTGGATTTACTATTGTCTTGTTTCGAAGAGCTTTATTGCATTCATTGTTTTGTTGTTGTTGGTTCTATTCTGTTCTGTTCTGTTTGATTTTCACTATGTCTGAAGGTATCTGCAGCTATTTTGAAAACAAGAGGCATTATGGTAACCTACTGTTTTGAAGTTCTGTGTCACTTACACTGGTTTGTTTTGATTGGCTTTATTTTGTTTTATTTTTGCTTGGTTTTATTCTCTTTAAAATAAAAGTTAATAAAAAAATCTAGCAGGAACTGGGAATCTCCCCTAGAAAAAGGAAAGAGTTTTAGGTAAGTAAATTAAAAACATAAACTCTGGCAGTAACAAAGAAATTTTTTTCTTTCTCCTTTACTAAATCGGTACCACTTGGTTTGAGGACAATAGATCATTTTTGGCAAGCTTAAAATTTATTGGATTCCTTCTCCTTTTTTAAAGCTTAGATCTATAACATAAACATATTTCATGGGAAAAATGACATTGTTCTCTTTATGTAGCTATTTACCCACCAAAAACAAGGTGCTTTGCAAACACCCATGGCTCATCACAGGATTCCTGTTAAGTGAGTCAATCCACTTACACTATTTTGAGGAACAGAAAATCTGAAGCGCAAGTGGAAAAAGTTTTGTACATACAAGACATTCTTAACTGTGCTGATATTAGGACATACAATGTTTCACACCACACTTCCGTGCTGAGTGTCTGAGCTCTATGTCCCCATCTGTACTCCCAAGCGTTCATTTCAGTTAAATGATTATGGATGAAGCCCTACTTTATAAATTGATTTGTAATACGCATTGTGAAAGATGCAGCATTCCTATGTGGGTCTCAGGATTTATGAACTACATATTAAAGGGCCTAGAGCAGCTTAAGAGATAAAAATAAATTCAAGAGGTAGCACAAGGCAAGTGAGAAAAGTACGATCCAGTTGCGCTCTAAACCCTGGATAACTTAATATGTGAAAGCAACAATTTGAGCCGGATAAACCAGGAGAAAGGCATGAGTGGGAAGTCCGAGGCGTGAGGGTTTGGGGATGAGATTGCGCGGTGGCTGACATTATCCATGCGGGAGACGTGAGAACAGGGCAGAAAGATGCGGTGGTCTGTGCTAGGGTGGGCACTGAGGTTTGATTTAATGTGCCAACAGGGAATAAAGCGTCAGAGGTGTATGGGAAACAAGGGGAAAAGATTGAAACACATTCGATCAATAACACTGTTCCTCACAGGTGGCCATGGAGGCAGGGATTGCAGGAAAAGAACATAGCTTTAAAAAAATTCTTTTAAGGGAATGAACCCATCCCTACCGCCCTAACCGTGACCCGGACTCTGACCCTGACCCTGACCCTGCTGAATCAAATAACAGCCTCAGGAACAGAAAGCAACTGTCTTAGAAGCCCTGGAAGAGGAAGAAGGAAGCCCCTGGCACGCTCTCCAGGAAGATGACTGTGCTCTGCTCTGACAGCTATTTAAAGAGCTTGTGCAAATGTTCCATTCACATGGGGCCTCACCCCTACGTGAGTCATTATTTTAAAGGGATGACCAAAGTGCTTCCCCAGCATTCTTTGAGTTAACCACCTGGCTCAATATCGGCGGTCCAGATTAAGTAGCTCTAACCCTTATAGGAAGGAGGCAGACACTTGGTGCCATCTCCAGACCTGGCAGGAAGGCTCTGCGGGTGAGCAGAAGTCAGGGCAGGCAGGGAAGACTGACTGCAGTGCAGAGGGGGGTCCGGTCCAAACTCTCTGCTGCTGAACCATCTTCCACCGGTCGCTCACAACACCACAGCCATCCTGTCCCCAGCCCCCTGGGAAAATATAGTGTGAGGTGGGAAAGGCTGCGTGACCATACAGCCAGGTATCGTGTTCACTTGGCTCCGGAGACACTTCTCTGATATTGGTGCCCTCTGATGAACGTTCAGTTTTGTTTCAAAAACAGATGAAAGTTGGCAGACTCAGTGCTGTGCGTTTTATGGTGCTGATCGTGTGGGCATTTTAAAGAAGCCCACAGCCACCCCTCGGTTATATGGCACTCCAAAGCTTAGTTTCAGGAAGTTACAAACGTCTGGAGAGTGTTGAGTGAGAGAGAAGGGTTAGGGTTGCCAGTTGTCATGTTTTCGCCTCTGTCATGCTTTCTTGTGAAACTGTGTGAGTGCTTTGATTTGATTGCTATTATTTAGCTTTGCGTGTCCGGGTTAGAGCTACTTAAATCTGGACCTCTCATCCTGAGCCAGGCGGTTCACTCAAGGAGTGCTGGGGAAGCACTTTGGTCATCCCTTTAAAATAATGACTCACATAGGGGCTAGGCCCTACTATAGGACATGCACATAAGCCCTTTAAATAAATATCAAATAGAACATACGCATTTTCCTGCAGAGGTTTTCAGAGGGCTTCCTTCTTTCTCTTTCATGGTTTCTAAAACAGATACCTTCCGTTCCTGATGCCCTCGAGTTTCAGCTGTGCACACCTCAGAGTTTCCAGGAGAGCGAGTAACCTCTTGGCTTGGGTCCACGTGGTGTTCCCTGTACGGGGGTACAGGGCAGGCTGAAGAGGAGCTGTGACTCTGCCAGGCAGACTCAGCCAGTTGCCGGAACGGAGAGTTCTGCTTTCACAGCCCACCCCTAATCTGGGTCCTTTGACCATTTAAACCTGGGCTCACCTCAGAAGTCAAGGTGGCCACTGCGACCCAAAGGGCTCTGCGCCTGTCCTTCCCACAGTGTGGAACAGAAAAGGCTTGGTGCAGTCCAAAGGGGATCTGGTGTCACTCAGGCTTGAGGTGCACAGTGAAATTGGGGGGCCATCATGGTTCACAACCACCTGTCAGTCACCTACATGAAGCTCCGGAAGGAGCGATATGAACAGGGAAGGCCCCCTAGTCTGACTTAGTTGGTGTAGGCTGAGTGCACAAGCTGAAATGCCACAGGTGACAGATGTCCTAGCTCAAAAGGGTAGTGCAGAGCAGGGTGTGATCACAGACACCACACCCAGGCAGCAAGGCGGTGGCTGCTGTCCTCTCTGGTTTGTTTGCCTGGCTCTCTCTGGCCCTGGATGGAATCTTGGGCATAGACTCTTGGGTATCACAGTCACTCTGAGACAGCAAAAACCCATCATGAGGTTAGAGCTCATCACCACCAAGACCCGGAGTCTTCTGTTGGTTGGGCCCGGCAGGCTTTCCCTCTGTAATGGTTGGTACATTGTGTCAACTTGAGAAGTTTAGAAGCTTAGCTAAGTGACTCAGCAGCTCTGCATTGTAGGGTATAGAGGACATGGCCTAGAGCATCTGTTTATACCTTAGGGTACTGCCGTGGTTCAGACATTATGTCAACTCAAGAAGTTTAGAAGCTTAAGTAAAGGACACAGCAGTCCTGGGTTCTAGGACACAGAGGACCCACTCTAGGGTGGGTAACCTCACACGCTATAAAGGAAAAGAGGTGTGATTGCTTCCCTTTTGCTTTTGTTGCTCTTGCTGTTTCCGGTCACCATTAACTGTTGAGCCTCTGCCGTGTGCCACCCTGCGTTGGAGCCAGCTAATTACAGACTGAAAGCTCCACAAACTGTGAGCTAATAAACCTTTCTGCCTTTAACTTTGAATGACAGGTATTTTGTCTCAGCAACAAGGGAAAAGTAACTAAGGCACACTCCAAGCGCTCCCAAATCCCTGCTGGCTTGTTATCCTGCTGTGTTTGGGTGGGAGCAAAGGAGTTAGGAGAAACAGTATGGGTTCCTTTGGTTGGGGTACGTATTGAAGGAGCATGCAATCTGAGTTCAAGGTCAGAGAACCCCGAGAAGGCAGATGGGCTCCTCTCACTGCCTGGAGGATTGCCTATGAGATCTGGACTCCTACACCACAGCAGCTGCATATCTGGCCATGGTGGTACCCATCACTTGGGGCCCAGCCAATAGCCCCATGGATCTCACCGTGGTTTGAGACAGAAAAGGCAAAGTAGCATGAAAGTATTGCGGAGGAAGATGGGGAGAAGTGGGAACCACCCTGGGGGAGTGAAGAGGAGAGGAAGGATTAGGGAGCACACGGCTCCCAGATGAGGCACCCCAAGCTGGAGCCAAAGGGAGCTCGCACTGCGTTTGTGCTGATTCTCTGCCCCACAGAGTGGGAACTTGCCCTTGCAGGCTCAGGCAGGTCCTGCAGAAACTGTAGGGGTTCTTCAGTCCACCAGCAGCTGCCACTGCCAGAGCACAAAAGAAATCACATAGCACACTGGTAGGACCCAGGGTCCAACACACAGGAGCCCAAGGTGCAGCCCTTCTCCCTCCTGTTTTCTGTGGGCGGACACACAGCTGTAGCATCACAAGGCAGAGCAGAGAAAGGAAGGTGCATGTGGGCAGACAGAAGTCAGCTCACTCAGGGCCTGGGGCTCGCGTCTGCTCTGGGCAGCGGGGAGTGACAGCATGGTGCGCCCTCTGTGGCAGGCCCCTCCTGCCAGTGGGGGGACTGGAAGAAGTTAATTGTGCCTTAGGCACACAGAGGCTGGGATGTCCTCAGGTGGATGGGCAGATAGAAACATCTGTCCAATAATACAGTCACAGCAGCACAGGGGCCTTGTGGATACAGGAGACAGTCAATGCTGAGCTCTCCTGCTGCGACTCCTTGGGTAGTAGGTGAAGGAATAGTTGTCTGTCTTCTACTTCCATCTACTTGGCCCTGGGTGTCCAGCAGAACAACTCTGGCCTCCTCCCTGCCCTCTCTTGGACAGCTCCCCCAAGAGAACCACTGTCTCCAACATGAGGACCCCTTGCCACAGTAGCCACTGCTTCCCACAGTCTCAGGCTCCTCAATCCAGCTTCTTCAGTATTGTAGTCAGGGTTTACCAGGGAATTGATTTAATACAGGACACATAACTCATAGGATTGTTTTATAATATTCACCCAAGAAGTCAAATACAGAAGAGTATAAAAGATCTATCCACACATTAGAGATCCAAAGAATCCATCCAAGGGCCTGGGTTCCATGACAATGTCCTGCACAAGTCCAGCTGGAGGCCTAGAGCCCACAACAATGGCTCATGCAAGTCTATATCAAGGATCTGCACTGGGAAGGCCCAAAGGTCACTGGTGGAAGCTGGAAAGTCTGCACCAGCAGGGTGAAGGAGCTGTGCCAGCAGGCTGAGGCACCTGCACTGGAGCCAGGAAGCAGTGCTCAAGGCAAGGACCAGAGCTCCCCTGAAGAGAACTGCAGCCATCCTCAGTGACAGTGAGGACCCGAGCGAGCTCCTCCAAAGAAGAGGGCAGCTGAGTTCCTATCAGGAAAGCCAGTGTGACCAGCGAGGCGGATCCACAGTGTCCATCTTCCTCTCCGGTTCTCCTGTCATGCTGTTGGCGGCAGTGCTCAGGTGCACCTTCCACCCTGCCTCAGTTCCGCTGAGTTTACAAGTGGACCATGATTTAATCCACCACATGCAAGTTACTGGGTTTCCCAGGAACTACTCCAGGGCTTACGTCCAGTTGTGTGTGCACTGGCTCCATGTTGGCCATAGATGAGGGCATTTTCCTCCTCCTCCCCTTCCCCGCCCTTCCCTGCTTCTCTCAGCTTGGTGGGATGTGTCCTGCACACCAACGCCTGGACAGCACCTCCCTTCTCAGCCCTGTCCCCTGGGCATCCCCCTTCCTTCTGCCTTCTGTATCCTGGAGGCCACAGGAGAGTTCTCAGCAGCAAGCGGCCACACTGCCACCTGTTCGCAAGCCCCTGTGAGGCAGGGCCTGTCTTCTCTTGGAGATGGCTGCTGCAACATGAATGCCCCTAGACATAGGCTTGGACAAGCATGATAATTTTGCACTTTCTCAAACTAAAATTTTTCTAAAACAGAAATGTGTTTTCCTGTTTCTGAATGAAAGCAATATTCCAGGAAGACGTGGCATGTTCACCTGCTGTCTTCACATCCTTCTGTGGGACAGGACTGAGGCTGTGAGCAGACACCACCACCAAGCCAGCGGGTGAGCAGGAAAACAAGTGGAGAGATGTAGGACCCAGACAGACCCGGTGGCGTTTCCTATAAAATGCTCTTCGCCAGAGGATGTCTAAGAGCACAGCATTCCCCCACTAGCGGGTCTATAGCAGTTCAAATAAGACTGGAAATTATGTCTAAAACAGGTGGGGAAATAGCGACATCTCATGGACAATTATTGGCATTACATCACAGGCTGGAAAAGTTACAAAGCTTTTTAGGTTGGAGCCTGAATTGTCTGTTAGGAGTCGCAAACTATCCAGGGATTTTTCTTTTTTTTTGCATGAAAACACAGTTCATTTTTCCTATATGTGAGTGCATTAAAGAAATACCTCTTTTCACAAAAAAAATACAAGAACTTCTAAGAACAAGGTACTTTCCGTGTTGAGCTTTCCTGGGTTTTTAGCTTGACTCTAACAGCCCAGCAGAGGCATAGGCTACTAAATTAAGCCAACAGCGACCTCTTGGTTATGTGAAATTTCAAAGCTTTAGTTTCTAGACGTTAGAGGGATCTGAAGGTGGTGAGGGTGGAGTGAGGAAGGAGACCTTTGGGGGGTCCTCTAAGCCATTTGGGACTCAGTAGACACAGGCAGGGTGCATGTGTGTCTCCAGGCTCTGGCAGGAAGGCATGGGTTTTCTGGGAAGGCAGACAAGAACAATGGCCCTGTAACCTGTTTACTTCCCCTGAGTAGCTGCACGTTAGGCTGTTTTCTGATGTGGATAACAGATGGTAACACAGTACTACAAACTGGGTGCTTAAAGGAGGTGTATTTTGGCTCATGATTCCATCGGTCCAAGGTTTGCAACAGGCAATGGCCTCCTGACTGGCAGGGTGCTGAGGTGCAGGGTATCGATGGCAAGAGGACAGTGGGAGCGTGTGTGTGTGGATGCACTCTCTGCAGACCTGTTCCTACTAATCACTTCTCTAGAGACCCTGCTCCAAACACCAAAGGCAGATTCAGTTTCTACCCTTGTACGGGTGGTCTACAATGAGGGGGTCAAATGCCAACAAGTGTTTTGCAGGAGACAAACCACATGCAAATTACAGCCTTCTGTCCCCAGCTCCCTGGAAATCATGTCTTCTTGCATATGGAATCCTTCCATTCAAAGGCTTCCAAAGTCTTAACTTATTCAAATGTCAATTCAAAAGTCCAAAGTCTCCTCCAAGACTGGGGCAAACTCTTAAACGCATGTCCTTGTAAAATCAAAAAGCAAGTTACATACTTCCAGGATGCACTGGTCGGACAGCAGGAAAAACATTTCTGCTCTAGACAAGAGAAACAGGGACACACAAAGGAGGGATCAGCACAAGCGAAGCCAACACTCAGCAGGCAGGCAGCATGCCTTTGAGCCCGAGCCCAGTGTGCCGTGCACTGGCGATGGGGGCTCTGTACCCCTCTCGGTACTGCTGGTTACAGCCACATGCTTAGTCCTTCAGGCTTGTTTCCCCAGCTGCCTGAAGTTCTTTCTTAGGGGTTCTGCATGTTGCTGGCAGCTGCACCTCTCTGGGGTCCCACTTTAGTCTACCAGACACTGCTCCCGTGGGTGGGAAACTTGTACCTGGCCTCCTAGGTTCTCCTTGGAAATCTCAGAGGGAGCTACCTGATACGTACTTTTTGTGCTTTGCTTTTGGCAGTAAAAACCAGGTAAGTGATCACTGAGGTGGACCTGGGCCGGGAGCTCAAGCCAGTGCCTGGGCAATTCCATCCTGAGGGCCCTGGGCCTGGAGAGGAGGGGCTGGCTGGAAAGCCCTGTGCTGCCCTCCCGTGCAGGTTGCCTTTTCTTCCTCTTCTTCTAATACGACTTCTCACTTTTTCCTAGCTAGGCTGACAATTTTCAAAATTTTGTTTTGTTTTTTAAATTTTTAGGTTATCGGGGCTGGGGATTTAGCTCAGTGGCATAAGTGCCTGCCTTGCAAGCAGGCAGTCATGAGTTCAATCCCCGGTATCGATAAAAAGGAAAAAGACAAAAAAAAAATTTTTTTTTTTTTTAGGTTATTTTGTTCTGGAGTCTCATTGGAAATCTGATGAAAGGAGCCCACAGGACCCAGGCTATGGCCCAGGGCTTTATTGTGAAATTCTCGCTGCCCGGTTCTTCTTTCTGCCTGCTCCAAAGTCTTGGGTCATGGGCACAAGGCACATCTGGTGATACCCTTCTCCATGGCAGATGGCTGGGAAAGGGATCACAAAGCAGGGACATGTGCCTCCTCTATCCTCTCTTCTCCCAAAGCCAACCTTGTGGGCACCATCTCAGTGACCTTAATCTTAGTAATTTCCTCGATGTCTTACCTCCAAACACCATAGTAGGGTTAAATTCCCACCCTCTTAAACATATATAGTCAGGATTAAATGTCTTGAGAAATGGCTTTGAAAAAAGATAGAGAAAAACATAGTCATTTCTAAAGGGATTCTTTTTCTGCTTGAGTTAGTCCCAGTGAATCTGATTCAGTCTGACATTTATTTAGTAACCATTATGTGAGCAATGTTTAGCATTTAAAACTTAGACTCACCTATAAGGCACAAAAGTCTTTACCACCAAGTCAGAATGTGCTGCTAGAAAAATTACACTAAAGGGTTAAAAAAAGGAAGTAACCTCGGTTGCAAAAGGTAAATCCTAGTCTCTGGAAGGCAAAATTTCTAGGTGTAGAGCTGGAAAGAGGGGTTTCAGGAGAAGGGAAAGCCTGAAAGGTAGGCTGAGGCAGAAAGGCCTCCAAACTCCCACAAAGGTGTGTTGTGACTCTGCCCGTGGGCAGACCCCGCAGAGTTAGAAAGCTGGGGCCTCCTGCTGTGTGGTACTTCAGGAAAAAAAACACTCACTGGGAAAGCCAGAAATAAAAAGGACATTATTGTGTTGACAAACCTGTCTCAGATTAAAAGGTGGAGCTGGAAAATTGTCAAGAGCGCGTGCTGGTTCCATTTTTTCTAATGGGCCACAGGTTTGCCTTTCAGTCGCTCCCTTCCGCTTCCTCTCTTAACCCTGCTCTTGTTTTCTGTTCACCTGTGTCTCAGAAAAGCCTTTCCTACCCGCTGGACTCCCTCAACGGGCACAGGCCTGTCTAAATGTCAGTACAGGAAATCATCTGGCCTCTTCACTGTGCAGCGAGAGGCGGCCAGCATAGGGAAGCAAGGGTAGCAGTGGGAAATTTACAAGAACTCCAAAGAAAAATCTAGATGGCTTTGTTTGGGAGGTATTTCTTTTTACACGTTTTACTTTATGTGAACATGCAATGCTCATGTTGAATGCTAAGAAAGACTTCTCAGTAGATACCAAAGGCAGCAAGTTGTGACTAAGAGGACTGTGGGGTCAGGCTCCACTGGGCTATGACTTTCCCAGCACCCAACCTGCTTTTCAGCAGACCCATTGTTCTCAGCACAACTGCAGCCCCAGCCCCAGGGCTGAGCTATGCCAGGGAGCACAGGACAGGATATAGCAGAGATAAGGCCCACAGGAGGGAGGCTCTGCGAACTTTGACCACTGATGTCAGCTCAGACCCTCACACACGAGGTCCTTGCCTGACCCCCCCCTTTCCGAGCCTGTAACAGGCCCAGCTTTTCTTTGTTCTCCGAGGTCGGTCTTTCCGCCCGCTGTCTGCTCAGGTATATTAAGTCCTGTGCCTCACTGCCTTCACAGAAGCCTGTCGGGTGGTCTCTGACTCACGTCATTGATTACATCGGTGGCTGGTGCTGGACACTGTGACTGCGGAAGCGAAAACCTCTGTTCAGCAAGACAATCAAATCTGAATGATCGCGGCCCTTGTAACGCCTTCCCCAATAGACATGATCGCGGTTGGATAACGACCCACAGGCCTAGGAGTGGTGGCGGCGGATTCGCGAGGACGGCGCCGGCCGGGGTAGCAGGCAGCACCCACAGTGGGGCCTGGGAACCTGCCGCTAGGGCTCTGGGCGACAGGCGTGGGAACGGCACCAGGGGCAAGAGGCTGGAAGGCAGCGGACCACGGCAGGCGAAGGGGAGCGGCCAAGAGAGGCGCATGCTGCGTCCCCGGAGCTGAGGTGCATCGTTGGAGGCCTGAGGCGTCACTCAATGTGGCGTGTCACTCCCACTACCAGATCCCGACGGCCCACCTAGAGCGAAGATATTCACGGTTGTAAACCGCGCACTTTCCCGTCCGAGATGCGGGTCCTACCACGCTGGCAGGCGGAGGTCTTACGTCAATGACTGACTCCGCCTCCATGGTGAAAGAATTTGGGTGTCTATAGAAAGCCTGTCGCACAACGAGTTAGCAGTACAGGACAGACCTTTGAAAGCGGAAGGAGTGTCTCTCTCAACCTTCTGCGCTCTTTGGTCTTTCCTTTTTGGGCATCTTTCCAGCCTCATAGCGTGGATCCACTCCCTATTTTTGTTCAGGCAGGATCTTGGGCAACCCCAGGCCACGGCGAGGGGCGGGGCGACTCTGGGTGGGGCGGGGTCCTAGATAGGCGGCGTCGCGTCGCGTCGCGCTCGGGGCCCGCGCCGGGTAGCGCTTCTCTGCAGTGCCCGAGGCGGCTCTGATCTCGAGAGCCTTCACTAGCTCCACGGGGACCTCTGTGCACGGATGGACCCGCCCGGACCTGGCGGGAAGCGGCCTGGCAGGCGGCGGCCGCGGCGATACCAGCAGAGCCAGGACAGGGCCGAAGCCGCGGGCCCCTGAGGTGTGCGTAGCCAGTGGGCCCGGCGAGACCATGATGCCGGGCGAGACCCACTCAGCGGCGCCCGGGACGGCTGCGGACCTCGCGCGGTGCCAGGGCTGCGCCTCGCTGCAGCAGGTGCGACGCCTCCCCGGGCGAGGGCGCGGACTACCTAGCGGGGCCCCTTTTCTGCTGCGTTTGGGGACCTTCTGTGGATTCTGTTTAGGCTCAGAACCTAGAGTTCACCCACAGGGGTGCGATCGTGGCGGGGCACGGAGTGAGCGGGACGCCCCCCGCCCCAGGGCAGATTTGGGAGCTGCGATCGTGGCAGAGTGAGATGCCCCCCGTTCCAGGCTCCCAAGGGCTGATTTGGGGGCTGTTGAATGACAGTTGAAGTGCTGAGCGAGGCTGCCTCTGGGAGGCCTTTTGATCGTCTGGCTCATTCAAAGTAAGGCGTTTGTGCCTCGGAGGCATGATCTTCTGTGACACGTGGGTTGTCTGGGTCATTCTTCAAGGTTTGCGGAATGCATTTCAGTTCATATCAGATGTACCGCCTCGAGGTTAATTTTTAAAGAAAATCAAGCAATTTGTCGAGTCATATAACCTGTCAGTTTGATTAATCTGGTAAAGGAGTGCAGAGATTGGAAATTTCAAACATCTGCGTGGGTTGTTTATTCTGTATACTAAATTGCTACAGTATGGCTCAGGTCTTATGGAAATCCTGAAAATAATGCCAGGTATTCATTTCTAGCCACCCTTCTAGCTGCCTGATAATCAGTCTGAATTAACCTCGTACTGTCAGTGTCTAGTGGTAGGATGGAACCCATCTGAGCCATAGCTCCCTCGTGCAATTGTGATACACTGCTTAGAGTTCTAGGCATTCTGGATAATGTGGTGAAGCAGGTGGGTACAGTCTACTCACAAGTAAGGTGCATACGTGTGACAGACTTCACAAGCCTTTACCTATTGGAAAGGAAAATTGTAAAGTGGTAAAGTCTTTTCACTGGGATGGTCAGGTGGGGTGCTGTGGGGGGCAACAGGAAGAGATTAGAACAAAGGAGTAAATAGCTGGAGAGGGGTCCTGGGAGCCGTCTGAGGGGAGCAGTTAACAGGTGGAAAGATGCCTGTGCATCTTTCATAGAGCACTGTCTCATAGGCATGATCATGGTGCAGAGAGGAGATCGTTGAAGATGAGACCAAAAAGTGGATGCAGGCTTGCTAGGCTATGATGAGAAGCGTGCCTTTTCTTTGAAGTGTGGTGTTTATGAATTGATTCCACACATTTTAAATGCTGGGACCAGTAGAGGGAGGAAATGTGCTACTGGCACAAATAGGGCAGTCTTGTTTTTTGTACCAGGGTTCGAACTCACAACCTCACGCTTGCCAGCCAGGTGCTTGCGCCACTGAGCTAAAAACCTGGCCCCTTGGCGCACATAGAAAGGAAACTGAGTCAAATTCCTATGGGTGTGAAGTGGGAGCCTGGTTGGTGTGCTAGAGTAGAGCTCGAAGGCTGGGCTGGCGGAGGCAGACTGAATGTTCCAGGTCTGATGAGGTCAGAGCGGTGGGAGGAGGGCTAACCGAGTTAGGGCTGGAGTTTTCTGAGTGAGCCTATGAGTCATCGGAGGTGTTCGATCAGGCCAGTTGGTGCCACTGCTTTCCAGTCAAGGGTCTGGACTTTCCTCACCAGTGTGGCCACTCACGGTGGTCTCCATCTTGAGAGTAGCCACTGTTCTTCAGTTGTTTAGGCCGGAAACTAGATGCCGTCCTCGGTGCCTCAGTTTCCACTCACAGCATGAAGCCTTCAGCTGGGTCCTTGGCTGTGTCTGCCATGGCTGCCTTCTCTTCCCATCTTCCCGCTTCCACCTTGTGAGGAAACACCTTGATCTGAGACAGCGCGTCAAGTTCCCGAGGAGTTGCCTTCCTTCATGCCGCGCCGCGCCGCGCCACATTCCCACTGTTGTTCTGATGGAAATGAAAGTAGCCCTGTTAATTCCCTCCACCTAACGGTCTGTAAACTTCCGTAGGCAGCAAGTTCATAAAATTAGGCTTTGAGAACTTGTTTACTTGCTCAGCTCTGCCCTTGAGGTATGAAAACAAATATGTAAAAAAATGAGTGTGGCTTAGTTTGCAGACTGCCTTTGGATCAGAATACACCATTGCATTTGGATTCCTCTTGCCTAGCATTGGAATGCCTTTTGGGAGGGGCAGGACTCGAGGACTGGTTAGCTGGGAGCAGTCTCTGTGGGATGTTTATTTAGTTTTCTGAAATGAAGCTAGGAAAGAAAAGATAGGATCCCTGCAGATCATAGAGAACCTTCAGTGGTGCTGACCATGAGGTTCTGGGTTTGTTTCTGCTGTGTTAAAGGGTGGTGGAGTTTTGCACAGTTAACACACCAGAGCTGTACTTGTGAATTGGGAGGGTACAGCTGAGTAAATTAAATTACTTTATTGATGCTAGTGATAATGAAAAGCCTTAATTAATTAACCTTTTTCTGAGTCGAGAATGGAGAAGATAAAGATTCTGCATGTGGGAAGATATTCTCAAGTAGGGAAAATGGCAGGTCCAGAGAGAGATGAAAAACTTGAGAAAGCATGGACATTGTGATGGAGGCAGGAGACCCAGCAGGCCGGGAGGGGAGGGCACGAGAAGTGCGGGCTGGACTTTGCAGTGACAGCGGGATGGGCTTTTCAGCCCTTTGCACATTTGTTTGTGGAGCGCGCTGCCTCTGCCACCTCCTTGCAGACTTCCACAGAAGCAGCAAGGCCTGGGTGCCTGAGCACAGAGTTCACAGTAAGGATTTTATGGGGAAGGGGTGGGATGGAGAGATAAGGGAAGGCTGTTCTGTTACTTAAAAGAAACTTTAAAGCAGCTGGAGATGGCGAGGTAAGACCAGCTGGCTGAGCATGTCCTTTGATGAGCCGAGCTTGGAGTGGTGAGAAAGAAGTGAACAGGGGTGTGTTACAGGGAATCAAGAGTGGAGACCGGGCGGAGGAAGAGCAGCCGCGGTGGGCAGTGGGTGGGTAACGAGTCGCCCTTAGGACTGACATTTGTGCGCTCACTGTTACTACCTCAGCATGAATTCAGCCTTCACATGAGCCCAAAACTCAAGAGGCTGTGTGCGGAGAGAGGATGCCCTGCTCACAGCGTCCCGCGCTGAGTTGGTTTACCAGGAGAGTGTGGGGGGCCTGTGCTAGGGAAGGCGCCCGTGTGAGTGCCAGGACTTCACTCTGTCTAACTGGCCGCGTTACGCTGACGAGTCTGTGTACTGAGTGGAGCAGCCTTTGACTTGCACTAAAAACTTCTCTGTCACGTCTTCCTCCCTTCTTTGCCCGGTAGTATAAGACATGCAGTGGTTGAGCAGGCAGAGATGCAGACGATCTTTTGAACAGTCATTGCTCTGTGAAGAAGCGTACAACCTGACGCTTTTCATCCACCCCTCCATGGTCTCATAGAGCACCTCGGCCTCTTTTCTCACCCTCACTGATTTCTGTGTTTTGTCACCCATCTGTAGCCCCGTGTCCTCGTGTTCAGTGGTCATATAAACCGAACCACCGTGATATGTAAATTAAGCAAGTCTTACGTTGTGTGGCTTTAAGTCAAGCTAGTTAGCTCAAGTAAGTCGTTTTATTTTGGGGGGCCCCTTTTGCTTGCCTTCACTGCAGAACACAGTAACTGTACTCTTGAGAATCCAGGTGGCAGTTTGAAACTGTCCATCCTGTGTGTCTACATTAGATTTGGTCAGTTTGCTGCTTGGCTGCCCTAGGGACAGGTTTCAGTTTATTATTTATAAAAACTTTTGCTGGATTCCCACTGATAGTTGCCACAAGTTTGAACTTTGTTGTTTCTAACTTGAAAAATATTTTCTCTCAGACATGTTTACGGTTGCTCTGTACAGGAATGCTTGTGAAACTGTAATTCCTTCACTGTCCAGTCATTCGTGTGTTTATCAACGGCATGTGGTTTGGCATACAGCCAGTAGAAGAGGCATGGGAGCTCGTTCTAGTTAGGGTTGTAGTCACGAGCAGAAGCAGCCTTCCTGTAAGTGTAATGTAATAAATTTTGGTGGGGGAGATCCCACAGTGCAAGAAGGTCAACTTTGAGGGGCTTGTGTGACCCCTGAAGGTGACAGAAGTGAATCTCAGTTCAAGTCTGGAAAATGACTTGAGAGAAAGGCGGTGGCGAGAGCAGTGATGTAGGCAGGGGACGCAAGTTGTGCAGAGGCTTGGAGGAGGGAGGTGGTGTGTGTTAGAGGAAGCCCAAGGTAGAGAGAGCTGTGTTTCCTAGCAGGAGGAGCACTTTCTGACACCTCCGTGTGAACATCTCTCCCACCCAAGTCCCCTTCAGGTTTCTCTCCTGCCTGAGAACAGTGTCTTCCCCTCCTGCTGGACTCCTGGCAGGACTGTGTGTGTGCTGTTGTCTGTCCTGACCCTTCAGCTGCCATCATTTAGGCCTCATTTATTACTTAGTCTCTGTCATTTCTATGTGCTCGTTGAAAGAGTAGCGCTTTGCATTCCTCAGGGAGCATGGAGCGAAGCCTGAGACGTCTTTGGTGACCACACTGAGGTGGGAACGTGAGACCAGGCCTGCTTTCCATGGTTGGCCAGCAGGGTTCCTGCACTCAGGGTGCAGGTAACTCAGGAGTGCGGTTATTATAGAGAAAGGGGGTAGAGCAAAATGAGGTGTGGAAAGCAGGTCTGAGCTTCCAGGCTGTTAGCGGAGTTGCACACATCGCGATTTCCCCAGCCATGTGCTGTGGCGGCACGTGTGAAGTGTTGTCTTCCGAGGACTTTATTGGGGTGTGTTGTCTAGGCACCCTCTGCCCACCACGTGCCCGAATTCCAGGCTCCTAGCAGGAAGGCCTGTGTTTAACATAAATCTCATTGCAGTTTGGGCTCAGCAGCCCCCTTGTATCACCAGGAATTGGGGAAGGAGCCTTTCAGAAATGTGGGTTTCTGGATGCCAACCGAAGGCTGCCCTGGTCAGCAGGCCTTTCTAAGGGATGAACTAAAGGCTGCTTGTTAACTCTGCTGTGTGCACACTTCGGCTGTGAGGGCCGTGGCCAGCTTGCAGAGATCGGGGTACTCCGGGAGCCCTGTCTTCCAGCCCAGAATGTCAGCAGTTGATCGAGAAACTCTCCTTCATATGTCCCCGAGTTTCTGCAGAAGATTGGTTCCCAGGCCCTCCTGGATACCAGGATCCAGTCTCCCCAGCCCCTCGCAAAATGGCATAGTACGGAATGGCATAAGCTGTGCACGCTCCTTCCTGTATTTAAGGCATGCCTTTTGGAGTGCTTTCAGTACCGAACACAGTATGAATGGTAAGTGAGTAATTGTCATGTCGTGTGGGAAATGATGAGAAAAGAGAGCAGATTCACGGCGCAGTGTTTCCCTAAGTATTTCCTCTCTCTAGTTGGTTGAATCCACAGACTGTGTTGTTTGTTCAAGCAATCTGTTTGTCCTCTTGTCCTCTATATTACTTGCTGCTTTTGCTAATGTGGTTAGGGAACCATTGCAGTAACTCTGCTGGCCATCTTTTATGTCCACCTGCTTTACCCCTAAACCTTGCTTCTCTCCATGCTATCTGGCCAGCCCCCGGCTCCTAGTGTATTTGTAGCTGTATTGATTTCACCTTCTGAAGGGAGGGATCGTGGGCAGGAAGGTTCAGGTGACGTTCAGGAGGGTGTTGGTGTGTGTGTGTGTGTGTGTGAGTGTGTGTGTGTGTGTGTGGGTGTGTTGGTTTGAGACAGGACCTCACCGTACAGTTCAGGTTGGCCTTAAACTCATTGTGTAGCCCAGGCTGGCCTTGAACTCGTGGTCTTCTGAGAGCGCTGACATTCCAGGCATGTACCACAGGCCAACAGGAGGCCACTGGGTAGATAAAATGAAAACAGTCTGTTACAAGCAAAGAGTAACTGGAGAAGAAAAAAGTCTTGAATAAGAGAGTAGGCTGTTCTGGAAATTGTGTCCATAAATTAATTAAGGCTGGAACTTGAGAAAAATCATCCAAAAGACAGAAAACAAAGCAAAAAAAAGTTGGCAGGGGTGGGGTGAGAAAGAGAAAAGGTCTGAGAATGAAGAAGAAATCACTTTTCTGGTAGATTACATAATACTGCTTGACCATCCATAATCTTAAGATGCAGTCTGCATTCTGGACTTGAGAGCTTTTCAGCTTAAGGGTGCTGAACCTGTAAATTCTATAAAAATTCCAAAATCAGAAAAGTTCTCGGATCTGAAACAGTTCTGGTCCCAGTCATGTCTGATAAGGGATGGTCAGTTGCAGAAGGGTCAGAAGTGGAGAGCAGAAATACAGAGGGAAAAGCAGTTCGCAAAGAAGCAGCGCCGCCACATGGCCAGGACGGGAAGAGCGCCTGGACCCTTCCTCCTCCGGGAACCTGGCCTTGGTGCGTTGGCCCTGAAGTGCGGGGAGGTACGAGGGGCAGGCGGATCCTGTGGACCCTTCTCCCGCCTCACCCTGCTAGGCTTGGGCTCCGAGGCTCATTGCTAGGGTCAAACGGTAGTTAACCCTGATTGGAAGAGTGGAGAGGGGCGCTGGTGAGGCTGGTGTACAGAGTACCCCGTATCTGACCAGATCTGAAGCGGCACGCAGCCGGGCCTTGGGAACCGTGTCAGCTGAGCATGGGAATGCAGCAGGTTGCTGTCTTTTCCCCCCTTTATAGTGCTGTTTTGTGATTTTAGGTTTTCATTTTATGAGAGCTCTATGGGAACGTAATTCGGGGAGACAACTGGACATACAGAATCTATAAAGACAGTCTGCAGCCCCAGCACCACCTGGGTCCCCTTTCAAGGACCCATTTTTGGTCGGTTGCACTTTGTGTGTTTAGTAAAGGACTTTCTCTGGCTGGGGAGTAGACTGGTATTGAACCAGGTGTTATCACTTTGAGGCCTCATTGTTCGATTGCTGTCTTTGGAAGGTGAGGATGGAGCCTTTCGGCCCCACGCTGTGCCACACCTGTGCTGTACCCCTCCCCTCCTCCTTGGTGTGCTTCGGATTTCAGCTAGATGAGTGTTTGGGCTTAACACTGGAGCTGCATATTAATTTAGAGCTAAACTCTGGTGTACATTATTTTTCCTCCTGGCATGTTTTTTCGTATCCCTTAGTTAGTAATTATAGTCTTAATCCAGTTTTTATCCTAAAAAAATTGATGCTTTGTGTGAGGGACTAGATTTAACACTTTGTGTGACCGTCCTGTTTAATACTAATAGCATGCCAGCTGTGTAACCTCTGTACGATTCAGTTTTCCCATCTGTGAAACTGGAAATTGTATTGAGGTTTGTGGCCACTCAGTAAAAAGTGGTGGTGGGACAGAAATTTGAAGCAGGTGTTTATGACTCTAAGAGTCTGAGGTCTCTTTGGTTTCTGGCATAGTGTTTGAACTTGTGGAATGACGTCTGCAAGAAAGGTGGGAAAGCTAAAACACAACAGTAAGAGCTTGGAAGAGTGGGAAGGAGAGGCGGTCATTTTTGTAATGCATCTCTCAGCGGCACCCACATCCACATCACGGGCAGCTCTGGGCCAGTGTAATGTAAGTCGGATCTCGCAATGCTCCCATCGCAGCGGGAGTGTGTGTCACCGTGTTCTGGGGAGACTCCCTCCTGCTCTGCTCTCCCCGGGTTCTGTTCACCTCTGTCCTGTCTTGCATCAGCTGTTCTCATGGTTTCCGTCACTCTTTTGGCAGAGCATGTTCTTATCTTGCAGTGCCTCCCTGAGAAAAAATGTCCGCAGGAAGGAGGTTTGTAGAAACGCTGAGGATTTGCAAATGTTTATTGTGTAGAATTTTTATTACTCCTTCAAAAGTTGGGAGACTTTGCTTTCTGGGTGTCTGGTTTACAGTGCTGATATTGAATAATTCCAGATTCTTTGTGTATGACTTGTTTCATTTTATGTTTCTTTGGGGATTTACAGATTTTTTTGCTTTTATCTTTAGTATTCTGAAATTTTGTGTTGATATTTCATGGTTTGGATCCTGTCTTGACTGCATATGGTTGATCTTTTCTTTTTAGTTTGAAAACGAGTTTCAGCTGTAGGACTTTTTCTTGAATATCAGTGTTTCTTTGGTGTCTCTGTCTTTTCCATATTGTCTTTCTGGGACTCTTAATATTGGGTCTGTGGTGTCACTTTCACTGACACCAAAAATGGTTGGGTTTTGTTCTTGCTCATGTCTGTGCCTATTTTCGCATAACTTCTGTCCAATTTCATGTTAAAAGTTTCTGAGTTTGATTCTGCTTTTCTATTCTAATTTAGCTGTAACAACATTACTCATATGTAATTTCCTATCATAAAACCCACACTTTCAATTGCCACGGCCAGTGGTTGTGAGTATATTCATAGGGTTGTGCAGTCATCACCACTCTCTTGACTGTAAAGCATTTTCATCTATCCTTTTAGAAAACTAGGGAGAACCAGCAGGCATAACCCGTCTTCTCCTCTCAGGTCCCCCTTGTGGTGGGCAGCTTGTGACACTCAGCTGAAATCCATCCGTGTGGTGCTGGATGTCGACAGCACCTGAGGATAGTTGCCAACAACGTAAACAGGAGAACTGGAGCATCAGCACACTTCTGCCTCTCCTGTGCTCACTGTTCTCCTTGTAGAGTTTGTCAAACTTCTTTCCTGAGATGAACTCGGCTATTCTCATCATCAGAGGACCTTGGGCCCTTGTTGCTGAGAATGGCTGTGGTTCACTTTGGGGGAGCTCCGGTCCTTACATGTGAGCATCACTTGCTGGCTCCCGAGGAGGAGGTGATGTGCTGTTCAATCTCCTGCAGAGCTTGTCACGTTAGCTTCCTGATATGAAATGTGCTGGTCTTATCATCAGAGGAGCTTGGGACTTCATGCTGTGTACTTTTTGGGGGAGCCCAGGTCCTTCCTTTGAGTGTCACTTCCTGGCTTCAGTGCAGATCCCTCAGTTATATTCTGCTGATGGGAATGTAAAATAGTGCAGCTGCTATCGACACTAGTTTGGCAGTTCCTCAAAATGTTAAACAGCTACCAATGATCAGTCACACTCCTAGGTAAGTACCCAAGAGAACTGAAAACAATATGCCTGCGTCTAAGTTATAAACTCATGTTTATAGCAGCAATATTCACACCAGCCAAGAAGTGAACCTAGTGGCCATCAAGGGATGAATGGATAGATGGGGTGCTACAGAGTCATACAGTATCCTTAGAAAATAGTAAGGAGTGAGTTACCTGTTACACTATGAATGAACTTGTAAGGTACTGTGCCAAATGAAAGATGCACTGGCCATAATAGACAAAGGGACAAAAACATGAGTGTTTACACATTGTGGACTACTTTTCTCTTCTTGGTGAGGCAAAATACCTGATGCCCAAAAGTAGGGCAAGAAAGGTTTATTTAGCTCACCTTTGTGGAGGTTTCAGTCCATAGTCAGCTGGCTCACGGGAAGGTGGCACGGCAGAGGGCAAGGAAGGGTTCGTGGTGGCAGAAGACGGCAAAGGCAACGAGAGCCAGAAGAGGGGCGAGTCTCTTTCCCTCCCTGGTTTTACATCAGGAATGGGGGCTGCTTCAGCATTAGAAAAGCTTTTGTAACTAATGCAAGACTGAGCAAAAGAGGGAAAAACACATTAGTATGTTTCCACTGGCTTGACCCACTGGTGGTACATGCATGACTGGCCCATCTAGTTGCCTGTACCACTGCGAGTAGAAAAGGATCTAATCATTTTTTATTAGTCTTTTTACTAGTAAAGTTAATTTTAAAATCCATAAATGAATAGATTGAGTCTAGTTGCTTGATTTTGAATAATTACTGCCCAAATGTAAACATTAATACTGTTCATACCAATTAAAATTAAAATTATTACAATAATCAACAAATTAAGATATTTCTATTCATGAATAATTTAGCAGTAATTCTCTAAATTTTAACATGGAAATCATGTAAGAACCCTGTTGCTCATGTATATAACATGCATTTACAACTGCCGTACCACAAATTAGCTGTTACAGTTTTTCATACCATGTTAATATTTTCCTTATCTGGTCAATTGCAGTATTGTAATCGGAGACCCCCCGCTGAGGAGTCCTGGATCTCCAGCCCCCCGGCAGTGAGATCCAGGAGTTACAGCTCTGTCGTGAGTGTGTGAAAACTAAATGGCTGCCTAAGCTTCTGTGGGGAAGCAGGCACTTACCCGAGGAGGTCTTTTAGCGAGCTGTGGGTAGAAATGTCCTGACTTGATCAAAGAGTGTCAGCTAAGTGGCTGGCGTACTGTAGAGCAAAGGCAGGCAGCCAGATTCAGACGGGGGTGTGTGTTCCCACTCCTGCTTCCTGCTGTGCTGAGGCTTCGGGGCAGGCAGACCAGGGCAGGCAGTGGCCGGAAGCCTGAGTGCAGGCAGAGGAGCACCGTGGCCGCTGGCGGGTGTCACAGGCCATGCACACGCAGGGAAATCTGCAGGTCAGGGGTCACTGCTAGATTTACTTTGGAAACCCTTTTTTAGCTCTTTGCATGTGTATTCGTAAGTGGCATTATTTTAAAAAGAGCAAATCCAGTATAATCAATAAACAAGATAATAATAATCTTGTATGTCTGTGTAAGAGCCAAGCAGGAAATGTGACAGAAACAGTAACTGGTAGCATTCATGCCAGTGACGGAAACAGATTGTCGTGGAAGAACATCCAGACTGGAGATGCAGAGAAGGGGAGCGGAGAGAACTGGAGCATGAGGGTGGAAACAGGCACGGTGATCGTCAGGTGTTCTGACTTCGTTGTGTGTTACCAGAATGCTTTGAGTCACTAGTACTGTTAGTCTGAATTTTCTTTTTCTGACATTCTTAGCAATACTTTTGTTCCAGACTGGCACAGTGGAAGAAAAATACATGTGTTCAGTGCCGTATAGAATCTAAAGGTTTCATGTTGTAAAACACATGAACAAATTTGTGCTTCAGAGTGCGGCTGGACGACTCTCTGTCCACCTTGCAGCTGTGGAGTGATCACCCTGCATTTTGGCTGCTGATGCTAAACTTACTTCCCGCTGCAGTCTCTGTGGTTAGTTTTGTGTAGGAGAGATTTGCTTTAAAGGCGGGAGTCACAGGAGTCTCTTTGTTGTCTTTTAGATTTTTGATAGTCTTATGGTAGACTATAGATAAATTCCAGAAGAACTGTAGGTATAAATACAGAAAAAGTAAAAGTGCCAAAATAACATGTAAACAAAGGCTTGGGGTCAGAGAGAAGCCCGGGGGCCTGCGTGGTTGGCACACGGTCACGAGTTCGATCACAGAACAAGGGAAGGGAAGAAACAACAGTCTAATACACAGGACGTTCTCAGGTGTGTGACTATTAAAAGGGTGTGTACATGGCGGGGATATGTACGCGCTATGTGTGTGCATGTACACAGATATGTATCCGTGTCTGTCTGTATGTACATTTTATACACTGGAGGTTGGACCCAGGGCCTCCGTCCTGAGCTGGATTCTCAGCTCATTTTTACTTTTTATTTCAAGACAAGATCTCACGGAGTTGCCTACGCTGGCTTCAAACCTGCCACCCTCTGCTCTCAGCTGTGCGAGCTGTGTGCCTGTGTGGGTATAGGTTAATGGTCAGTTGGCAAAAATACGTGTTATATTCATGACATTTGACGAGAGGTTGCTGTCTGTCAGATACTGCAGTTTCGAGGAAAAGTACGACCACACTAGTGAACAAATATACTAGCAGACTTACATTACTGACAGAAGGTTATGAACGTCCAGAAGTGGTTAGGAATGTTTCCCAGTGCCATTAATAAATGTCACTGACGAGGTCTCCTGACCTCTGGTCATTGGCATAGAGCACTGGCGAGGCAGCTCCCAGGACCCGGGGCGGGGGCTCAGAGCTCTGGGTGGTGGCCTGCTGTCCGGGGCAGCGCGGTATGTGTTAGAAGTGCACAGTCTCCCTGTAGTACCTGGGTTGGACTTTCATCCTCAGGGAAGCTGGAGGAGTCTGCTAAAGGAATGTGCAGGGAAGCCCATTCCCTGCTGTTAAGAAGTGGGAAAAGTGCTTAAAATTCAGTAGACAGCTGGTGCATTGATTACATGTGTTTCCCTGTGCTGGGACTGCTCAGAAATGTTACAGGAGTTTTGGCAAGGGCCAGGATTACTAGAGAACCCACACTTTTTGCTTTGTAGATCTTGACATGAGAGTTTTTTGTTTTAGCATGTGTTAGTATAACTGCAAAGAAAACGCATTGTAGTAACAGCGTAAGTGAAAATACGCTACCACGACCAGTTGAGTTATCTAGGAAAGGACGTCTGTGAGATACTCTGTAAAAATTGAACAGTCTGGATGATATTATGTATTTATTGTGAGAAGATTAGTGTGGTTATGTTTAAAACTCTGTAAGGGAGACAGAAAAGGAAAGACTCAGTTAAAGAAAAAATCAGTTTGTTTTTAAGTCTTAGGCACCTTTCAACTGTGTAGTAATAATATGTTTCTTTTCAAGCTGAGAGTAGTAATTTAAAGCCAAAATTTTCGTTGTTCCCTAAAGTATAATGCAGATTCTTATAAGATGAATTTTTTATGTAGTGTTGGCTTCATTTTAATATTTTGGTTTGCTTCACTCTGTTACTTTACTTTTATTTTTCTGTTTGTTAATTTTGGGTACTCTTACCTCCTTTCAGAAATAATGCAGGCTGACAGCTTCTGGTTAATAGTGACCTAAAGTAGTTAATGTGTGTTGTGTGTTGGACGCTGGTTCAGTCCCCGCCACAGAAGCATTCCCATGAAGAGGTTCGGGAAGAACATGGGCTGGAGATGTGGGGTGTGTGTGTGTGTGTGTGTGTGTGTGTATGTGTATGTGTTTACACACATAAATTATAGATTTACAGATTTCTGTTTTTAATATATGAAACCAGATGTTTATATTTTATAATAAACATTACAGAAAACAATTACATGTAAAGTAGTTAAAATATGAATCTGACTGTACTTTTTCTTTCAGAATTTAAATGAATATGTTGAAGCATTAATTACCTTGAAACAGAAAATTATCAATACCGAGTAAGTATTCAGTCGCATGCTTGGCAGACTCGTGTCCATGATGAACTGGTTATGCTGGGAGCCCAGAGTGGGCCTGATTCGTGGTGCTAGCCGTGCTGAGCACCTGGGAGTCTTGTTAGCCGCCTGAACGCTTGATGTGGGGCTCGAAGGTCTTCAGAGTAGAATCTGGGGCCAGTGGGCCATTGCTTTTGCTGTATTTGAATTTTCCTCAAAGCTCTTTTCTGTCTTAAGCATCTTCCTACCTTTACACTAGATGTGAGATTTTCTCACAGTCTTTATAGCCACAATATGAAATTTAATTATTTGTAATGGGCTTATGAATTTATAGGCTACGGTGCTACTTAGATGAGAAAGGTTATCATCCAAAAGCTCACCTATCAGTGCATTGCTTTGAAGAATTTAAGGTGATATATATTAATTCAGCATACATTTGTTGTTGGAAATGTAGGAAAAGAAGCTGCCTTGTTTGATTTGAAATGTGATTTGTAACATCGTGCATTTCCTACATTAAAATATAACCTAATTTTCTTTATTTCAGCAATCTGTTGACAGAATATCAGAAGAAATGTGATGATATCCTTTCACTTTTGAGTTCTGGATTCTTTTGGATTTGGGGATTTACTCACTGGTAGGGCCTGAGAGAGATGTGGAGCGTGTGAGGGAGACTTTCCAAAGCCGCCTGTAGAAGGCAGTGTTTGGGCTCCGGAGGGGGAGCGGGCAGGGCCTCTCCCAGCCACTCACCGCTCCCCGCGCGCGTCAGTGGGGCCGAGTGATGAGCAGGGAGACCTGGCAGCTGGTTTGTTTCTGTCACTGCTTCTCGTTCTCTTACGGTATTGTCAGCTCTTTAAGGACAGGTTTTCTCATTTGTCCTGAGGACGTGATCTCCGGGTGTCTCCTTGAGCTTAGGGACAGCATAACTGGAATGGCAGGAAATACACCGTGGACACCTTGAAAACGTGGGGAAGCGGACTTGCTCGTTTCCTTGTGATTTGTAGAGTACCGGTGTGGCTATCCAGTGTCTGTTAACAGAGACTGCAGTTGCATATTCCCGGCCAGATCTGGGGGACTCGGGAGACTCGCAGGCTTGGTGAGCCGGCACCTGCAGCAGGGCGGCTTGGTTGGATGCTTTCCTGCCCGGGGGACAGGGATGTGGAGCTGATCCGTCTGGATCTTCTGGTGGTACCACTTGCTTTACTTGCAGTCTGTCCCATAAAAATGTAAAATTTCTAAAAAATAAGTGCACGTACCTGGAGAGGTTGGTGGAAGTGTGGCTTTGTGTCCAGCGTCAGGACGCACCTTTTGTCCCAGCAGTCCAGTCCCAAGACCTGAGGCAGACACAGGCCTGCTGCAGCGTCACTGTGGGCAGACCTGGACGTGTGTGTGTGTGTGTGTGTGTGTGATTAGACTCCGTCTTTAATTATTAGACTTAATAATTAGGTTTACTTTTGGTATCTAAACTTTTATATTAAAAGGTAGCAGTCATTTGAATTTTTCTATGATTTTGGAGACTATCAATTCACTTAAATATATGCCCCTGTCATTACGAGGGCATTATTTTTAATTGACTATAAAAGCTGTATGGAAACAATTATGACAGTTACTTTTAGGTAGCTAAATAGGAAAACAATTCCAGTGTGAGATGAGTATTTCATGCCTTTTGAGAGAATGATGTAAACTTTGAGAAGTATACATTTAACCTAGCAAGAAAGTTAGTAGTTTACTCTCCTAAACATTTTAAGTAAACAGTAGCACAGTTATTCTAAAGAGTCGAAACTCTCAGTTATTGTTGAATTGCAGAAGTTCCCATGGTGTGTTATGTGACCTCAGCCACAAGTGTGTGCTGACTGTTTAAGAGTGCACTTGGCATTTGCTGCAAATATATATTGATTATACCTCAGAACTACAGTTGTTTGCCCTACAACTTGAGGTGCCAGTGTCAAAGGTTTAACAGGGCTGTCTTAGATAATTTGGTTCTTTGGTATTAAAGTGGCAGTAGACTTCAGTGTTTTTTTCAAGATGAAAAATTATTTCTTTAAGAACTGCGCAGTAACAATTCAGCATTATTTCAGTTCCTTTTAAATTATACTGCCCATTGTATTGTCTGTTTACCTTGTCTTTCTAAAGGACAGGGAATATTATTTACCAGGGATTTATTTGAACTGTGCGCTGTGGAGACTGCTCGGGTTGAGGATGAATGAAATGCTCTTCTTGGCTCTGAGTAGCAGCAGAAGCTGCAGCCAGCTGCTTGCAAAGGCACCCACCGCGCTCGATGGGAATGTGGGCTCTGGGAGGGGAAGCTGAAGGGAGTTACTGTTCCCGTCTCCACGTGTTTCCCTCGCAGAAAGGGGTTATCAAGCTGTGGAAATTATAGGAATGTTGATTTTTGTAGTTTTCTTGTTCTTTGCTTATTTTCTCATTACTTGTATGTAGTCCAGCATGGGCTCTGTAAGTACGTAAGTAAGTAACTCTTGTCTGCTGGAATTACTCTGGAGACGAAATATGAAGGACCAGAGATTCTGACATACAGAGATGGGGCGTTTTGTATTAGTTTCATATTGCTTTGTCTTTATTCTTATAATCTTAATCACATAATGTATTCCCAGGCCTTTTTGACTAGATATTTTGTCTTTGGTTTATATGACAGAAATAGGAGTAATTCAGTAAATATATTGTCATTGTGTTATAGATGGGGCCGTAAATATTTTCTAGGATTTACAATCTTACCTGTGTGTACATTGAGCATGGAATCTTAAAAGTAATTATACAGTGAATTTTATCTCCAAACAAGTTTCCCAGGATTGAGTTTTCCTTAATAAGCTTCACAGCTGCAGTTTGCAAGAAGGTAAGCCAGCCCACGTGCTCTCACCTGATGAGATAACTTTTGCAGTGCTTGATTTGGTGTGGATTCATCACACCAGATAGTCCAAGATTCTAACAAAGAGGACCAGGACTGACCCTTCACAAAAACTGTTGCCTTGGTGCATGTAATAAAATAAGATTAGGGTTCTCCTAAGTATCAAATCATTCACATGAATTTATTGCTGAGGCCTTAAGTTACCGCCTGTTGTTTGACTCTGCAGTAACTTTCACTGACTGCATTGCTCTTTACACCTTACTGTTCTCCGCTGCTGTTAACCTGTGTGAGTTGGAATGCTTGTAGTTGTCTATCCTGTGTTGTTTTAAGCAATTTAAAATCGACATTCTTAACATTTTAGCATGTTTTATGCTCTGATTGCATTTATCACTTATAAGAAGGCATGATAAACCAAATCAGAAAACTGCGTATCACTTGGTTTGAATAAGTAAGTTCGAGATTGGAAGTGCCCAGAGGTTTGGCGCACAGTTTTTGAACAGCTTCCCTAGCAGGCTGGAAGTGTGTCATACTTGTTTCTGAATTGCTTTGTGATATAGTTTTGTCAAAAGTAATCTAGTATCGAAATCGTGTTAATAATAAATAGAAGGAATGTATTTGAAATGAATTTTTAAAAATTTTGTCCCAAGTTAAGAGTCTCAGATCATGAGAACATGTATCTAATGTTCAGTGTACTTCTGCATAATGTCATCGATGCATTGTCCATTTTCAGAGAAAACAGCACCCTGCATCACCAAGTGGAACAGATGCTTCAAAAAATTTCTCCTCTGCAGAAATGTCAGGAAGAATTGGGATCTTTAAAAGCAGAGCTGGAGGAGAAAAAGGTAACTAAAATCATTTTCTTAGAGAAGTCTATTGTCAGTAGGTTAGGATGGACAGGAGACTTTCCACGTCTTAACAGAGGGATGAACTCTGTTCTTGGACTCTGCTGTCTTAGAGAACTCCAGACTGGTTGACGGAAGTCTTCAGCAGTGATCAGCCCTTCCTTACTGAGTGACATTTGATGCTTTTGAGGGATTAGTAGTGAATTTTTATGGTTTTATGTGTCCTGCATTAATTCTTTCTCACATTTCCCCTTCTGTAAGTGTGATATAATGCACAAAACTTCCGATTTACAGGTAGAGGATCTGTGTGCAGGACCCCGATCGCCCTCTTTGGTTGTGCTGGTGTGTGGCTGCCAGCCCCGTGCTGAGTGAGACCCTTGAGGCCTCTGCTCTGGTGATTCCGCCGCCTCTGCAGACCTGTGTGACCCTGCCGGCTTGAGTGCATCCTGTTGACAAATCTCTTACCTTTTCTGTGATCTCATTCGATCCTTTGCGGTTTCTTATGTTTATGAGAGGTGCACAGAGTGTGTCTGCCAATAGTGTCACATGCCCTTGCATGTGGGCTGTTTCCTGTACTTGATGATAAGTTTGCTTTACCTGAGTGACCCTTTTTACCTTGTAGTGGAGCCCTAGGAAAGACAGCACTAAAACATTAGCCTTTAATAGAGACTATTTTCCTTCAAAATCAAGTTGTTGAGAAGTAATTTGCTTAAAATGCTGTGTTTGCTTTTAATATAAATTGTGTTTTTCTCTTTATAGTAATCTTAAAAGAGTTCACTTTTGCAGCTTTAGTTTAATTCTACTGTCAAGTATATTTCATTAAGAATCTGGTTGTACTCATTACAGTGTTTAGTGAATATTAGTCTGGGTTCCTGCACAATTTAGGTATTCATTTGCTTAATTTCATCATTAAAGTTTGGTAATTTAGCTATTAAGATCAAAACAAGTCCAGCCAGTGACCAGCCAGTTTCATCTGAGCAGTGTCTGTGTTTCTCTTTTAGAACTCCCTAAAGTTGTATCAGGATACTCACCAGGAATACGCCCGGGTAAAGGAAGAATGCTTGAAAAGTGATGCACAGTAAGTAGCTGGGAAATTGCTGTAGAAGTAGAGTCTTCGTGTTTGACACTGGACAGTCCACAGTGCAGAAGTGTTTCTCTTCACTGGCTTTGTTGGCTGTCCTTAGCTGTGCGACCTTGAATTAGTCTGTCCATCTTGATTCCCACCTCTATGAAATGGTACGGAGACCTGCTTTGGGGGTCACAAAGACATCCGTGAAAGGTTTAATGTCTGTTGCACACGTGCATGCTTGCACGTATGTCTGTATAGAAGCATAGCTGTTGGTTCCTTTCTTTGTGCTAACAGTGTAACATGTACCAGATGGGATGGGTATCCTTGTTACAGTTAATTAAAAGGATATTAAATACAATCTAACCATTACTTTGAGGTTTGGTACCATATGTTCATGATACTTAGCAAGCAGATACACTCAAAATGTGAGCACTGCACACTCAGTAGTGTAATGTGGGTGTGTGGCAGGACACTGTTCCTCAGCAAGTTACCTGCTTGTGTAGACTTTCAGGAATCCCCTTGAAAGCGATGGCAGCCTCAGCTGCTGCCTCCCATCATGGGGTGCTGTGCGTGCTCACCCCACATACTGCTGAAAGGTAACGCGAGTGAGCAGATGCTGGGCTCGCCCTTGGGGTCCATTGGCCTTAGCTAGCTTACAGTGGGCTTGGAGACTTTTCACAGCTGGGCCCAGATGTGCTGTGCAGTGGCCCATAGCTTGTTTCTCATGTGCAGAAGACAGGTTTCTATGAATTCATTTCAGAAATGCTGCACATTATTTGGTATATTCCATCATCAGAACAGTGGCTGATAATTTCAGTTGTTAACACGTGACACTAATTTTGACTGCAAGTTTCCGTTACACATCTCTCAGGAATTATGTATGCATCATGAATTTGTCATCTTTTTACGTCACTCTGTTTTGCTGTTTAACTTATCTAATTCTTTTACTAGAAAGAAGAAACTGGAAGCTAAGGTGAAGAAGCTGGAAGGTGAGTTACACCATTGTCACCGGGCTCGTGGGAGCCACTGGCCACTGTGTGAGTCCCCCGGGTCCGTGTGAGTTTGTGAACTGGGACACTGACGTGACTGCAGCTGGCCGGGACTTCCCTGGGGGACTTCAGCCGGATCTGTGAGCGAGGAAGGGCTGCACCTGGTTCATGCCTGTCAGTCCTCCAGCCAGGACATGCAGTGGGCGTGGCCATACCCAAAATAGTGCTGCACTCAGACTAAGAGCAGCAGTTCATGAAATGACTCACTTGGAAACCTGAATCTTGAGGGGCTTTCCCACTTTCTCCCAGTGAAACAGGTGATTACTAGAAAGGGCTGCTGCCTTTAGTGACGAGCAAGGGAAACATTTAGACAGTCACGAGGCACCCACCGAGGGTTGCGATGGACTTCCCGCCACTGGGGCTGCTCCTTTTCTCCCTGGTCTCCCACCCTGCGCTGTCACTTTTGGGGCTTTCGATCTGTGTGAGTGGGCTGAGTGGCAGAAAGGCTGCACGGCAGCCCGCTGGCGCCTCCCGTGCCAACTGGCAGCCCTTTCAGGGACCAGGAAAGGTCATGGCCTTCCTGTTTGCTCTTCCTCCCCGTGTGATGGGCAGATCTGCACACAATACGAGGTGGAAGCACAGGCTCTGCTTGTGCATCCTTGCACGCGCTTTTCCTGCTGGTGTGTCGGGGCTTCTGTAGCTGGCCCACCCAAGCATCACGTGGATGGTGGCTGCTTCAGAGAGAGTGTGTGTTTGCAGGTGCAGGGTATTGAGTTTAAATTTAGTTGCCTTAGCCCATATAGAGTTGTAGCTGCTGGCAGTATCCTGTCACTGATTTCACTGACTATTTTGGTTTTAAATTTGTAAGTGTCTTGGGAATTTCCCTCTGGTTGATTTTTACAGGGACATTAACAGGGGGCAGTGAAGCAGCACTACTGTGCTCTTTCTGAGCCTGGTCATCTTCACTCCTCTGGGGATGAGTGTCTAAGGGGATGCTCCTAGAGACCTGGTGAAGTAGATGCCTGTGAGATATATGCCAACTTTTGCAAATAGACTTCCCAGGAAACAAAATGCTGCCAATGTGTTTCATGTAAAAATGTTTTCTTCATAGATGACTCCGCCTAATAAAGAATATTGAGGAAAGAAATACTCAAGTGTGTTAAATAAGTCGGGAGGGGATCACTGCTATGGTGTTTCAGGAGTTTGCTTTTCTTAGCAATTGGGTATGAGCAGATGTAGGTAAAGTCAGGACTGATCAGATTCTTAATAGCATGTAGACTGGTTGGTGCCTCCAAATCAAACACTGGGGTGAACTGGAAAAGAGCCTAAAGAGTTGATCTCTAATGCAGCTATTTGCAATTAGGATAAGTTAACTTGTTGACAGGAATTCTGAGAAAAATAACAGTATCAATAGCAAACATCAAGAAACTTGTTTTCCACTGGAGATAAAGAGGAGGGTATTAACAAATTCCAGTATGGTATCGCTGGGAAGGAGAAGAGTAGGCCGGCAGGGGGATCTCCCTCCTGCTTCCTGCATTGGACTCTCTCCCCTGGCTCGGTGGCAGCACTGGGGTTGCTGTGCCTCTTGCAGGGGACCCGGAAGGCTTATAGTGGCTTGCAGTGGAAGCAGCATTCCCGCTCAGAGCCTGTGGCATAGGATAGTGAAGAGCAGCAGCTAGCTGATACTTGTGACATTTGTTGCAGAGTTTTAAGAAATAGAAAAACTTACAATAGGTTACATTTTGGGTAGCTCATTAACCATCTTGGTAAAGTTAGTAAGTCATTTCTCTCTTGCTTTATTGCACTTTGAAATGCAGAGGCTGCTGTCAGGCAAACTCAGGACTTCAAGCAACTGAGAAATGAAAAGAAAATACTTGAAAAGGAATTTAAGAAGACCCAGGTACTGGATAAACAGTGCCCACATACGTGGCATCCTGGCTCAGGGTGGGAGTTTCGTGCAGCAGCAGCTGCAGCGAGAGCTGGGCACGAGGCCCTGGTAACTGCTGTCACCGCGTGCGCCTCGTGAGCCTGCGTGCTGTGACCAGGTTCAGGCTGCCCTCACGCATTGTGAACACTGCTGGTGCTCTGTTTCCACAGGAAAGGCTGGACGAGTTTTCTAGACAGAAAAGTGAAAAGGGTGAGTTTTCAGTTAATGCTTGCTTTAAAATTGTTTTGAAATTCATTGTTTTTAAAACTGTTTTTCCCATACATTTTTAGAATTGAGACATATTGGAACACAAATTTCAAGTGATTCGTGTGGAAGCATAGACAAAAGTAAGTGTGCTGCAGCTTTTGTTTCAATTCTCTGTGTTCCCTTCCCAGGTTTGGAGGCCGCACGTTGCTCCACATAGTTATCAAAGTGCCCGCGCTTAGGCCGTGCTTTGCCTTAGGAGTGATGGGTTGTTCAAGGTGTCACTGGACCCACAAGTTTTCTGTGGATAAATTAAAATACTTCATAAACAATTGTGTTTTTATCTCACCCAAGTGTTGATTTTTCTCCAAGTTAAAATTATTAAAACCTTGAATTATCAAAACCAGTTCCACATTGTCTCCTGAGAATTCACCTTTACTCTTTTTTTTCTCATTTTAATTTTTTTAATTCAGAGACCCTGTTCATGTTTTTACTTTTCTGTCTTGAACAGTTCGCAGCTTTCCCTGCCCAGGCGTCCCTAGTGAGAGTGTGACCCGAGCTTTCGGCTGGGCGCTCCCCACAGCGCCCCCGTGTGGCAGTAGGCTGAGCGGCAGCCCTCTCCTCCCCAGCCTGCCATAGTGCACAGTGGAAGGGAGTCATCTGATTTCTGGAGGAGCAGGTGGGCTTCAGGCCTGCACCTTCAGAGCGGGCTCTTGCTGTTCCCTGTCCTTAGGTTGCCTAGAACTCGTTACATGAAATCACTGTGGGTTCGGGTTTACCTGCCCTGACGATGAGGGCAGCGCTGCTTCCTATTGCACATTGCACTTTCCGGAGTAAATGCGTAGATGGAGTCGGCCGTGGACTTGGCAGGTTAATTCTTGGTTCTTAACTGTACCGTTAATGTTTCACTTGTGGGAGAAATTTCGGCACTAGAGTGAATAGTTGACTTCAGTTTTGAAAAAGTCTGTCTCAGTGCCACTTTGTGTTTTTTTCCTTTCAAATTTCAAAAAAAAATGACCCGAATTATAAAAAGAACAGTTCCCCTGTGTACAGATGGTGCCAGCAACAGAGAAAATTAACGAGGAAGACAGGGAAGGTGACAGGGACAGAGCAAATGCAGCTCTCGGTGTAGCAGGCATCCGCCCAGACCTGCCGCGTTCCGAGTCGGCGGGGAGGGAGTGGGCGGAGGTCCAGGACACTGGCGTCCACGGGGTCACGGTGCGTGCCGTGCAGGCTTCAGGAACTGTTTTTGGCTTTTGCCCACAGACTGTGACCCAAGTGTAGTTTTCTAAAGTGTGAGCCACGCCGTGATCGGCAGCCAGGTGCCCTGCGGGTGTCAGGTGGTCACTGGGGCTGCATTGAGGGGCAGCCACGCCCTTCCCTGGAACTCAGGGATGTACATCCTCTTTCAAACTTCTCACAGTTGCACTCGCGCAGCACCACCCCATCTAAACAGGAGGTTCTGTAGGGTTACGAAACTGCACCTCATTCATTATCAAATAACGCAGAGTACAGGCTGAAAGAGAAATCTGGCTACTAAAGATGTTTTTCTTAAACTCTCAGCTAAAAATACTAAAAAGGCAGTGATGAGAAAGGAACCCCACACATGAAGACTACAGAAAACTGTTAAGTTACAGACGAGGTGAGTGTCCGAGAGTGACTTGGAATGTTCAGGGAAAGGCTAAGTGCCTACTCAGGCTGCTGCTGGGGACTGAACCAGCTGGGAGTGGTGAAAACTGAAACTTCGGTGAACTCATTGGATAAGCTGACTATGGAGTGGACAAAGAGAAGATCAATTTAGTAAGCTGCAAGGTTAGAGCTTGAGAAGTTGTAAAAGAGACAAAGGGTATTAGAGAAATTATGAGAATTTGAAGGGTGACTCCACATCTCTGTAGTCATCTTTAGAACTTCTCAGGTGGGAGGATCAGGACTCCTAGGAAGGACTTTTCCTGGCAGAAACAGACAGATGCAGTGTTCACTTTAAAGGGCCCCCGTGGTATGCATGACTTGTGTGTACCTGCTGCCTCTGACGTGTGGGCAGGGAATACCCATCTAACCAAATGAGGCAGAGATTTGAATGCAGTGATGAAGGGTTCTAAGCAGTGCGGACAGTAAAGCAGTAATAGCAGGCAGGAAAACAGCTTTACGCTTAGAAACAAGTTCACATGGATTAAGAGAGAATCTTGAGGCTATTAGAAGTGCAGTTCACTGGGGCTGGGGATTTAGCTCAGCGGCATAAGCGCCTGCCTTGCAAGCAGGGAGTCGTGAGTTCGATCCCTGGTACCGGTAAAAAGGAAAAAGACAAAAAAAAAAAAAAGAACAGTTTACCGAGACGGCACCGCTGCAATGGACCTAAGACTGTGAGGCTGTATCAAGCAAACCAAGCAACACAAACCGGGGGTCCAGAGTAGATGGCCAGGTCTTTCTTTGTCATGAAAGACTTCAGTGTATTTTTCAGAAATGAGAGGAGAAAGTAGACAAAGGATGGGATTAGAAACTTAGTTGCAGGGTTGATGATTTACTTACGATTCTGTGAACCACATACCTTTAAAATAACTTCAAAATTTATGAAAGTTGGATAACATACAACAGAGTGTCTACGACTTAATATGAGACAGGAATAAAAGTCCTCACTCCCACTTGATGTGGGCCCTGAAGCCAGTGGCTGGGCCTTCACAGTGCTGGCGGGGTGGCTGGGAGGGAGGACACCCCGCAGCGCCAGCCCCGCAGACACTGTGAAGCTGCACTGGAGTCTGTCTGAAGTCCCCAGTCTCATACTGAAACACAACAGGCAGCTGAAATGGATCATTTACTAGGAAAACATGCTGAAATCGATTGTGAATAATTGTTGCAAACTTGAATAGAAAATAACCCTGGAGGAATTTTTAAAATGATTCTGACACCATAATTGATCCAGGTGTGTATGGTTGTACCCTTTAAAGACTTCAGTGGAAACCGGGTGGGGGTGCATGCCTGTGATCCCAGCACTTAGAAAGCTGAAACAGGATGATTTCCACAAGTTTGAGGCCAGCCCAGGCCTGCCTGAATTACATAGCAAGACCCTGTCTCAAGTAACAGCAATGCAAACAAGGCTTCAGTGAAAAACTAGTGTGTGTGTGTTTTTTAAAGCTGCATGACATTTTGTCTTGTTAACATTAATATCTGCAGAAACATTTTTATTGTCAGTATAAAAATCAACAAGTTTATTACTTTTCCAAGTTCATAGCACTTTAATCAATGTGATCCGCTTCTGTGTTGCGTGGCTGCGGCACAGGAAGTGGGTGTTTCGGATGTGGAGCGCAGTGCTGCTGTACAGAGCAGACGTGCGATGGTGTTTGTGTGAGGCCAGATCTTCTGGTGCGGTGATACCAGCGACAGAAGCAGCCCCTTAACAAGAAGGGGCGATCAGAATCCCCTGAACTCAGCCAGACAATTCTGTCCCATCTTCTGTGAAGATCCTAAAAGGTTTCTCTGATGCCAAAGAACCTGGACAATGTTATCAGAGTGCACCAAAGGGAACACAAGTTGCCCTGACAACACTACGACTCAGGCAGAGAGCAGGCGGCCAGAGCAAGCTCACCGCACCCCTGCAGCCTTAGGTCTGTCCTGGGAGACGGACTAAGTTCATTATTTTAGAATGAAAAAAGTATGAGTGTTGCGTCCATTCCTTTTAGGCTAGCGTCACCCTGCAGTAAAGTATGACTGACAGGGAACTACAAAACACTCAATAAAATTTTAAGGAACCCCAGTTTTTATTATTTAGAATACAAATCCCAACTTAAGGATTATGTAAGGGTATTACCACTGGTTCAAGAAATACCACGTTCAGCTCAGCTCGGCACCTATTTTAAATTAAATTAAAAAATAGTAACTTGGAGAGCTAATAGGAAAGGAAGAGTTTAGGCTTCAGAAAAGTCTGTGACTTTTGTGTGTCACGCTTTGACAGCACTGACCCATGCAGCCAAAGGAACAGCAAACTAGCATCATCGGGTTAAGGAGCAGAAGGCAGAGCTGTTTGTGATGTGGCCACGCAGGGCACCCGGAAGCCAGGACTGGAGTGTGGCAGACATGCGGCAGAGGGCGTGAGCTTCTGCAGCGGCCTGGGACCTGGGACGGCCCTGTCGGGAGGGTGGCAGAGCCTGACCTGGCCGTGTCACAAGCTCCCCAGAGCAGCATGCAGTGCCCTGTGAAACAGCCCAGAGGCGTTCCAGTCCCTGTGGCAGCTACATACCCGACCTGGCAAACTCAGAGCTCGCAGATGGGGCTCTTTCCTAAATGCACCTGCAACTGTAGCTCATAGTCTCACGACAAACCCTGGAAGAGTTTTCTGTGGAAAAAACAAGCAGTAGTGAAAGTTTATCAGGAGGAAAAGACATGCTGGATAGTGAAATTTTTAAAGAGAGAAGAACTGAGCAAAGATCATGCCCTACCAACATAATTATCAATATTAACATTAAAGAAGTGTTATTCGTGCAGAAACTGACAATGCAATGGCTTGGCAAAGTCCAGAAATACTCTTTAGTGCCTTAAGTTTTGATAGTGGAAACATTTTAAAAGATTAAAGGGAGGTATACAATTCACTTAATGAAATTTTATCTTTGCAACTAAGTTACGCAGCTACACTTGGTTTTTTTCTGCTTTATTGGGGATGGATCACTTTTTTAGGTGGGTCCAGATCAGAAGTAATGAGTGCTTATTGGATTAGGCATAGCTCTGGTTATTAGACTCCTGAAACTTGGAAAACTAACTTCTTTTCTTTTTTTTTAAGGTGCCTTGTTTGCTGCTTTGGGTATACGTAATAAGCAGGGAGCCTGGTCAGGTCATTTAAGCACAGGGGTGTACAGTGTTTGGAAGCAGGCTTTTGGATAGGTTATACCACACTCTAGATGAGCTACTGGGCCACAGAGTGCTGGAAACAGAAGTGGATGTTCCTCACACGGTGATAAACAGGTCGATTTGGATTAGGAGAGGATGCAAATGTCCTCCTGTTCAAAATTATTCGTAACTACCCTCCACATTGGTGCTGTCCCCTTTCTGTGGCCTTCATTTTTGGAGTGATACAGTTTGCCATCTTCAGTAGGACTACCCTATTTTAAAAAATCTGTGATTGATTGGAAATATTTTAGCTTAAAATGTTGACCTTTTCATTAAATACCAATTTTAATAAGTGTTTAAAGGTTAATTGAGAAATTTAGAGGAAGCGAAAACAAGAATTTGAGGTGGATTACAATTTCTCACTATTTAAAGCTACTTTTAGTTGAATTTTACTTGGTGTGAAGTTTTTTATGTATATTTCAGCAGAAGCCATACATACTTATTTTTTTGTGTTTTTGCTTTGGAAAGTGTTTTTAGAATTTGCTTGAAACAGCTTTAAAACCCTAGTATAGTAGTGTCTTGAATTTCACTGGGGCTTGCTTGATTATGTTGGCCTTTGGAATTGATAGTAGTAAGTTAACTCTTCTAGGAATCTAGACCCTTTTGAAAACTGACAAGAATTCCTTGGTTCCAGTGTCTTTAGGGAAGCGGGTGCTGCCCTGTCCGCCCTTGTCTTGTCTGTGTGCGTGTCCTGTCTGTGTCGGTACCTGCACGCTTTGTCTCTGTCCCATCTGCCCTCAGGTGTCTTCATGGGTTTTCCCCGGGTTGGTTCAGAATGGTCAGCTGGTCATGTTTCTGACAGTGTCATCTGACTGAGGGATGCTTCTCTGCTGATCTAATAAAACATGTGGCCCCTGTCCTCTGTATTGTACCTTGTGACTGTGTCTTCCCTCCTCACGTCATAGCACTCTGGGGAAATGTGTTGTCCCTTGCAGAGATAAAGCTGACAAAAGCCTTTAACAACAAACAAATTGGTTCTTCTGACGGTCCCCTTGTTCCCCTGCACCCGGGTTGAAAAGCTGTATTGAGTTTACGTTCAGCTAACACATCGCACACCTTTCTGTCCGTAACTGCGTTGTGCGCTTGGTGGAGGAGAGGAAGCTGCCCGGTTTTCTGAGTCCCCAGTATCCTGCTTACGCGGGGTTGTGTGTGGGCATTGTGCGCTTCGGCCAGGTGGCACCGCCTGACGCTGCCTTCTTTCTCACAGGGAAAGTGAAGCTGCTGCTGAAGGAGCTCTGGCTCTGTGTGAACTCGGCGCGCAGGCTGCCCGGCGACGGCCGCAGACGTGCCCCAGGTGAGGGAGACGCGCTTCGCACGGGCCAGCAGACGTGCTGACCGCAGGGGCTGCAGCCTCTGCCCTTTACTCTCAGGATCCTGAGTCTAAGGGAATGAGCTACGCACTTCTAACTACACAAAAGTGCTTTTCCTTCATGGTGACCTCCAGCTCAGCAAGCACATTGCGCTTTTACTATTTCAATGCAGCGTTGATCAGTACACTCAAAGAAAGCAGGACAGACACTTGAGACCGTCAAGCAGGTGAACGTGGAAGGCAGAAGGATGTGCTTTTTAAAAAATCGTTCAATGAGTTTGATGGCCTACGAGGATTTTGACTAAGTTCTCATACAGCTTGCCAGTTCCCGTGCTCAGAGGTCGTTCCTTGCACTTAGACGTTACGGAGATTGTCGGCTCTGTTGGCATTGGTAGAGCGTTCAGGGTGTTAGATTTGGAAATAGATGTCAGCCACTTCTAAAGGAAAGAAAGTCAACTGACTTCCACAAGACTGAACTATTTCCTAGTTCACTTTTTGTTATTGTACTAATTTCTTGAGGTGCCTGCTGCAGCCTAACATGACGGCACATGCCTATAATCCCTGCACTCTGGGAAGCTGAGGCAGGTAGATTGCAAGTTTGAGCCCAGCCTCGGTAGCTTAGTGACTTAACGTGACCCTATGTTGAAAATCAGAAATGCGGTGGGGGGGGGGTGGAGAGTAGTTCCCCATGAAGACCCCCAGGCTTATTCCCTACTACTATAATGAGTAACTAGGCAAACGAGTAAATACACAGCATGCAGTCAAGCTGGCTGCAGTGCGCCTGCAGCGGCCACGGAGGACCAGCATCTGTGGAACGCTGCAGATGCCTCATTTCTCGAATGTCTCCTGGATTCGGAAGACGGTCCCCTTAATGGCAAGGTGCTAATTCTTACCGAGGCTGCATTCAGACTGGCGAAGAGGCCTATGTGTTGAGGTTCTTTTAATCAGATTCTCGCCCCCTCCCCAGCCTGTGGTCTTGGAGGATGGAAACAGTGCCGGGGGGTGGGGGGTGGGGTGGGAGGCCCTCCCTGGCACCTGCGGCTGCGCCCTCAGTCCTGCAGTGTGGATGTGTCTGCTCCCTGTGGATGTGGGATTGCTCCCTGCATGCATAGCCGGGGGTCTTTTCCGTCTGCTGTGCCAGTCAGTAATTATATCTGAAGCACTTTTATGCTGTTAAAGATGCTATGAGAAAGGCCGCCTGATGTTTTTATTTAAAAACAAGCTTTTAGTGGCAAATTTGTTGCGTATGTTAACTTCCACAAGGTAGAATGGAGATCGTGGCATCTTTGGAATCTTACTACACTGTGAAATGCTTTCCTTTTTTATTTTTAACCCGTCATATGAAGATGTTACAAAATTAGAGCAGAGAATTTACTTTTCCAATTTTTTTAATATTTTCCATTACTGAGGCTCAAAACCAGAACATGTGGTAGTGTTCTCCTGTGAGGTAAAGATAGACCCCTTGTGAATTTCACAAGTTTTCCCCTGATTTCCCCTTTTCTTTCCTGGATCCTGTCCGGAACCTGTGTGGCCTTTCAGAGCCACCTTTTCTTCTTCTCTGACAGTTCCTCAGCTATCCTTAGAGTTACGTCTTTGATGCTTTGGGGAAATCTTGCTTATAGAAAGCCTGTTGTCACAGCTCGTGGGACTTTTTCCCAGTCTGGCCTGAGCCTGTGTTTGTGGGATGGGCACTGCCATGTGACCTTCCTCTGCTCAGAGCACTGCAGGGTAGGTGTTTGGGTCACAAAGTATCGAACTGTCACCCACTGAACACAGCAGCCCCGAGTGGACCTTGCCTGCTGTAGGTAGTGCTTTGATAATTGCCCAGCTATGATTTTTGTATTTCTGTCATTCCTTCTGAAAAGTTATTAGAATTAAGGAAGAGCTGTCCATTCTCCACTGTTTTCTCTTTGATTTACTGGTATTCATTAGTGTATTTGCACAGTTGCTTTTTCTCTGGACTGTAATTCAGTACTGTCCTAAATTGCAGCTAAGCTGTTCAGTTGAGGTGACTGGGGGCTTCTTCAGAGTGGCTCCCACGCCCTTCACACCCTTCATGTTGTTCAGTGTGCTTTGCTTTCTGGCCTTGAAGATACTTCAGTCTCAACTTAGGTCCTCCACCTTAGCCCTAAACTCCACTTCTTCCAGGAGCTCTGGATCCTCCGTGAAGCACGTTCACAACTCCCCAGCAGAAACAGTGGTGGGACCCATTTGTCTTTGCAGATAGTCAGTACCTACTAAAGTTCACCCAGATCAAAGCCCTGAAGGGTTGCGCTCTGGCTTGTGTGCCGCATTATCACCCAGTGTTCACAGACAGTCAGACCGCTCCCCTGCAGTGCTGTTACAGAAGTGGTCACCAGTGAGGTGAACTCAGGTCGATTTCAGGGAGGGCAGTGTCCTACCAGTCATGTGCTCAGAACTGCTCCTGCCCATTCTGCTGGCTAATGGAAACTAGCACCTGCCCGTTGTGTGTCCTGCTAGTGGATGGGCTGTGTCACTCCCCTCCACAATCCTATCCCACTTTTCATAGGAAGTGGTGTCTTTTAAAAAGTATTTTCTACTTCCTTGAACTTATGCCAGCATGTGGAACTGTTAGTATAAGAGTGCTCTTTAAAAGTTTGCCTGGTATTTTAAGTATTTAATCCCTATTTTTCCTCCCAGAAAAACCTGCCAAAGAAGACATCAGATCCAGAGTGTCTGAGGAAGATGACATGCTACCTCTGGCCCCAGGCAGCCCGCCCCGCTCCTCTAATGTGCAGACATGCCTTGCGGCGCTGTCCAGGGAGATGCAGGCTGATTTTGCTGCCTGGAAAAGTGTGGCCAAAGAGCAGCCCAGTGGTGTGAATCACAGTGCCAGCAGAGTCGTCTCTAATGAGGACAGGGATCTGGAGGCTTTACCTCGGAGTCCTGAGGACTGGGATGGGACTGGCTTTGCCCACCATGGTCATCTTTTGGACAGAGATCTCCAGGCTGCCATGGACTTCTTCAGACTTCCCCCTCCTCTTCTGTCTCCAGTGCCCTCGCCCCCTTGCATGTCCTCACCACAGCCGGGCTCCTTACCATCTGCGCTCACCTCTGTGAGTGTGTTCTCTGATGTGAGTTCTGCATGAGCATGTGGTCTGGGTCTCAGGTCTTGCCTTGACCCTCGAGTGTAGATGGGCTCAGGCAAAAAACTTGTCCTTCTAGCCAGTTTCCTCAAGGAGTATGTGAGATGTCAAGGAGGCACTCGTGCCCTTTGGGCCATCAGTGGACTGCAAGTTTTGCACTTTGTACTAAGCTTGTATTTTTATTTGTCTTTATCCCAACCAAATGCTAAGTTTCACTATAGGAAAATCTAAGAGTCTCTTTTTATCAGTGGAGCCTGCCGCATTCAGTGAATGAAAGATACGCTTGAGGCATGAAGTTACATCGATAGGAAAATCCCCACCGTCACATCATTCATGCCTGTTGGCCCCACATAGCCAAGGTCCCCACTTTGACATGATAGATTCATGTTTTGTGATCTGGAAAATTGTAGTAACTTCCTAGAGGACATTAGTGTTGATGAAAAGTACTTGCATACCATTTGGCATAAGGAACAACTATGTGTACTGCTCTGTCAAGGCAAGAGAGAGAAGAGATAGAAGGGAGGGGAGAGGAAGGGAGGGAATATGAACGAGTCTAGACACTGAGCTAGACTCGGGTGTGCAGCGGTGCATTTAGCCGAGCTGCTCCTGGGGAACTGGCAGTAGGTAAGTGACACCCAGTGAATGAAGATGCAGTCAGGCTGTTGAGGAAAGCCAAGAGACAGCAGTGGCCTAGATTGAAGAGAGCAGGGTTGTGGCATCAGTCGTGGGCATCAGTCAGTGTCCCCATGCCTCACATATGGGACACATGGCTATGTCACAGGATGGCCTACGGCAAGGGGTTGAGGGCTGTGGAGGACAGGGTGGGAAGGAGAGAGCCATGCAAGGGGCAGTTGTGATGTGAGGACGTGCCAAAACCTGCCTGGGCATGAGTGACATCTGGCGCGGGAGGGAGGAGGGCTGTGGATCCCAGGCTGTGTTTATTAGGGACCAGAAGGAGTGCAGAAGTAGGAATGCCTGGAATTGGAGACCGTAGAGCCTCGGCCCTGTGTGAGGGTCACAGTCATCACAAGAAAGCAGTGGAACGGGGCAAGGCCTTGGCAAGGGCACGCTAGGAATGGGTGAAGCAGCCTCGTGCCAGGCCTTTCTCTCGGGTGGGGACTGCGAAGTCCTTCCGGGAGCAGACCCTTTTCTTGATGCACTGCCTGACACTGGTGGCTGTTGAGGGGTTGTTGACCAATGCACCTCATCTTCCTTTCAGGAAACCTACTTTGGAGAGTGCACAGATTCCAGTGACAGCGACTCCACTCATCCTGGAAATCCTGCCGACTCTATTTCTGAAGATGATATAACTGAGTCACAAGATTATTTTGGTTTATCCAGAAAAAATAAAGCAAGGGGTGCATGGGAAGAGAAGCCCAGGTCACAAGAAGCCATCCAAGCTGTGAATGAGTGGACAGTGAATACAGTGGCCGCTGGTGGGCTTGCAGCGCTGACTGTGGCCCGGAGCAAGCCTCCAGCCACCTCCCCTGTGGCCCGGGAAGAGCCCTTGGTGGGGCCGTCTGAAATGCAGGCTGAAAGCCCAAGAGCTGCTTCCGGGGAAGTCAGAAGGCCAGGGGGAGTCGGAGAGAGCGCTGAGTGCCTGCAGGCCGACAGGACACACCACACGCCCAGCGGGAGTCTCTGGGGGGAGAGGCTGTCCTGCAGCCTAACGGGAGACAAGGACAAAGCCACTGAGAAGTCAGCCCTTCACAGGACGCCACAGAAGGAGCTTGGCAAGTCCAAAGGAGGATCCCTGCCATTTAGAATGGCGGGATCATGCACATCAGAATTTACCGAGTGGACACGTACTAATGAAGTCGCTTTGGAGGCAGGACGGGTGACCGGACCTGGCTGTCTGCAGAGAGTATCTGGAGCAATGACAGAGGGCACTGGAGATATGCAAGGGTCCACTTCAGAAGAACTGCCCGAACCCGAACCCGAAGAGGACTGTGGTGGCACAGGTGGTGCGGTGGGTCAGGCAGGGCTGGGTGTTAGAGCCGGTGTTTCCTCCTCTTCTCCCATGGCACCAGGGTATGTCTGCAGTACTCCGCAGGCTGCACAGTTAGGAAGCATCGCTGCTGTGGAGACTCCAGCCAAAGGAATCCCTCCTAAGCTGCACCGTTTAGAACAAAACTTACAAACTAAAACTTCAAACACACTACTTCGATCTGAGCCACCAGAACATTCTATACAAGAAAACAACCTGGAGAGCAGCTTGCGTTCTTTGAGTCCTGAGTTGGGAGTACGGGATATGAATGACCAGAAGAGCAGGGAGATAGAAGGCACAAAAATTATAAAAGGTTTGACCAAAATGTACTCTTTTCCTCTGTCAGTATTCAGGAAGGCAACAAAAGACGGACTCTGCGAGACTCAAGATCCAGGAATGGAGCTCACACTACAGAGGTCAGATTGGGCTTCACTAGCGGGTCCTCAGGCTGCCGTGGTCAGGAGTGGCTGTGGTTTTGTGAAGAGCACTTCGTGGCACCATAGTGATTTCCTAAGAAGTGCTGGTGAGAGCCCGAGAGTGAGCTCAGCACATGAACGGGAGAGTGGCTGTCAGTTTGATATGGCAGCACCAGCTCTCCAAAACAGAGGGTCAGGGGCCATGCCTCAGCGTCCTGGAGAAAGTGCCAGGCCTGTGGGACTCACAGCTGCTGCCGCACTGCTGCCCAACCAGGTGTCCGTCATCACAAAGCAGACAAGGCCCCCACAGACCCCAAGTGCGCACCCGGAGCACTGGTCACCAAACAGGAAGGCGCCGCACATAGCCGCTGGGAATCAGGCTAGCAGAAGGGAGACACCAGCAGCAGCAGAGCCCGGCGGCGAGGGGGAGGACACCGTCAGGAGCACGGAGGAAGTGGCTGCCCGGAGGAGCGCGGCACCGCGGCCTCCTTCCGCTTGGAGACATTTGGATCCTCCGACTGATTCTATACTGGCAGGAAGTTCGGCCTGTTCTGGGGACAGTGAGGTAGCTTTCTCTTCTGGAAACAGGCGTCCCTGTAGCCTGGAGGTTTCCAGGGGTGCTGCCACGCAGGATGAGGCGCAGATGCCAGAGCCGTCTCCTCCCTTCCCGGGTGAGGACGCACGTGGGGCTGAGCTGGCTGTGTCGGGAGGCTGCCCTGTGCGAGAAGTGCCCCGTGGGGACCCCGAGGCCCTGGCCGGCACCCTCAACCCGCCCAGCACCTCCCAGGAGGCGTCTGGAACGCCTGGTGCGGCTTTACCGGTACACTTTGTCACCCCGAGCGTCACCTTTTCATCGCCGTTGTGCAGCACAGCCGAGGCCCGACACCTGTCACAGAGCGGGCCCCTGGCTTCCGCCTTCTGCTGTGCAGCGATCCGGGAGGCCAGGGACAAGGACAGTGAGGTGGAAGGGAGCGAGAGCGATGTGGAGGCTGACGGGCTGGGCAGGGGACCACGGGATGCAACGGGTAACACCCAGAAGGCTTTGGGGAGCAGTGAGGCTGGGGGGCCCGAGACAGGAGCTTCTCTAGAGCTGGGCGACTTGACCTCTGCGCTGCAGGAGTTCAACCTCAGCCCTTCCCCGGACATCGACAGGCTTTCCGCCTCCGGGGTTCTCATGTTTTTCGAGAATTGTCAGTTAAGGGACTATAGTTCAGGGGACTCGATTTCAGAATGTTCTAGCAAGGGAACCCTAAATAAAGAAGTCGACAAAGAGTTAAAGGCACGTGACATATCAGGAGAGAGGCCTGAGGAGCAGCCCTGCGAAGAGGAGGCACCGGGGAGCCCGGGGGAGTGGGTGGAAGGGGAAGAGGACTGTTCTCTGAGGGCGCCCAGCCCGCTGGCGCAGTGCTCCTTGGAAATGCAGGCTGAGGTGCTCTCCAGCATTGGACAGGAGCTTGAGATAGGCCGCGGGGACTTTCAAGGCAACGATCCTGGCAGGTTACTCCTCTTAAAAATATATAACAGCCTGACAGTGGAAGATCTGAAAGACGTTCTACCTCTGGAAGTGGCCCCCCATCCCCCAGAACCACCCCTGCCCACCGCCACCCCAGACGTGCAGGGCAGCCACCTTGCGATAGGTAGGTCTCTCCCTGAGCACACTGGGAGTGGACCCGAGGACAGTCCCCAGGCCACTAAGCCTGCCGCCCCCGAGGAGGGTCGGGCAGCACCGCCCACCTGGTGCGCTGGCTCTGCCGCTGAGGCCATACCCCAGCACAGCCCCGGCTGTGAGGGCGCAGTGCGCAGGGCTCATAGAGAAGGCGCCATGGTGCAGGGGCAGGGGGCACTGGACGCTCCTTTTGCTTCCTTGGAATCTCCAGAGCGGGCCCCAGGAACCAGTGTCCCCGGACCCGCATCACAGGAGCCCCCGGGCAGTGGCTCCCCTGTGGGTGCCCAGGGCGCTGTCTCCAGCAGTGGGCAGAGCAGCAATTTCGATAAGAGCCGCCTGCGGAACAGGCCTGTTAAGCCCAGCATCTGGGTGAGCTCTCAAATATACGATCAGCCCTTCGAGCCTGCAAACATCACCTCCGATCACACGTATTATAACTCGAAACTGGAGCCGTCTGGGAAGAATAAGATCCGAGTGAAGATTCCCGGCAAAGATCTGCCTGGCAAACCCGCTAAGACTGCAGCGCCAGCTAGAGGCGACCCTCCTCCGTCGGGAGTGGGGGACTGTGGAAGCCTGAGGACCCTCCGGGGACAGGCGCAGCCAGTTGTGGCCAAAGCCGACACATCCACCCCCACAGACTGCACCCTGGATGCACTCAGCAGGATCCGGCAGGAGGTGGGGCCTCCCCTGCCGCCACTGCTCGCACCACTGGTTGCCACACCACCACGGACCACGCAGCCAGTGTCGCCCCTGAGGTCGCTCCCCAGCCCGGGCTCCCCAGGCTCCCCGGCCTCCCCCGCAGAGCCGCCCGCACTGTCTCCCTGGCCAGAGGAGCCCTCGCCTCCTCCCTCGGCCGCCTGGGCTGCGGGGAGGAGCGTGTCCTCGCCCCTGCAGTTCTGCGCAGCCACCCCGAAGCACGCGCTGCCAGTGCCAGGCAGGCTGCCGCCCTGTGCACCCAGTGTGCCCACTGCCACCGCTGCCTGCCCCCCGGAGAACTCGGTGAAGATCCTGGACACCATGTACCCCGAGTTATCCGCCCGGGCGCGCACCCTCAGCATCCTCAAGGGTAACCTGCAGCTGTCGCGGGGCTCTTCCACGGACGGGAAGACCTTGCCAGGGCCCATGAGCGCGCTGATAGGGCTCAAAGCCATCACGTCCTCGTCCACCGCCTTTGTCAAAGCAGGGGGTGACACTAACCAGGACAGGCCGAGAGACTCGGGGCAGGATTCGGGGGCGAAGAGAACACTGGCAGCTTCCACTCTGAGGGGAGCGAAGAGACTGCGCCTGGACAGTGAGTCCCCGGAACCAGAAGTGATGGAGGCTGCCTCCAGACACGGCCCCAAGAGTTCCCTGGGAAAACCCCCCCATCCCGAAGCTGAGCCCATAGAGCAGGAAGGCAGCGGGGCCACAACCACCAGTCCAGGGTCCCAGGTCCCTTCGAAGCCCAAAGAAACGGTGGAGTCACACAATGAAGCCATCGCTCAGGCACTGAAGAAGATTGCAGAGTCTTCTTTCGACCTGTTACCTGTCATTCGAAGTCACGTGCATGTTGGAAACATCTCTAAGAAGCCTGTAATGAGGGACCAGGAGAAGGAAGTCGTCTATGAATTTAGCACAACAAAGAAGGTATGTAGCTGCTTTCCTCCGAGTGTGTCGGGGATCCATGGGCTCTGGCAGGGCCCTCTACTGTCTACAAGGTGCACAAAAGTTTCATTGCAAGGTTGAGCGTCACCCGGTAGACAGCAGGGCACATGCACGCTGTTAGCCAGCTTTACACACTCTGCAATTTGAGACAAAATGTCTGATAGTTTGTACACATTGAAGGGGTTAACATTTTAAACGGGAGGACCATCTGTCAGAGGTGTAGTGGGACACACGTTTTGCAGGGAGAGTTTTTAGGACGGTTCCCCAGCAGTGGGTGACCCAGGTGAAACTGGAGGAGGAGGACCGCGATTGTGCAGGTTTCCAGCACAGCTGGTGAGGTTTCTGGAGCTTCCTATTTCAAGATCTTCATGGCTCCTCCGTCTATGATCCCTCTGACAATGTTATCCGCACATGCCTGGAGTCCAGCAGCATGAACATTTTGTTGTTTTTTAATTTTTACTTAAAGAGAAAAAAGACAACAGAAAAAAGGGTAGAAGTAATATAAAATTTCAAAAATATAAACATCAAGAAATCACTAGTTGAAAGATTACATATTGTCATCTTAGAAATAGTTGTTCAAGTTACAGAATTAAAGCATACATAGTGGGTATTCAAACAATGAGACTGCAAGAAGTTCTGTTCAGTGTTCCAACAAAAACTTAGTATTATGGTTATGTAAGACTTAAACTTACATGCAGTTATATCCTTTAGAGCACTTTCTTTTCCTCTCTTTTTTACAATAATTACACATTTTGGGTTTTATTACTCCTACAGTTCTTAATACTTTTTTTTGAAGATAATAAAACCAAATGAGACAAAACAAAATAGTCAAAACAAAAGAATGGACATAGTACATGATTTAAAAACAAAATACAAGGTGATCAATGTTGGTTACCATAAAGCCTCTTGCTGTCTTCAAAAGAATTGCCCCTATCATCAGGCATAATAAAATTGAACAAACAGTACAGAACAAAACCAATAAAGACAAAACACTGCAGACATTACAAGACTTTAAAAGAATATAATAGTCAAACCAGAATGGGTGTCATAGTGAATCTTACTGTCTTAAAAGTACTTGCCTGTACCCTGAGATGCTATACTATCAAACAAAACAGAATGGAAAAAAATCAGTCAAAACAAGACACTGAAAGCAATACAGGGCTTCAGATCAAGTTCATAGGAAATTAAACATGGTTACCTTAATATATCCTGCTAGCTGTCCATGCCATCAAGTCTAATACAAGAAGACAAACTGGAACAGAATAAAACCAGACTAAAGAGAACAATGAAAAGAGTATGGGTTTCAAATCATAATACAATTGCCTTCCCTTTTTAGATAATTCCTCTCCTTTCACTTTCACAGGGTGCACTGTACAATTTGTATCCCAATAACTCCTTTAGTTTTTAGGTTAGGGAAGGAACGGCTGTTCACCTAAGTGATTCTGAACCTTTTTTTAGCCCTGAGCATGATCTCAAATTGTATCCATTTGCCTACAAGAGCTTCAAGGTTTTCTTTCTTTGTAGCTGATAGTTTTCCATTGTATAAAAGTATCATGGCTTTCTAGCCCATCTGTAGCTGATGCTCAAGCTACACCCACTCTTCTGGTTCCCTGTCACGCAGGGACAGGGATGTTTTCTCATCTTTGACTTTCAGTCTATAACCCCTCTTTGGGGTTAATTGTATTTCTTATATAGCGCATCTTGATGGACCCTATCTCCTGATCCACTCTGCCTGTGTTTCTTTTTATTGGTCAGTCGAGGCTATCCATGCCAGTGACTGGCCCACCTTCTCTGCCTCATCTCTGCCATGCTATGCTTCTGTCATTGTTTGTCTACTTTTCCCCTTCATTCCACTGTCTGCTCTGTTCAGTGAACCCCCTCTGCCACTGTTCCTGAAACCATGGTCTTTTTTTTCTCTCTACAATGTCCTTCAGTATATTTTATAGGGTTGAATTGGTGGTCATGATCTCCCCTAGTTCCTCTTTGTCATGGAAACATCTTGTTTCTCCATTAATTTTGAGAGATGGTTTTGCAGGGTACATTAATCTGGGTTAGAGGTTGTTTTCTTTCAGGACTTTAAATCCTTCACTCCAAGCTCTTGATTTGATGGTTTGTGTCAAGAAGTCTGTCATGATTCTGATGGGTTTTCCTTTATAGGTGATCTGTTTCTTGTCTCCGACAGCTTTTAATATTCTGTTCTTGTGTTGAATTCTGGGATGTTGATTATTATATGTCTAGGAGTACATCTATTTTGGTTATAGTTGGCTGGAGTTCTGTATGCCTCATATATTGGAATATCATGTCCTTTTCCTACGCTTGGGAAGTTCTCTTTGATTATGGTGAATACCCTTTGTATTTCATTTGTATTTACACCTGCTTCTTCACTCACATTTTTTATTCTTAAGTTATAGGTCCTCTTGTCATTTAGCCTTTGTCTTGTTACTTTCTGGTTCCTTGTTATGTTTAAAAGATTTTTCCTTTCATGATTGCAAGCTGCAAACCTATCTTCAAGGTTTCTTTCAAGCAGTTTTGCCATCTTTCAATGGAGTTTTTAATTTCCTGGTAATCTCTTTGGATCTGTTTCATGTATTCTAAATTTTTTATATTCTTCATTGAAGGTTTCCCTCTTTCTATGCTCCTCTATTCTTTCATCTGTGTCTTCTTTAGAGGTGCTTAGCAATTCTTTTATGTTTCTCGTACCTTCTTTTACCTGTAATAATATTTCTGTTCTAAGTTCTTTTATAGCTTCATGAAGTTGTTTCTTTGTTTTGGTTGCTGCTGCTTCAGAAACTGCAGGTGTGGGACTCCCGATCTCTTCTGTGCTCACATCTGGACCAGTACTGCTTGGGTTGGAGGCCAGAGACTGCCTTTTGCTTCTTCCTCTTGTCATGTTTCTGATTTCTTCTGGACAAGTGGGTATTGGGGTCCCCAGCACTCCCTGTGTTGGTTATAATTACTCTGAAGTGTGTTGGCCAGGTATTTCTGCTGTTTGCTGCTTTTCCCAGTGTACTGATGGCTACTGGAGTGTAAGCAGGGCGGGACAGGCCAACTCCTCCCTTCTGAGCTAGTTAACCGCTGAGAATCTTCACCACATTAGTGTGGGCCAGGTGGGTGGGTTGTTAGGGAAAGCTTTAGGGAAACCTAGGTCGTAACTATTGGCCTGTGCGGAGAGGCAGGGCTCAGTCCAAGGAGTTTCCACCAGTCTGCTCTGAGCTAGAAGTGGCAGAATGAAGCCGGCTGCAGTTCTGTCTCCAGGCTTATGGTACCCAGCTCCAAAATGGCACCCAGTCAGTCTCCCACTGCCACAGGAGAATTGAGTCCCATACACTCACCACCAGCCAGTGCAGTTCTGTGGTCTGCTGCTCCCTTACACCACCATGTCTCCCTGCCAAGGCCTTTGGGCTTGCTGGCCACCAGCCTCATTGTGTCCATGTGTCTCTGGGTTCCAACAGTGCTTCTGGCGCGATTGTTTTGGCTCTGGTGTTAGCGCCACCAGCTACCTCCTTGTTCTGTTTAAGTTTTTCTTTCTTTTCTTTTTTTTTTTTTTTTTTATTCTCTCATTGGGCTTCAGTTTTCACTTTAGTTTCTTCCTGGGATGAGAGGAATTCTTTCTTTGCTGTGTTCTCTAGAATGCTGTATTCCAGCATCTGCACTTTGTCTCAGAGAGGCTGTTTACTCTGCTGCTTACTGTTCCACCATCTTCCCAGACCTCCCTGTTGGTTTTTGATTAGGGTGGTAGATCGATTCACAAGCTTGGTTCTCTTCATGATTCTGGTTGCAAACCAAACTGGACCAGAATAAAGTCTAAATTAAGAACTAAATCAAATCTTCTCATAAGATCATCATTGAACCCAACCATTGAATTTGACTTGGTTCTTGTCCAGCTCATTTTGCAACCAGAATGATAGAAAAAGTCAAGTTTATGAACTGAGACACCACTCTACTTTCTTGGAAAACCCCAAAAGTTTTTTTGGTTTTTTGAATGAATGAGTATCCAATTGCTGTTTAGTGATGCTCTTCCTGAAGAAGGAAAGAGTTATCCAGTGTTCTCACATCTGAGCAGCACAGGCGTAAACAGGAGAATGGCAGTAGGGTTAGAGGACGGAGGCTCAACACATTCAGATTGTTTTGGCAAAACCCAGGAAATGGGCACTTAGCAAGAGGTGGGAGTGCCCGTAGGCAGCTAGATCTCTTAACCTGCCCGGTGGCCTCTCTGGACTGACCACCCACAACAAGGGGATGGACCCAGAAGTGTGTACCCCTGCCAGCGCTGGCATTTTATCAGGCTTAGCATTGTGGTCCATCTTCCAATACTGTGTGATTACATTTTGCTAATAATTATTGGTTGTGTGACTTGGTATTTATTAGGTGGGCTAAAGGGAATCATGACTGTCGTTTGCTTTTTTGTTTTTTTCCAATCCAGCGTTTAGCAGAGTGTTTGCTTCACTCCATTCTCTCAGAGCTCAAGACTCAGAAGGTGTCTGAGGACCACAGTTACATGCACGCGCTCTGCAGAGTGTACGTGGGTGTTTGTCGGCAGCTGGGAGACTTGGCAAGAGCCCGCTTGTTTTGCTACAGTCTCCTAAAGGAGGGTATGTGTAGACCAATTCTTGTATTGAGAATAATACCGTTGTATTTCTTATCTAGTAATCGGGGAATTGTTTGTGGGTTTACTGTTGTGTATGTTTGAAAATAGTTGTTATGTTTTGCGCATGTATTAGAGGACATAAATAGTGAGCCTGGCTTTGAGTAGCATAAATGTAAATGGCTAAGTAAGTTTACTCAGCACCTACCTTTCCGGTGGAACATAAATGCTGAGGTGTATCTCGTGACTATGCAGTTCATTCCCATGTTACTGGCAGCTGACAGGAAGTACAGGAAGGCCTTTAGGTGACAAGCCGGACTGCTGTGCTCTGCACTGGACAGGGCAGCTCTGGGCCAGCACTCACCAGCTCGTGAGCACAAGCGCTCAGGGAGGAACTGGAGTTAGGTGTGAGCGTTACTTGTGACCATCCTTTCCCTACTGTTGCTTCGGTCTCTACTAGGATCAAAGCAGGACTCTGTTGCCTCAGATCGTCATGCCCCTAAATCAGGAAGCGATATTCCCGTGCAACTTAATATGATGCCAGGTCTAAGTTGCCCACTTGTAGGTTTTTACTCTTCTAGTGGAAAGGAGAGCAACACTGTCCTTCCAGAGTGTACTACCCAGTGGAAGATAGAGACAGCAGACAGGAGTAACAACACAGTGAGGGACTCGCGCTGTGGGCTCAGATGGGAGAGCTTGGTGGAGCACATGTGTGCTGGAGCTGGTCCTGTGCAGGTCAGGGAAGCAGAAAGAAGCCCATCAGGGCAGACCGTGGTGAAAATGGGCTTGTTCCATGGCCTTCCCTGGCAGTTGCCACGAGTCAGGAGCTGCAGGGACTGAGGGCCACAGTGGCGTCGTGGAGACGGGCAGGCCTTGGTGTTAGTGGGCTGTGGGCTCTGCCAGTTGCTTTCCTGTGCTCCCTGCAGGCTCCCTCTCTCCCAGGTCCCACAGCTGCATCAGGGCTCATTCTCCTGCCCACACTCAGGAGCTGTGCGACCTGCTCTGGACCCGTTCTCCTTGCTCTGCATCCAGGGCCCATTGCACTCCTTACAGTGTCTTCTCTGGTGTGATTGTGGTCTCTCTCTCCCACTGGAGTGCACGTTGGGAGAGGGCGGGAGTTTATCTTGTCCCCAGCATGTCTCCACTCCAGAAGGACTCACGACTGACAACCAAGACCTGTATCTGTTATGAATTTATGTAGTCTGAGGAGTCCAGAATCTTTCCTTGTCAAAATAACTTCTGATTTTAGCAAGTCAAAGTAGGCACTGAGTATACACTTTGATTTCCCCATTCTTTTAAGACACCTGACAATGTTAAAATATAATAGAGAAAGTTACAATGATGCGCTTTTGTGACAAATAGGGCCAAAAGTTTTCATTGACTGGCATAGTCATGTATTAGAAGAAACATTTTAATAAGATTAACACGTGTATTTATTTATTTGGTACTGAGGATTGAATCCATGACCTTGCGCTTGCCAGGAGGGCATTTGTGCCACTGAGCTATATGCCCAGCCTTAGCACGTTTATTAAGTAATGCAGAAATTCCACTCAGGTACATCGCCCAACCCAAGTAGACGATTCCTTACATAGGCTGTTACGCACAGGTGTCCACAGCACCGTGGTTGATATTAGCCCATAGCTAAAACCAAATGTGCATCAGCAAGTGAGTGAGAAGGAAATCGTGATCTGTCAAGCAGGTGAAGGCTGTTGACCGGTACACTGGCAGGTCCAGTTAGCGTGCCAGCGCCCAAAGGCCGTGAGTGAGTCTCAGATTGGGGCGAGTGGGGAGGGCAGGCAGAGTGGAACGCGCCCTGCACCCATCATGGGTGGGTGCGTGCGTGACAGGAGCCCTGACCCAGGTGACAGTCGTCAGGCCCGGCTTCGAGGGAGGGGGGTGTAGGGTGATGGTGTGGGCTGTGGCAGTGGGGGGAGGATGGTTTCCTGGATTTACGTGTTCATGAAAATTCATCGATCTCTCTGCAGTGTAGGTGATTTTGTGAATAGGTAAGCCGGATTGTAGAAGAAAGTATTTACAAGATGAGTGAAGAATCCGTATATTAAAACCTCAGGTCCTCTATCCTGAAAGGCAAGTGAGTGCATAAACATGTCCAGGAAGGCATAACTCACCCAGAAGAATTTGGGGCTACAGAAACTTAGAGAAAGAATTTTGTCCACTTTTTATATGTCTGAGAGTTTTTTTCTTTTTTTTCATATAGTTGTGTGTTTTTACTGTTTAAAATTGAGCTAAATAAAGTGTGACAAAGGAGAGAAAAAGAAGAAAAGAACGTGAAATATTGGTGAGACCAGAGCCAGTGGGCACTCATGGCCAGCGTGTTCGGCTGCAGGAGGCCGTGTGAGGCACCAGGGAAAGGAGTTGTATTTGTTTAAGGTTTTTAAATCCGTTCACTTGGTCAGACTCAAATGTTTCTTGTATTGCTTTCTTTCTTGTAGATTTTCCAGAGTCTGAGAAACTGACTTTGTTTATCGCGAACATGTGGCATGATGTGTTTGCTTCCCCGTCAGTGATTAGCAAAGCCATGCAGCTGGTTGCCAGGCAGCGTGCCAGAGGGGAGGTTCTGAGCTGTCTGAAAGCCTTTCTCAGCTGGGAAAAGGTGAGCATGTTTCCATGTTTCTTCTCCTCTGTCCCTGTTTGTAGACCCCTAAATGCTATCACTTGGTTTTGTGTTTAGTTTGGCTTAGTTCAGAAGTGTTCAGAGATACTCGTCATCCTATTAGATCCTTTAAAGTATCATTCCCACCTAAGCTTATGCATTAAGTATTCATGAGCCATTATTCATGAGTATTCATGAAGAATTATAAACCATGGACCATATTAATTTCTGAGGGTATGTTTTATCTACTAATGATGACTAATGAAATGCATACCCATGAGTATGTGAATAAAGGGCTTGGAGTGGATCCATAAGTCATTTGATCTGCGGTAGATACTTTGGTGAAAAAGTGGATACCTGTATTTCTTCGTGGTAAGCCTTTTCTGAATCTAGTGTGCTGTGTTTTTCCTTTTGGTTGACAGAACTAGTGTTTGTTCTGAGTCGTTTGTTCTCATGTGGCAAATTCACTCTTTTGTCTTGGGTTGCTGACCTGTGAAAGCAGGCAGTGTGATCAGAGTGCATGGTGAATGTGTAAGTGTAGAGCTTGCCCTTCCCCTCAGAATGCTTCCCTTCCCTGCAGACACGCGTGCCTCATTGGCACGCTGCATCTTGCGGTGTTTCTGGAAGTCCCTTGCTGAGGGTCTCCAGGTGAGTTACTCCTACAGGGAAGGCTGCTGCGGGCGCCATCAGGGCAGAAGTGGCACACAGCCATCGCAGTGTGTCCTTGTCCACGCTAGTCCTCAGATACGGGACCACGCAGAGTTAGAGGGAAACATTCAGCCAGCTCTGGACAGCCAGGCAGCCTTGCCCGGCTCCGAAGGGGCTTCCGGGGCCGCTTCAGAAGGCGTCGAGAACCAGGAGAGAAGTCTGTCCAGAGTGAGGAGACATTTTGAGGGCAGTTAATGGCAACATGTCTTTAATTGTAGTAAATTTTAAAGTTGGGCTGGAGATTTAGCTCAGCGGCATAAGAGCCTGCCTTGTAAGCACATGGTCAAGAGTTCAAACCCTGGTCCAAAAGTAATAATAATAATTTTAAAAATGTACATATTCACATTTTTTAGTCCCACCTCATAGTATTTGGATTGATGTTCTTTTATTCATTATTTTTGTCTCATGAGGATCCAATTAATAAGCGGTAAAACTTACTCTACTTGAGGTTGATTTTCCATTTTTTTCCTTTTCTTTTGATGAGCATGTATTATTTTAATTTTTTTAAAAAAGTCTTTATCAGGGATAAACTAAGCATCACCACACCTGCCTGGCAAGTGCCGGGTCCTGAGTTTGATTCCCAGTACCAAATAAATAAAATTTTAAAATCCTCATGGTTTCTGTATGTAGTGGAATTTTGGGTAAATATTTGTTAGGCTTTTGTTTTGTTTATAGACAGAAAAGGAAAGACTGTCTGTTGGTCCAGAGTTAGGTGAATTTGAAAAAACAAGTCTGCGGTCACCTGTTCTGCAGCCTGTCGAGCCACACCCGAGTGCCTCTGGAGGGCGCTGCTCTGGATTCCCGCTGCTCCTTCAGAGGCCAGGAGCCTTTCTGGCCTGGGGTTCTGGGGGCTTCCTCAGTGAGGAGCACTCACCTCCCATGCATCAAGCCCTGGGTTTGATTCCCGCCATGGGCTGGGTCATAGTGGTACACACAGCCATACACGGCCCCTCAGAGGAGATAGCTCTTATCCAAAATAATTGCAACCAGCAAGCTTCAAATTTCAGTGTTTTTTGTTTTTAGAGATGCCTGTATAGACTTTCTGTGCTGAGCATCCCTAGACTGCAAAGCGCAGATTTCTCTGAATTGAAAACTTTGAGCGTCACATACTCAGGTTTCAGGGCTCCTTTCAGACTGGAGGTGTTCCAAATTGCCCTGCAGTGTGGGAAGGAACCCTCCCTGCCCCGGGCTTCTGCAGTGGAGTTGATGCCGTGTGCAAACAGCCTCTGCTTGTAGGAAACACTCCCTGACTTGACTTGCTAGCCACGTGTAAGCCTCTTTTAAAAGCTTTAAACTCATGAATCTTGTTCTCACTATAATCAGTTGTTATAGAAGTGTCTTCACTTTGACCAGTGATTAATCTTATATTGATTTTTATTTAAAAAGTTAACATCTAAATGATTGGTCTTATTTATAAACTTCAATAACTTACCTTTGGTTTTAAGGTAATCATGAACTTAAGATACGTACCACACAACACATCAAACTCGATCTTCAATCTAATTATCAAAATCTTTCTGAGAAGCAGTGTTTGAATGTAAAAATCTAATTGAGATTGGAACATAAGTTGTATTAAATATGTAGACATTGTTCGAATTCTCCTAAACATTTGTAATTAGTGTCATAATTCTAATGTGAAGTACTATAAATCATAATTATAACGTAAGCAGCAAATTCTCAGCACTTCTTCATAGCATAAATGAAATACATGTACAGTAATACCTTGGTTCACGAATGCTTCCGTCCGTGAACCCCACTTCAGGTTGACAAACACAGCCACTGTCATCTTCCCTGCTTGAACACAACTGAATGTGGCCGTCTTCCCCAGAATCGTGGAATGAATTAAGTTCGTGAACCAAGGTACCCCATACATTATCACGTGTTCACAGACACTGTAATATATATCCGTATGTATAATACAAAGAGTGAACAAGTAAGGATTGAATTCTCTTCATGTCTAAGTGTGTTTCTGCATCTTCTGAGTGTGCAAAGTTACTGACTTCCCTGAGGGGGCGAGTATTTGCCTTTTTGGTTGAGTTTGGCTTGTCAGTTATGTCTGGACTGTGATTTGTTTTTGGGTTATATGATAGCTTGAAAGCTTTGAGAACCTATCCGGTTACTTATGGGCAAGCTACAGATGAACATGTTGAGGCCTTCAAACAATAAAGCTGATTTCCGAGCTCAGGCCTTGTCCTGTATTGAGGATATAAGTCTCTTACATATGTTTTACTTTTACCCTGGAATTCACTCACAGTACTAGTGGAAACGAGAGCCAGCACAACCGCTTCGGATGTGGGTGATTCTTATAAAGCTAAGCATACTTTAGCCAAGGGTCCAGCAGTCCCACGCCTAGATGTTTATTAAGATAAGTTTACATGCCAAGACTCATATGTCAGTATTCCTAGAAACATTCAAAAGCAGGAAACTGCAAGATGCCTGATGCCTGTCAGCAGGCCAGGTGATTGTTCAGTAGTTACACGCCCCCATGGCAGTTTACCACAGCAGTGAGAAAGAGTACTTACAGCGTGCGGGCAGCGGATGGATGAGTACACACAAATGGGAGAGAAGCTGGGCGTAGTTGTCCAGGAAGGGCTGATTCAATTTTATGAATTTCTGGGAAGGACAGACAGATGTCCAGTGTCAGAAAGATTTATAGGATTTAATTTTTTTTTTTTTTTTTTTTTTTTTTTTTTTTGTCTTTTTCTTTTTTATCGGTACCGGGGATCGAACTCACAACTGCCTGCTTGTGAGGCAGGTGCTTATGCCGCTGAGCTAAATACCCAGCCCCTGGATTTAATTTTTTTATTAGTGTAACTATACTTGTCTGATTTGAGTTGATACAGATTTACCTTCCTGTGGGGATCACAGCTAAGCACTTTTGTACTGCAGTGAATTCAGCATCCTGCCTGTAGATTTTTACCTGTGCTAGCAACTGTCTTCTGTAATCATTTTACCATCAATAGTATGACTGGGGTAAACACAGCTTCTCACTCCAAATGTAACCACTTCAGAAAGTTATGTTGTAAGATTAAAGGCAACTCATCTGGTGCTAACTGTAATCTATCTCTCTCTCTCTCTCTCTCTCTCTCTCTCTCTCTCTTTCTCTCTCTCTCTCTCTTTCTTTCTCTCTCTCTCTCTTTCTTTTTTTCTTTTGGTACTGAGGATCGAACTCATGACCTCACCCGTGCCAGGCAGGTGCTGTGCTACTGAGCTATATCCCTGGTCCACTTACTATAATCTTTGAGATTACTTGTGTAAGATGTTCTAGACTTGAGACTCTGAATTGTGTTTTTTAATGTATTTATTGTTTCATTCTCTAGAATGCTCCTGTAGATGTTGGCATCATGGTTTCTAAGCTGCTTTTGACCATACAGTTATGTCCAAAAACAGAATTCCAGCCCAGTGAGAAATACGGGGAGGACCTGAGTGATAACACTTGGGAATGCATCTTTGCCATCGATCTGCTCTGCTCCCATCAGAAGTGGGTCTGGACACACGATAACATCATAAGGTTGGCTGTTTTGCTGACTCCCAGCTCAGCTATTGCATTGTAACTGTAAGCCTGTGGATGTGGAGGTGCAGATTCCCAGCCTTTCCTTTGCTTGAGTTTCTGTAGTGTTTCTTGTTACTTTCCGTTGTGCTCTGTTACTGTCGCTTCCCAGTGGAAATGGCTCGCAGGGAGGCTCCCTAGCATGTCCTCAGCATCAGCAAATCCATGTGGAATGGAATGTAGTCTTTATCTTAGAGTGCAAGTACCCTGAAAACCCACAGGCGCAGAAGCATTCAGAAGTACGGAATGATAGCTGCTCACCCAAGAGAGAGTTAGGCCTGGTGTTCCAGGCACACACTGTGTCCCTGTCCTTCTGGCCCTGCCCCTGCCACCTGCAAGAGACCGGAGCACACTGTCACACAGACACTGCTCACAGGCCTTCACTCTCCCGTTGAGCCCTAGCTGAGAGAGACTGGCATGAGGGAGTGTTCTGGAAGCATTCACCCATGTTCTCAGAACCCTGACGACTGCTTTCTGTGGGAACGACACTTGAGAGGACTGTCTGCAAAGGGTGCTCTTCCCCAGCACTGGATGTCTGCGTGGCACACCGCAGGCACTGAGCTGTAGTCCACCTGTAGAGTGGAGTTTAGCTGCATCGCTATAAATAGACCTTTATGTGCGGACACAGAAGAGCATTTCACAGTTACTGAGGAAGTGGCCAAGCCTGTGAGTGCCTGTGTGAAGAGGGGCAGCTTACGGACGCCTCCCACCCACCCCGTAGGAGTCCAGGAGGCAGGCCCTTCTGTCCCTCGCTGAGCAGGGCCAGAGCCAGCAGCTGCCAGCATGCTCCGCCCACAGTCCACCGTCCTCCCGCCAGTGTGAGAGGGAGGCTGTCAGGATGTCCCCTCTTCCCCCGGCTGGCACGCGCTACACTGTGCTGTTTGCATACCTACAGGGAGGCCGTGCTGGAAGAGGCCGAGATGACAAGTGGGAGTTTCCTGGGTCGGCTCATGGGAAGCAGCTTGTGTTTCACTTTTGTGTGCTTCTCTCTTTTCTAGAGTTCCTTACAAACACCAAGCAAGATCGCAGGGCCCTTTGTCAGAAAGAGCGCGGAGGGCGGAGCTGGCGCTGCTTCCCGCTCTTTAACCCCGGAGCGTGCTTTGATTTGTGATGTCCGCCTCCCTCCGGCTCAGCTCTGGGTGCACCTGGCTTTGTTTGTCTGAGAACCTCCCTGTTTTCTGGAACTCAGGCTGCCTTCGCACCTGGGAAATCCAGAGTTTATCATTAGTGCTGGTGGCTGTAGGACACCGTAAAAAGTGTTAGAACAAAATCAAGATTCAAGCCTGGCTGTAGCCCCTTTTAAGCCAGCGTGGGCACAGACATCCTGAGTGGGCAAGAAGGGAGCTTCCAGTGTTGTCTGTTCCCATGTAGGGGACACGGGCAGCTTCTCGGCGCGCCCTATGTTCAGTCACGGTCCAAGGGCTCGTCGGCTCGGTTGTTCGAGTACTGATGCCCACGGGCCTTCCATGTTTGCTTTACAGTAAGGAGCTGTGGCCCGTGATGGATAAGTGGATAAAGTACAGGAAAGGACACACGAACGTGGCGTACACTCCTGACGTCATCATCGCATCCATCCTGAGGCTGATTGGTGAGTTGCTTTGCTTCTGCTGTGATACTTGGCGGAGGAATCAGCTCTTCAGCTGGCGGAGCAGGTGCCGTGTGCGCCACCCTCCTCCCTCCTGCCCAGTCCTTGTGTACTAGATTGTGTCCACCCTCGTCAGAGATTAAGACCTGTCACTTCGGCACGTTGTACTCAGTACTGTGCACATCAGAGCATGTGAATTGCTAGGAATAGTCTCATTTGGTAATCAGGATATCTTTCCAGATGTTCATACTCCCCAGTTAAAATCACCTTTCAGAAAAGCTTTGAATGAGCCGGAGGCGGTGGCACAAGCCTGTATAATCCCAGCACTCAGGAGGCTGAGGCAGGAGAATTGCTACAATTTTGAGGCCAACCTCAACTACCATAGCAAGACCCTGTCTCCAAAAAAAAGAAATAAAAAAGAGCTGGGGATGTATCTCATTGCAGAGGCCCTGGGTTCAATGCCTAGTACTCAAAAAAAAAAAAAAAAAACCTACAAAAATACTTTGGATGAGTCGTAGTTTCTCCTTATTCTCAGATCTAAGGAAGACCTCAGTGGTGTGTAGTAACGGGAGTAGTAATTTGTTTTTTGAGATGGGCACCCTGCTAGCTGGCCCAGGTGCAGGTAATAAGGTTACTTGTGGTGTGAACTCTTAAGCCTTATCAGTGAGCCTTCGTACTGTTTGATTGAAGTCCCCTAGTCCAGCGTGCATGGGAAGGGATCCGTTTGCCTACTGCGGAATTTTAGCCTACATTGTTAGTTGAAAATAGATGACTCAGAGGCATCTTCAGATGGCAGCAATCTGAGAGCAGCCCGATTCACCTCCCGTCTCCTCACAGATGAGACTGTCGTGATGGAAGGCTGTCAGGCTCGTGGCATCAGCCGGTGGAAGTTGTCCTGAACTCTGCCTTTGCTTAAAAGCTCAAGTGTTTGTTGGCTTTGCCTGCAGTGGTGACTTCCCTGAAGTCATGCTCACACGCTTCCCTGCCGAGATTGTGTCTGCACTGTGCAGATGCCCACGTGCTCACCCGCCTGCTTTTCCACACGCAGGCTGTGCACACGGGTGTGCGGGGAGGTTACGTGCCCATCTGAGCTGACTGGTGAGAGTCCCCGGTTGGGCACTCCTGGCTGCTTCTCCCCTGTGCTCGGGGGACGGGGCCTTTGAGCTGTGCACAGCGGGTTCTGAAGAACAGCCTCATCGTGAGACGCTGGTGACCTCCATGCAGATCTGCAGTCCCTGCTGGGGGGCCGGGGAGTGGATCTCACACTGGCACCCTGGGGCAGCACTTTCCGAGGAGCCCTGCCACGTTGTGTCAGGAGCATTTCCCACCTGACTGCCGAGAAAGCCTATCCAATTGTGTGTGAATGAGAGAAGAGACTGTTGAGTGTTTTGTTTCCTTCCGGAAGGCAAACTGCTTTTTAAGTCTTGATGTTTCACGTTGAACCTGCTTTCACCTCATAGGTGCCCATTTTAACTTGAGGATTTTAAGATTTAACATTACAAGAAGGAAAACAGAAACGTAAAATTTTTATGAAAAGTTAATCAATATTTCGCCAAAGTCCATGTGCACTTTGTTTTGTTTCCTCTAGGTCGCCTGGGCCAGTTGGGTTTAAAGGAAGGATTTCCAACTACTGTGAAAAATATCAGTTCGGTTATTGGTATGTTCATACAGCACGCTCAGGATGAAGGTAAACTTGCTTATGAAATGGCTTTCGCTGACTGTTTATGTCAACATAGTTCTGCGGGGCTCGGTTCTGTGCTTGTCTCCCTATCTGTACACAGGGGACATCGCCTGTGTGCGTGGGCGTGTGTGTGTGTGTGTGTGTGCGCGCGCGCGCGCATGTGTAGTCTGGCTGTTTTGAGTGGCCTGCTTACTCACCTACGCAGCGCTGGTGGGCAGTGCCTCCCTGAGGAGGAGAGGACTTTCTCCTGCCATGAGCCACTTTCTCTGTGCTGTTGGCTTAGCCTGACCCCATGGGGCCTTCTGCTGGAGCTGTGTCCTGCCTGTCCCAGCTCATAGGAAGTAACACTGCCTGGCGGGACACACAGCACTCCTGTGTGTGTATGTTGGGGTGCAATGGGGAGCCTGGAAGGGAGCCTTAGGAGCAGATCTGTGTGGTGGGGTTTCGTTCACCGTGTGCGTCCTGCACAGTGTCTGATCCTGTGTCTTTCTTTCTTGTGTGAAAGCTTAGCTCGGAGTACTGCTTAGTGATGAATCCAGTTTCTATTTTGAGTATTTGCAGGCAGGAATAACATGGTTAATAGCTCCTGATGAGAATCCCTGCACGGCACCCAAGAGGATCTTGACTTTGTGGGCCTCTGCCTTCAGCTTGCAGGGAGAGGCTTGCTGTTCTGAGCTCACCGAGAGCAATTAGAAGCTGCTTTCCTCCCTCTGGGATCCCTTCTGGGCTTCAGAGTCACTGCCCATGCTCCTCTGCGGAAACAGTGTCTTCCCCAGTCTGGGCCCACGTGTCCAGATGTGAGAGGGCCAGCACGAGCAGGCTCACTGTGCTGCGGGTCCAGCAGGACCCTGTGTGAAGGGGAGGAGCCTCACCAGGGCAGTTGTGGGCTAGGGAGCACAGGCTACTACTCGCCTGCACTGAGGCCAGGGGAAGGTGGTCACCAGGTGCAGTGTAGGGAAGGGCTCTCCCGGCCCCGTCGGTCGAGGTCTGCTTCACTCCGGACAGAGCTCTGTGCTTATTGCCAGGTTTGGGTTTCCTGCCCCTGCAGTCTGCTTACTGCTGAGAATAAGAGCTTCTCCCCAGTGGTGTTCCTCCTGTGCCCGCTCTCCGCATCGGCCTCTGCGCTCACAAGCTGTGGGAGCAGTTGGAGCACGTCCGTTGTGCTGATGTGCTCAGCACTAGCACGGGAACGGGGTTCTTGGCTCCTGTGGTTTCCTTTAAACACAAAGGGAGCTTCCCACCTTCAGCAGTCCACGCTCTGAAGTGCTCTAAAATTGGAACCTTTCTTAGCACTGACATGACCCCACAGAGTGGAAATTTTCATACCATGGAACTTTTCCATGGACAAAATGATTACAGATGCATAAAATCGCCTTTCGTTTACTGGGATAAGTGTGCACGCACCTTGTGTGTTTAGAGCTGAGTCGCATCCCCAGGATACCTCATGTGGATGCTAAGTATTCCAGAACCCAAAAGAAAGCTGAAACCTCGGGTCCCACACGTGGACAAGGGCCAGTCATCAGTGCCCTGTGGGGCAGTGCAGCACTCACAGAAAGCCAAAATGTGGCTGATAAGAAACTGAGTTTACCTACACCTCAGTTGAACAACTCCCAAATGAACTCCTGCTGACATAGAACCGTAACGATGCAGCATAACAGTTCTGCCGGAACCACACAGGGGTTGAGATGTCACTGTGTGGCACAGGATTGGGTGCTCCCTGTCGGGTTTCACTGGGGCCCTGTCCAGAGCTCATCTCCACCTCCTGCTCTCATTTTGCTGCTTATGGTGGTGTCGCGAGCTCTCAGACCTCAGTGTGGGCCCGACATAGGTCCAGGGCTGCCTGGGCAGAGGCCCTGTGGCCAGATCCTGCCCCCAGGAGCTGTGAGACCAGCAGTGTCCACTGTTTCTTTCTCACTGTGATGGGTCTCGAATGTATTGTTTTTATTGTGGAATTTTTCTTTTACATTTAATTTTTGTTTCTGACCAGAAATGTTCTCTGTGTAGTATATTGCTATAAATTATAACGTTAACCCTTTAAACAAAAGGTGTTTTCTCTTTGCAGATATCCCGTGGGGCATCCAGCTGGCGGCTGTGTATGCTCTGTGTGACTTGAGCCCCAGCAACCCAGAGGAGATCCTGAAGATCCTGGAGGCCTGGCGGAGAGAGACCTCCCACTGTGTTCCCTCTGCCATCGCCAGCTGCCTGGAGGAAGTTGGCGCCCTGAGGACGGGGGACCTCAGGTGAGCAGCTCTGCTGCAGCGTGACAAGTGCCTTGACACATCCCAACGCCAGTGGGCCAGCGGCTCCCAGACGAGGACAGGCGCGCGCACCAGTCCACGTGGTCCCTGCACTCCCTGCGCTCCCCGGGCCCAGAGAGGAGGAGCGGGCCGGTGTGCAGCTGCGCTGCTCCGAACCATTGCATTTCACTTCTGGCTGTTGTGATCATGTGACATGCAGATGTATTCTTGTGTCTTGGATGAAAACTTGAACTTAGCCCTTTTTTTGCTGCAGAAAGTGTCCTTTTAGTGGCTTTTTAAAACTAAGTGGCATTTTATAATGAACTTAACAATATGAGACCATGATTTGGTTCCTGAGCTATTTTTAGGTGAAATGCTCAAATGAGTGGCTAGGAAAAAATAAATTGGCTACAAAGAGAAATGGTGGAATCTTCCACTAAGTTGGAAGTGGGCTACAAAAATTTTCCTACAGATTAGTGCATAACCTACCAGGGTAAAACCCTGAGAGCCATTAGCAGAAACTCATTGAGTGCTTTTTCCTCATATCGCTAAAGTTCCTTAAAATATTTAACCATCATTCAGGAACGAAAGCCAGGCCGCAGACACTGCCTTGTGGACCTCTGGTCAGCATCACATCTCCGGGCCACTCGGGGAGGGAGCAGGCAGGCGAGGCTGTGTGCCGTGTACATAAGGACAGTACTATGATGTGTCTCACATTGGATGATATTCCACTTCGGAATTTTAGTATTTGTACATAGAAATGGGTTTAATAACTCACCGTGATTCTGATTTGTCTTATATTCATGATTTCTTAAACTCTTGTATGTGTTTTTATAATAAAAAATAAAAGTAAGCCATGCACACTGTTGTGTTGAGAAAAGCCTGACCCGTGGTGTGTTATTCTGTACCAAGGCAAAGAAATGCTGACCAGGGAGAGAGCTCTGCTTTCTGGTGACACCAGCATGGCTGGACTCCTCTTTAAACAGAGGCTTCCCATGACACCACCAGCAGGGATAGGTGGGAAAAGGTCCCTCGCTATTGGATTTGATGTTTAATCAGAATTACTGCCCCTTAGAAATGACATCTGACAGCCACTTAGCTGTTCTCTTGTGTAGTTCAAACTCAGGCATGCCTGAACGGCCCTCTGCTAGCATCCACCCCCACCGCACATGTCTAGGGACAGTAGCATCCCCCCAAAGCAATCACCCCTCATGCAGTGCCATGCAGAGGAGCAGGAGGACACTGCCTCCCCACTGTCCAAGAGGCCCCCTGAGGACTGAGCGCTGCAAGGACCTGGAGGAAGGCAGGGCAAGCCCTAGAACTCAAACTTGGGCAGGTGAAGGTGTCCCTGGGAGGAGCAGACCCAAGTGCCCAGTGTGTCCCTGAGATCTTGCAAGGCAGAAGCCTGCTGGCCCCGCAGGAGAGGATGGCTGAGCCCACCTCATTCCTGAAGAGTAGGACCCAGGACTCTGGGACATTTGAGCAGAGGGGGCCGTACGACTGTGTTTCACTGGGGTGTTGGCAGTGAGGGGTAATGCAGAGAGCCTGCTGGGACCTGCCCTGTGGTGCCTCCTGAACTGAGCTCTTGGGCATGGGGACAGGCAGGCGCATAGGTTTGGTGGTGCCAAGCTTGCCCTTGGCCACTGTCTTATTTTTCTGACTACTGAGACAAAATACCAAATGGCCAAAGTTAAGGAAGGAAAGGTTTAGCTAAACCTAAAGCTAAAGCTCAAGGTTCTTGGAGGCTTTAGTCCATAGTCAGCTGGCTCGGAGGGAGGGTGGCACAGGCAAAAGGCGAGTTCAAGGCAGCAGAAGAGAACAAAAGCAACATGAGCCAAAAGGAGAGGAGCAAGCCTCTCTTCCTCCTTTGTGTTACGTGTAGGCTACTTACCCTAGGATGGATATAACACTTACCCCAACCCCAGCACTAGACAGTGAGCCAATCACAAACTCTAGATTCAGCTGCCCCAGAAAAACCTGTCCCCTGTGACCACAGGAGGCTTTGGGGGGACATCCAGACATAAACTATAACATTCTGCCCTACCCGCCTCCCAGGCACATACATATCCTTTATGCAAAAGTCATTTAGTCCCACCTCCAAGAGTTGCCAAAGTCCTAACATTTTTGGCATTGCAGAAAAGTCCAAAGTCTCCAAGTCTCCAAGATGTAAGGC